>NC_143022.1:76426784-77626784 GCF_057628025.1 Oncorhynchus mykiss
GTCAGCCATTCCCACTCCGAGGGCCCAAAATGTAAATCTCTGAAACAGTATCCAGTGGACTGACTATTGAAGGTGTGACCGAATAATACTATAGCATCCATGTCTGAAATCTATCTGAAACTTGTCTCCTAAAGAGGACTCTGAAGCTACAGTATCTATCTATCTATCTATCTATCTATCTATCTATCTATCTATCTATCTATATATATATATATATATACATATATATATATGTATGATCTCTGTGGTAACTTGTATTTCTGTACAGTGTGAACTCTGAATTACTCTATGCAAAAGGGTTTTATGGACCTCTCAAGAATTCTGTCTTATTTCCATTGGTCTTATCCCCCACACAAGCCTTTACATGCTGTGACACCCTGTGGAGATATGGCCTGGTGGTCAGGTTAATGTCAACTTGGTATAGTTTGATTGTTCAATGGTGTTTGGTTTTGGTTTGAAACAGTTAGACCTTCAGATGTTATAAATGGAATTAAATGCCTTTGTTATCTCTTATCCTGTAGCCAGTCCATGGAGGAAAGTTGCATGATCAATTCTAATTTCCTCTGGCCTAGTAGGCGTCTCTTTGTTCATATTTTGTCTTGTAAGTTAAAGGGATAATTAGGGATTTGGTGATTTGGGGTGATTTCCTACTTACCCAGAATCAAGACTCATGGATACCATTTTTGGATGCCATTCATGGATACCAATCCAAAATTAAATCTAGAATCGGCTTCCTATATTGCAAAAAAAGCATCCTTCACTCATGCTGCCAAACATACCCTCGGCCTTGTCTCAGGATAGTAAGTTGGTGGTACCACTCTAGTGGTATGGGGGCTGTGCTTTGGCAAAGTGGGTGGGGTTATATCCTTCCTGTTTGGCCCTGTCCAGGGGTATCATTGGATGGGGCCACAGTGTCTCCTGACCCCTCCTGTCTCAGCCTCCAGTATTTATGCTGCAGTAGTTTATGTGTCGGGGGGCTAGGGTCAGTTTGTTATATCTGGAGTACTTCTGTCTTATCCGGTGTCCTGTGTGAATTTAAGTATGCTCTCTCTAATTCTCTTTCTCTCTTTCTTTCTCTCTCTTGGAGGACCTGAGCCCAAGGACCATGCCTCAGGACTACCTGGCATGATGACTCCTTGCTGTCCCCAGTCCACCTGGCCGTGCTGCTGCTCCAGTTTCAACTGTTCTGCCTGCGGCTATGGAATCCTGACCTGTTCACCGGACGTGCTACCTGTCCCAGACCTATTATTTGACCATGCTGGTCATTTATGAACATTTAAACATCTTGGCCATGTTCTGTTATAATCTCCACCTGGCCAGAAGCAGCCAGAAGAGGACTGGCCATCCCTCATAGCCTGGTTCCTCTCTAGGTTTCTTCCTAGGTTTTGGCCTTTCTAGGGAGTTTTTCCTAGCCAACGTGCTTCAACACCTGCATTGCTTGCTGTTTGTGGTTTTAGGCTGGGTTTCTGTACAGCACTTTGAGATATCAGCTGATCTACGAAGGGCTATATAAATACATTTGATTTTTATTTAAAACTGACCATCCTACCGATCCTCGACTTCGGTGATGTCATCTACAAAACAGCCTCCAACACTCTACTAAACAAACTGGATGCAGTCTATCACAGTGCCATCCGTTTTGTCACCAAAGCCCCATACTCTACCCACCATTGCGACCTGTACACTCCCGTTGGTTGGCCCCTCGCTTCATACTCGTCGCCAAACCCACTGGCTACAGGTCATTTATAAGTCTCTGCTAGCTAAAGCCCCGCCTTATCTCAGCTCACTGGTCACCATAGAAGCAACCACTCGTAGCACACGCTCCAGCAGGTATATCTCACTGGTCACCCCAAAAGCCAATTCCTCCTTTGGTCGTCTTTCCTTCCATTTCTCTGCTGCCAATGACTGGAACGAACTGAAAAAATCTCTGAAGCTGGAGACTCATATCTCCCTCACGAGCTTTAAGCACCAGCTATCAGAGGAGCTCACAGATCACTGCACCTGTATATAGCCCATCTGTAAACAGCCTATCTATCTACCTACCTCATCCCCATACTGTATTTATTTATTTATCTTGCTCCTTTGCACCCCAGTATCTCTACTTGCACATTCATCTTCTGCACATCTACCATTCCAGTGTTTAATTGTTATATTGTAATTACTTCGCCACCATGGCCTATTTATTGCCTTAACTTACCTCATCTGCACTCACTGTATATAGACTTTTTGTTTTCTTTTGTTCTACTGTATTATTGACTGTATGTTTTGTTTATTCCATTTGTAACTCTGTGTTGTTGTGTGTCGAATTGCTATGCTTTATCTTGGCCAGGTCGCAGTTGCAAATGAGAACTTGTTCTCAACTAGCCTACCTGGTTAAATAAAGATGAAATAAATAAATACATTTTTATGTCTCTGCATGCAGTTTGAAGGAAGTTGAAGATAGCATTATCGTTAGCTTAGCACAATTTCTGGAAGTCAATTGATATGTACTAGCCAGGTATGTACCAAAGCTGTGTGGCTAGCACTTTTTACACTAAGTATTATTTACAAGTATATATACAATTGTAATATTTTGAAGCATTTATTTTTGTATTAAAAAAAAAAAAAATCTCAGAACTACACATTTCATTCATCCGCTGTGATGGTGGGCAACAGATAGGCTGTGTACGAGTCTGAACACATTTGGCCAGCTGAGACAGCAGGACAGTGGCAGTTAATGAGTCCGCTGGATATCAAGTAAGAAAAGTGTGGGAAGAATACATTAACAGAATGCCATTGCTTTTCCAAAGCAATAGTTTTACCTCGCAACCATGACTGAAGATTGTTGAAACTGCTGGAAGTACTTTCAAGCTATTAGCTATCTTACATTAAGTAGCTAGCCAGCTAGTCCACGTAGCTATCTAACTGTGGTGAGACATGCTACATCGATGGACTACTATCCCTTGTCCAATATGGTTTGTGTGTGTGCTGTTTGCAAAAAACAAACCAAGGACGTGGTTGGTTAAAATGTTTCACAAATTTCCATTGCGGGATCTGGACCAATTTACACTATGGCTAGTTGCTCTGAATATAGGTAACAACACTCCAACCGAGGACCTCAGAAAGTAACTAGTTCTCTGAAACATTTGATGGGGGACTTCATGGGAGGATGGAACTGACAAGCCGTTTCATGAGGAAAACAGTGGTCCTTCCAGTGGGCATTCAACAATGCCAGAACAAAGACTGGGACTAAGTATGACATTATCTGATTGAATAGCAGCTCTTCTCATGATAAAATGTGATAGGTTTGTTTCTTGTGGATAGGCTGTCCATGTCAAGTAGCATGTGTCACACAAAGCAATTTGGATGCAATTTCTGTTGCAGGTGCAAGTTGCAAGTGACAACATCAAGCAAATTTGCTGGTACACGAAGCAACTCAAACGCGATTGAAATTGCATGCAACATCCTATCTTGTCATACACCACATCTTGGTTTCACAAATTATGAATTTATCCAACCATTTTGTAATTGTAACAGCATTTATAGACAAAATGCAGGTTGTATAATTTAGATACCTAACTAGCTAGTGCAGTTTATGATGGACAATTACAGTTGAAACTGGAAGGAGAAAGGTCTGGGTTAATTTTAAAAAATTACATTTGACTGCCAGACCATGTACAGAAACCATGAGTAGCCATACTATCTAGAATTCATTATACTCTGACGAGGAGGTGTAGCAAGGATCGGACCAAAATGGCGTAGTTGGTGTTCATGTTCTTTAATAAAGGAAAAACTCAAACACAATACAAAACAACAAACGTGCGAAAACCTAACCAGCCTATCTGGTGACAAACACAGAGACAGGAACAATCACCCACGAAACACTCAAAGAATATGGTTGCCTAAATATGGTTCCCAATCAGAGACAACGATAAACATCTGCCTCTGATTGAGAACCACTCCAGACAGCCATAGACTATGCTAGAAAACCCCACTAAGCCACAATCCCAATACTTACGAAAAACCCCAAGACAAAACACACCACATAAAAAACCCATGTCACACCCTGGCCTGACCAAATTAATAAAGAAAACACAAAATACTAAGACCAGGGCGTGACAGGGCGTGACAGAACCCCCCCCCCCCCCCCCCCCCAAGGTGCGGACTCCCGGCCGCACACCTAAACCCATAGGGGAGGGTCCGGGTGGGCGTCTGTCCACGGTGGCGGCTCCGGCGCGGGACGTGGACCCCACTCCAACAAAGTCTTAGTCCATTTTCCTCGCGTCCTTAGATAGGCGACCCTCGCCGCTGACCTTGGCCTAGTAACCCTCACCAAGGACCCCACTGGACTGAGGGGCAGCTCGGGACTGAGGGGCAGCTCGGGACTGAGGGGCAGCTCGGGACTGAGGGGCAGCTCGGGACTGAGGGGAAGCCCAGTACTGGAGAGGAAGCCCAGTACTGAGAGGAAGCCCAGTACTGAGAGGAAGCCCAGGCAGGTAGTTGGCTCTGGCAGATCCTGGCTAGCTGGTGGTTCTGGCAGATCCTGGCTGACTGGCGGTTCCGGCAGATCCTGGCTGACTGGCGGATCCTGGCTGAATGGCGGATCCTGGCTGAATGGCGGATCCTGGCTGAATGGCAGCTCTGGAAGATCCTGGCTGACTGGCAGCTCTGGAAGATCCTGGCTGACTGGCAGCTCTGGCTGCTCCATGCAGACTGGCAGCTCCTTGCAGACTGGCAGCTCCTTGCAGACTGGCAGCTCTGGCTGCTCCATGCAGACTGGCAGCTCTGGCTGCTCCATGCAGACTGGCAGCTCTGGCTGTTCCTTACAGACTGGCAGCTCTGGCAGCGCTGAACAGGCAGGAGACTCCGGCAGCGCTGGAGAGGAGAAAGGCTCTGGCAGCGCTGAACAGGCGAAGCGCACTGTAGGCCTGGTGCGTGGTGCTGGCACTGGTGGTACTGGGCCGAGGACACGCACAGGAAGCCTGGTGCGGGGAGCTGCCACCGGAGGACTAGTGTGTGGAGGTGGCACAGGATGGACCGGACCATGAAGGCGTACTGGAGAGCTTGAGAGCAGGGCTGGCACAGGACGTGCACAGGAGGCCTGGTGCGTGAGGCTGGCACAATCTTCACCAGCCGACTAACACGCATCTCAGGACGAGTATGGAGCGCTGACCCAGGTGCCATCAAATCCGACACGCTCCGTCGGGCAAATTCCGTGCCTAAAGCACCAACACAGCAACTCCCTCATAATTCTCTCCTCCAATTTCCCCATTAACTCCTTCACAGTCTCTGCTTCGTTCACCTCCAACACCGTCTCTGGTTCTGGTCTCCTCCTTGGCTCCTCACGATAAACAGGGGGAGTTGGCTCAGGTCTGACTCCTGACTCTGCCACACTCTCCCTGTGTCCCCCCCCCCAATACATTTTTGGGGCTGACTATCGGGCTTCCTTCCACGCCGCCGTGTTCGTCTCTCCAACTCCATTCTCCTATAACCCTCTTCGCACTGCTCCAGCGAATCCCAGGCTCCGGCACTCTCCCTGGGTCGACCGCCCACCTGTCTATTTCCTCCCAAGTCGTATAATCCAAACTTTGTTGCTCCTGCTGCCTGTCACCACGCCGCTTGGTCCTGTTGTGGTGGGTGATTCTGTTAACTCATGCCTATTTGTGATCAAATGTCTTTTCAGGATTTAAAGCGCAGGTTCAGGTCAATGCTCCATCACATCTGTGGAGTCCATCGCTGGGAAGAGGACAGAGTGGAAGAACGCTGTTACCATGGACAGCTAAAAGAGGACCGGCAGAGGAAGCCCTCTACTCAGACGACACTGTTCAAGCACACAGGTTTGTTCCCCATTGAAATAGCATGCATATCAAATGAAACACATAGACACTTTCCTTTTCACAGATGAGAAATGCTTTCTTAGAATCTACTGTGCTCTGATTTGTGTGTAGGTGTTCACAAGCTAAATACTTAGCACGCAATAACTATTTGGTACTAGTCATGCCTATGTTATTTCATGCTCCATCTAAGGTTGTCTCTCTTCTCTTTTACTATGTTTTACCAGGAACACGTATATGTTGAAATACTGTCAAAAGCTTCTCCACTTCAAAGACTACAGCATGAAAGCCCGAACCCAGTTGACAGTTTTTGACCACAATGAGAATCAGAACCGGAATAGAGGACAAGCCTCAACTGTTGCTGGTAACTATGCCATCAATGTTCTGATTTACACTTTAGCACTTCCTTGGTCATATTGGGATGGTAATGCAATCATTGGCCTGTCCAGACAGATCTATTCTAACAAAAGGCCAGGTGATTGCCCCTCCAAGATAATTTGGATGACTTGGGGAAAGTGGGGGGTTTCTTTGGGGGATGGTGCTCAGAGACACCCTTTTTTTCTCTGTGGGATGTGTGAAACATCTCTCCACTGCACTTATCTGGTCATTTGCATCCAACATGTATCTTGGAGTGCAATGGAGGAAACCAATAAGTGTCCTTGTGTTTTATATTGTATTCACTGGTTTATTTTCTTATCTTTCCTAATTTCAGGCAATCCAAGATACAGCATTGTTGACCCTAAACTCAAAACAGTGGATTGCCCGGCCAATATATCAGCACACCACTCAAAGATTCAGGAATGACCTGATGTAGCACGTCCTGCAGAAACGCATGGACAAATTAGCGAAATACTGGGAACCAAAATTCTGTGGAAGCGGCCGTCATCTGGCTGCCAACATAGCCCCATCCCAAAACCCAGCAAGGAGGTTATTGCAGCACACACATCAAGATTCAAGAACACTTGAGTGCCATTTTGAGAATGCCATGTCTATAATGCTCATTATGTGCAGTGATTTACCTTTAGTATTGAAACGTTACTGACACAGTGATCTGACTGTTTTATTTCATACACAAAACTATCGTGTGACACTGTAATAAACCACGTATAGTTGATAGTAACAAAACAGTTGGTACTGGTTCAAATAATGTAATTTATTACTATGACTCGACAGAATTGTAACAAAATAGAATGTAATGGTTTAGAGTGATTTGACAAAATGAGTTGGTTAGACAATGTCTGGCTGTGAAGATGAGTCATTGTAGTGTAATTACAATAGGCCCATCACATTCTCTGCCTCCTTGAATCCCACATAGACACCTGTTGGCGAGGGATTTTTGCGGCGAATGGCACAAACAACACATGAAGCTCATTCAAGCACCGATAAAAAATCAACCTGTGTTGACTAAGAACACAAATTTATTCATGAGTAGCTAGATAAAAATGATCTAATCACAAGAAAATGTTTGATTTGATCAGTGCAAAAACTGCAAAAGTGATCAATATATTATCTTTCTTACACTTTGTTAGTTTGTGCCGGGACAAGAAGAATAATGCCACTTACTCGATGGACAGCTTTCGGTCCAGCAGGTCTAGGCTGCTTCTTCCAATTTATTTCCGGGACATGGAAGGATGACTCTATACCACCACGATTGATGAACACAGAAAAGTCCTTGTGATTTGTTACACTGTCGAACGTGCGCTGCGTTCTTCCCTGGAGATATCAAGCCACGCAATCGATAGCAGTAACAAGTCCCACTCTGTGAAGCACAAACACTCATCATCCGTTGTCATGAGTTGTCATTTCCCGCAGTTGCACCACCAATCCCCCTTAGACCTGGCTCTCCACACCGCTCCAGTTAGCTTGTGTACCGGCTCCACCACTGATTCAGGCTCAAATAAATACGGCTCTGAATAAAAATTGTCTTCTTCTACCTCAAAGTCCGACATGGTTTTTCAAGTGTTATGATGATTTGCCAATAAGAAAGAAAGTAAGCTAGTTAGCTATGTTAGCTACTACAGTAAGTGACAACAATATTATGGTTCAAATAAAATATACTAATTGATAAAGAAGACAATATTTTTGAAGAAAAAACACTGTATAATCTTTACAAATGATATCATAAAAAGGACTGGTGGAGTTGTTACACATGCAGCAAACAAAAATATATGGAAATGTCTGCTCTACTCAAAATGACAACCAACTACTTGCAGCATTATCACAAAAATGGAAGAGGCAAGTGGAAGGGGGAGAAATTAAGGAACTTGTCTGTTGGCCCTGCATTTAAGACCAAAATTGGTTTAAAAAATTGTTATAAATACAAAAGTAGACCAGTTTCATTTTAGGACCGAAAAATTGATTACAGAGAGATTTTCGATGTACCGATTCCATGGCACATGGTTTATGAACCGACACACAAAACAATGCTGGGTTCAAAACTTTGAGTTTTTCAATTTAAATTATTGTACAATATTCTTGCAACCAATAGAATGTTATATATATTTGGGGGATACAACCATCCCAGCATTGAAATAGATGGGAAGAGTTGAGGGTAGCTGAAAGCTAAAGGGACTAAAAACAAACAAAAAATAACTATTGTAAAATATATATCTACCCTAGCCAGACTGCAGATGGTGTGCGCGTATACAGATCTGTGCTTGCGCATGACTTTATATCTGAGAAGGTTTATAAATGTACGTGAGCCAGAGGCTGCATCAGGATTTCAGGCGGCTGAAAAAGTTAACACACCTAGTAAGAGTGCGCTGTGGAGGACGAGAGGAGGGAAAGGGAGAGAGAAAGAAAAGACAGGGAGAGAAAGAGACCTCCAGAATTACAGTGAGAGAATAACCCTGCAGCTGTCTCTTTAAACAATGTTTGATGGACATTTCTATGCTAATATTTGTGAATGCGGAAACAGGCATGGTAATATGAACTAGCATCTCTCCCTCAGGGAAATACATGATAGTGAAAATAACATGTGAGTCATCATTAAGATTCAACTAGACAAAAGGTAAGTGTGTGTGTCTATGTGTGTTTGTGAATGCGTGTGCACCTGTGTGCATGTGTCTGTGCATATTTTTTGGATGAAACTGTTAGTATCTCACAAGAACAGCTAAACCGTAGGGAACATTAAATGTGTTTTGAGTCACTATTGAAACAAGAGTGAATGCAAAGTTTCCACTCAAACTTTTTCACTCTTTTTCACAGTGATTTGAACCATGGTTGGTTGCTCGTCTTAATGAGCTATTTCCCACATGGGTTTACAGACGTGTAGCCCCCGCTGAGATAGGAAACTTCTTAGTCAGAGTCATTGGTGTTTCTGTAAAGAGTGGGATGCTTTCTCTCACCACACTACACCAAGACACTCATCATAAGCTGCCAAAGCCAGAAGAATTGTTACTGTGGCACCAGGGTTATTTTTTTGGAGCAGAGTTTTGATGATTGTTCCACTTTGCCTCAGGGGGGGAAGTGTCGTACCCGAGCTGTCAGAGGATGAGGCTTATGAGAATCAGCTACCTCGTTCTATCTACACAAACATTGCAACTAATTTGTAGGACAGTAGAACCGCCAACAACGCCTTTTGAATGCCATGTGAATAAAACATTTACATATCTCTGTCATTTTAAAAGTCATGTCCCTCTCTGTCCTTGACTTTTCCTAAATAAGTCAATTTAACACACTGACGTAGTTAGTATTTTGATAACACAAACAGGAAGCAGCTTTGGGAGGACAAAATATGCTATTCTGTTATTTTGAAATACATTTGTTCTTGGCATCATAATGTAATAATCCACTCAAAAACGATATTTGTTAGTCCACTGTTGATGCAGTCCCAAAATGTTTTGCGTGTCAGTAATCTAGTTTTCAAGATATAAGACTTTCAAAAAGATAATTGTCACTTGCCACATCATCATGATGATGTAAAAGTCCAATATCTTGAAAACTTGATTGCTGACATGCAAAACATTTTGGGACGGTATCACATTGGACTAATGAAAAAATTCCAAAATATAGCTTTTGAGTGGATTATTCCTTTAGGACCTGCCTAATCAAAATAATAGTATATTTAATTGATGGATTAGACTCTGAGAAAATATGCCCCAGGGGTGCGGCATTGGTGGCTATTGGTACTCGTTGAGGCCCGGCTATTCCAGTGCTAAGGTGTGCTATCAGAGGTGAAGGAGGATTGAGAAACTATGCATATTGCTTAGATGCTCACATAAATTTCCTGTAGACCCACACAGGTCAAAACAATGCTGCTGTAGGCGCTGTGTATATCTCCCTCTGAAATGTTTGGTACATTTTGGAGTTATTTCAGGAAGGTGCTGGTACCTTTATGTGCTTCTAAAGTGCAACCCAGGAATGACATCTTCTTTGGCAACAGAGATGCATGAAACGGTTGTGGTAGCAATGGTAAAAAAAAGCTTTCTTAAAAACCTATTAGTCTTTATCAATAAACCTACTTGTCTATTTGTATTCGACATCTGATGGTCTAATCTTGAAGCAGTTTTCCCTCTTGAGGTGATGGACAAATCCAGCCAGTGTCCTGCTGCAAGGACTTGGACACAATGTCCCTTTCCTTTCTTCAACCCTGCTATGTGACGCAGGCTATCAACAATGTGACGGAACTAAGTCAATTGAGTTGGAGATATGTGAAAGCAGATATGAGAAGACTGTGGCCCCAGATTAGAATAACGCATCTATTGATGAATAGATGAGAACATATTCTCTGTATGATTTTCTCAGAACGACCAGACTAAAATATACCAGGTCACTCCAATAGTCTTCCTGGTGGAGAATGATTGTTTGGGTGATTTTCTGTAATGACGTGGAAAATAAACAATTACCATTTATCTTCCAAGGAAACAGTCTATGGTGGACGGACAATATTGTCTCTGCACTCTGCACCAGTGGGAAGCAAAATCATTACAGCAACTAAGCTTTGTCATTGTTCGCTGTTTTGATTGAGAATTGAAGAGAGGAAAGAGAAGACTGAGACTGGCTGAAAAGGCTCTTTAATTAAACTCTCAGATAAAAAAATGTATTTACCCTTTATTTTGACAGGAAGTCATGCTGAGACCTAGGTCTCTTTTACAGATGAGCCCTGTATACACATCAATACACACAATACACATTAATATACGCATCTATATACTGTACACGTCAATATTCACATCAATACATAACAAAACATAATCATAGAAACACATTCTTCGGTAAAAAGGTCCTCAATCATTCTTTTGAATTGCCCTAAAGCCGCCAATTCATCCACTTTTAGAGTCTTGGAGATTACTCCACAAGTAAGGTGCAAAAAAACTCAAATCAGATTAACCTAACTCAGTGAAGATCGAAGGGATCTCCAGAGTTGGCCATCCCTGAGAATGATTCAGGTATCTCATAAGTCTGTAAGTTAACAATGAAGTAAGGTACGGCGGAAGTTTTTGCAGGAAGGCTTTATAAACAAAAAGAGTGTAATGCATCAGTCTACTTTCTGATACAGAATGCAGTGATGTGTACTGAACCTATTGTCTGTAATAAAGCATAGTGCAAAATTATTAATTAACTCATCAACACGCTATTTAAAAATATATTTTTTTAAATTACCGCTTTTTCTCCCCATCATCTCCAATTGGAAAGTTACAGTCTTGTCCCATTGCTGCAACTCCCAGATGGACTCGGGAGAGGCGAAGGTCGAGAGCTGTGCATCCTCTGAAACACAACCCAACCAAGCCGCATTGCTTCTTAACACAATGCCCGCTTAACCCGGAAGCCAGCCGCACCAATGTGTCAGAGGAAACACTGTGCCCCTGGCGACCGTGTCAGCATGCATTGCGCCCAGCCCGCCACAGGAGTCGCTAGTGCGCGATGGGACAAGAACATCCCTGCCAGCCAAACCCTCCCCTAACCTGGACGACGCTTGTGCACCGCCCCATGGGTCTCATGGTCGCAGCCGGCTGCGACAGAGCCTGGACTCGAAAGAGGATCTTTAGTGGCACAGCTAGCACTGTGATGCAGTGCCTTAGACCACTGCGCCACTCAGGTGGCCAACATGCTTTTTGAAAGAGATTTTCGTCAATCTAGATGCCCAGATATGTACAGTGCCTTGCGAAAGTATTCGGCCCCCTTGAACTTTGCGACTTTTTGCCACATTTCAGCCTTCAAACATAAAGATATAAAACTGTATTTTTTTGTGACGAATCAACAACAAGTGGGACACAATCATGAAGTGGAACGACATTTATTGGATATTTCAAACTTTTTTAACAAATCAAAAACTGAAAAATTGGGCGTGCAAAATTATTCAGCCCCTTTACTTTCAGTGCCTCCACTGTACTGATCACTGTGATCCCCTTAACCCCCTCACCTCTGTCCCTCCACTGTTCCTTGCAGGAGAGGGTTACCATGGCAGCCAATGGAAGCTGAGGGCTTTTGATTACCACTCATGGAGGACTGTGTAAAAACATCTTCCTCCTCCTCCTCACTTTCCATTTTGTTGTCTCTCGCCATATCTTTGTCTGTATCTCTCTCGCTCTCGTCTCTCATTTTAATTTACCTCTATCTCTTTTTTTCATTGTCTGCAGCTCTCTGACCCCCTATCTCTATTTCTTTCTCTCATCTCTCTTTCGAGGGCAGACACACCAACATAAAGACTCCTGTGTGTGGTGATATGAGATGTTTGTGACAAGTGGAGACACAAAAACACAGGATACCTCCTTCCGAGAGTCTGCCAGTGCTCTCCTTTCACTACCTCCCTCAATTCTGAGTGCCCTCTTCTCTACCAGAGTCCCCATTTAGTCACACTGCGGGAGAATATACCAATGTTTACAATTTCCAAATTGCTATCGATTTCAAATAGCACTATCATTTCCTATAGAATGGTTAAAAACAAATGTACATCAGGGAGAAGACGAGCCCCAATCACACAAGCATTTGCAAATTAGTGGACATGTGATTGAGTGGGACACATTATCAGTGATGCCTGCTTTAATCAAGTCGATATTAAATCATTTTACCCTCGCTCATACTTTAGTTCTTTAAGGCTAAAAAACATGATTAGTATTCTGGGTCAACCTCTCTGTGAGCAGAGCAGGCAGTCTGAGAAGGACAAGGAGAGGAGACAGTTTAACATTGTAACAGCTCGCTGCTGAAACTACAAGGTCAGTGTCATATGGAGGTTGACTATAGTCTGAAACTCACCACTCAACTGCCTGATGACATGGAGAACATGAAATATGTTGTTTACACATGGATGTGGAAGTGTTCTGGGAAGTCTTTTTGTGGTTCATAACCGATTGTATAAGCTCTGCACATACATTAATGTGTGGTATACAGGGTTGGGTAGGTTACTTTCTAAATGTAATCGTTTACAGTTACAATTTACCTGTCCAAAATTGTAATCAATAATATACTTTTTGCATTACCCAAACTCAGTAATGTAATCTGATTACATTCATTTACTTTTAGATTACTTTCCCCTTAAGCAACATTAGAAGACAAATATGTATGTTACCAATTGAACGACATCTATTGTAGAATAATATTGCAGAATAATTCAACGTTAAAGTTTACATAGCTCAAATGTTACTTTATGAGTTGGTTATGTAGGCTTCTTCTAACCCATTGCTTTCTACTACGTATAATAATACGATTCAATTATATCTTTACATTACAAACCAAAGTCTATCAGAATTTCAGTCATTGCAATAAATGTTATACCCCTTGATCTTCAAGAATAGGACTTGGAAATATGGAAGTATAGATTAGCGTAATTGATTTACCTGAGCATAATCCCAAAACTAAGGATTCATTAGCCAGCCCTACTTTGTAGTTTATGATTTTATCGTTATGGAGGACTAATTGGGCTCATTGATTTGAGTTGAAAATTAAATGCTGCGCTCATGGAATGGCATACTCAGCAAGAAACTAGAATGGTCCAAACACACCAAGACAGTCGTGAAGAGGGCACGACAAAGCCTATTCCCCCTCAGGAAACTAAAAAGATTTGGCATGGATCCTGAGATCCTCAAAAGGTTCTACAGCTGCAACATCGAGAGCATGTTGCATCACTGCCTGGTACGGCGATTGCTCGGCCTCTGACCGCAATGCACTACAGAGGGTAGTGCGTAGGGCCCAGTACATCACTGGGGCAAGCTGCCATCCAGGACCTCTACACCAGGCTGTGTCAGAGGAAGGCCCCAGCCACCCCAGTGATAGTGTTCTATCTACTACCGCATGGCAAGCGGTACTGGAGCGTCAAGTCAAGGACAAAAAGGCTTCTCAACAGTTTTTACCCCCAAGCCATAAGGTAATCAAATGGCTACCCGGACTATTTGCATTGTGTGCCCCCCCCAACCCCTCTTTTTACGCTGCTGCTACTCTGTTTATCATATATGCATAGTCACTTTAACTATACATTCATGTACATACTACCTCAATTGGGCCGACCAACCAGTGCTCCCGCACATTGGCTAACCGGGCTATCTGCATTGTGGCCCACCCACCACCCGCCAACCCCTCTTTTACGCTACTGCTGCTCTCTGTTCATCATATATGTATAGTCACTTTAATCATATCTACATGTACATACTACCTCAATCAGCCTGACTAACCGGTGTCTGTATGTAGCCTCCCTACTTTATAGCCTCGCTACTGTATATAGCCTGTCTTTTTACTGTTGTTTTATTTCTTTACTTACCTATTGTTCACCTATTACTTTTTTTTGTACTATTGGTTAGAGCCTGTAAGTAAGCATTTCACTGTAAGGCTGTTGTATTGGGCGCACGTGACAAATACACTTTGATTTGATTTGATTTGAGCACAATTGAAAAGTGCTATTTACATTTGAAAAATGAATGCCATATGCTGCATTTGCCATAGGCCTATTGTCATGTATACTGCATCTCCGGCGCACGAGGTCACCAGGCTGATCAATATTACACACACCTGTCACCAACATTACGCACACCAGCATCTCATCAGACTCACCTGGACTCCATCACCTGCCTGATCACCCTCCCTATATACAGTTGAAGTCAGAAGTTTACATACACTTAGGTTGGAGTCATTAAAACTCGTTTTTCAATCACACATTTCTTGTTAACAAACTATATTGTTTGGGCAAGTCGGTTAGGACATCGACTTTGTGCATGACACAAGTCATTTTTCCTAAAATTGTTTACTGACAGATTATTTCACTTATAGTTCACTGTATCACAATTCCAGTGGGTCAGAAGGTTACATACACTAAGTTGGCTGTGCCTTTAAAAAATTCCAGAAAATGATGTCATGGTTTTAGAGGCTTCTGATAGGCTAATTGACATAATTTGAGTCAATTGGAGGTGTACCTGTGGATGTATTTCAAAGCCTACCTTCAAACTCTCTGCCTCTTTGCTTGACATCATGGGAAAATCAAAAGAAATCAGCCAAGACTTCAGAAACAGCTTGTAGACCTCCAAAAGTCTGGTTCATCCTTGGGAGCAATGTCCAAATGCCTGAAGGTACCACATTCATCTGTACAAACAATAGTACGCAAGTATAAACACCATGGGACCACGCAGCTGTCATATCGCTCAGGAAGGAGACGAGTTCTGTCTCCTAGAAATGAACGTACTTTGTTGCAAAAAGTGCAAATCAATCCCAGAACAACTGCAAAGGACCTCGTGAAGATGCTGGAGGAAACAGGTACAAAAGTATCTATATCCACAGTAAAACAAGTCCTGTATCGACACAACCTGAAAGGCCACTCAGCAAGGAAGAAGCCACTGCTCCAAAACTGCCATAAAAAAGCCAGTCTATGGTTTGCAACTGCACATGGGGACAAAGATCGTACTTTTTGGAGAAATGTCCTCTGGTCTGATGAAACAAAATTAGAACTGTTTGGCCATAACGACCATCGTTATGTTTGGAGGAAAAAGGGGGAGGCTTGCAAGCCGAAGAACACCATCCCAACCGTGAAGCACAGGGGTGGCAGCATCATGTTGTGGGGGTGCTTTGATGCAGGAGGGACTGGTGCACTTTACAAAATAGATGGCATTACAAGGCAGGAAAATTATGTGGATATGTTGAAGCACCATCTCAAGACATCAGTCAGAAAGTTAAAGCTTGGTCACAAATGGATCTTCCAAGTGGACAATGACCCCAAGCATACTTCCAAAGTTGTGGCAAAATGACTTAAGGACAACAAAGTCAAGGCATTGGAGTGACCATCACAAAGCCCTGACCTCAATCCTATAGAACATTTGTGGGCAGAACTGAAAAAGCGTATGTGAGCAAGGAAGCCTACAAACCTGTCTCAGTTACACCAGCTCTGTCAGGAGGAATGGGCCAAAATTCACCCAACTTATTGTGGGAATCTTGTGGAAGGCTACCTGAAAAGTTTGACCCAAGTTGAGTGTATGTAAACTTCTGACCCACTGGGAATGTGATGAAAGAAATACAAGCTGAAATAAATCATTCTCTCTACTATTATTCTGACATTTCACATTCTTAAAATAAAGTGGTGATCCTAACTGACCTAAGACAGGAAATTCTTTACAAAGATTAAATGTCAGGAATTGGCTAAGGTTTATGTAAACTTCCGACTTCAACTGTATGTCACTCCCTTCGGTTCTTTCCCGAGGCGTTATTGTTTCTGTTTCAGTGTCTCGTGTCTGTACACTACTCGTGTTCCTTGTTTTGTTCCTCGTGTTATCTATTATTAAAGTCACTCCCTGTACTTGCTTCCTGACTCCCAGCGTACACGTTACACCTATTGTTTACATTTTTGTTGGTGACACTTTGATATGTTGATAATATGCAGCTGTTTAAAGGTCAAATCCACAGATGAAACAATAACAAAACGTCTGACCAGCCTCTGTTCTGGTAAAAAGCTGAAGAATGGGCCTAGAGAAATGTAACCACTCTCAGATTAATAGACAGAGCTATGGATGCAAGGACTGACCATCCATGATATTAAAAGTATTGTTTTAATCATGTTATGGAGGCTATACATTGTTTGTTAACATTTACAATGTTTACAAACATTGGAGAAATACAAGCTTATATTTTGGGTACTCATGGAGTGTGACAGTTGAACTAAGCTCATGAGGAATAAGTTATATTCTTCATGAATCAATGGCTATACAGTATACAGTATATATATATATATATATAGCAACTACAGACTGCACCTTTAAGTCCATCAAATTTTTTTCACTGGCTGTCCACTGGTTTCAAAAACAATGATTGATAGGCAGCTTAAACTTCTTGAACTCAACCATTATTGGATTCAAATACACATTTAGATTTGTGAACAGCCATCCACAACAACCACAATCTGTAAGGCGCAAATAACTAAATGAGAGTGCAGCAGTGTGATTCACATCAATGCACTATGTAGATATCAATATTAAGTGATATCTGAATCGCCGTAGACTACACCACTGCTGTCATCCTTACCTCCAACCTTTATTCAAGTTGGATAATCTTTGGATGCCAACAGCAGCCACACCATTTGAAGACATAGCTTGTACTGTAGCCCACAAAAGCCTATTCCTGCTCTTTTCCCATGATCCATCAAACACATTTGGTGTGTCATCATAGTGGTCTCTGACTTGTGGTCAGACTCACTCAGGTGGAACAAACTTAAACTTGCGCATTTTTTCAATGCTGATTTGAATGTCATTGAGAATAACAAAGTGTCAAAGATTTTTTTTCCGCAAACATTCTTTTGGAATGTAAAAGTAATCCTCAAAGTAATCATCTAGTTTTTCAAAAGTATCTGTAATCTCATTACAATATTTTTGCTGGTAACGTAACAGATTACAGTTACCGTTTTTTTGTAATCCGTTACATGTAACGGTTGACATGTAATCAGTTACTCCCCAACCCTGGTGGTGCACAAACCGTACGTCTACAAACTCACCAGGGTTGGGGTCAATTTGAATTGAAGTCAGTCATTTCAGGAAGTGATTTGAATTCACAAATGAAAAAATGGAAAAACCTTTGAAATAAATAGCCTCTCCTTTTCACTTCATTGAGAAATTGTTGAAAATAGATGCCGTTTTTACCATTATTGAATTGGAATTTCAGTTTACTTCCTGAATTGACTGACTTGAAACACAGACACCTGTATAGAGACACACATGTGAAGACATACATTAACTTACTTAAACACACACACAGAGCCCCTCCCAGCCTCACACATACACAGGAATCTGCCACAGAATTCCAAACAACAAGTTTTATGATTTAAACAGTGAGTCCCTAGTGAAGCTACCACTGTCAGTAGAAAGGTTCCAGTGTTTAGTTTCATGCCTGTTCTCCTGAGGTCAAACCTGTAACTTCCAACTCCTGTCATAACAAAAGCCCAGTAATTTTGGACAGGGTGAACTGAGAGAAATCCCAAGCAGGGAACGATGAGTCTCACTAAACTGTCCAAACCTACTAATAGAGATTAGACAGACAGACAGACAGACAAGAGTTTGGTCATTCACTGAGGAAAGGCTTTTCATACAGCTCAACTCTCCAAACAATGGAGCCTCTTAAAATGACTACACTGCATTGCAGCCTGACAAAGGTTCATTTTGAGGTATATGTTGGTTTATGTGATCAAATCCACAATAGCTTAGAAAAAGGGTCAGGAATCTACATTACACAAGGACTACGGGTAGAGAGAAAATATAAATCATAGTATCATAATATCACTGGGGGAATTTCTCTTTAAAGTCAGAGTTTAGCTGGAAACACTGTAGTGTGGCAGATGTCTCAAGGTCTGAGCTATCTTGTTCTGTACTGCACTGTGTTCTTCAGTGTTGTGCTAATGAGCAGGCTGGACTGCTTTTTCCTAAATGCCACTACCCTCCAGTTCTGGGGAAAAAGCACTGCATATTTTTTCAACATTTAGGCATGCATCTCTCGTTCCTTTCCTTGTTCCCATCCTTGCTTTCTCTATCATTTCCTTACTTGTTCTCCCTCACCCCATATATCTCTCTCTCTCTCTCTCTCTCTCTCTCTCTCTCTCTCTCTCTCTCTCTCTCTCTCTCTCTCTCTCTCTCTCTCTCTCTCTCTCTCTCTCTCTCCTGGTCTTGAGATGGTAACCTCTTTAAAACCATTCTTAAAGCCATTTGTCCTTAATAGGAGAGAAAGTGATGCATGACTTGTTTGCGTCCTAGTGGGAAAATAACATTGTTTACAGATATGACCCGCAGGAACTTATAAATCCTTTTCAAATGTGTGTAATAATTCTCCAGGGTCTGTAATGTGTAATCTTAGAGCATGGACAATCAGAAACATATGAACTGAGAATAGCCCTGGAGTGATTTGGCTAGCTTTAAGCATTGTCTTCAGCTCAATTGTATTTGACTGTAGTCTCAAATCTATTCATATTTAATACTCAATGTATTTATATTTGATAAGCTGATGTTCCTTCAGTGTGTATATTTAATTATAAGTCTCCATGATCGTGACAATCTCTCTCTCTCCTCTAACCCCCTCCCTCCCTCTCTGCCAGACCCAAATCCCTCTATCCTTACAGCATGGCATGTGATAATGAGTGTTAGACGACAAACAAAGAGAGATCTCTGCAAACCTGTAGTCTGTACTTCAACATAGAGACCAACACTCTTGGATTTATGTAACACTTTATGTAGCGATGTCTGTGGTGCTTTTCCTGATGCTCAAAGAGGCATGACATTGTAATTTAGTATTTCTTAAGAAAAGCCATCATCTATAATAACAGCACTCTTGTGAAACAGTTATTGTCCTCAACTTCGCATATTGCTTCATGATTATGCCATGTAATCCACAGATGTGCAATTATGTTTCATGTTGTCGGTACATTTAAAGGAGGGAGGCGGTGGGCGGGTAGCAGGTTGGGTTTGCATTATGGAGAATCTTTATTGACAGGCTCATTTAACATCTGAAGAAATGCTCCTCAAATGCCAAGTCATAATTACACATGCAAATTATACTTAAAGGAGCGCACACTGGAATAATCCCTTAGAAGAACACGTACATATGCATTCCTAGATGCTTCATAATGGCAGCACAAAGAATTGGTTGATTAGATAACACACACACACAGACTTCCTCATGCACCTAGATAAATTCAACAGGTCTTGTGTGTGAGCAGTGGTTGTGGGAGACATGTGAGTGGGAGTGTAGGGAGTCAGGGGACTGTGGTGGTTGAGACACTCTGTAACTGTTGTGTAGTAGATCTAATCCCTTAGATACTCAGCCCCAACCCTCCCTTAGAACTCCTCACCATGGCAACAGAGCCATGAGATCCAACACTTTGGAGGAACCAGAGGAACAGGTAGGAGGTGGCAGACTGACTGATAGCGTGACGGCCTCCTCACCTCTCATCTTTCCATTCCACACCTATCTCACTTCTTTTCTGCCCCTCACCTCTCCCTTCTCATCACTTTCCCCCTCATGCCCTCCCCGCATCTCTCCTCTCAGCTCACCCTTCAACTCTCTCCCCCCAACCCCCTTCCTCCCATCTTTCTCCTCCAATCTCAGCCATCACCTCAGGGACTCTATATCCTTCACACCTTGGCCACTGCACATCCTAGGGGCTTAGTCACCAGCCACCACCTCATGAAAATCCATCAACTGTGTGAGTAATTGATTAATGAATCAATAGTTGTTAAGTTAAGTGATTTAAGGGATTTTATGTGAAGCTGACTGGGACCTGTCAATTAAACTGTTTCAGATACAACATTCTTCAGCTGTGGTGTACAGAAGTGTACAGTACGTGCGTATGTGCAAACGTGTGAGAAGAGAGTGCTTGCATCCCTTGTAAATGTCCTAACACACAGTTCTATGTCGATCCCGTGTTATTCATATCCAACCCTACAGCTCCAGCCTGTACCCATTTCCTCTTTGCTCCATAAACACACATTCCTCATTCTGACACACTCTCATAACACACACAGGCTCACTGAAATATGGACACAGACTTAGAAACCTTTCTGTCTGTGTATGTATATATTCATGTGTGTAGGTCTGTGATGATAAAACCTGAGGTGAAAACTAAAGCACAACCATTAGGAGAAAGAAAAATGGTGAGCTGCATGTCAAATGCACCACTTTGGGTGTTCTGAGCTACTCAACCAGAGTAAAATCCAACGTGTTGTGGCTAGAGGGCTGTTTCACCTTGACTGGAACAATGCTATCAGTGTGTTCCTTGCTTCTGCTAGTACATAACAGGGTGATTCCTTCCTATGTCTACTGAGGGATGACTCACTGTCCGGCGTTTCCTGACTGACTCCACATTGAGCTCTCTCTGTGTCTGTGTGTGTGTGTGTGTGTGTGGGTGTGTGTGTGTGTGTGTGTGTGTGTGTGCTTGCGCATGTGTTTGCATGTCACAATGTAAGTATTTTGGCATGAGTGTTTAGACAGCGATATAGGGTTGGTGTGTGTAGACTCACTCTTGACAGTTGCTGTCCTGGTACAGTTGTAGAGGATGGCCAGCTCTCCAAACACCTTCCCAGGTCCCATGGTGCACAGCTTCACACTCTCCTTTGTCACCTCCACCCTACCATCTGAAAAACACACACACACTTTTAATATATCTGGAAACACACGTACAAATACACACTCTTAATAATATAACTGAAAATACAGTTATATATCCCTTGTACTTGACTGTGCACATCATCGTGGCCCATCTAACAAAGTACATCAGAGCAGGATGCTAATAAACTGATAGACTAGAGACTAGAGTTCAATCTCTGTATGGATCACATTCTATTATCCCCTAATTTGCATGACTAAGCAGTAAGATACAGCATCAAGTAGACTGTGAAATCACACAGTTCACAATAGCTTGGCATTCAGCAGCAACAGTATGACAGATCAATATAAAATATTAAACCCAAACCAAGGAAATAGTTCAGAGACAACGGGTTATGTCCTGAAATTGTGCAGTTTAAGTACATCCTTTCTGTGTAATTGGGGCCTGTGATGGGTGTGATTGCCCAGCATGTTTGTCTGTGATTGGAGCAGAGTATAGCTATTGTGTTTGGATGCACCTCATCACGGAAATATCCATACTCCAGAGGAACTAGAGCTCTGATTGGGTAAGAAAAGGGGAACTGGGAAAAAAGACTGTGGTGATTGGCAGGTACCTGATGAAAATAACTGAAGCAGAAGATTAGAGAGGAGGTGAGAAAATGAGAAGAGAATAGTGAGTCACATTCTGGAAGTTGAACTTTCAGAAGCTCTAGTCCCAAACACCTGTCAGAGTTTGTGATAATACAAGGATGACAGACATGCGTATGTGATGTACACATCTCACCACCACCAAAAAACAGAACTTTCGCTTTGCAAAACAATAACATTTATTTATTTTGTAAACGTACAACTTCTTTACTGCTCAGCAAGAACATGAGGTATGGACATAGGTGTGTGTGTGTGTGTGTGTGCATGTGTACAACTGCTAAAACTCTGTGTTCCACTTAACTCTTTGCACTGCCCTCCTTCAAAGCTCACTTTGTGTTACGACCTTTGTGTAAACTCATCCTCTTTCGCTAAGCAGACAGAGAGACAGCTGGAGAAGAGGATAAACCAGAATGCTCCACCATAAAAAACACATTACCTCTTATATGTTTAGTTACCTATTTGGGGGACTTTAAGCGGTTCTGGACTGGTTCCAACTAACATTTTGGTGTACAAAGTGCTCTGTGAACGCTCTCCACTACCACTCAGCAGAGTTGACTTGAAGTGTCAGGTTTCAGACCCCACATTTGCACAGGGAGTGACGTGTCATATTTTCTGGCCTATCCAGTCAAATAATCAATTTGCTCTTCCTCTGAGCGATGGAGCTCAGTCTGGAAGACAGTATATTATGCAAGGCGACAGTTGAGCAAATCCAAAAGTTGAGGGTTCATCTCGCTGTGATATTCTCAGACGGATTTAGTGCTCTCAACATGAAAAACATGGTGCCTCAGCAAAGCTCAGTGGATGTTTAGGAGAAAATACGCTGTCGTCAGTTATATGAAATGGTGGCAATGTTTTACCGTCACTAAGTATGATAATATTTATTTTACAGTTATAAGAGAGGTAAAATCTTATAGTCAATTCGATTTGTATTATTTTTTAAAATAATTTCAGTCAATTCAAGCCCTATTGCCCCACTTTTGTTGAACAGGAAAAAAAAAGTTATTTGTACAATATTTGTACAATGTAATTGAGCTTGTGTCCTTAAAAGTGAGTACACCTCAGCAATGTGTACATATTTTTACAAGAAAGGTGAGTTCCAGACCTTTCTAAAACTAACAAATTATTGTTTATGGCCATCTCATGAAAATAATGACGCTTCGCTATGTCTATTTAGGCGGAAATCAACATTTTCCCGAATATTAAACACTGCAATGGTTCACCCCGCGCCATCATTGCATTCTAATCAAACCGAAGGCTAGCCAACAAACCACCATGGCTCAGTCTGTAAGGACAGATGCTGGGAGACGAGAAGCAAGTACAGGGAGTGAACACATAATAAATAACCAATATAAAACAAACAAGGACAGCGTCTGGACAGGGGAATCATAACGACAATAAGGCTGACACGGGGAACAAACTGAGGAACAGACAGATATAGAGGGGACAATCAACAAAGTTAAGGGGTCCAGGTGAGTCCAATATTGCGGTGATGCACGTAATGGTGATGATAGGTGTGCGTAATGACGGGCAGCCTGGCACCCTTGAGCGCCAAGGAGGGGGAACAGGCATGACAGTACCCTGCCCCCTCTCTAGGGGTGCCACGCGACGTCCCACCTGGGTGAGCCTGACAGGCCAGCCGAGACATGGGAGTTGGATGAGCCAGCTGAGGTGTGGAAGCACGACAAGCCGGCTGAGACGAAGCAGTCAGTCAGTTCAAACAGGGAGTATGTTTTGGGTGAGTTCATCTGATGACACAATGTATGATTACTGTGCATTATAGGCAAATAATGCATGCACTAGAACAGTGGTTCGCAAACTCGAGCGAAAATGGGTCAGCATTTCTATTATTATTATGTTTTAAAGGAACTCAGTCTGGCTTTAAACTTACTCTTGAACGTTGTAATAGTAGAATGCACAAGGTGCAATTTCGAAATCGGGTAGTGCAGCATCAGTTCCTCTTGTCATGTTAGTCTTTGCATACCTTAATGAAGAGCTATTGATAACTTGTCAGAAATGTCCAGATCAACTAGCCCATGTCAAGCACAATTTTTTTATAGGTTTTTTAGCCCATAGATATTGTTGTATTTTGTTTCACTCAAATATCACATGAATACACATCAGGCATGGAAAAATGTATAGAATTGCAAGAACATAAGATTTAAAACTACAACATTTTCTTTGCACCCCATGACAAAATGTGTAGAATTATTTTTAAACCTGCAAAATTACCTCCACCAACAAGAGGGTTGAGAACACTTTGTCTCATGAGCAGTGCTTGTGCCCATAGAAACAGATATGGCATGTGTGTGCTGGGGGTGGCGCGGGATGTTCCACAATGATGGAAGGGTGGCGGAGAGTGAAAAAGTTTGGGAAAACATTATTTTCACGAGTACATTTGTTTTTGCATTCTGAAGTTGCTGGTCAAGCAGGCTGGTTGTTAGTTATTTTCTAGCCTCTTCACAAACCAGGTTTCCCTAAAACGGGAAGCTTGGGGAAGTTCCATGGCAGAAATCAGCTAAAGAGGGGTGGTAACCTGGTGTAAATCAGTGACGCCTCGTAACACGTCACACCAATCAAATGCCTTGCTTGGGCGGAGCTCCAAAGGTGCTCACCAGATTAGTGCTACAGGATCAACAGTGCAAATAATTTCAACAAAACAAGCACTGGTGACAATTTTTATTTTAATGTTTACAGCACGCTGGTTTTCACAGCATTTCTATGTTATTTCGAGGTGAGCTAAAGCTGCAGCATGAGGGGAGAAATGGTCTACAATGCTGGCCATATCAATATTTTTTGTTTAGATGTTTCCGAAGTGATATTTGTCTGAAAAGGCGACCATGAGGGACAAGAAGTAGCTAGCCACAATGAGGTTTGTTTTGGGAAAAACCAGCTAACCTAGGTGTAACTAATCATACTGTGTCTACTGGTATCATTTTAAATTGAGCTATTCTCTGCTTCAGATGACAGATGCCCATACGGCCAGCAATTTCATCAAACTGTAGGCCAATGGCTGCATGGACGATGCATCCTATATGATAAACTGGAAAATCGATTCACATAGCATATACTGTGAGAGAGTGACAATCAAATAAAACAGATTGGAGAACTTACAACTAGACAAAAGGAAGAATTTGAGAATACAACACAGAAACACAGACACATGGAATACATAACTGCACTTTATTACATGATTGTGTTATGTGATTAATCAACATCCACACTAGTTCATTTTGAATAATAGTTTAAACACTTCATTTCAAAGAAGCAACACTTTATCACTTCAAAATGTACAAATAAGCTAACTTGTATGTAAAGATTATGTCACACCCTGATCTGTTTCACCTGTCATTGTGATTGTCCCACCCCCTCCAGGTGTCGCCCATCTCCCCCATTATCCCCTGTATATTTATACCTGTGTTCTCTGTTTGTCTGTTGCCAGTTTGACTTGTTTGTCAATTCAATCAGCGTTTTTGTCTCAGCTCCTGCTTCTCCCCAGTCTCTCTTTTTCACACCCTCCTGGTTTTGACCCTTGCCTGCCCCTGACCCTGAGCCTGCCTGCCGTCCTGTACCTTTGCAGCACCTCTGGATATTGACCCCTGCCTGCCTTGATCTGTCGTTTGCCTGCCCTGTTGCTGTAATAAACATTGTTACTTCGACACAGTCTGCATCTGGGTCTTACCTTCAAACCTGATAGATTAGACATCTTAGTGTAAACAGCAGTATATAAATGAGTAGTGACAAGTAGGCTATTATTACTAAAGCATCATTTCAGGTGAAATGTTGGCGGTGGCCAACCTTGCTCCACAGATCTCTGATCTACTGGGTGAGCAGACTTCAGGTGTGTTATTGCTGGGCTGAAACAGAACCCTGCACACCCAGCAGACCTCGAGCAGGGTTGGCCTGCTGCAATTGTAATAGGTTGATACATTGTGTTTGATGTTTAAATGTATTTTTGTATATAACATGTGCTAACATAGGTAGGCCTACACATATAACCCATGGTCTAGGATATACCCTTAGTCTCTTGGGACATTCATTGAGACCTCTCTCTTCAGCTGAAAACAGGCTTTCACAGCTTTCCATATCTGAGGACAGAAAGCATCACAAAGAAGCAGGCTTCATTATACTCAGACAGCACTGAATATAACAGTGCCTTCAGAAAGTATTCATACCCCTTGACGTATTCCACATTTTGTTGTGTTACAGCCTGAATTCAAAATAAATTAAATATTTGTTCTCACCCATCTACACACAATACCCTATAATGAAAAACTGAAAACATGTTTTTAAAAATGATAGCAAATTTATTGACAAATAAATACAGAAATATAACATTTACATAAAGTATTCCCACCCTTGAGTCAATACTTCGTAGAAGCACCTTTGGGGCAAAAGAACATTCAATGTTGTCTTGGTAAGCAACTCCAGTGTAGATTTGGCCTTGTGTTTTAGTTTATAGTCCTGCTGGAAGGCAAATTAGTCTCCCAGTGCATCTCAGATTTTACCTGTGCTCATAGCTATATTCTGTTTCTTTTTATCCTAAAAAAACTCCCTAGTCCTTGCCGATGTCAAGCTTACCCATAACATGATGCAGGCACCACCATGCTTGAAAATATGAAGAGTGGTACTCAGTGATGTGTTGTGTTTGCCCCAAACCTATGGCTTTGTATTCAGAATAAAAAGTTCATTTCTTTTGCACATTTTTTGCGGTACTACATAATGATCGGACCCTTTTTAAAAGGTTTTGCCTAAAATGACATACCCAAATCTAACTGCCTGTAGCTCAAGACCTGAAGTAAGGATATGCATATTCTGTGCAGAGACACAGCAGGGGTTCAAACTGTAGAATCCAGTTTCTACATTTGAATATAAAAATGTATTTTCTCAAACAAAACTATGCAACATTTTATCTCTGAGACCCTCAGGATGAAAAATCAGAGAAAGATTACTAAATGTCAGAACATTACTTACCTTCAGAGGTGAATGTATCAAACCAGTTGCCGTAATACACATTTTTTGTTGTTGTGCACTCTCCTCAAACAATAGCATGATCTTTTTTTGTGGGGGGTGGCAGATAGCCTAGTGGTTAGATTGTTGGGCCAGTAACCGAAAGGTTGCTGGATCGAATCCCCGAGCTGTCAAGGTAAAAATCTGTTGTTCTGCCCATGAGCAAGGCAATTAACCTACCTTTCCCCGGGCCCCATGGATGTCGATTAAGGCACATCTCTGATTCAGAGGGGTTGGGTTAAATGCAGAAGACACATTTCAGTTGAATACATTCATTTGGACGACTGACTAGGTTTTTCCCTTTTCACTGTAATAGCTACTGTAAATTCAACAGTGCAGTTAGATGAACAATAATTTAAGCTTTCTTCCCAGATAAGACATGTATACTGTATGTCCCGGGAAATGTTCTTGTTCGTGCTAATCACATTAGCGCACGTTAGCTCAACCGTCCCATGGGGTGGGGACCGATCCCGTAGAGGTTAAGTGACTTGTTGCAAACAGGATGCATGCTTTGGAATATTTTGTATTCTGTACAGGCTTCCTTCCTTTACACTCTGTCACATTAGGTTAGTATTGTGGAGTAACTACAATGTTGTTGATCCATCCTCAGTTTTCTCATATCACAACCAATAAACTCTGTAACTGTTTTAAAATCACCATTGGCCTCATTGTGAAATCACTGAGCAGTTTCTTTCCTCTCCGGCAACTGAGGAAGGACACCTGACACTTTGTAATCACTGGGTGTATTGATACACCATCCAAAGCCTAATGAAAAACTACCTATCGATGCCCTTCTTTGCAAGGCATTGGAAAAACCTTCCTGGTCTTTGTGGTTGCATCTGTGCTTGATATTCACTATTTATTGAGGGACCTTACAGATAATTGTATTGTATGTGTGGGGTACAGATATGGGGTAGTTAAAAAATGTAACAATCCTGTGATCCACTATTATTGAACACGGAATGAGTCCATGCAACTTATTATGAGATTTATTAAGCACATTTTTACTCACATTTCATTTGGATTAATTTTGGTTCTACAAACAAAATACCACTGGGACATTATAGGATATTGTGTGTAGATCAGTGATCAGTAAATTTCAATTCAGGTTGTAACACAACAAAACGTGGTACATGTGCAGGGGTTTGAATACTTTCTCAAGGCACTTTTTATTGCTATCATCTCTCTGCCCTCATAGTTTCCCCTCTATGGACTGGAGAATATTTTTATAATGTCACAAAATTACCTTCCCTATCCATTACAGTAACCTACACTCTCCCTTTACTGACAGATGAAGCTGCAATTTCCTTGTCCATGGCTGCTGTTTACAAATACATTTGGGAACGGTGTTTTTAATTGACAATGATTTCATCAACATAGCTAACGTTAGCTAATAGGAATTTAGATAGCTGATGACACTTAATTAACTTAGCTTAAAGTTAGTGTAAAGTTAGCTAGATAGCTAGCAGCTAAGTTAACTTAACCTACAAAGTGGCCTACTGTAGCCAGCTACTTCTTTATTAACATAAAAAAAATGTATTTACTTACTTGAATAGGTTCTCCCACTGCCTCTGTTTTTTCGGGTCCTTATAATGATAATCTTCTAAATAATGAGTAATCTTCACTATTTTCGGTGGTAGCAAAGCGCACCCAGCAGCCATGTTTCAAAAAATATATAATTATTTATTTCACCTTTATTTAACCAGGTAGGGAAGTTGAGAACAAGTTCTCATTTACAATTGCGACCTGGCCAAGATAAAGCAAAGCAGTTCGACACATACAACAACACTGTAACGTTTCTCCTCATCATCTGAGGAAGCGTAGTCAACATCGGACCAATGCGCAGCGTGGTATGTGTCCATCTTAATATTTAATAAATCAACTGAACACTGAATAACAAAACAACAAAGTGAAAGAACGAAACGACAACGAAACAGTCCTGTCTGGTGAAGACACAAAACAGAAAATAATCACCCACAAAACACTGGTGGGAAAAGGCTACCTAAGTATGATTCTCAATCAGAGACAACGAACGACACCTGCCTCTGACTGACAACCATGCCAGGCCAAACACAAAACCACAACATAGACTACCCACCCCAACTCACGCCCTGACCAAACTAAAACAAAGACATAACAAAGGAACTAAGGTCAGAACGTGACAAACAGATGGAGTAAAACAAACATACAGTCAATAACACAGTAGGAAAATAAGTCTATATACAATGTGAGCAAATGAGGTGAGATAGGGGAGGTAAAGGCAAAAAAAAAAGGCCATGGTGGCGAAGTAAATACAATATAGCAAGTAAAACACTGGAATGGTAGATTTGTAGTGGAAGAATGTGCAAGGTAGAGATAGAAATAATGGGGTGCAAAGGAGCAAAATAAATAAATACAGTAGGGGGAGAGGTAGTTGTTTGGGCTAAATTATAGATGGGCTATGTACAGGTGCAGTAATCTGTGAGCTGCTCTGACAGCTGGTGCTTAAAGCTAGTGAGGGAGATAAGTGTTTCCAGTTTCAGAAATGTTTGTAGTTCGTTCCAGTCATTGGCAGCAGAGAACTGGAAGGAGAAGCGGCCAAAGGAAGAATTGGTTTTGGGGTGACCAGAGAGATATACCTGCTGGAGCCCGTGCTACAGGTGGGTGCTGCTATGGTGACCAGCAAGCTGAGATAAGGGGGGACTTTACCTAGCAGGGTCTTGCAGATTACCTGGAGCCAGTGGGTTTGGCGACGAGTAGGGCCAGCCAATGAGAGCGTACAGGTCGCAGTGGTGGGTAGTATATGGGGCTTTGGTGACAAAACAGATGGCACTGTGATAGACTGCATCAAATTTATTGAGTAGGATATTGGAGGCTATTTTGTAAATGACATCGCCGAAGTCGAGGATCGGTAGGATGATCAGTTTTACAAGGGTATGTTTGGCAGCATGAGTGAAGGATGCTTTGTTGCAAAATAGGAAGCCAATTCTAGAATTAACTTTGGATTGGAGATGTTTGATGTGAGTCTGGAAGGAGAGTTTACAGTCTAACCAGACACCTAGGTATTTGTAGTTGTCCACATATTCTAATCCAGAACCGTCCATGTGGGGAAAAAAGGATGTTTGTCACCAGTGCGGTTTAGAACGTGTTATGACTTTGAACTTTACCAGTGGAATCCACTTTCCATTTAAAATGATATAAATCGCAGACTGTCGGCCACACTCGATAACTTGAAAACTAGCATTTGAAACTAGCATAGGCAACACCTAACCCGACGTAAAACAGTGACGCACATAACACAGCAGCCTTTCTACGCGCATGTGAGGGGAGGGTTCTTGAAATGTAACATCCATTTAAAATCTTGCCAGTGTACTGTTCAAACCCTTTTTGCAATACAAAATTATCCAGACCTCCAAGGGAGGCATGACAACGATGTGATTTGGAAGGTATGGCGGGACTAGTTTTTTTCTCATGTTTTGACCAAGTCATTAATTCTAATCATTATATTCATTTGATGTTGCTATGCTAAACAAATAATTGGTGTGTAGCTAGCTAGCAGAAATCCAATGATGATGATAGACAAGAACTTCAATAAATAATGATTTCATAAATATCCAATAGGCCTACATAGACCAAAATGAGCTGGTTAATGAATTCATGGAATTCTGAGTGTTTCCGGTTTCCATGGTGAATGATTAGTTTCACGTTCATTCTTGGAGTAGATAGCCTACTGGCACATAAATGATACATTGTTGCACAGGTATTATAGGCAGTCAGTCAGTTAGGTTTATACAATCCCCAACTGTTGTAAATCAAATAGTAGCATGGAAAAATAACGTGAAGGAGCTTTTATCCCCAAGGGAGATGAAGTTTATGAATTTCCTGCCTGGGCTGCTGTACAGTGGAATTATGACATTAACACATCATGGTATTTTGTGGCATATCAACTAATCAGCATCCAGAATCCAAAAAATAGTTTTATAAATGGTCACAATGGCTACGATGCCTGAGCCTACTATCCGTTCTATAATAGAGAAAAAAGGCTGCAGGTAAGACTCATGTTTTGCAAAACATTATGAACAACTGCTCTTTTTATGACATAGACTGACCAGGTGAATGCTATAATCCCTTACTGATGTCACCTGTTAAATCCACATCAATTAGTGTAGATGACGGGGAGGAGACAGGTTGAAGAAGGATTATTAAGCCTTGAGACAATTGTGGCAAGTGGATTGTGCACGTGTGCCATTCAGAGGGTGAATCGGCAAGACAAAATGGGTATGATAGTAGGTGCCAGATGCACCGGTTTGTGTCAAGAACTGCAACACTGCTGGGTTTTTCTTGCTCAACAGTTTCCCGTGTATATCAAGAATGGTCCACCACCCAAAGAACATCCAGCAAACTTTACACAACTGGAAGCATTGAAGTGAAAATGGGCCAGCATCCCTGTGGAACGCTTTCGACACCTTGTACAGTCATTGCCCCGAATAATTGAGGCCATTCTGAGGGCAAAGGTGGGTGCAACTTAAAATTAGGAAGGTGTTCCTAATGTTGTGTGCGCTCAGTGTATATAGACATGCAGGCATAATACATTTGTATCTTATAGTACTTTACCATTTACTGAATGGTTAATTTTTCCCGATCAAGATGGTCCAGCAGCTTATTGTTGATCCAGTGTAATTTGTTGGGATTGTTCAAGCAGAACTACATGCATGAATACATGCTGATCTAATTAGCTAAAATCAACAAAAGTTGTTTGTTCAGTGAAATTCCATAGCTCAGACAGATCGTGCTCTCTCTCTCTCTCTCACTCACACACACACACACACACACACACACACACACACACACACACACACACACACACACACACACACACACACACACACACACACACACACACACACACACAGCCTATTCTTTCATCATTACATTAATTTGGAGATTTGTTTTGAGGATCTGTTAAGAGGACGTGGTGTTGAGACACTGAGGTCATCTAGATCACCACGTCCATGCAAACCCAACGGCAGTGCTATTCAAATCCCATTCAAATAGAACTGCGCTGTGATGACCCCGTTCACTGCCTATGAGGACCATACTGTAGAGCAACTGAACATCAGTATGTCCATTCACCACCCCAGTCACTGAATTACAGGTTGCGCTAGAGGGCCAATAAAATACTTGATATCTGAAGTGAAAATGCAAAGTACCATAAAACACTTATCTACAGTGCTAGCTAAATGTAATCAAGCTTTGTACTCGTATTTTATTGGGGCACATCTCGTTCTCTTGCTCGCCTATTGTATATACCCTCATTAATGTGGGTTCACATTTTAATGTGAGTGATAAGGGGGACTTCAGGGCTCAGTTGAAGGCAGAGGAAACACTGGCTGCATTCCAAACCAGAAGCCTGCTGCTTTTCCTTTGCCCTTGATGACCGGGGTAAGAGATTTGGCCTCTGCTCCACCCTGCCTACTCCTAAACGGTAAACAACACAGGTCTATTATATCCATATATCCACCCTCGTCATCGCAAGTCCGTTTGGATGAGTAATACAAATGGTTTAGTGCAAAGGGGAATGCTTAGTATACCTTGGGAAAGAGGAGACACTTGAGACAGTACCGTTTAAAATGGTTTGTAGCAAGGCCATTGTCTGGGCGCCATTCAGTGAAATTTCATGCAATGCTTATTTATTACTATACGTAAACCTAATTTGGAAAAGCATCAGTTCATTTCCTGCAGGCTATTAGGTAATGAGTTTGAAGGAGTTTGAAGGGTCATCCATGGGGTACAGTGCAATTATTTCTTTATGACAGATTTTTTTCTCACAACACAACATCATGGACAGGAAATGGGGGAGGATTTGTCCCATAGAGGATAACACATAGCCTAGCCACAGTTGACAGTCCCACTTCTATGCTCGGGGTAGAAGATCCCCCAAGCCACAGATCTAGGATCAGATTACCCTTCCTCCAACGTGTAACCTTAAAATAATAACATCTACACACATCTAAGATCAGTTTTCAAATATAATTAGATTGAATATGAAATTTACATTTAGCAGATACTCTTATCCAGATTGAGTTAGAGGAGCAATTAGGATTAAGTGCCTTACTCATGGGCACATTGACATATTTTTATCTGGTCAGCTCAGGGATTCGAACCCCCTTTGGGTTACTGGCCCAATGTTCTTAACTGCTAAGCTACTTAATATGAAGAGATTTGAAACTATAGTCAAAGATAATTGAGCAGAAGATTGTTTCTGATTGTATGGGCCGAGCTCTAATTAAGTTTAGTCATTACAGACCCTGGTGAATGATTAGCCAACTTGGATAATCTTTTATAAATTCCTCCTGATCATATCTGTAACGTCAACAATGAACCATGTAATTTTTCCAATACACTTCGGAAAAAAAGTGCCATATAGAAACTACAAGGGTTCTTCGGCTGTCCCCGTGGGAGAACCCTTTGAAGAACCATTTTTGGTTCCAGGTAGAACCCATTTGGGTTCTATGTCGAACCCTTTCCACAGAAGGTTATTTTTAGCACGGTACGACATTAGTGGTTAGTGCCGCATATTATTGTGACATTTAAAGTACACTAATGGACCGACTTCATTTTCTTCCTGGCCCGGCGAATCAGAGCGCAGACATCGCTGAGGCTCATTTACCAAGGAGATTCAATTCCTCTGTCTATTTCAACATAGTGCCGGACGCACACACACAAACTCACACACACTGTTGGCATACTGAAGGGTTGACAGGGTGACATTACATGCCGTGTTAACACATGCAACACGCTGGCCTATTCTAGCAAACATAAAATATTTGACATGATAATTTCACAATTGTCAAATGACATGGGCATACAAAGGAACACAGCAGAAGGTTTATTTTATTTTACGCCTCAGGGCAGCCTAGACTTCATGCTTTTTGGGGCAGCTTCAGCACAAGGAGACTAGAAAACTGCCTTTTACCTATCTTTACCTTGCTTGTTATCTAAAAAATAGGGCTTGATTTAAGTGGCAAACTTGTTTAATGGGCTATACTATTTTGAACATTCTGAAACCCTATTCAAATATGTTCTTCCAAGTACCTTGCCCTAACATCCAGAGCACGGGAAATGCAATTACCGAAAATACCATACAACAAAGGTCAGTGCTTCAAAGCTGGATATTTTCACATGGCGGTAATGACTGCTGCTCTCCATACAGCCATGATGTTTTGCAGCTTCCAACAAAGCCAAAAAAGGTCTTAATGCATGCTGAACCTGAGCAAAAAAAGAGAGAGTAAGCCAGCCAGAGCTCCATCAGTCTCTTCCCTAGACTAGAACATAGGCCTACCTCACACACACTAGGCAAACAGGCACAGATATAGACCCCCATACACACACACACACACGCACACGCGCACACGCACACGCACACGCGCACTCACGCACACACACACTGGCCACAGTCACCAGTCCCACTCGTACGTTGGGGGTAGAAGGTCTCCCAAACCACAGTTCAAGGATCAGATTACATTGCCTCCAATGTGTAACCTTAACCTTCAGGGTATGAAAAACTAGCTGACCCTGTATCAGTGGTTAGGGGAGGAGGAGAAGACATGGCCTCTAAAGATTATAGTTAGGAGAAGGATTAAGTCGCCCCTGGACACTGACCTTATTTCTGTATTTTGACCCTTATAGTTAAGGTTAGGATTGGGAGAGGGTAATCCTAGATCTGTGCCTAAAGCAAACTTCAACACTGGGAGGTTATAGAAACTCATGACCCACTTTTCAAAGGGGAGTTCAAGAAGCTTGAGGTTGGCACACATATACACACATGCAAACTTTACGAAGTGTAAATGTATCACCTTATTGTTGAGGAGCTCTCAACAGCAGGTTTATACAGAGTGAGAGTTAAAGACTCGCACAAATGACTCATTTAGTCTCCCTCTGAAGCATATTCATTTAACCCCCGGACTGGGAATATGAATCAATATAGCCACCTGGGATAAATACTAAACATAGAGAAAAAGAAAGACGGGGGCTGACAGAAAGAAAAGACAGGAAGTGGATAGAAAGGGAAAAGTGGGACAGATAGATAAAGAAAGATCTTAATAATAAGGACAAGGAGACATTAGGGTGAAAAGGGAGGAGGTCAGAGAGTGACAAAGAGAAGTTGGGAATGATAGGTGAAACGAGACCAGACAGTTCTCATTGGGTAGATGAAGGACGGAGGAAGACGGGAGGACAGAGAGAGGGGAAACAGGATTAGAGAGAGAGAGGGGGGTGGGTGGGGTTACTCTCTGTGTTGCTATTCTCAGTCTGTTTGGTCATGTGCATGTGTGTTCAACCCAGCAAGCAAATCAATAATAGCACATTGAATGGAACATATAAAGTTTATATAACCTGTCCTTTTTCTTACACCATGAACTCTTTCGTTCTCTGCAAAAAGCATATTTTCTTTATCACACTATTTCTGAAATTACATTCATTTTTTTCTACAGAGCACAGACGTCATGCATATTTTACAAACTGCAAATTAACTTTTTCATTCTTATATATAAAGTAGAAATCAAATGAGAGAAAAGTGTATTAGAGAGAAAAAATAATATATTTTTCGTACCTCCTGATTAAATCAGCAATCCAATCTCAAGGAGAGGACACACACACACACACACACACACACACACACACACACACACACACACACACACACACACACACACACACACACACACCCTTCAGAAACTATTCACACTCCTGGACTTTTTCCACATTTTGTTGTGTTACAGCCTGAATTAAAATTTATTACATTGAGATGTCTCACTGATCTACACACAATACCCAATATTTTAAAGTGGAATTATGTTTTAGAGATGTTCGTAGATTTATAAAAAATTGAAAAGCAGAAATGTCTTGAGTCAATAAGTATTCAACCCTTTTGTTATGGCAAACCTAAATAAGTTCAGGAATAAAAATGTTCTTAACAAGTCACATAATAAGTTGCATGGACTCACTCTGTGTGCAATAACAGTGTTTAGCATGATTTTTGAATGACTACCTCATATCTGTACCCCACATATACAATTATCTGTAAGGTCCCTCAGTCGAGCAGTGAATTTCAACCACAGATTCAACTACAAAGACCAGGGAGATTTTCCAACTGCGTCACTCCAGTCAAATACCATTGAGAGCATACGTCACTGACAGAAAAACTTGAATTGTTGCATCTCATTGTGTTGTTGTCCTCCGGTGGCTAGCTAGTTAGCTAAAATTGTCCCTTTCCTAAATTAGCCTTGGATGGAGATATGGGTTTTACTTCTTTCTCCGTGTTGGCCAATGATTATAACGGCGATTCTGATCCAACCATTAATTCATACACTGTTGTGCCCCTGGTCTGAGAGGATGGAAGTTCAATATGTAGCTAGATCTAGAAGGCTAATGTTAACTAGCTAACGTTGCCCATGAATGGAAGTTAGGCTAGCGAGCAAGCATTTTAGCCAGGTAGCCAAGGACAATAAATAAATAAAAGCGTGTACTGTATGACAGAGTGGTAGACCGTTTCGTCAACATGAAAGAGAGGAAGATGGTATTGGTGTTTCTCTACAAGTAGGGTGAGTCAACATGTTTTTCTACATGCACGCACACGCACACAAATACACACACACAAAAATCAGAACCATGGACAGCCACATTATATTTAGCTTACGTTGATTGGACTAAATTGTTTTTGGTATATTTTAGCTGTCACTGTGTTAGACTAAGCAGAGTTGAGTTAATGATGCTGAAATGGTGCTGGAATAGTGGAGGTAGCTCCTGTTTTCCTTGCTACTTGCGGTAACTCTCTGTGGTTCTAAATCAATAGTTGTTGAGTGGTCTGAAAATTTTGGAAAACATCAACTTGCTTGAACATGCTGTAGATCATGTAACTGTCTTTTACTGTACATGCAATATGCTTTGTGGAATTCACTGGACATAGGTTGCTATCCGGTTTTGCAATAAAACTAAAGTGTGGGGCCTCCCGAGTGGCACAGTGGTCTAAGGCACTGCATTCCAGTGTTGGGGCGTCACTACAGCCTTGGGTTCGGTTCCAGGCTGTGTCACAACTGGCCATTACCGGGAGTCCCATATGGCAGTGCACAATTGTACCAGCGTCGTCCGGGTTAGGGGAGGGTTTGGCAGGGGGGGCTTTACTTGGCTCATCGCACTCTTGCGACTCCTTGTGGCGGGCCGGGCGCCTGCAGGCTGACTACGGTCGTCAGTTGAACAGTGTTTCTTCCGACACATTGGTGCAGCTGGCTTCCGGGTTAAGCGAGCAGGTATTAAGACGCTTGGCTTTGCGGGTTATGTGTCAGAGGACGCATGATTTGACCTTCGTCTCTCCCGAGACCGTTGGGGAGTTGCAGCGATGAGACATGATTGTAATCACACAAAAAAGTGTGGTTGAATTTATTCTGCCATTGTGTCTTCTTATTGTCTCTGCCTTTAGGCCTATATGTCATGGTTGCAAAGTATATAAAGTAACAGGTTATGGAACAAACAACGCAATTATCACAACACATGGAGGAGGGTTTGGCTTCCCCAGTGATTTAAAGCGCTACTGGGATGGTGTATCAATACACCTAGTCACTACCAAGATGCAGGCGCCCTTCCTAACTCACTTGCCGGAGAGGAAAGAAACCGCTCAGTGATTTCATCATGAGGCCAATAGAGATTTTAACCCTTTGACACATACCAACACAGGGGTGTGATCATTCTACAGTGGTCACTGCAGCGCACGCTCAAACCGGTGGGATTAGACTGCTTATTTAGAACGTCCAGCTACGATTGACGCAACAGTCGGCATTTGAGCAGGCCGAACAGTTTTTTTCGCAGAACCATTTTTTTTACAAACAGTCCTTACAACGTTATGTCCCGAATGTAACCAGTTTATTGTTGGATGAAATGATCAGACATTCACAGAAGAAGCATAAGAGCATTACACAATCATCTAAACAGGAAAATGTAGGCTACATTAGTCTTAGTGAGGAAAGATAAGACATAAGATTGACATAAGATTGACATAACACAAGCAGTCATATTTATCGAACTCTCAGCTGGTGTTCTAATCACACCGGTTTGAGCGTACACTAAAGGGATACCTAGAATGGCGCCGGAGGGGATGGCTGCCGTTTTATGGGCTCCTAACCAACTGTGCTATTTTTTATTTACCGAGTCCGACGCAAAGGATACAGTTGAAGTCGGAAGTTTACATACACTTAGGTTGGAGTCATTAAAACTCGTTTTTCAACCACTCCACAAATTTCCTGTTCACAAACTATATTGTTTTGGCAAGTCGGTTAGGACATCTACTTTGTGCATGACACAAGTAAGTTTTCCAACAATTGTTTACAGACAGATTATTTCACTTATAATTCATTGTATCACAATTCCAGTGGGTCAGACGTTTACATACACTAAGTTGACTGTGCCTTTAAACAGCTCATAAAATTCCAGAAAATGATGTCATGGCTTTAGAAGCTTCTGATAGGCTAATTGACATCATTTGAGTCAATTGGAGGTGTACCTGTGGATGTATTTCAAGGCCTACCTTCAAACTCAGTTCCTCTTTGCTTGACATCATGGGAAATTCAAAAGAAAAGACCTCAGAATTTTTTTTTTTTTAGACCTCCACAAGTTTGTTTCATCCTTGGGAGCAGTTTACAAACACCTGAAAGTACCATGTTGATCTGTACAAATAATAGTACGCAAGTATAAACACCATGGGACCACGCAGATGTCACACCGCTCAGGAAGGAGACGCGTTCTGTCTCCTAGAGAGGAATATAACTTCGGTCGAAAAGTGCAAATTAATCCCAGAACAACAGACAAAAACCTTGTGAAGATGCTGGAGGAAACGGGTACAAACGTATCTATATCCACAGCAAAACGAGTTCTATACTGACATAAACTGAAAGGCCGCTCAGCAAGGAAGAAGCCACTGCTCCAAAACCGCCATACAGAAGACAGACTACAGTTTGCAACTGCACATGGGGACAGAGATTGTACTTTTTGGAGAAATGTCCTCTGATCTGATTGAACAAAAATAGAACTGTTTGGCCATTATGATCATCGTTATGTTTGGAGGAAAAAGGGGGAGGCTTGCCAGCCGAAAGACACCATCCCAACCGTGAAACACAGGGGTTGCAGCATCATGTTGTGGTCGTGCTTTGCTGCAGGATGGACTAGTGCACTTCACAAAATCGATGGCATCATGAGGGAGGAACATTATGTGGATATATTGAAGCAACATCTCAAGACATCAGTCAGGACAGTAGTGGAGAAGGTGGAAAGTTTTAAGTTCCTCGGCGTACACATCACGGACTAAATAAAATGGTCCACCCACACAGACAGCATGGTGAAGAAGGCGCAACAGTGCCACTTCAACCTCAGGAGGCTGAAGAAATTAGGCTTGTCATCGAAAACACTCACAAACTTTTACAGATGCACAATCGAGAGCATCCTGTCGGGCTGTAACACCGCCTGGTACGGAAACTGATCCGCCCACAACCGCAAGGCTCTCCAGAAGGTAGTGAGGTCTGCACAACACATCACCGGGGGCAAACTACCTGCCCTCGAGGACACCTACACCACCCAATGTCACAGGAAGGCCAAAAAGATCATCAAGGACAACTACCACCCTAGCCACTGCTTGTTCACCCCGCTATCATCCAGAAGTCGAGGTCAGTACAGGTGCATCAAAGTTGGGACCGAGAGACTGAAAAACAGCTTCTATCTCAAGGCCATCAGACTGTTAAACAGCCATCACTAACACTGAGTGGCTGCTGCCAACATACAGCCTCAAATCTCTAGCCACTTTAATAATTAAAAATATTACTGCACAGTCGAAACTATAAGCACAAGCATTTCGCTACACTCGCATTAAAATCTGCTAACCATGTGTATGTGAACAATAACATTTGATTTGATTTGAAGTGCTTTGAAAGACTGGTCATGGCTCACATCAACAGCATCATACCGGATAACCTAGACCCACACCAATTCGCATAACGCCCCAACAGATCCACAGATGGCGCAATCTCAACCGCACTCCACACTGCCCTTTTCCACCTGGACAAAAGGAACACCTATGTGAGAATGCTGTTCATTGACTACAGCTCAGCGTTCAACACCATAGTGCCCAGAAAGATCATCACTAAGCTTAGGACCCTGGGACTAAACGCCTCCCTCTGCAACTGGATGCTGGACTTCCTGACGGGCCAACGCAGGTGTAAGGGTAGGCAACAACACATCTGCCACGCTGATCCTCAACCCTGGGGCCCCTCAGGGGTGCATGCTTAGTCGCCTCCTGTACTCCCTGTTCACCCACGACTGTGTGACCAAACACGACTCTAACACCATCATTACGTTTACTGACGACACAACAGTGGTTGTTGTGTCACTTGAGTAGGTTGAGTCACTGACTTGATCTTCCTGTCCGAGTTGTCACCCCCCTCGGGTTCGTGCCGTAAGGGAAATCTTTGTGGGCTATACTCGGTCTTGTCTTAGGGTAGTAAGTTGTTGGTTTGAAAACATCCCTTTAGTGGTGTGGGGGCTGTGTCTTGGCAAAGTGGGTGGGGTTATATACTGCCTGGTTGGCCCTGTCTGGGGGTATCGTCTCCCGACCCCTCCTGTCTCTGCCTCCAGTATTTATGCTGCAATAGTTTGTGTCGGGGGGCTAGGATCAGTCTGTTATATTTGAAGTATTTCTCTTGTCTTATACGGTGTCCTGTGTGAATTTAAGTCTGCTCTAACTCTCTCTTTCTCTCTTTCCTCTCTTCTCAATGAGGACCTGAGCCCTAGAAACATGCCTCAGGACTACCTGGCCTGATGACTCCTTGCTGTCCCCAGTCCACCTGGTAGTGCTGCTGCTCCAGTTTCAACTCTTCTGCCTGCAACTATGGAACCCTGACCTGTTCACCGGACGTGCTACCTTGTCCCAGACCTGCTGTTTTTGACTCTCTCTCTCTCTCTACCGCACCTGCTGTCTGTATCTCTGAATGATCGGCTATGAAAAGCCAACTGACATTTACTGCTGAGGTGCTGACCTGTTGCATCCTCTACAACCACTGTGATTATTATTATTTGACCCTGCTGGTCATCTATGAACATTTGAACATCTTGGCCATGTACTGTTATAATCTCCACCCAGCACAGCCTGAAGAGGACTGGCCACCCCTCAGAACCTGGTTCCCCTCTAGGTTCCTGCCTTTCTAGGGAGTTTTTCCTAGCCACCGTGCTTCTACATCTGCATTGCTTGCTGTTTGGGGTTTTAGGCTGAGTTTCTGTATAGCCCTTTGTGACATCGGATGATATAAAAAGGGCTTTATAAATACTTTTGATACATTTTATGGTAGGCTTAATTAACGACAATGATGAGACAGCCTATAGGGAGGAGGTCAGAGACCTGGCAGTGTGGTGCCAGGACAACAACTTGTCCCTCAAAGTGAGCAAGACAAAGGAGATGATCGTGGACTACAGGAAAAGGAGGGCCGAACACGCCCCGATTCACATCGACGGGGCTGTAGTGGGGAGTGTCGAGAATTTCAAGTTCCTTGTCCATATCACCAACAAACTATCATTGTCCAAAAACACCAAGGAAGTTCTGAAGCGGTCACGACAACACCTTTTCCTCCACAGGAAACTGAAAAGATTTTGCATCGGTTCCCAGATCCTCAAAAAGATATACAGCTGCACCATCAATAACATCCTGACCAGTTGCATCACCGCCTGCTATGGAAACTGCTAGGCATCTGACCGTAAGGCGCCTCAGAGGGTAATGCGTACGGCCCAGTACATCACTGGGGCCAAGCTTCCTGCCATCCAGGACCTATGTACCTGGCGGTCAGAGGGAAGCCCAAAAATTGTCAAAGACTCCAGTCACCCAAGTCATAGACTGATCTCTCTGCTACCGCACGGCAAGTGGTACCGGAATGCCATGTCTAGGACCAAAAATCCCCTTAACAGCTTCTACCCCGAAGCCATAAGACTGCTGAACAATTACTGAAATGGCCACCTGGACAATTTACATTGACCCCCCCAATTGTTTTTACACGGTTACTACCTGCTGTTTATTATCTATGCATAGTCACTTTACCCCTACTTACAGTACGTGTAAAAATTGACTCGACTAACCTGCACTCCTGCACATTGACTCGGTACCGGTACCCCCTGTATATAGCCTCGTTATTGTTATTTCATTGTGTTACTTTGTATTATTTTTTACTTTTGTTTATTTGGTAAATATTTTCTTAACTCTCTTGAACTGCATTGTTGGTTAAGGGCTTGTAAGTAAGCATTTACCGGTATGTTCTACCTACACCTGTTGTATTCGGCACAAAAATGAATAATATGAATTAACTAATAGCAATTACTATTTACCATTCATCACATCACGGGTGAGCCCACCATTGATCAAAATAATTGAGTAAAACACTTTCTAGAAATCTAAATTCATCAGACGATGGGTAGTTTGTGCAAGCCACCATGTTTGTTTTTTCACATCAACCAAAGATAATATGAAGAAGAGACAAGATGAGTTTTTGCAGTATGCATGTTGAAGGGGGTGTGTTGTCTTCCCATCATTCACTTCCAGAAGTTCACTCAAAAGACGAGTGAACCATCCCTTCAAACCGTTGACTGGTACTGTACAGTTGAAGTCGGAAGTTTACATACACTTAGGTTGGAGTCATTAAAACTCGTTTTTCAACCACTCCACAAATTTCTTGTTAATAAACTATAGTTTCAACCAGTTTATGAAGCTGGTTGAGAGAATGCCAAGAGTGTGCAAAGCTGTCATCAAGGCAAAGGGTGGCTACTTTGAAGAATCTAAAATATATTTAGATTTGTTTAACACTTTTTGGGTTACTACATAATTCCATATGTGTTATTTCATAGATCTGATGTCTTCAATATTATTATACAATGAAGGAATTAGTAAAAAATAAAAATAAACTTTGAATGAGTAGGTGTGTCCAAACTTTTGACTGGTACTGTATGTAAATATGTTTTTTTATTTTTAATACATTTGCAAGAATTTCTAAAAACCTGTTCTCGCATCGTCATTATGGGGTATTGTGTGTAGATTGCTGAGGATTAAAAAATATTTTAAAAAATTAGAATAAGGCTGTAGCGGGACAAATTGTGGAAAAAGTCAGGGGGTCTGAATACTTTCTGAAGGCACTGTATGCATATTGTACATCTAGCCATGGTGGCTTTACCAAGATTAGAAACCATTAAAAAACGTCTGTACTCTCACCAAGACGTTTGGAGTGGACAGGTAGTCATTGATGCAGAGAGAAGGATAAGATCAGGCTTGAGGGATATTAGGGAGTAAAGACTTACAAGTGGTGGATTAAATGCTAACAAATTAGGCGACTACTCACGCACTTTTTGGTGGGGGCATTGTCTTTCATTCATCCAGGTGATTCTGTTTTTTGGTCCACCACATGTACCTTTTTAACACACAGTAGAGAGGGAGATTTGAAACTGTCTTCAGATAGGCTTTAGGAAGACAAGTTGAACTAATTTTAAAGAATTTGCAGTTACAACAAATATGAATCAACTTTCAGATAACTCATTGAAATGTGTTTTATCTGTATGTGTTATGGACTTTGTTATGCATTTTGTTGTATGGCTTCTTATCCACAGAGGGCCAGTGTGGGTGCAGGTTTGTGGAAATGGAAAGGGGATACCTAGTCAGTTTCACAACTGAACATATTCAACTGAAATGTGTCTTCTGCATTTAACCCGACCCCTCTGAATCAGAGAGGTGTGAGGGGCTGCCTTAATCCATGGCCAAGCAATAACACACCTGATTCAACTAATCGTGTCTAGATTCAAGTCTATGATTAGTTGATTAGTTGAATCAGGTGGTCGGCAAGAACGAAATTCTAATTCCACATTCATCTCTATGGATATGATTGTTATGATTGCTACTTCTTTTATGAATAGTATTGATCTGTTTATTTTAATAACTTTAGATTCATATAATCACATTTTACATAGGAAATGTAAGTTTGTAAGTTTTAAACATATGGAAATGAATTTAAAAGTATTATTTAAGAGATTATTACTTATTTGGAAAACCCCTGGGCTTAAAGGGTACACTTGGTACTCATTAAGCCCGATCTGGACATTTCACATATTTTATCAAATATATTTGTATGTCTTAAAACATGCTGTAAGTAAAGACATTAAACTTAATTGGGTGGTGTTCTCTGAGATTCATTTAGAGCTTGAAGCCAGGGTTGTCTTCACTTCACTGAGTTGTGGTAAATTGGTTTGTGTGCATTTTAGAGAGTTAGGCTTGGTGCTCACTGGCAAGGCTGACTCCATGAAAACCTACATTTAAAAACAAATATCCACCAATTACTCACATTTGTGTTTTCTCATCAGAAATGATTGTTTCATGTTTGTAAAATATTACTGTTCTCAGATTTTTAATTTATAGATGTGTATGAAAATATGTTTGATTTTTTTACTAAATGCTACCATTGTTGAGATTGTTAAGCTGCACTGGAATGTTCATATCCTGTATATTTGAGTTTGATATGTGGTTGTCTCCCATACTGCAGCTATCTTATGATGAATACACTCTGGATAAGAGCATCTGCTGAATGACTAAAATGTCAAATGTAAATGTTTTACATACAGAGCTCATATTACTGTTTTTGTCACACCCTGACCATAGTTTGCTTTGTATGTTTCTATGTTTTGTTTGGTCAGGGTGTGATCTGAGTGGGCATTCTATGTTGTGTGTCTAGTTTGTCTGTTTCTGTGTTTGGCCTGATATGGTTCTCAATCAGAGGCAGGTGTTAGTCATTGTCTCTGATTGGGAATCATATTTAGGTAGCCTGTTTGGTGTTGGGTTTTGTGGGTGATTGTTCCTGTCTCTGTGTTTGCACCAGATAGGGCTGTTTTGGTTTTTCCACATTTCTTGGTTTTGTTAGTCTGTTCATGTATAGTTTCTTTATTAAAGAACCATGAATAATAACCATGCTGCGTTTTGGTCTGCCTCTCCTTCGACACAAGAAAACCGTTACAGTTTTGAATAATTATTTTTAAATGTTGATATATCATTTGACAGTTCTTTATTAAAAATGTAGTTATTTGTTATTTCACTGTGCAAAACCTTGCAGTATTACTTATTTATCTGAGGCAGATACTGTCACACTCCTCTGACGAGGAGTAGTAGGAAGGATCGGAGGACCAATGCGCAGCGTGGTAAGTGTTCATCTTGTTTATTTGCCTGAACACTAAAATACAAAATAACGAGAGAATGAGCGAAACAAACAAAACAGCCCCGTGTGGAACAAACACTGACACGGAAAATAATCACCTACAACTCAAAAGTGAAACCAGGCTACCTAAGTATGGTTCTCAAACAGGGACAACGATTGACAGCTGCCTCTGATTGAGAACCATACCAGGCCAAACACAGAAATCCCAAATTATAGAAAAAGGAACATAGACTGCCCACCCCAACTCACACCCTGACCATACTAAAACAAAAACAAAACAAAGGAACTAAGGTCAGAATGTGACAGATACATAGCGTTTTGCTCAAAAATATAAAGTGATAGATTTGAAACAAATAGATGTCTGTCAATGAACAACCCCATGCCATGATAAAATAATTTAAAAAAACACACCATTCTCTTTCATAATTTCTTTAAACAATTCAAGCACAAATACATCATTTATGACAGCAAATATCAGACATAATAGTGTACAGGAACAAGTATTTGTCTCTTGGCATTTCAAGCCAATTGCATTGAGTCTATGAGATCAAGTAGCCTATAAGGTGACATGGAGGGGAGGGGATGGCAGGGAAACTAAGGGGTGTAGCTTATCACATTAATCAAATATGCATAATAGAATAAAACATTACAAAAAGTAAACACCTGCATCATTTTCTGATTGCTTTTATATTAGATTAATATGCAAACAAAAACTAGAAAAGGAACAGTTAAGGAGAGCACATACGAATTGGGGTATATCAGCACAATATCAACTAGAGTATCATAGGAAAACTTGTTAAGGTATTTCACAACATTAACAATACAATCAAGCGTCAAGCAAAGTTGACCTTTCGGAAGACTTAGAGAAAAGGAACAAAAAAAATGCAAATGCTCTGTTAGTCGACAACGTCTTTCAAGGGACTATGCATAAGTCTCAGACAGTGTGTGTTATTTGCCAAAGTGTGTCAGTTTTTATCTGACTGGTTCTGAACGTGGTGGTGACATCTAAAACAGAACTCTAATAGGAACCAATACATCCCAATGCAACATTTCTCATTTCTTAAAGTGTGGTAGAAAAACATAATTGGGGAGTGTGTCCGATTTGTGTCAACACAATGCTAAATCCCTCAGGATATGCCATTAACTTTAAATCCCCTGAATCCAATAGTGTAGATTTTAACTAGTCTCATAGACATTTTGAAAAGAGGGAAAGAAGGGAAAGTCTGGACAAACTTGGGATCAAGAGAGACGGATTCAGCTGAGTAAGTGAGAAATGTATTTGATTATAACAGATTTATAACTTAATGGGAGTTGTAAATTGCATTGTCAAGGAAACACTTGATAATAATGGGATCTAATTACCTCCATTATTATCCCCATTATCAACCTGTAAGAGCGTTCAGATCCCAATCACCCAATCAGAACCACCAGGGTTCAAGAGCAGCTCCATGTCAACTACACTGGACCAGAGACTTATGTCAAACTCATTCATTTAGACCATTATTCATCAAATTGAACAGCACAGTAAGTTTACCTCAGACCATTTCTGCAACTATTCAATCCTCAAAAATCTGGTTCCATTTTAAAGGGCTGAATGTACACTCCCCATCCTGACCTCAAGGCACTACAGAGGGTAGTGCGTACGGCCCAGTACATCACTGGGGCTAAGCTGCCTGCCATCCAGGACCTCTACACCAGGCGGTGTCAGAGGAAGGCCCTAAAAATGGTCAAATACCCCAGCCACCCCAGTCATAGACTGTTCTCTCTACTACAGCATTGGCAAGCGGTACCAGAGTGCCAAGTCTAGGACAAAAAGACTTCTCAACAGTTTTTACCCCCAAGCCATTAGACTCCTGAACAGGTAATCAAATGACTACCCGGACTATTTGCATTGTGTTCCCTCAACCACCCACCCCTCTTTTTACGCTGCTGCTACTCTCTGTTTATCATATATGCATAGTCACTTTAACTATACATTCATGTACATACTACCTCAATTGGGCCGACCAACCAGTGCTCCCGCACAGTGGCTATCCGGGCTATCTGCATTGTGTCCCACCCACCACCCGCCAACCCCTATTTTACGCTACTGCTGCTCTCTGTTCATCAGAGAACATACTACCTCAATCAGCCTGACTAACCAGTGTCTGTATGTAGCCTCACTACTTTTATAGCCTTGCTACTGTTTATAGCCTGTCTTTTTACTGTTGTTTTATTTCTTTACCTACCTATTGTTTGCCTAATATATTATTTGCACTATTGGTTAGAGCCTGTAAGTAAGCATTTCACTGTAAGGTCTACTACACCTGTTGTATTCGGCGCACGTAACAAATAAACTTTGATTCGATTTTATGCTGATGAGCTATCCCCTGCTGGAGAGTGGCTACCCCGGGGCTAATGGTTCGTCACAAATACTGATACAATTGAGTTACACCAGTAGGCAGGTTTCCATTGACCCAGGTTTATTCGACAAAATTATTGTAAAGCTGCAGATATAGGAGACGTTTTCAAAAGATCAACAACATTTTTATCCATTTGGATTTTGCTTACTTTTAGTATGACAAATGATGAGAGAAACTGTGTTTTTCGAATAAATTAGGATTTGAAGGTACGCAGAGCACGTGATGTCAAGACGTAGGTATGAAGCTCCACTCCACATTTCATTCTAAATGCCTACTGCCTGCTAAATATACTTTCAACTATAAAAATTATCTTTATTTGCAGGATCCTTCTCCTGACTTTAAAGAATGGATTAATTAATTTGCCTTGCTTTTCTGGATGGCTGGATGCAAGTTTCCCCATCCAATTAGTGCAGATCTACAGGAGGGCAAGTTTCACCATGGCACGGACCGTGGCAATAAATTGGCACATGAGAATTATTAGAAAATGGCAAGTATTTGTAAATTATTGCAATTTATCCGTGCTGGCTTTTGCATCACTATGTCCAGCTGTTTTTATCGAAGCAAGATAGTTAAAGGGAACGCACCATAGCAGGCAATTGTCAAATCTATTTTCTATGCAAAGTTTCTAAATGTCGACAAAAAAAATCATTGGACAAGTTAATGGAAACATAGCTACTGACAGCAGAAATAAAGGCCAGAGGATGCTGGCTGTCAAAGGCTTGGCAAGGCCACGGCCAGCAGTCCTGTCGACAGTCCTGCTTAAAGGTCACAGACTGGACCTTTTCCCACTTAAATCAAGGCTCTTGACCTCAGGGTGAAACTACTAACATTTACCACTGGAGCAGATTGAGTATAGGTAGAAACCTACAGCTGAAGTAAGGACAGAAGGTTAGGAGAGGTCTCCTACACACAAAAGAGCTCAGGTAAGTCATTAAAAATGAAGATGTCAAGAAAGAGCTGAGAAGTGGTTGAATGAAAGGAGGGAGCAGGGTAAATAAAGGCTGTATCCAACACCGTTTTAATCGCCTTTCATTCAAATAAAGGTTATATTTAAAACGTTTACATTTCAAAGTATCAAGCCTCTCAAGCCAATTCATAAACCTTTTATTGAGAAAGCACCTTTTACTATGTGTTTGTCACTGAGAAAAACCCAGTCTCCAAACAAACCCTCTGAAGCATGCTCCACATCATCTGTCTGAATGTGTCCATCCTGTGGGGAGATGTATTATCATGCGGTGAGGGAGACACTTGCACTCAACAGGAGATCCAACTCTATTGATGCAGATGGTGATATCGAATGCCACACACACAGTGAAAAATGCAGACACATAAACACATACACACTCGTGTGTGTGTGTGTGTGTGTGTGTGTGTATGTACGTGTGTGTGTGTGTGTCTTGCTTTCAGAACTAGTTTGGTGTCTAAGTCAAACTAATGGGAAAGTATAGGTGGTATTGATCAATGAGGTACAGGTAACTACCAAAATAAAGGAAACACTTCAGTAAATGAGGGGTGCTGAGTATGTTGAAAGCAGGTCCTTCCACACAGGTGCTGTTCCTGAGTTAATTAAGCAAGTAACATCACATCATGCTTGGGGTCATGTATACAAATGCCCACTTGCCCATTATTTTGGCTACCATGGCTAGAAGAAGGGACCACAGAGACTTTGAAAGAGGGGTCTCAAATAAGCATATAGGGGGGTTAAAGGGTGTGTGTGTCCGAGCGAGTGTGTGTGTAAAACACCAAATTATGAAATTTCCCATGGAAGAATGGTGTCGCATCCCTCGAATAGAGTTCCAGACACTTGTAGAATCAATGCCAAGGTGCATTGAAGCTGTTCTGGCAGCACGTGGTGGCCCAATGCCCTATCTATACACAGCCCACCTTGAAGCAAATTACCCCTGAGTAGATTCCACCTACATCACACACACCCATCCTGTATTTAAACAATACAATCTGAAAACCTTTGCACACCCACAATTTCGCTGATGCTGTCAATCTGACGAAGGCTAACCTTCTCATATACATAATCAACTTTAAATGCCGCAGTGCCGATATCTACCTCTTGAGGTGTTCATATTATAAGTCTACAGGCGAAGAAACGAGCTGTCTCTCCTAAACTCAAAGTAATATGTGAGGAGTTTATTTTAGCAGCCTTCCTGTTGAAGAGCCTTCAATGTCAGTGACACTGTGTCAGTGACAATGAGACAGCTCAGTCAACATAGTGTGCTTCCTTCAACACATGCCACTCGTCTTTACAGGTGGAGAGAACTTTTTTCCCCAATATACTCAATTCATGTACACTATGTGCTGCTATTTCAGAGATGTTGGGACTGTATTGATTTTATATTGTCAAATATATTCAGTCAGCATTGGCCGTGATGGGGATTCCAGATCTAAAGAGAGCAAAAGCCTGTTTGGGTTCATTTAAATTGACAACACAATGTTTACTGCATGACAAAAATATATACAAAATCTTACCAAATGTTTATCCAATAAGGCACCTAGAATCCATAAAAGCTGCTGCAGATGACATAATTTAAATCAGTGGACAGCTCCTCCACTGGCGTCAATCAATAATCGCTCTAATTAACTTTAAATGCCACACTAACTATTACACACATTTATCTCTGAGTAGTATCCCCCATAGACAAGCAAAGATAACACTATTGCAAACAGATAACTTTTAATAATGTTTCAAATTACTATTGCTAAGGGTCAGTAGAGGTTTATAGTGCAGGGCAGTGGCTTTTTCATTGACAAGATCACTTAAATTCACTTATCTTTCCTAAAATTTTAGACACAAACATTTGTCTAAATTGCCCCATTCCAGAATCCTAGAAGTCAAGCCTGTGGTGATTACGGAAAGGAAAAAGTGCCCTGTGAAGGTTTTATTTGTGTAGGACCTTTTTAATACAATGTCATTGTGGTAAAGCATTAAACTAAATGGCACATTCCAAAATCCCTTGAGATCCAGTCTGGACAGAGGGGTCAAGCCCTGATCTCATAACTGTAACGTTAATTCCCAATAATGCTTATCATTTCCTGTTTCAAACAACATTTAAGAGCTTCAAACAACCCCAATACCAGACATACACATCACAGTGTGTGACGCAGGGAGAGAGTAAAGCTACGGTATTTACCTTCCATGACGTAGACCAGTGAGCCCACGTCACCTTCCTTGATGATACAGCTGTCTTTGCCATACTCCACAGGGTACATGCAGTCCACGATCTCCTGGATCTGAGACAGCTCCAGGTTCTTCATGAAGTCATTGTCCAATATGGCTTCCTTGATCAGGTCCTTAGACCTGGGGGTTAGAGGAAGAGGAAGTAGGGAAAATGGGATTAATATGGTAATATGTAATTGTAAGGAATTTGTGTTTTCCTTAGCATTGTTTAGGTGGAGTGGATACCCCCTAGTCATTTCTTTGCCTCTTTTTTACACCTTAATGTGCCTAAAAAAGCAAGGTGGAAACACTGAACGATTGCATAATACCCTACAAAAAGTTGACTTAATTTAGATTCAGCAGTTCAATGTCTACTGTGGTGTATTTTGAGCCTGCTGAATTTGAAATCCTTTTTCAAATGAATTTCAGGAAATAACCCATTAAAAAAACATGTTCTCAATTCTGTGGTTTCAAGGTGACTCGTATTTGATTGGCTTCAACAGCTGGAACAAGAAACCCAGGAAATCAATGCCGAACAGAAATGGATTGATCTGATTAAAAGTACACTTTGTAAAGACTAATTTGCTTAGACTTTTCTACAATGGTAATCCACACAGCTCCTTTAAGAGATGTGAACAGAGTTGTTTTATGCTACGAATATGCTGTGCAACCTCTTGCTAAGGGATAGTATGAGCCAAAGCGCAGTAATAAATGTCAGGGGTGTATTCATTAGTCACACACCGTAGCAAAGCGTTTTGCAACTGAAACAGTTAAAACCTCTTAAGGATCCACCCCCCTTTTTTTTCAATTTTAGCCTAAAATGACATACCCAAATCTAACTGTCTGTAGCTCAGGCACTGAAGCAAGGATATTCTTGGTAGCATTTGTAAGGAAACACTTTGAAGTTTGTGGAAATGTGAAGGGAACATAGGAGAATATAACACAATAGATCTGGTAAAAGATAATACAAAGAAAAAAACAACCTTTCTTTTGTATTTTTTTGTACCATCTTTGAAATGCAAGAGAAAGGCCATAATGTATTATTCCAGCCCAGGTGCAATTTAGATTTTGGCCACTAGATGTGCAAAGTTTTAGACTGATCCAATTAACCTTTGTATTTCTGTTAAAAATTTGGTATTAAGACTGTCCAAGACTGTCCAAGTTGTTTATTAATAACTTTTCATGTTCAAAGTTGTGCGCTCTCCTCAAACAATAGCATGGTATTCTTTCACTGTAATAGCTACTGTAAATTGGACAGTGCAGTTAGATTAACAAGAATTTAAGCTTTCTGCCAATATCAGATATGTCTATGTCCTGGGAAATGTTCTTGCTACTTACAACCTCATGCTAATCGCATTAGCCTACATTAGCTCAACCGTCCTGTGGAAGGGACACTGATCCCGAAGAAGTAAAATACAGAAAATGTTTTGCACAGAAAACAAATATTTATATTGGATAAATTCCGTCCCTGTTATGTTCTGTTTGCTTCCGTTCTGTTTGTTTGTTAGTGAATAGGCCTACACCCCTGGTGTTTGCATGAACCAAAAAACACAGAGTACAAGGCTAATACAAAGTTTTCTATTCTAAACTGCCTCATTTTCCCAGCTGCTTTAGAAGCAAAATTCAAAGAAAGCCGGAGAGAATAATAGTCATATCAAAAGAGATGGGGACAGGGAGGGACGTCAATTTAGGCAGAGCCAAGCTGAACAAATGCCCAAAATCTGTACAATCCTTTCAGACATGAGTTTGCAGAGAACAGTTTGTTGATTGAGTATTTTCTCAGAATGAGGTTCAGAAAAAGTGACAGATGGAGAGAAAGTGAAATATACGTAGAAGTTGACCATTGAGAAGGAAGTAAACAAGGGGGAGAAAATGGGAAAAGGAAGGAGGGCTAAGATGCAGGGAGGGGGAGCAGTGCAGGAACCGGGGGGCCATAAAAAAAGTGGAGTTGTGTCAAATGTTTATGTGGCAATGCAGAAACCCATAGGTGAGCTTGAGGTATAGCACCCAAAGAGGAGTGTAATGACACTTCTGACAGTCCACTCCAACGCATTTCCCTCATCTGGCGCCAACCACAATTTGCAAATCATTGCTGTTTGTTCATTTTGCTAGCATTTTCAAACATATTCCTATCGCTTAACATGTCCAACAGTTATTTCACAAAATATCACACACGAGAAGAAATGTAAACATTGTTTAATAGAGTTTAAAGTATTGTATCGCCAGCCCCTACTCACCACCGCAGATTGTGTGAGTGAACTGCACGTTCTCATTACTGAGCACGCGCACCTGATGGATAACTATGTGAATGTGACCGGCACGCACGCTCAGTAATTAGAACGTTGAGGGCTATTTTCATAATCGTTACTCGTTAAATGCTTTTTATGTAATATTATGTCCTCATATGTTGAAATGTTCTATGGTATTGAACATTCATGTTTAAATTATTGTGAGTGATCCGATTATAGAGTGACATTTAATTGATGTGTTAGGTTATAAATGACAGGGTAAAAACTATTAAAAGCTCAAACCAAGTTTATTCACCCAATGGGTCAGACAGCTGAACAGACCAAGATGGTGTTCCCAACAGCACAAGTGTATATATACCCCCATTTAGATTAAGTCTCCTCCTTCCCTCTAAACATTAATTATTTATTGCTAGGCAGGAAGTTAAGTGATGTGGGTAATAAACTGCTCCTTCTCCCTTAATGTGACCTGACCTGACCTCGGCCACCATTCCTCTCGAATCCACAACTCTCCACCCTTATCAGTGACCACAACCATGTGATTGCCTTTCCCTCACACAGTAACATTCCAATCCCCTGGCTCATATCCAACCTTAATTGACTCCACCATATGCATTCCTCCTACAGACAACCATTAACTTCTGGTGTAACAACCAGACTGTGGCCCTTCTCCTTTCCATAGGATACCTGATGATTAACAATTTTTTAAGTTTATAAATCAGAACCCATCAGATTAAATACCTGTGAAGGTGCATTTTGGATAATCCTATTGATATATATATATATTTTTTTAAGAGTCTCTGTTTATATGTCAGTGTTAGTTAGCATCTTGTTAATATCCATGGTCCCAGCTCACATTTTGCACCTAAACACCACAATTTTGCACCTGATTCAGTTGATGCTTTGCAGCCCCTTGACAAAATCTCAAATAAAACCCTATTCCCTAGTGCACTACTTTTGAACAGAACATAGATTAGATTAGACAAGATTGGGTGTAATGTGCTGTATACTGAGATGTTCTGTGTCTGTTATGTACTGAAATCCTTCTACAGGGAAGCAGACAGTGTAGTGTCATGCGGCTCTCTATCATCCAATTCTGTAAAAGAGGCTAATCACATGTAACAGGGTTAATCCAACGAGAACGGCTGTCTTCAAAGAGAAGCTTGGATAAAATAGGGACAGGAAACCCTTTCTACCTCTCAAAGGATGCTGAGAATAGAACTCATAAAAGGGAGACGGTTTGAAGTGTTGCCCGAGCTTCTAAAGTCCCGCCCAGAATTCTGTGGCAACACACCACCAAACACCCCTATGTTCCTAGCCTAGTGGTTAGAGCGTTGGGCCAGTAACTAAAAGGTTGCTGGATCGAATCCCCGTTCTGTCGTTCTGCCCCTGAGCAAGACAGTTAACCCACTGTTCCCTGGGTACCGAAGATGTGGAAGTCAGAGGGGTTGGGTTAAATGCTGAAAACACATTTCAGTTGAAGGCATTCAGTTGTACAACTGACTAGGTAGTCCCCTTTCCTCTTTAGGAGTGACCACAAACAGCCAGACTGACAAAATATAATACAATAATATATGTAATTTAGCAGACACTTTTATCCAAAGTGACTTACTTACAGTCATGCGTGCATACATTTTATGCCTATCCTTTTTTGATGTTATAAAGGTATAAAAGGAGCATACTTTAAAAACAACACTATATTTCAATCTACCCTTTAATCGTAACCATGAGAGAGTAAAGAGAAGCACAGTAGGGAGGGGTAACATTTTAGCATACCTCCAGATGCTTCTCTCCTTAACCCTAACCCTGACTTTGACAGATTTACACCCAGGAAAGGAGTGAGGGTTCCTGGCCTCCCTACTACACTACGGACCCCAGAGTGAAGGAGCCTGCAGTCCAGTAACATCTCTCTGTTTCATGTCCTCTATACTCTAGCCAGCCACCCTATTACACACCCAACCTCCTCTCCTCCTCCTCTCCTTCCTCTTCTCTTTCTCTCCGTTGGAAGGGAAGATACACACACTCAGTCAGGTTTGGGGACTGAACACGGTCTGTCTTCCTTAAAAGGAGAAAATATGCTCTTTTAGAAGAATAAGGGAGAGAGAGGCTGAGCGAGTGAAAATAGAGATAGAGAGAGAGAGACCAACAGACATAATCCAGAGAACTGGTTTTAAATATAAAGAGAGTAAAACTGGGAGAGAAAGAACAAGGCCATTAATATACCTCAGCATTTTAAAGGCCACATCTTTTTAAAAACAGCTTTTCTAAACCCTCTGATGAAGGCCAATAGGCCGACACATACGCTGAATAAACAAAGTATTACTGACAAGAGCAGTCTGCTGTTTTTTCATTTTTTTTCAGCTATCTAAACCAATACAGACAAATAAATAAATATTGAAAGTTGGTCAAACAGAGGAGAGACATTGATTTCCAAGCCATTGAGTAAACATCACAGTGCTCTGTTCTAATTGATAGAGCTCAATTGAAACTCATTACTCAATGGTTGTCAAAGGCCTCTGCATTGACAACCATAAATGTCTGCTTGTTCAAGACAATGACTTTGATGACAATATGCTTTTAATTAAAAAAAATGTGCCAAAACTGTTATGAAGTTGTCTAAGGTGAATGTAAGTGAAGTATAACCTTTCAAACACTGACGGTACAAAACTTTTCACATTAAGTAATTGTCATTCACACGTTTCAGAGATATCATATAGAGACAAAGGATGTGGCATACAGACTTTCCAAAACTTAATTTGATCCCTACTTGCTGACACCAACACAGATAAGGGGAAGGAAAATGAGGGCATTTTTTTGGCCTCCGTCTCGTGTCCTCATCTGGCACCAGGACAGATACCCAGCTGACCAACACTACCAATATAATGTGCCTCACTGAAGAAAAACAAAGGAAGGAGGCCAGGGGATTAAAAGGGGCTTTGGGTGATATGCTGCACAATGCTGACAGATACAACTAAGAAAAAATACTTTTTCCTCTTCAAATAATAACCTCCCTTCATGTTGACTCTTCCTCAATGAAACCCTAAAATCATATTACATGTGCAGCAGGCCACCAGGACAGAACCATTCTTATCTGGCTTCAATGGACACAGCTGGCCACTCAGCAAGGCTTATTTATTCAGCTGATTTCTATGCGTCTTTGATGTTTCATGTAGACTAAAACACCTTTTATAGCTACAGGTACCACACATCTAATAAGCCTATCAGAATAACAGAAAATCTGAGAAAACACATCATCACCACCACAATCATATTCTCAAGGTAAGTGATTTCCAGGCTTTTTAAATTGATTAAACCTCAACTCAATTTTGAAGACAGTAAATAATTATAGCATCAATAACCCTTTTTGTTCAGGGTTTGATTTCCAGAGACAAGCATCAAATGTTTCTCATACACCTTGAGGTGTGTATTGATTTTGAGTGGCATGTTAGACAAACAATGCAACATGAGGTGAGGAATGTGTCTCTAAATGCATATGAGACCACACACAAGTTTGTTGGAGAGAGAGGTGAGTGTTGATTGTGTACTGTACGTATGTGCATGTGTGCAGAGACAATAAGAGGAGTGTTTGTGTGTGTGTGTAGAGAGACAGAGATTTTACTGAGTTACAGTTTATATAAGGAAATCAGTCAATTGAAATACATTCCTTAGGCCCTAATGTATGGAATTCACATGACTGGGAAGATATTTTAAAAACGTAGGGGCATGGATCAGAAAATCAGTCAGAATCTGGTGGGACCACCATTTCCCTCATGTAGTGCGACACATCTCCTTCACATAGAGTTGATCAGGTTGTTGATTGTGGACTGTAGAATGTTGTACCACTCCCCTTCAATAGCTGTGTGAAGTTGCTGGATATTGGCGGGAACTGGAACACCCTGTTGTACACGTTGATCCATGGCATCCCAAACATGCTCAATGAGTGACATGTCTGGTGAATATGCAGGCCATAGAAGAACTGGACCATTTGTGTACAGAGCCCTGTGACATTGGGGCCTTGCATTATCATGCTGAAACATGAGGTGATTGCAGCGGATGAACGGGCCTCAGGATCTCGTCACAGTATCTATGTGCATTCAAATTGGCATTGATAAAATGCAATGGTGTTCATTGTCCCTAGCTTATGCCTGCCCATACCATAACCTCACCACCACCATGGGGCACTCTGTTCACAATGTACGTGGTCTGCGGTTGTGAGGCTGATTGGACGTACTGCCAAATTCTTGAAAACTATGTTGGGGGCAGCTTATGCTAGAGAAATTAAGATGAAATCTCTGGCAACAGCTCTGGTGGACATTCCTGCAGTCAGCATGCCAATTGCACACTCCCTCAAAATGTGTGACATATATAGCATTGTGTAGTGTGACAAAACCGTCCATTTTAGAGTGGCCTTTTATTGTCCCCAGCACAAGGTGCACCTGCGTAAGGATCATGTTGTTTAATAAGATTCTTGATATGCCACACCTGTCAGGTGGACGGATTATCTTGGCAAAGGAGAAATTCTCACTAACAGGGATGTAAACAAATTTGTGTACAACATTTGAGAGAGATAGTCTTTTTGTGTGTATGGAAGATTTCTGGAATATTTTATTTCAGCTCATGAAACATGGGACAAACACTACATGTTGAGTTTATATTTTTGTTCATTATACATTATATTACACATACTGACTGATCCTAGATTTCAACCCATACCGTAATGGGAAAGTGTAATTTATACAGTAATTTTAGGTATCAACAACAGTAAAAAAAACTCAGCATTCAACACCATAGTACCCTCCGAGCTCATCATTAAGCTTGGGGCCCTGGGTCTGAACCCTGCCCTCAACAACTGGGTCCGCCTCCAGGTAGTGAACGTAGGAAACAACACCTCCACTTCTCTGATCCTCAACACTGGGGCCCCACAAGGGTGTGTGCTCAGCCCCCTTCTGTACTCCCTGTTCACCCATGACTGCGTGGCCACGCACGCCTCCAATTCAATCATCAAGTTTGCAGACGACACAACAGTAGTAGGCCTGATTACCAACAATGACGAGACAGCCTATAGGGAGGAGGTGTGATGCTAGGAAAATAACCTCTCACTCAACTTCAACAAAACAAAGGAGCAGATTGTGGACTTCAGGAAACAGCAGAGGGAGCACCCCCCTATCCACATTGACGGGACTGCAGTGAAGAAGGTGGAATGCTTTCAAGTCCCTCTGCGCACACATCACTGACAAAATAGATGGTCCACCCACACAGACAGTGTGGTGAAGAAGGCGCAACAGTGCCTCTTCAACCTCAGGAGGCTGAAGAAATTTGGCTTGGCACCTAAAACCCTCATAAACTTTTACAGATGCACAATTGAGAGCATCTTGTCGGGCTGTATCACAGCATGGTACGGCAACTGCACCACACACAACCACAGGGCTCTCCAGAGGGTGGTACGGTCTGCCCAACGCATCACCGGAGGCAAACAACCTGCCCTCCAGGACACCTACAACACCCAATGTCACAGGAAGGCCAAAGCGGCCATAAAGGACAACGACTGCCTGTTCACCCCGCTATCATCCAGAAGGCGAGGTCAGTACAGGTGCATCAAACCTGGGACCGAGAGACTGAAAAACAGCATCTATCTCACAGCCATCAGACTGTTAAACAGCCATCACTAGCGCATTAGAGGCTGCTGCCCTATATACATAGAATTGAAATCATTGGCCACTTTAATAATGGAACCTTAGTCTATGCCGCTCTGACATTGGTCGTCCAAATATTTAAATATTCTTAATTTCATTCCTATACTTTCGATTTGAGTTTATTGTGTGTATTGTTGTGAAATTGTTAGGTATTAATTGATAGATATAACTGCACTGTTGGAGCTAGAAACTCAAGCATTTCACTACACCCCCAATAACATCTGCTAAACACGTGTATGTGACAAAATACAATTATTTGATTTGATTTTGAAACCATTTACTGCAGCGTACTGTAAATGACGGTGCATTGTGGGAAAATGTATTTATTTGTTTCCGAATGGTACTGTAATTCCACCCCACAGAATACAGTAACGTGCTGTGTTCTCGGAGCGCCAAAAACCTTTTGACAACTAGCTGGTGCATGGTATTGTTGTTTCTGGCTCATGAATATATTTTGGGGCATCTACACACATACCCCATAATGACAAAGTGAAAACAAGTTTTTAGAAATGTTTGCAAATGTATTGAAAATGAAATACTGATATATCTCATTTATATTTTGACCTTGAGTCAATACATGTTAGAACCACTTTTGGCAGCAATTACAGCTGTGAGTCTTTCTGAGTAAGTTTCTAAGAGCTTTGCTAACTTAGATTGTACAATATTTGCACATTATTCATTAAAAAATTACTCAAGCTCTGTCAAGTTGGTTGTTGATCATTGCTGGGCAGTCATTTTCAAGTCTTGCCATAGATTTTCAAGCCGATTTAAGTCAAAACTGTAACTAGGCCACTCAGGAACATTCCAAATTATCTTGGTAAGCAACTCCAGTACATATTTGGCCTTGTGTTTTAGGTTATTGTCCTGCTGAAAGGTGAATTTGTCTCCCAGTGTCTGTTGGAAATCAGGTTTTACTCTAGGATTTAGCATGTGCTTAAATCTATTCCATTTATTTTTATCAACAACAGAAAAACTCCATAGTCCTTGCTGATGACAAGCAGACCCATAACATGATACAGCCACCACTATGCTTGAAAATATGGAGTGTGGTACTCAGTGACATGTTGTGTTGGATTTTCTCCAAACATAACGCTTTGTATTGAGGACATTAAGTTAATTTCTTTGCCACATTGTTTGCCATTTTACTTTAGTGCCTTATTGTAAACAGGATGCATGTTTTGGAATATTTTTATTCTGTACAGGCTTCCTTATTTTCGCTCACTCATTTAGGTTATTATTGTGGAGTAACTATAATGTTGTTGATCCATCCTCAGTTTTCTCCTGTCACATCCATTAAACTCTAACTGTTTTAAAGTCACAATTGGCCTCATGGTGAAATCCCTGAGCGGTTTCCTTCCTCTCCGGCAACTGAGTTAGGAAAGATGCATGTATCTTTGTAGTGACTGAGTGTAGTGATACATCATCCAAAGTGCAATTAATAACGTCACCATACTCAAAGGGATATTCAATGTCTGCTTTTTTTATTTGTACCCATTTACCAATAGGTGCCCTTCTTTGTGAGGCATTGGAAAATGTCCCTTGTCTTTGTGGTTGAATCTGTTTGAAATTCACTGCTTGACTGACGGACCTAATTGTATGTGTCGGGTACAGAGATGATGCAGTCAAAAATCATGTTAAACACTATTACAACCACCCCTCATAGCCTGGTTCCTCTCTAGGTTTCTTCCTAGGTTCTGGCCTTTCTAGGGAGTTTTTCCTAGACACTGTGCTTCTACACCTGCATTACTTGCTGTTTGGGTTTTTAAGCTGGGTTCCTGTACAGCACTTTGAGATATCAGCTGATGTAAGAAGGGCTTTAAAAATACATTTGATTTGATTTGATTTACTGCACACAGAGTGAGTCCATGCAACGTATTATGTGACTTGTTTAGCACATTTTTCCTCCTGAACTTATTTAGGCTTGCTATAGCAAAGGGGTTGAGTACTTATTGACTCAAGATATTTCAGCTTAATTTTTTTTATTCATGAATTAGTAAACATGTCTAAAAACACAAATCCACTTTGACATTATGGGAAATTGTGTGTAAACCAGTGAGTGACACAAAATGTTCCACAAAATGTGGAAAAAGTCAAGAGGTGTGGATACTTTCTGAAGGCACTATATGTGTTTATAGTGCCCCATCAATTTAAAATATATAGTGGACATATTGGAGTGACAGCTAGTCTTGAACCTTAAATGGTTTCCCCCATATCCTTTTGGTCTGTTTTGCACTGTAGTTGCTGCCAGTTTGGAAGTGTTTGCTAAAGCCTCTAGAAGTGCAAGTGACATAAAACACCAAATATTCATTAATATGATGTAATGTGTAAATACTTTACCTAGTAGCCAACCTGCTTGCACCAATCCCTTGTAAGTACATAAAAATATTGTGAAATACAAACCCCTCCCCTCAATGAATTTCATTCATTCATCCATTTATTCATTCCGATTATTGTAGCATTTGCTTTTTTACAATATAATACAGTCATTTTTACGGTATTGTACTGTGTGTCATTACACAGAATTTGCCACAGAGCTGCCTGTAAATGACTGTCAAATTCATGTTAATCCCTTTACGGTGCATCTGTTGGGTGTCAGACATGATTAATCTACAGAAAGCTAAATGAGTTTATTATTCAACAGAAAAAACCTGCAATAAAGCTGGTATTTTCTGCCCTCTGTCTTTCTCCTGTTTATGTACTCACCCACATACTTCTGCATATATCCTACTGACTGACTCTGCCAGGCTGGTGTGTTTGTGTGTGTGTGAGAGAGAGAGCAAGAGAGAGAGCGAAAATGAATTAAAGATGCAATACATAACTTTTTGGGGACCCACAAAATTCACATAGAAATTTGACTTGAAGAGCTGTTATTCTCATTGAAAGCAAGTCTAAGAAGCATTAGATCTGCTCTATGTGCAATATTTATATTCTTCCCGTTTTTAAGTTTTGTTTTGTTTTTGCTCTTTTACTGTTGTTTTTGTGCACCAGCTTCAAACAGCTAAAAATACAATATTATTGTATATGGAAAAATATTTCACCGTGGTTTAGATGGTACAATGGTTCTCTACACTATACGTGCTTGTTTTGTCATAAACTGAAAATAGGCGAGCTATTAGAATTTTAGCAACCAGGAAATAGCAGACACATTTCTGCATAGTGCATCTTTAATATTAATGGTTGGGTGGATACATGAATTAATTAATTAATTATTTGACATTCTTCTTTCGGCTTCTAAAGAATTTACTCACTGAGCCATTACAGTCAAATAAGGTATATAATTTGATACGCAATGGCAAAGTGCAAAGAGAAAAATCATTCAATGTGGGAAACCCTTGATTTGAAATGGCAAGAATATGACAGATCTCACACCTGATGCGCCATACGCACACTTAAAAGAGTGCACAATAGATAAACACAGCCACGGGCTGTATCACATAACGTCAAAACATGATACAGTAATGCAGAAACAGGCACCCCTGTTGTAACTGTACACCTACTGTGGACTTTTGGGGTAGAAAGGCAGCGTGACATGGCTAAGATCATGGATGTCGAATGCGGTGGGTTCGGCAGATATCGCCTGTCTCTTAGTTCGTTGGTGCTCGTGCAGCTCGGTCTGTTTGACGACCTGTTGCGTGGCCGGTTTGATAACGGACCGGTATTTATCCAGTTCGTTCTGTAGTTTTTGTATCAGTTCATCTTTTTGGTCAAGCTCCAGTTCTAGCTCATCAATGAGCGTGTCCCGCTGCCGCAGCTCCTCAATCTTCTCCTGGAGCGCGTATTGGAGGTCGCGCAAGGTACCCATGTCAATCCCAGACGCCAAGGGAACTTCAGAAAACTTTAACCAAAGCTATCCAGTTGATACTGTAGCCTATTCCTGCTCCTCTTCTACCCTGACTGAAAGCTGTATCCCGCATCAACAGCTTTAAACATATATCCTCCCTCCAGTCCTTGATTCCCAAACGGCTTGCTCACCCTTGATGACAGAGTTTGAATATTTAAATAGGCAAATACAGTAGATGAGGCGACACTGAAGGTGAACCACCGAGAGCACCGCAGTCTGGAAATGTAAAGTTTGTCTTTATATGTCTAGATGAGAGTATCAGTGGTCAGGCAGGCTGGTCCTCCCCGAGTGCGTCAAACTGCGACCTGGAGAGAGCGCAAGGCAAGAAGGGCGCCTACAGGAATCCGAGGTACAATGCAGCCTGTGCGCACATGAGTGAATCCTGTGAGAACAACATTTACAGGGGAACTGGACCAGTCTTTGGCTAAGGTAAGTTGTCATTGAAATACATACATAGCGGGGGAAGTAGGGGTGCTGAGGGTGCTGCAGCCCCCCCCCCCCCCCTGAAAAATCAGAATCCCCCCCAAAATATTAATAAAAAAGTCCTTTATTAGTGGACTGCTATGGCCATCTCTAGTGCAGGCAAAAACTTTTTTTCAACGTCACCCTCCCATCACATTTCCCATCATCAATCATGAATGATAATTCTTCAAGTTGTACCTGTGAAACGTCTCCATGCCAACCATTTGATCTCAATCATTGTCATGGGAATATGAATGTAGATCTTCTTGAGTTATGTACAGTGTTGTTTCAAAGTACCATGATGTTTAGAACTATGTACAGTGTGCTAATTTTAGAGCAAATAGTGTTAACAAACTGTAGAATAACTGTGTTTTGTTTCAATCAAAGCACATACACTGAGTGTACAAAACATCAACAAGAATGAGTAGAAGAGAGACTGCTTAAAGTAGAGAATTCTGTAAATGCGCAGAAGCTTCGAACCTTTAGCTGTCGGAAAGAGGGTTCCAGAGAACTCAGATCGGCAGCCACTCCAAAAGATGTAGCGTTATTACAATATTGCTAATATGCTATATATAAATAAGTATGTGGACACCCCTTCAAATGAGTGGATTCGGCTATTTCAACCACACCCATTGCTGACAGGTATATAAAATAAAGCACAGAGCCATGCAATCTCCAAAGACAAACCATTGCAGTACAATGGCCTTACTGAAAAGCTCACTGACATTCAACGTGGCACCGTCATTGGATGCCACCTTTCCAACAAGTCAGTTTGTAAAATTGCTGCCCTGCTAGAGCTGCTAAAGTCAACTGTAAATGCTGTTTTTGTGGAAATGTCTAGGAGCAACAACGGCTCAGCCGTGAAGTGGTCAGCCACACAAGCTCACAGAATGGGACCGCCGAATGCTTAAGCGTGTCCTCGGTTACAACTTCGTGTGTCCTCGGTTACAACACTCACTACCGAGTTCCAATCTGCCTCTGGAAGCAACATCAGCACAATAACTGTTAGTCAGGAGCTTCATGAAATGGGTTTCCACGGCCAAGCAACCACACACAAGCCTGCAATGCCAAGCATCGGCTGGAGTGGTGTAAAGCTCACTGCCATTGGACTCTGGAGCAGTGGACTCTGGAGCAGTTCTCTGGAGTGATGAATCAAGCTTCACCATCTGGCAGTCCGACAGACGAATCTGGGATTGGCGGATGCCAGGAGAACGCTACCTGCCCGAATGCATAGTGCCAACAGTAAAGTTTGGTGGAGGAGAAATAATGGTCTGGGGCTGTTTTTCATGGATCGGACTAGGCCCCTTAGGTCCAGTGAAGGTAAATCTTAACGCTACAGCATATGTTCTAGACCATTCTGTGCTTCCAACTTTGTTGCAACAATTTAGGGAAGGCCCTTTCCTGTTTCAGCATGACAATGCCCCCGTGCACAAAGCGAGGTGCATACAGAAATGGTTGGTCGAGAATGGTATGGAAGAACTTGATTGGCCTCCACAGAGCCCTGACCTCAACCCCATCGAACACCTTTGGGATGAATTGGAAGGCCGACTGCGAGCCAGGCTTAATCGCCCAGCATCAGTGCCCAACCTCAGTAATGCTCTTGTGGCTGAATGGAAGCAAATCCCAGTAGCAATATTCCAACATCTGGTGGAAAGCCTTTCCATAAGAGTGGAGGCTGTTATAGCAACAAAAGCGGGACCATCTCCATATTAATGCCTGTGGTTGTGGAATGAGTTGTTCGATCAGCAGGTGTCCACATACTTTTGGTCATGTAGTGTACCGTTTTAAGTCCTTTCAGATGTCTGATGCACGAGGGGTCAAAAAGCTATAGAAGTATTGATTCATTTACACCATATCAAGGCAGAGGGATGGGGGGTGATAATGAGGATGATGATGGTGACCTGAGTGGGAGGTAACTGTATCCCTCTGGTGAGGTAATGACCAGCACCTTCCTTATCTAATCTGCAGTCTTCGCTCTGAGCTGTGGTGTCCGCTTGTGTTATGTCATTAATGCATCTAAAACACATTGAACTTCATTAGACCTTATGCTCATTGGTCTCATCCAGAATACATTACATCACTGATGAAGGCAAATGCAGATGAGGGTTTATGTTAAATCAAAATGTTATATTGTAAAATCAAAGGATGGTAGTCACTAGATGGTCATGTCAGAAACGCCATTGTAATTTCGTCAATAATGACAAACAAGTAGCCTACATTAGCTTTTTATTCTTAAATTAGTGGTAGGGTCAGGCTTAAGGTCAAGGTTGGGGTAAATGGTTAGAATCTTATTTGTGGTTAGAAAGCGCTGTAGCTCTGATCATTCCACCATGGCCAGTCACCAGACAGTATGATGACCTGAAAAAAAGATCAAAGCTGCCCTCTTGTGGTTGCATGTGATACCAGTGACTGAGCAGTTAGGGAGAATATCTGACAGCTAATAGAATGTCTGGTGCACACACACTTTTGTTCAATGAAACTCAGAAACCAATGATCTAGAGAAATGCCATTATGGGATCCTAACCATGCTGAACTGTAATATATATCTTAATAATATTATTTATAATATTTTCTAATAACAATAAGAATAATAAGAATATATAATAATATATGCTTTTGGCGGCTTACAGTCATGCGTGCATACATTTTACATACGGGTGGTCCTGGGAATCAAACCCACTATACTGGCTTTGCAAGCGCCATGCTCTTCAAACTAAGCTATTGAGGACCACAAACTGTGATCACACACCACAAACTGTGTCTGAAGGATCCTTCTCCATTTTTTCGAAAGGTCTAGATAGAAGAGTTTGTGCTGCCCAACCATTCAACAGCTGTTTTTACCATGTTATTATGTGCTATGACAATGCTATTACAGCTCTATTATCACACTGTAAGACTGGCTATGATACGATGACAGTGATATATCATATTGGCTGTAATAGTGTGGCAATGAGAGTTGGCTTGAAGATCAAGAGCCTGAACCTTTTAGTGGGTGCTTCAGGGACAACAAAGTTTAAACAACTCGGACATAATATATGATATGGTAAAACAAGAATGCTTATCACTTATGCAAAGGAACAGTTTAAGTGCCAAATTTATCCTCGTTTCCCTTTTAGCTTCAGATGTCATTTGTGAGGAAATAAAGTATTAGTGTAAACAAAATACTTTACTGAAGACCATATTACACAAACCTACAGACCTACACATTCAGGATCTTAATTTGATCACCCTGTTGCAGGATAACTTTTCTGAAACTTTCCAGGAAATGTAAAACTTGTAGTGTATTTGAAGTTTGAAAAGGCTTCTGAAGTTTGTCATTTTCACTTTGAAATTCCAGACTTGATTTTCCCTTATGAAAAATGTATTAACCCCTACAAAAAATTCCAATAATTATAATCCACACAATAATTCACATTTCTTGTGGCTGCAGGATTATTTTCCTGCTGTAGCTGGCTCAAATTAAGATCCTACAACTGTATGAGGCATTCTAGGTACAGTAATTTTTCCTGGCCAAGTAATATGACCAGGAAAACATGCCCTGCATCCCAATACTTCCCTTTACGGAAAAAAAAAGGCTGGAATAAGAAGTATAGTGGATGAACACTCAGTCTAACCCATGCTTAAACCAATGCTTTTATATTTGTAAGGGAGTAGGGCACTGATCACATCAACTCCTGGCCCTAGGAATTATTTACATCTTCTGGAGGGTCGCTGTTTTGCAAACTCCGACCCAACTTTGGTATTTTGTCATTTATTTCTACTCTATTTTCATGAAATGTATCCATTATTGTTTCTTACAACCGACAAGAACTCTTGAACATCAGATCGGCAGTTACTTACCCCAATTCCTGCTTTTACTTCGATTCATCTGCCCTGGACTCTCTGTAATTCCAACCCAATTTCCGGGCTACCCAAGAGGAAGAACCGGTGTTACAGAGGCAAGAGAGGGGGATCCTGGTGAGATTAAGGCAAAGGGAAAGCCGGCCACCTCTTCCCTCCATTCTACTGGATAATGTACAGTCACTAGATAATAAGATGGATGACCTCCGATCACGGATTGGCTACAAACGGGACTCTCGGAACTGCAATATTCTTTGCTTTTCAAAAACCTGGCTCTCGGACAAAATAACCCCATGGCTATCCAACTCGATGGATTCTCCATTCACCGGGTGGATAGGACAGTGAAGTCAGGGAAATCGAGAGGGGAGGGGTTTGCCTCTTCATCACACACCCCTGTGTCATCAAGTGGTGTGCTAATTCCAGTGCTGTGGAAGTGTCAACCCACTGCTCACCCGTCTTGGAATACCTGATGGTCAAATGCCGACCCTGCTATCTCTCGAGGGAGTTTTCAGCTGTTATAGTGACTGCTGTATACGGGACAATAAAAAGAACAAGATGGCACTTAAAACTACACAAGGCTATAAACAAGCAGGAAAATCTATACCCAGAGGCTGCCTTACTGGTTGCCACAATTTTAATTTGGCGTCACTAAGACATGTGATGCCCTATCTTCCATCAACACGTCTCCAACGCCACAAGCAGGGATAAAGTCCTAGACCACTGCTATTGTGCATGAAGCAAACTTCACAATGAAGCATCAGGTACACCTCTACTCCACAATGATGGTCAATAGGTCAACTTTCAGCAACCAGATAAGTAGATAATAAGCAAGCATACAAGGCCCTCCCTTGTCCGCCATTCGGTAAATCAGATCATTACTGCATACTTTGACTTCCTGTTTACAAGCTGAAGCTGAAACAGAAAGTACCCACTATTCGCTCAGTTGAGAAATGGTCGCCGGAATCAGAGGTTATGCTACAGGACTGCTTTGCTAGCGTTGATTGGAATATGTTTTTCAGGACATTGGAAATGAATCAGTGACGTTGTACCCATGGTGAGGGTTTGCTGCTTCTCCAATCAAAAGCCCTGGATTAACACTGAGGTTTGTGCTAAACTAAAGAACAGGGCTACCGCACATGGAGCTTTGTCCTGGCCAAGTGATATGCTACAGCAAAAGACTGAAATAAGTACGAGAAGGCCTGCTATTTCCTTTGCAGAGTCATCAAATGAGCAAAAAGACAATATAGGAATTAGGTGGAATCATATTGCACAGTCTCCAACACCCACCGCATGTGGCAGGGGCTACAGCCCATTAAGGATTATAAAGGAAGACCCAACCGTGATCTGCCTAACGATGCCTCTCTACCAGACAAACTCAATGCATTTTATGCACGTTTTGACAACAACAACATCGAGACAGGTGTGAGGGCTGTCACCGACCAAGAGGATTGGGTGATGTCACTCTCCGAGGCTGACGTGAGAGAGTCTTTAATTAGGTCAACACCCGCAGGGACGTGGGCCTGAAAGGTATTCCAAGGTGCATTCTCAGAGCAAGCGCAAAACAGCTGGAAGGCATATTCACAATCATGTTCAACCTCTCCTTGTCCCAGTCTATAATCCCCACAAGTTTTAAGATGACCAAAATCATTCCTGTTCCTAAGAACTCTGAGGCTTCAAGCCACTATTACTACCTCCCTGTAGCAGTCACGTCTGTAATCATGAAGTGCTTTGAAAGGCTTGTTATGGCACACATTAACTCCACCATCTCAGCCACCCTAGACCCACTCCAATTAGCATACCGCCTCAACAGATCCATAGACGACGCAATCTCGATTGCTCTCCACACTGCCCTCACCGACCTAGATAAGAGGAATACCTTGTGAGAATGCTGTTCATTGACTACAGCTCAATGTTCAACACCATTGTCCCCTCCAAGATTGTCACCGAGCTTAGGACACTGGGTCTGAACATTTTGCTCTGCAACTGGATCCCAACGGGCCGACCCCAGAGGGTGAGGGTAGGCAACATCACCTCTGCCACGCTGACACTTAACACAGGGGTGTGTGCTTAGTCCCCTCCACTCCCTCTTCACCCACAACTGTGTGGCCACGCACGACTCCAACACCATTATCAAGTTCGCTGACAACACGACGGTGGTAGGCCTGGTCACCGATGACGATGAGTCAGCCTACAGGGAGGAGGTCAGTAACCTGGTAGTGTGGTGCTGGACCAATAACGTCTCCCTCAACGTTAGCAAGACCAAGGAGCTGATCGTGGACTACAGTAAACAGGGTGGGCGAGCACGTCCCCATCCACATCGACTGGGAGGCAGTGGAGCAGGTAGACAGCTTCAAATTTCTCTGTGTCTAAATTACTAAAGACTTAAAAGGATCTAAACACACACGCACAGCCGTGAAGAAGGCGTGACAGTGTCTCTTCCCCCTCAAGAGGTTGAAAAGGTTTGGCACGGGCCCTCAAATCCTTAAAAGGTTCTATAGCTGTACCATTGAGAGCATATTGACTGGCTGCACCACTGCTTCGTTTGGCAATAGCACCGCCCTCGATTGCATGGTGCTACAGAGGGTTGTGCAGACAGCCAAGAACATCACTGGGGCCGAGCTCCCTGACATCCAGGACCTCTATATCAGTCGATGTGAAAAGAAGGCCCGGAAAGACTCATCAAAGTCTTCAACCACCCAAGCCATAGACTATTTTCTCTGCTGCTGCATGGCAAGAGGTACTGGTGCATCAAGTCTGACACCAACAGGCTCTTGAACAGCTTCTATCACCAAACAATACGACTGATAAATAGCTAACAAATTAGCTACACAGACTACCTGTACACCTTGCATCTTTAATGACCTCTTATTTTATTATGCACACTCACACACATCACACCCAAACACTCCATAATTTGTTCACTCACATATAATATGCACATGCATTTATACTCACTCTACACACCCGCACACCCAGTCACATACAAGCTGCTGCTCTGTTTATCACATATCCTGTTGCCTAGTCACCTTACCCCTCTACATACAGTGCATTCGGAAAGTATTCAGACCCCTTGACTTTTTCCACATTTTGTTACGTTACAACCTTATTCTACAATGGATTGTTTTTTAAATAAATCCTCATCAATCTACACACAATACCCCATAACGGCAAAGTGGAAATAGGTTTTAGAAAATGTTTATAAATATATTCAAAATAAAAAATAGAAATACCTTATGTACTTAAGTATTCAGACCCTTTGCTATGAGACTCGAAATTGAGCTCAGGTACATCCTGTTTCCATTGATCATCCTTGAGATGTTTCTACAACTTGATTGGTCATGATTTGGAAAGGCACACACCTGTCTATATAAGGTCCCACAGTTGACAATGCATGTCAGAGCAAAAACCAAGCCATGAGTTTGAAGGAATTGTCTGTAGAGCTCAGAGACAGGATTGTTTCGAGGCCTAGATCTGGGGAAGGGCACCAAAAAATGTCTGCAGTACTGAAGGTCACCAGGAACACAGTGGCTTCCATCATTCTTAAATGGGAGAAGTTTGGAACCATCAAGACTCTACCTAGAGTTTGCCGCCCGGCCAAACTGAGCAATCGGGAGGGCCTTGGTCAGGGAGGTGACCAAGAACCCAATGGTCACTCAGACAGAGCTCCAGAGTTCCTCTATGGAGATGGAAGAACCTTCCAGAAGGACAACCATCTCTGCAGCACTCCACCAATCAGGCCTTTATGGTAGAGTGGCCAGACGGAAGCCAAAAGGCACCTAAAGGACTCAGACCGAAGAGAAACAACATTCTCTCGTCTGATGAAACCAAGATTGAACTCTTTAGCCTGAATTCCAAGCATCACGTGTGTAGGAAACCTTGCACCATCCCTACGGTGAAGCATGGTGGTGGAAGCATCATGCTGTGGGGATGTTTTTCAGTGGCAGGGACTGTGAGACTATCAGGGTCGAGGGAAAGATGAACGGAGCAAAGTACAGAAAGATCCTTGATGAAAACCTGCTCCAGAGCATTCAGGAACACTGGGGCGAAGGTTAACCTTCCAACAGGACGACAACCCTAACCACACAGACAGTGCAGGAGTGACTTCGGGACAAGTCTCTACATGTCCTTGAGTAGCCCAGCCAGAGCCTAGACTTGAACCTGATAAAACATCTCTGGAGAGATCTGGAAATAGCTGTGCAGCAATGTTCCCATCCAACCTGACAGATCTTGAGAGCATCTGCAGAGAAGAATGGGAGAAACTCCCCAAATACAGGTGTGCCAAGCTTGTAGCATCATACCCAAGAAGACTCAGGACGATAATCACTGCCAGATGTGCTTCAACAAAGTACTGAGTAAAGGTCTGAATACTTATGCAAATGTGATATTGCAGTTTTGTTAGTTTTTTTGCTAAAATGTCTAGAAACTTGTGCATGAAGCAAACTTGACAATGAAGCATTAGGTACACCTCTACTCCACAATGACGGTCAATAGGTCAACTTTCAGCAACCAGATAAGTAGATAATAACCTAAATGGCAGCTGACAATACTCCTTCTGGCTACATCTAGAAGTTTCATCCACATACTTTATGGCCAAATTTACATTACACATTAAACATGTGTTTCTCCCTTTGATTTTCCTCCTCTCATCCCCTCCTTTCCCCTCCATCCCTCCCAGCTTTGCAACCTCCCTATGCCCTTCAAACCAACTCTGTGTCGGAGACACATCTCCCCTTACTTCCAGCTCAGCCCTTTCCTATGGCGATCAATAGGAACAGGATCCATTGCTCCAGGCTCTGTAATCCGATGATGGCTGGTGCCAGGTTCTGACACTAATAGAGGTCACTCTGTCTCAGTGTCTCGGACCCCTAGCAGAGCCACGAGCAGGTAGACAAAGCCAGATCTGTTAAATAACAACACACATCCCATCCTCTAACCAGGAATGAAGACATGCCATCCTTTTCATCAGCTAACTGTGGCCTTGGACCACTACTATATCAGCAACCCTGAAGGTATTCTTCTTAATAGAAGAGAACAAATACCAGAAGATTTGAAAGGAATTATTTTTCACTTTCATGGCATTACTCTTTATGGATAATGACATTGTCTTTGACAGATGGCGTCATGCTAAAGTGACACATGTTTCCAGGAGCCAGCTGCCTTGCAAACTGTGGAAAAATCTCAATTTTGTTCATCGGCATGACACTAGTTCCTAACTTCTGAAAATCACTGAGCTTTCCCATTGATCGCTATGGAACACCAGCAGACCTAAAGGCCTGAAAACATTTGTTATCAAAACATTATTTCTAAACATTAATTCATTATTCTTATTTTTTCAGAAGGATCATTATGGCCTGACAGAGCACTGTATAATTCATTAACACTCTTGTCATCTTCTTGTCATTTAGTTCTTTCAGAGAAATTTGTTTGTGTACAAATGTAAATTCCTTTTATCTGGTTACCTGACAGTCAGTTTATATTGGCCTTTATTGCTTGTGCAGTGGGTTCTGTTTCCAATCTAATCCAGACCCACATAATGGGTAGTATTTGATAACTGTAGGCAGATAATAACCCAAATCTAGTCTTGAGTTTCAGTAATGTAAATTAACCATGACAAGAGACAGTGCAAAATTGTCTCGTCACAAATGAGCTCATGTTAACACAATTTGGCTCTGTAATTTCACTGTGCACATCATGTTGGCATTGAGTCGTTCCATGTCATTTCAGCAAGCCATAACACCCACCATCTCAGATTGTTCTAAAATAATTGAGGGAGTTAGAAACAGGTAAGATAAGCATTACTGAAACATTATTTTGTTGAAATGTAATTTGATCTCGTAGAAATTAAGCTAATTAAGTGCATCTAAATTGGCCATTTTAATGTATAGCATTTTAATGTACAGATAATATTCAATAAATATTGTACCCAAAATCCGATCTGGACCAAACTTCTTCCTACAAATGAACACTTGAGTAATCAAATGAAATGGTCAAAACATTTTTACCTGTTCAGAGATAGTAGTCATTGAAGTCACTTGCATTATTTACCATAAATTAGTGTGAATGTACCAGGTCTTGACCACTAGATGCAGCGGTTCCTACAATACTGCCACACTCTTTCATACATTCTGCTTATTTCTTGTGTTTATTTTTAGATAATAATAATCAAACAATAATAATTTATTTAACTTGTTTAGCGCTTTTCATTCAATTAAATCATCTCAAAGTGCATAAAAAGCGAAACAAACAAACAACACATTTAAATTGAGATGGTACAGATGGAGATTGAATGTCTCTATTTGGCTTGGGATGAAAGGCTGGGAGCTGAGGCAGTTTGGATTGGAAAGGCAGTGTAGCTTCATGAGAGTGGGCATCGATGGTACAGCCAGAGAGAAACAAAGACAGTCTGACAAACAGTTCACATTGTCTGCTTCTCTAATAGTCAGTTCCTCTATTGGACCCACTCCTCTGTAGGTTCTGGTCCTCCATTGCTGAACATGTGGCACCCACCAGGGTGATGCCACGGCTGCTGTAAAGCGCACAAATAAACACCACATCTTGGCAGTGGTCAAGAACAGTCCCTGAGCCTCTTCTGCCATCTCTAGAAACAACATGCAGTACTTGTTGTAATTCTTCCCGGCAGATTAAACAACAGAGCCGGGGATGCATTATTTGAATCAAAACTATATAAGCCAAAAACACTGTATATACTTTCCAATCACAATTCTGCAACTCTAAAAGTCAAGATCACGAGATGTAAGTGATCAACCCCCAGAGCAGTCAAACCCCAAAACATCTATAGAAAAAAATGCTACAAACATCCGATAGATCACAACATTTTCTTTGCAACTTTGTTTAGAAAACCAATAGCTTTTGTTGATGATGAAAATAAATTGTGTGGCCATCATTACAATTCAAGCAAGTTCTCCATGAAAGCAATTCAGTTTGTCCTTCTCTTAGAAACCTAAGTCTTCAACCCCAACTCTCCTTGAATAGTCCAACACATAGAAGATCTCTGAGATTGGGGGGATTATCATACTGTATGAAGAATTTTGCTACAAGCCCAAAACTTTGATGGAGAAATGGGCTAGGGGGTAAAATGTTACGACAACCCTAAAAAAATTAAAACTATTATAAACCATTGCATGGCAGTCGTGTGTTTTTCAATTAAATTCTTAGAAAGCAGCTCCATCTATAGTGTGATTAGTGACATTTACTATTAAATCCAACCCACCCCAATACCATTACCGTTGCAAAACAGTATACAGTGTGTGTTTGGGACTGTTGCCATTGAAGAGCATTATAGGCCATAACATTGAAACCATTAGAACTGCGGTAACTTAAGGGTTTGCTTGTGAATGATCTAGCACACACAAAGAGGCCGTGGACACAGATGAAGCATAAGAGAAGGAAAAACTGAATTGCTTTTATGGAAGACTGGTATGAATTGTCGGCAGAAGCTACTGGTTTTCTATCCAAAGTTGGAAAGGAAATGTTGTGATCTAAATAATAAACGCAAGAGACCAGCAAAATGTATAAAAGAGCGTGGCAGTATAGCAGGAAAAGCGGCATCTAGTGGTCAAAATCTAGTACTTTCACACGAATTCATGGTAAATAATGCAAGCAACATGAATGACAAATTTCTTTGAACAGGGGAAAATAACCTTCACCAGATTCACAGGGAATACATTACATACAGTTTCAGTCAAAAGTTTGAACACACCTACACATTCAATGGTTTTTCTTTATTTTTACTATTTTGTAGAATAATAGTGAAGACATCAACGCTATTAAATAACACATGTGGAATCATGTAGTAACCAAAAATGTGTTATTCAAATGAAAATATATATTTTTAATTTTACCTTTATTTAACTAGGCAAGTCAGTTAAGAACAATTTCTTATTTTCAATGACGGCCTAGGAACAGTGGGTTAACTGCCTGTTCAGGGGCAGAATGACATGAAATTAAATGATTTGTACCTTGTCAGCTCGGGGATTTGAACATGAAGTCCAACGCTCTAACCACTAGGCTACCCTGCCGCCCCCTATTCAAAGTAGCCACCCTTTGCCTTGTTGACAGATTTGCACAGTCTTGGCATTCTCTCAACCAGCTTCACCTGGAATGCTTTGCCAACAGTCTTGAAGGAATTCCCACATATGCTGAGCACTTGTTGGCTGCTTTTCCTTAACTCTGCGGTCCAACTCATCCCAAACCATCTCAATTGGGTTGAGGTCGGGTGATTTTGGAGGCCAGGTCATCAGGTCATCGGATACAGCAAACACACTGGAAGGGGTGTTCGGACATTGTCCTGTTGAAAAACAAATGATAGTCCCACTAAGCGTTAACCAGATTGGATGGCGTATCACTGCAGAATGCTGTGGTAGCCTTGCTGGTTAAGTGTGCCTTGAATTCTAAATAAATCACAGACAGTGTCACCAGCAAATCACCCCCACACCATCACACCTCCTCCTCCATGCGTAATGGTAGGAATCACACATGCGGAGATCATCCGTTCACCTATTCTGCGATCACAAAGACACAGTGGTTTGGAACCAAAAATAACACATTTCCACCGGTCTAATGTTCATTGCTCGTATTTTTTTGGCCCAAGCAAGTCTATTCTTCTTATTGGTGTCCTTTAGTAGTGGTTTCTATGCAGCAATTCAACTATGAAGGCCTGATTCACTCAGTCTCCTCTGAACAGTTGACGTTGAGATGTGTCTGTTACTTGAACTCTGTGAAGCATTTATTTGGGCTGCAATTTCTGAGGCTGGTAACTCCAACGAACTTACCCTCTGTAGCAGAGGTCAATCTGGGTCTTCCTTTCCTGTGGCCGTCCTCATGAGAGCCAGTTTCATCATAGCGCTTCATGGTTTTTTTGCGACTGCACTTGAAGAAACTTTCAAACTTCTTGAAATTTTACGGATTGACTGACCTTCATGTCTTAAAAGTAATGTGAGCGTTTAGTCACGGTAATTATTCTTCTCCAAGTTCTGATGATGCTGATCGTCATTAGTAGCCTACCAAACTAACTAACTGCCTGGTACTCAGCACTCTGTTAATCAAACACTTCATGAGAGCCCATGAGCTCACGTTGCACACTACTTACAGGCTATGCAATTGCGTGAGAAAACAGAGTGATGGCCTCAATTAAAAGAAGAGGACCCCATCAGCTTTCTACAGGATAGGCCTACTATATTTATTTCTTAACTTTCCTACTATTAAACACATTGCTTTTCTTTAAAACAGGACTATAGCCTACCTGGCTTGCATGAAAATGAACCACGAGAAAGCGTCCTCCATTCGTTATTTAAGTGCATACAGTAGATTACATTTATATTTTTCCCCTTCCCCTGTTTCGAGACACATGTAGGATAATGGTCCATTCTAAATCAAAAGACATTTCACACATACTATTTAGTATATGTAAAGACAAGGTTAAACCAAGAATAGTCTGATGGGTCAATATTAGCCTGTCACTTGTGAATAATATATTATCACTAGTGAATGATGCCCAACTTGTGTCCAGTAAGGCAATAAACAGCGCATGGCTTTTTTTGCAACTTTTTCAAATCATAGTTGCACACCTTATGTAGCCTAGCCAATAGGCCTATATGTTTTGATAAGGTTTGTATCACAACTAAAGTGGCCAAATAACTTCTTAAAATGAACCATACTAATCCGCTTTACAACCGCTGTAGAGCCTAACTGGCATACTGTACATACACAGCCCATGAGTTTCAAGTTTGGGGAAGATCATTTTCACCATGAAAATACACCTTTATAACAAAAGCATTACATGCATAATCACATTTGTGGTCACTTTTGAGAATGGGGTTTTCCCACTATGGAACATCCGGACTCATAGCCTACTGCCATGTGCACATTGCTGTGCTTATAATATGAAGAAATAGCCTAATCATTTTTCAACATTTTAAGCTAAACACTGTTGCTTCAGCCTCATTGCTTAAAAAAGTTTTTTTGATGCAAGTGGTTGTATTTATTTGGGATGTATTGCATCACACAACTGCCCAAGACTATGTTTGTAATATTTATTTCTCGCACAGAATAGAATAGGTCAACTTTTCTACTATGGGGGAGAGTAGATTGAAATAGGCTAGTGCTTTTGCTCTTCATTAGGTCTACTCCTCATGTTGACTGACAAAAAGTAAATGTATACAGTTCTTCCAATATCTTCAACATGCGCCTTGGAATTGGATAAGGACGCACGCAGTTGTGTCCCCGATGTGTCTGTCTTCACTTGTAGCCTTTGAGACAGACCCGATCACGCGACGGGCATTGGCTAGTAATAATTGACCTATTTGAGAGAGCCATGTGAGTGAGAGGGGCTTTGGAGCATGCAGCCAGGAGAAGGGATTTATAATTCTTATATTCAGCCCAAGGGCACAATGACCACTGGCCGCAAAAGGCATGTTTTTTATTAAGGGGCATTATGGCCACACAAAGGGGATCCCACCGGGAAATTTGAGGCATCATCAAATTGTAAATGAGAGACTGATGAAGTGTGTACAGCCTAGAGGTTGACCGATTAATTAGGGTCGATTTCAAGTTTTCATAACAATCGGTAATCTGCATTTTTGGATGCCGATTATGGCCGATTACATTGCAATCTACGAGGAGACTGCGGGGCAGGCTGACCAACTGTTATGCGAGTGCAGCAAGCAGCCAAGGTAAATTGCTAGCTAGTATTAAACTTATCTTGTAAAAAACAATCAATCTTAACATAATCACAATTTAACTACAAATGGTTGATGATATTACTAGTTTAACTAGCTTGTCCCGCATTGCATTTAATCAATGCGTTGCCTGTTAATTTATCATCGAATCAGTCTACTTCGCCAAACGTGTGATGATTTAACAAAAGCGCATTTGCGTCAGGGTATATGCAGCAGTTTGGGCCGCCTGGCTCGTTGTGAACTGTATGAAGACCATTTCTTCCTAACAAAAAACGTAATTAATTTGCCAGAAGTTTACGTGATTATGACATAACATTGAAGGTTGTGCAATGTAACATCAATATTTAGACATAGGGTTGCCACCCTTTCGATAAAATACGGAACGGTTCCGTATTGTTTTCGAAATGATAGTTTCTGGATTTGACCATATTAATGACTTAAGGCTTGTATTTCTGTGTGTTTTTATATTATAATTAAGTGTGTGATTTGATATTTGATAGAGCAATCTGACTGAGAGGTGGTAGGCAGAAGCAGGCTGATAAGCATTCATTCAAACAGAACTTTCCTGCGTTTGCCAGCAGCTCTTTGCAATGCTTGAAGCACAGAGCTGTTTATGACTTCAAGCCTATCAACTCCCGAGATTAGGCTGGCAATACTATAGTGCCTATAAGAACATCCAATAGTCAAAGGTATATCAAATACAAACGGGATAGAGAGAAATAGTCCTATTATTCCTATAATAACTACAACCTAAAACTTCTTAACTGGGAATATTGAAGACTCGTGTTAAAAGGAACCACCAGCTTTCATATGTTCTCATGTTCTGAGCAAAAAACTTTATGGCACATATTGCACTTTTACTTTCTTCTCCAACACAGTGTTTTTGCATTATTTAAACCAAATTGAGCATGTTTCATTATTTATTTGAGACTAAATTGATTTGATTGATGTATTATGTTAAAGTTAAAATAAAAGTGTTCATTCAGTATTGTTTTAATTGTCATTATTACAAATAAATATATATGTGAAAATTGGCAGATTACTCTGTATCAGCTTTTTTTGGTCCTCCAATAATCGGTATCGGTACTGGCGTTGAAAAATGCTTTCATGCAACTTTTTTCAAATCATTAAAAATCTAAACCTATAGCCCAAAGCCTTGTATCACAACTAAAGTTACATAAATAACTGTAAATTAAGCATATTGGAGGACCTGTTTCTTTGTTAACCACTCAACACAAAAATATCGCATGTGTTCACTCCCTCAAATCATTTGGAGAAAATATCCTTTCTATTTTATTCACACTATAAAATAATATAAAACAATGTCACGGAATTCTAAGCAAATCTTGTCTGTTAAATTATCTAGTGTAGCCCACAGCCGTCTGGCATAGCCAGATCAGGGCCTAACATAAGGACAACTCAGAGTATGCTACACTGTGCTTCTGCAATAGACTACATTTTATTCATATCATGTTTCTTTAGACCTGTCTAAAATAAATCATGGATTTATTGTGATGGTGTAGGCTACATTACATGGATGTATTAGACGTATTTATTTAAATGTTCCAAAGGTCTGCCTCAAAGGCTTGTAGGCCATGTGTGGAAGCCAGGCGATGCTAAATGTGTTTATGTTCATTAACGGTCAATTACCGTGAGACTGGCAGTTATTTGCTTGACAATCACCGGCTGACAAAATTTCATGACAGCCACAACCCTAGGTGGGGGGTGCATGGGTGGCTTTTTGACAACAACAACAACAACAAAATCCTCATGTCTTCCTCATTGGTAGTAAGAAGTCTGGTCCAAATTGCATATTTTTGACCTCTATTTGTTAAATATTAGCTGGATCCTATAAATTAAAATGGCTAGTTTGGGTGCAATCAATAAACTTAATTACTCAGAGATCTAATTCAATTTCAACAAAATGTTTCATGGATTCAATTTGATCTGTTATTAACCACAGAAGCAATTTCAGGACAATCTGAAATGGTGGGTTTCAAAATCCTCTTTCTTGTGCTTTTTGAAGTGGAACGACCCTATTACAAGCCATTTGTCCTGATTAACTTTTATTACTGTACTGAGGATATGTGATGTGTGTGTGTGTTTGTGTGCATGCGTGCGTGCGTGTGTGTCAATATCACAGGAACAACCTTCAGAGAGTAAAAAGGAAATGACAGACTTTATGAATGAGCTTGTGTTGTTCAGGAAGCCTATAAAATAACAGAAAACTAATGTAGGTGCTATTTGTGCATGACTGTGGTATGTTGACTTGCCCTTGTTAAATTGTCAGGAATATACTCAAATATTTTGATCAATAATTTCTCTGAAGTGTATGCTTAGTAACTTCTTAGGCCGGATATCATTGACTCAATCTGATTAGGCCTACAGAAGAGGCCTTCATCCCATTCTAAAATAACAGATCTGTATCCATTCATTTCCTCTGTGTTTCCTATCAGGATGTACAATTTCACAGTCAGTTACCAGACCAAGGGAGTCGGTACTTCAAAGAATGAACCCTAATATTTTAGAACATCAAACACTGAAGCTACAAAGGCACAAAGCAAGGTGATGAGGAGAGCATATTGTCAAACAAAGAGTTATCTATTGGAGTATTTAAGGGATAGTTCACCCAAATTTCAAAATTAAATTGGTTTCCTTACCCTGTAGGCAGCCTATGGACAAGGTATGACAGCAATCCATGCACTGGTTTTATTTCCCTGGTACTGTTTCCAAATGCAAATGTTTAAGAATTTTTGACACAAATCCCATTCAGGTCATGGGACCAATATTATAATTTTTTATGTCTAAGCCACCTGAAAGTATCTCAGATGTATTGTGAAGCTCAACAAAGTCCCTTATTATAGAAAGCAGTTTTAACATATATTAATTAAAAAATATATATAAATAATTGCATTTTTATATTAATAATGATATTTTATATCAAAAAGTATTTATCAATATCAAAAATGTGAATTGTTTATATAACATTTTCAATTGTCAATATGAATTGTTCAAATGTTTTATATCTATAATTTAATTATTGATATCAATAATGTATTTATCTCAAACATTTTATTATAATTACCTTTTCATTTGATTTATTTAACCTTTATTTAACTAGGCAAGTCAGTTAAGAAGAAATTGTTATTTACAATGACGGCCTACCCCGGCCAAACCCGGACGAAGCTCGGCCAATTGTACGCCGTCCTATGGGACTCCAAATCATGGCCCGATGTGATACAGTCTGGTTCAAACCAGGGACTGGTTCATGGGGGCGGGATTACATTTGCATGCTCCTACAAAGTCACTGTCTACACACCCCTTGCAGTCTTCCCATTTTGCTACCTTAAAATTAAATCAAAACGTTTATTAAATTTGATATTTTTCCTACTGATTAAATCAAAACATGTATTACATTTGATATTTTTCCTTAAAATTAAATCAAAACATTTATTGCATTTGATAATTTTCCTGCTGATGTACACAACCTACTCCACATTTTCAAAGTGAAAGAAAAATGATAGAACATTTTCCAAATGTATTGAAAATAATAAACTAAGATGTCTTGATTGCATATGTTTCCACACCCCAGAGTTAATAATTGGTGGAAGCACCTTTGGTAGCCATAACAGCTGTGAATAGTTTTGAATAACATTATACCAGCTTTGCACAACTCTTAGGGCAACATATAAGCATCGTTTTTGTCAAAATTGCTCAAACTCAGTCAATTTGGTTGGGAATCACTGCAATATTCAATGATTGTCACTGATTTTCAATCAGATTAAGGTCAGGACTGAGACTACTAGACCATTCAGGAACACCCAACACCTCTTGGAAAGTCATTCTGGTTTGTCTGACATTAGAATTTGTGTAAATGTTTAGCTTAAAAATGATAATTATTATATCAATAATTCTAATTATTGATATCGATTATAAACATTTTGATATCAACACTTCTAATTATTGACATAACATTTAAATTACTAATATAAAACGATTTCTCAATTGAATCCTATGGGGATCTATTGAAATTAAAAATGCAATTATTGATTTGAAAAATTCTAATTATTGATATTGAAATTCCATTATTGATATAAAAAAATACAGTTATTGATATAAAAAAATATAATGAATATATGTTAATACGGCTTTCCATACATACACTTATAGATGATTTCAACATGATTAACTAAAAATTATAATATCGGTCCCATGGCTTGAATGGGATTTGTGCCACAATTGTATTCTGAAACAGTGCCAGGGAAAATAAACCAAACAATATATTTCTGTCATACCTTGTCAATACACTGCTTACAGGGTAAGGTAACTGATGCCATTTGTCATTTGGGTGAACTATCCCTTTAAATATCCTCAGACGTGCACTTCGGGCGCTCAGCATCCAGCTACTAAAACCAATAATGCATCGTGGTTCCTCCACTCTACCTCCGGTGGGAATGCAAAGATGGATCGGATCAATCATAAACTTCTCTCGGAAGCCTACCTTGGCGCTACGCCATCCGCCCCAAGAATGAACGCGCTCGCGCTACCCCATTCACGGAAGCGCGTCTCCATCTCCACAGTAGGAGGGCTCAGCCCTGTTGTGATTGTGAATGATTGACATCCAATGGGCTGACATCACACTCATGTCTACCTATCTGTTTCAAGTAGGCTAGTCTAAATGCAACCCGTACCATTAGGCTACATTTGTCCAGTTTTTTCTAAAAAGCATCAATTGCACACGATGGATAAACATACTAGTTTTGCGGTATATAAACCCTAAATTAATCGACACCAACAACAACCACTTTATACTCTCTTACCAGTCGGACTTGACATATTTCCGAAAGGCTTGTCTCGACAGGTCTTGGTAGTTTTGAGGCTCCGCCGAGATGCCTTGCGCCCGAGTCCTGGTCCTCGGTCCTATAAGTTGAGCGCTGGGCAATACGGACTGACATTTGTGCAGTTTCCTCTTCAATTCTTGGATCTCGTCCTCCCTGTCCGCCAGACGCCTCTCCAAGTCCCGTATCCTGTCCTCCTTCAACATTAAAATCTTGGCAAAGTCCTCTTCCAGGTCGCTCATGATGAAATCTGCGGAGACTTCACTTGTTTCCCCTCGAAAAACACAATTCCGATATTTACGGTCAGAATTCCGTTGTTTACAATGGGATAAACGAGGCTCCGCCGTGCGTATTGAGAAGGATCCCTTTGTAATCCACGTGTTTTTTTCGGAAGGTGCTGAGAGGAGGGGATTTAAATCGGTGTTTAAAACAGTCGAGCCGGCAGTTGATAAATCCAAGAAGCACTGGTCCACATACAGAGACCCTGACCCTCCAGGGAAGTTGGGAACTATTGATGATCCTTCATTGACAAACCAATTAGAGCAGACCTTCCTCTTTGGGGACGCAGGCCGTCATGCTGCAGAGAAACTCGGTGTGCGCTCCAGACTGTAACGGCGACTCTGCATCACTGACTGCCCCAACACAGCCTAGAGATTTTTTTGCGTTGTCAAATTCTCACCGTTACAATCACCAACACAAAGCTTCTGGAACGCCCTTTGATCCAAGAGGCTGACCCAGCCCAGTGAAACTCGATCTGGCTAGGGATCTGATTTACAAGGTTGCTAGATTAGAGTGCTAGTTTGGGCATCCCCAAAAACACCCACTCTGCCGTTTTGTCATTAGACTGGCCTATATGCAACTCCTTTAGGCAATAACAACCCATGCAATTACTTTAGACATGGAATGTGTTGTTCCATACAAGGACCATTTCATTATTCAATCAAACATTTAGAGTCCCTCCAACCGAACACAATGTTTTATAGAATAAACTGTAATATGTAAACTGTAAGCAGCACATCACTGTCACAATCCTTGGTGGTCTGTAGCAGAGTAGTACCCCAGCAAACATGATGTGGGCCCAATGTAGGCTACAATATTGGCCTCACTAGGCTTCCAACATTTGGCAAATCCAATGTGCCTTTGCTCATCAGCCTCACACTGGCCCCCAAGGCATTGGCCCAGTGTAGCCCAGTGTGGGCAGCCCATATCAGGCAGCCCCCACTTTGCCTAAAATAAGCCCATATTTTCCCAGCAAACATGCCCATATTGACACGATGTGGGCCCAATGCAGGTTAAAACACTGGACCCATGTAGGCTGCCCACATTGGGCCGATATGCCTTTGCGCATCAGCTCCTCATTGGCCCCAAGGCAGGTGGCCCCAAGGACAGCCCTCACAATACCTGAAATTAGTATTGGAAATCAAGACTTTCTGAAGGCTTTGGGCTTTCACCAAATTGTTCCGAAAAACGGTTAATTACTCAGAGCTTCATTATCTGTTCACAATGCAGATTAGTGACATCTACTGGGCAGCAATATATAGCAGCGTGTGATTATCATATGTTTTTCTGCTCTGTTTTCAGCAAATCCCCATGGGGCAGCGGTAAGTCAATTCCGTTAGCAGCATTTTATACTATGGTATTGTTGAAAACTTGTTTCTTATTGGCTTGAAGGGCATTATAGGGCGTGCATTATTTCCCTATATAAACTGGGTGGTTCGAGCAGAGTATGACCAAACATTTATTTTCACTGCTCTAATGACGTTGGTAACCAGTTTATAATAACAATAAGGCACCTCGGGGGTTTGTGGTGTATATGGCCAATATACCACGGCTAAGGGCTGTATCTAGGCACTCATGCAGAAGAACAACCCTTAGCAGTGGTATATTGGCCATATACCACACCCCCTCTTGCCTTATTGCTTAAATATCACACAGTATATTGGCACATTAGAATCTAATGGCTAAAGTTAATTCTTACATGTTTTGTTTGAGCTGCTTTTTAAAGCAAATGTTGAATTGAAAAAATTATGGGTATTGTTGAATTTGATATTCATAATGGCGAGCTAGGACTGATGGTTTGGTTAGCTAAACTAGCAAGTATGTTTGTTTGGTTACCACAGCAACTACTGTAGCTATCTAGTTAACTTGCTAGCTAGTTCAGTGGATGTTGAAAACATTCCTACCAGCAAAATAACACATTTCTAGTGGCAAATGTGTTCAATTATAGCCATGGTATAAAAGGGATAATCAACTCGGGCCTCTATGTGTTCTCTAGAAATTAATGCAACTCAGTGTGTCGTGGAACACACCTTCCACATTGTTCATTATTTTCAATAGAATGCATAGTTCCTCGTTGATTATCTTTTAAATAATGAGTTGGAATATCAGGTTAGTATCTTAAATCATGCTGCACTTTTTTGCCTTCAAGTTGACTTTTTTTCAAAAACTGAATCTATGGCATTATTTAGGATGCTATACTAAATGTTCAACAGTGCAGAAAGTGTAGTTTCACATAAAAACAAATCTAAATAGCATGCATTAGACAGGATTCAACCTCTTACCCTAACAACCTTGAATGTGCCATAGTTTCCTACTCTACCTGTTAAACTACCAGTCAAGTGAACCTTTTTGCACAAAATCCTATTTATACTGAACAAAAATATAAATGCAACAGGCAACAATTTCAAAGATTTTAGGTTTAGGAGTTAAAAATCAAATCAAGCGACAGTTCATATAAAGAAATCAGTCAATTAAAATAAATACATTTGGCCCTAATCTATGGATTTCACATGACTGGGAATACAGATATGAATATGTTGGTCACTGATATATTTTTAAAAGGTAGGGGAGTGGATCAGAAAACCAGTCAGTATCGCTTGTGACCACCATTTATCTCATGCAGTGTGGCACATCTCCTTCACATAGAGTTGATCAGGTTGTTGATTGTGGAATGTTATCCCACTCCTCGTCAATGGCGGGAACTGGAACACACTGTCGTACACATCGACCCAGAGCATTCCACACATGCTCAATGGGTGACTGGTGGGTATGCAGGCCATGGAAGAACTGGGACATTTTCAGCTTCCAGGAATTGTGTACAGATCCTTGTGACATGGGGCCGTGCATTATACAGATATGATCTTGTTGCCATCTAATGCACATTCAAATGTCATAAATCAACAGTGCAGAGCTCCCCCTGTCCTCTGTTGTGCCTTGATTGTATTACTGTTGATGATATCTGGAAATGTGCATGTACACCCTGGCCCATCTACTGTTGCTAGCCCCAATTCTGACTTGTGCTCTGATATCTGTTTCACTGATTTCTGCTCTCGTAAAAGCCTGGGTTTTCTGCACGTTAACACTAGAAGCATATTACCTGAAATTGATAAATTGAAAGTGTGGGTTCACAGCTCCAATCCAGATGTGTTGGTCATTACTGAGACAGGGTTAATGTAGGAGAATATAACACATTAGATCTGGTCAAAGATAATACAAAGCAAAAGCATGCATATATATATATTTTTTGTACCATCAAATCAAATCAAATCTAATTTATTTATATAGCCCTTTGTACATCAGCTGATATCTCAAAGTGCTGTACAGAAACCCAGCCTAAAACCCCAAACAGCAAGCAATGCAGGTGTAGAAGCACGGTGGCTAGGAAAAACTCCCTAGAAAGGCCAAAACCTAGGAACCAGGCTATGTGGGGTGGCCAGTCCTCTTCTGGCTGTGCCGGGTGGAGATTATAACAGAACATGGCCAAGATGTTCAAATGTTCATAAATGACCAGCATGGTCGAATAATAATAAGGCAGAACAGTTGAAACTGGAGCAGCAGCACGGCCAGGTGGACTGGGGACAGCAACGAGTCATCATGTCAGGTAGTCCTGGGGCATGGTCCTAGGGCTCAGGCCCTCCGAGAGAGAGAAAGAAAGAGAGAAGGAGAGAATTAGAGAATGCACACTTAGATTCACACAGGACACCGAATAGGACAGGAGAAGTACTCCAGATATAACAAACTGACCCTAGCCCCCCGACACATAAACTACTGCAGCATAAATACTGGAGGCTGAGACAGGAGGGGTCAGGAGACACTGTGACCCATCCGAGGGTCCATACCATCATCTTTGAAATGCAAGAGAAAGGCCATAGTGTATTATTCCAGCAAAGGCGCAATTTAGATTTTGTCCACTAGATAGCAGAAGTGTATGTGCAAAGGTTTAGACTAATCCATGGAACCATTGCATATCTGTTCAAAATGTTGTATCAAGACTGCCCAAATGTGCCTAATTGGTTTATTAATACATTTTCAAGTTCATAATTGTGGACTCTCCTTAAGGAGCAATTCTCCCTCTGTGGGTCTAACCCCAGGAAGTTCTGTAAAACGGTTAAAGACCTGGAGAATAAACCCTCCTCCTCACATCTGCCCATGTCCCTTAAAGTTGATGATGTGGTTGTTACTGACAAGAAGCACATTTTTTATATTTGTATATTTTATTTATCCGTTATTTTACCAGGTAAATTGACTGAGAACACATTCTCATTTGTAGCAACGACCTGGAGAATAGTTACAGGGGAGAAGACGGGGATGAATGAGCCAATTGTAAACTGGAGATTATTAAGTGACCGTGATGGTTTGATGGCTAGATTGGGAATTTAGCCAGGACACCGGGGTTAACACCCCTACTCTTTCGATAAGTGCCATGGGATCTTTAATGACCTCAGAGAGTCAGGACACCCGTTTTAACGTCCCATCCGAAAGACGGCACCCTACTCAGGGCAGTGTCCCCAATCACTGCCCTGGGGCATTAGGATATTTTTTTAGACCAGAGGAAAGAGTGCCTCCTACTGGCCCTCCAACACCACTTCCAGCAGCATCTGGTCTCCCATCCAGGGACCGACCAGGACCAACCCTGCTTAGTTTCAGAAGCTAAGCAGGGTATACAGGGTGGTATGCTGCTGGCAAGCACATGGCTGAGCTCTTTAATCACCACTTCATTAAGTCAGGATTACTATTTGACTATGCCTTGCCGCCTTGCCCTTCCAACATTTCCTAATTTCCCACCCCTTCTAATGCGACGAGCCCCGATGCCGCTCCCTATTTTTCCCCTGCCCCGCTACAAAGTTTCTCGCTGCAGGCGTTCACTGAGTCTGAGGTGCTAAAGGAGCTCCTTAAACTTGACCCTCAAAAAACATCTGAATCAGATGTTTTAGACCCTTTCTTCTTTAATGTTGCTGCCCCTATAATCACCAAGCCTATCTCTAACCTTTTTAACCTGTCTCTCCTCTCTGGGGAGGTTACCATTGCCGGGAAGGCAGCCATTGTTTGTCCTTTATTTAAAGGGGGAGATCAAGCTGATCCTAACTGTTATAGGCCTATTTCTATTTTGTCCTGCTTATAAAAGGTGTTGGTAAAACTTGTCAATCAACTGACTGGCTTTCTTGATGTCTATAGTATTCTCTCTGGTGGGCAATCTGGTTTCCGCAAAGGTTATGGATGTGTCACTGCAACCTTAAAGGCCCTCAATGATGTCACCATTACCCTTGATTCTATGCAATATTGTGCTGCTATTTTTATTGACATGGCCAAAACTTTTGATACGGTAGACCACTCCATTCTTGTGGGCCAGCTAAGGAGTATTGATCAAGTTTATTCATAAAGCTGATGTCACAAAGTGCTGTACAGAAACCCAGCCTAAAAACCCGAACAGCAAGCAATGCAGGTGTAGAAGCACGGTGGCTAGGAAAAACTCCCTAGAAAGGCCAGAACCCTGGAAGAAACCTAGAGAGGAACCAGGTTATGAGGGGTGGCCAGTGCTCTTCTGGCTGTGTTGGGTTGAGATTATAACAGAACATGGCCAAGATGTTCAAATGTTCATAGATGACCAGCAGGGTCAAATAATAATAATCATAGTGGTTGTCGAGGGTGCAACAGGTCAGCACCTCAGGAGTAAATGTCAGTTTTCTTTTCATATCATTCAGAGTATCTCTATCACTTCTGCCTCTAGAGAGTTGAAAACAGCAGGTCTGGGACAGGTAGCACGTCCGGTGAACAGGTCAGGGTTCCATAGCCGCAGGCAGTATTGATGTCTCTGAGGTTATTTGGCCTGGTTTGCTAACAACCCCTCTCAAAGAGTGCAGTGTATAAAGTCAGAACATCTGCTGTCTCAGGCAGTAGGAAGCTCTCTAATCCATTTATATGCAGATGATACAGTCTTATACTCAGCTGGCCCCTCCCCGGATTTTGTGTTAAACACTCTACAACAAAGCTTTCTCAGTATCCAACAAGCTTTCTCTACCCTTAACCTTATTCTGAACACCTCCAAAACAAAGGTCATGTGGTTTGGTAAGAAGAATGCTCCTCTCCCCACAGGTGTGTCTTGGGAGTATGGCTAGATGGTACACTGTCCTTCTCTCAGCACATATCAAAGATGCAGACTAAAGTTAAATCTAGACTTGGTTTCCTCTATCGTAATCGCTCCTCTTTCACCCCAGCTGCCAAAATAACCCTGATTCAGAATGCATATACATGATATATATAGAATGCATATACATGATTTATGAATGCATATACATTCGTAAATCAAGACCTTTCTTGAGTTGGGCTCTGGAATGAATGTTAGAATGTTGGGAATGAGAATGTGTTGAGAATGTGAGCCCATGGTTGTGTGGGGGAAAAGGGTTGAGTGTGTATGAGTGTGTGGGTGTATGTGCGTATCCCACAACTGTTGCGAAGGAGTAAAAGATGTTAGCGACAATTTACGATGATTCACAACAATTGTTTGCTAATATAATAATTGCTTGCAATAATGTCATTTTGGTAATGGCGAGACTGCTGAGAGGTAAAATCCTTTGCATAAATTGCCTACATTACTACAAATATTAATAGCTAATTATGGAAAATAAGAAACATTATTTTTAAATATATATATATATTATGGCTATATATAATACAGATTGAGGTGATGGCGATGGAAATGCATTTGGCGGTTGATCTACTTCTGTTCTGTAAATGGCACTGTGTGCTCTTTTTGAAGGATGGATCCCAGTCTCTTCAGGGCTATGGGGGTTGGACGTGGTCTGCCTGGCATTGGGATGACAACCCAACTCGGGATGAGGAGGGCTTTTAGCAGGTGGAATAGTGGGGACCAATTGGAGGTTTACTTAGTAGCAATGCAAATATCATGGTACAGCTATATAGACACTCAATCATCATGTTACTTTTTAATGGTATGTTTACAAACATATTTTGATAAATAGAATGGAAAGTTGCGTCTCATTATGGTAAGTGGTGAAATAAGTATAGCCAGTTACAAATGTAATGGCTTAGCAGATAATGAGAAAAGACAATCTGTTTTTACCTGGCTAAAAGAGAAGGAATATAACATCTATTGTTTACCGGAAACTCATTAAACAATTTTAGATGAAGTTTTGTGGAAAAGGGATGGGGGAGAGCGAAATATATTTCTCCCATGAGCAAAGCAATTCAAAAGGGGCAATGGTATTAATTAACAGTAATTTTGATCCAAATGTGCAAATTGTCCAAACAGATCATCAAGGTAGATGGATTATTTTAAATATGTTATTAGACAATAAACAGATATGGCTTATTAACCTATACGGTCCAAATAATGATGATCCAAGCTTCTTTGAAAATCTAGCAAACTAGTTCTCTAGTAAATTGGTAGGAATGTCTCATCCTATGTTCAAGAATGGCCTTTTCCCCTTTATTCAGATTACAACTGCTCACTTTCGGTTGTTTGAAAAGGAAATAATCTCCAAAATATAAATCTTTTTTAAACAAGCTTCATCCACCTGAAAAGACAGAACAAATAATACAACAAATATTGTGGTTAAACTCAAATATACTAATTGATTTAAAAAAAACGAAATTTTTAAAAAGGGTATAATTTCAGATAAAGAGACAGCTTTGGCAGAGCGGAGAGCCTCTGTGAGACAGAGGAGAGGGATCTCAGTTGAGTGAGCCGCCTTGAAGCTTGACAAGTTAGGGTCAAGCAGATCTTAGGCCTCACTCTCCCCTATCTGAGAAATCTGCCGCCCTCATCCTCCCTCATACAACACCTGTTCTGCCAGTCACATTCTGTTAAAGGTCCCCAAAGCTCACACATCCCTGGGTCACTCGTCTTTTCAGTTCGCTGCAGCTAGCGACTGGAACAAGCTGCAACAAACACTTAATCTGGACAGTTTTATCTCAATCTCTTCATTCAAAGACTCAATCATGGACACTCTTACTCACAGTTGTGGTTGCTTTGCGTGATTTATTGTTGTCTCTACCTTCTTGCCCTTTGTGCTGTTGTCTGTGCCTAATAATGTGTGTACCCTGTGCTGCTAGCATGTTGTGTTGCTACCATGTTGTTGTCATGTTGTGTTGCTGCCATGCTATGTTGTTGTCTTAGGTCTCTCTTTATGTAGTGGTGTGTTGTCTCTCTTGTCGTGATGTGTGTTTTGTCCTATATTTTTATTTGATTTATTTTGTATTTTTAATCCCAGCCCTCGTGCCCTCAGGAGGCCTTTTGCCTTTTGGTAGACCGTCATTGTAAATAAGAATTTGTTCTTAACTGACTTGCCTAGTTAAATAAAGGTTAAAAAATGTTTTATACAATTATAACGCCGAAACATGAGGTGATGGCGGCGGATGAATGACACGACAATGGGCCTCAGGATCTCGTCACGGTATGTCTGTGCATTAAAATTACCTTCAATAAAATGTGATTGAGTTTGTTGTCCATAGCTTAAGCCTGCCCATTCCATAACCCCACCGCTACCATGGGGCACAATGTTGATATCAGCAAACCGCTCGCCCACGCGACACCATACACGTGGTCTGCAGTTGTGAAGCCAGTTGGACATACGACCAAATTCTTTAAAACAACATTGGAGGCGGCTTAGAAACGAATATTCAATTCTCTGGCAACAGCTCTGCACATTTCAGAGTGGCATTTTATTGTCCCCAGCACAAGGTGCAAATATGTAATGATCATGCTGCTTAATCAGCTTCTTGATGTGCCACAACTGTCAGGTGGAAGGTTAATCTTTGCAAAGGAGAATGCTCACTAACAAATTTGTGCACATTTTAGAGATTTTAGCTTTTTCTGCGTATGGGAAATTTCAGGGATCTTTTATTTCAGCTCATGAAACATGGGACCAACACTTTACATGTGTTTTTTGTTTTTTTTCAGTGCATATTTCCAAGTATGGTGTCCAGTAGAGGTCGGTGTTCTAAAGCAGCTTGGAATCGAAGAAAGCACCAGATCCACAGTGAAATCAGTGGGATCTCGCATTTTGCAACACACGATTTGAAAAACTTGTGATCAAATTAAGCTTTAGACGTCATCGATGATGTATTTCTAATAGTGATAAACGCATCGGCACACTGCTTCAAAGTTAGCTGCTTAGAGATGTTGACATATGCCTCGGAGCTCCAGTACCAAACATAACATCACTATCTGAAATAAGGCCACACTTTTGGATCATACATTGTATCAGAAAGACAACTATAATAACAGTTGCACAAAAATAACCTGTGAACTATAAGGTTCTATCTGATAAAAGATTATTCAGAGATAATTGGCTTTAAAGTTCTGAACCCTCTATGGTTTGAATGGTGGCAGCAATTTTTTAACATAACAACATGAATTGGATTGTTTGCTAACCACGCCCCCAAATATTATAATGAGCCCCGCCTCTACATTATGAAGTAGCTGGGCTTGGTGTTGGCTAGCCTGTGCAGGGCTTGATGTGGGCTAGTCTGTGTTGGGCTGGTGTAGGCTAACCTATGTTGGGCTGGTGTGGGCTTGGTGTGGGTTAGCCCGTATTGGGCTGATGTGGGCTAGCCTGTGCAGGGCTGGTTTAGGCTAGCCCATGTTGGCCTGGTGTGGGCTTGGAGTAGGCTAGCCCGTGTTGGGCTGGTGTGGGCTAGCCCGTATTGGGCTGGTGTAGGCTAGCCCGTGTTGGGCTGCTGTAGGCTTGGTATGGTCTAGTCCATGCTGGGAGTGGTGTGGGCCAGCCCATGTCGGGCTGGTGTCCGCTAGAACGTGTTGTGCTGATGTGGGATTGCTGTGGGCTTTGTGTGGGCTAGCCCCTGCACACAATGGGGTCATGTTTGCTGGGAGGCTATGTTGAGTTTTGCAATAGGTAAATGTAGAGAAAGGCCAATGTTGTCATACACACACACACACACACACACACACACACACACACACACACACACACACACACACACACACACACACACACACACACACACACACACACACACACACACACACACACACACACACACACACACACACACGTTGAGCACTCTGTAAGCCTAATCTTCAAACAGAGCCAACCATTTCTCTGCATTATTTTTCATCCTCTGACTAAATCCATTTCAGCTCAATGAATTCATGGAAAGAGCGACTTGGGCTGCGGGGGGAATGTTTCATTAATATTCTGAGATAAAAAATAGTGCCAGGGGATCCATCATTTGCAAGTGGAGTTCATAGTATTATGCCCCTGTTTTCCTACTCTCCTTCCCAAGTCCATAGAGTCTGGGTGGCTCAAAAGTAATGCAAGTGACAGGAAAGGTAGGCTGCTCTCCAACTACTACCACAGACATAGACATCTTTGCTCATCACTTTTCCTTTTAAATTAGAATTCCAATCTCCAATGTTTTAGTTTTCAAAGTGAGGAGAATGTACTTCAAATGACTCACACTGAAAAAGGCTGTGCTTTGAAGAGCAATACCTTTTGATATACTGTGCAAGTGCAAGAAATTACTTATGGACATGCTTGAGACCTTGGCCACATGAGAAATATTCTTGGCGTGAAGGGCACATCTTTACAGACATTCAGCTTTCTTTACGTGGGGTAAAGCTGTGTCAGTTACATTTAACATTTTTGTCATTCAGTAGACGCTCTTATTCAGAATTACGTACAATGGGAGGGGGACGTCGGGGGCGCAATGAAAGTTATTGAAGACACTCTTCAAAGAGGTAGAGATTCAGACATTTTAGAAAGATTGGCAGTGACTCTGCTGTCCTGACTTTAGGGGGACACGTGTTCCCCCATTGGGGTGCCAGGACAGAGAAGAGCTTGGACTGAGAGTGCTCAGGTTGGAATGTCACTTTTTAGCATAGCCTGAAGGTAAGGAGTGGCAGATCCCTTTGCTGCTTCGTAGGCACACCAGGGTCTTGAAGATGATGCTAACTTCAACTGGAAGCCAGTGTGCGGAGCGGGTGACATGGGAGAACTTAGGAAGGTTGAACAGCAGGTGGGCTGTCGCATTCTGGATAAGTCTCAGTGGTTTGATGGCACAAGCTGTGAGAACAGGATCTGCGCCACTTCCTCTGTGAGCAAAGGTCATACTCTACGGATGTTGTAGAGCATGAACCTGCAGGAGCGAGTCACTGCTTTGATGTTTGCTGAGAATAACAGGGTGTTGTCCAGGGTCACGTCAAGGTTATTTGCACTCTGATAGGGGGATACCGTGGAGATGCCAACCATGATGGAGAGTTATTGTAGGCAGGGCTTCCCCTCGAGGAAGAGAATCTCAGTTTTGTGAAGGTTGAGTTTGACATGGTGGGCCCACATCCAAGCTGAGATGTCTGCCAGGCAGAAGGGGGGAAGAAGAAGAGTAGGTTAGTGTCATGCGCAGAGCAATGTTAGGAGAGACCATGTGAGGATATGACAAAGCAGAGTGCCTTGGTGTAAAGAGAAAAGAGAAGAGGGCCTGCAGGAGCGAGTCACTGCTTTGATGTTTGCAGAGAATGACAGGGTGTTGTCCAGGGTCACACCAAGGTACTTTGCACTCTGGGAGGGGGGTGGAGAGGTCTTGGAGCAGGCAGAGCTTCCCCGCGAGGAAGAGCAGCTCAGTTTTGTCCTGGGAGTAACCAGTAGTGAGATCATGTGGTGCAGACAAATCAAATCAAATTATATTGGTCAGATACACATATTTAGCAGATTATTGTGGGTGTAGCGAAATTCTTGTAGAAGCAACCTGCCAGGTAGGATACAATCCAGGAGTGTGCAGAGCCTGAGACGCCCAACCCTGAGAGGGTGCAGAGGAGGATCTGATGGTTCACAGTGTCGAAGGCAGCGGATAGATCAAGGAGGATGAGAACAGTGGAGAGAGAGTCAGCTTTGGCAGAGCGGAGAGCCTCTGTGAGCCAAAGGAGAGCGATCTCAGTTGAGTGAGCTGCCTTGAAGCCTGACAAGTTAGGGTCAAGAAGATCATTCTGAGAAAGATAAAGAGATAGTTGGTCAGAGACAACATGCTCAAGTGTTTTGGAAACAAACAAATGATGGGATACCCGTCTGTAGTTTTTGATGTCAGAGGGGTCGGGTGAGTTTTGTTTTTTTGAACAGGGGAGCGACTCTGGCCATCTTGAAGTCAGAGTGGATGCAACCAGTGGTCAGGGATGAGTTGATGAGTGAGGAATGAGAGAAGATCTGGAGAAGGGTAGGAGGGGATGGGTTCAAATTGGCCGGTTATTGGGACACCAGACATCACTAGTCACAGCATTTCATCTGGAGGGAGAGTAGAAAGAGGCCAAGGCGTGGCGTAGTTCTGTGTGAGTGGGACCAGTAGACTCAGTAAGCTGATTGAATGAGGAACAGATTACGTCAAACTTTTTTTCAAAGTGGTTGACAAAGCCGTCCGCAGATCGGGATAAAGGAGGGGAGGAGGATTAAGGAAGGAGGAGAAAGTGGAGAAAATAGTTCACCAGGGTTGGAGGCAGAAGCTAGAGTGATAGAAAACGGCTTAAGAAGAGGATGCAGAGGAAGAGAAGGCAGGGTGGGGGGGGGGGGGGTGCAAGGATGATAGGTCCTCCGGAAGTTTAGTTCTCTTCCATTTCCGCTCAGCTGCCCGCAGCCCAGTTCTGTTAGCACGCAGTGAGTCACTCAGCTATAGATATGGTCTATGGACTGTGATCCAACTGGATGTGACAGGTTCTGGGTGATAGGGTCATGACTGGAACAGCGCAATGGGCAGCGTAGATAAATCAATCATAGTTTAGTTCCTAACTGTACCCTTTATCCCACTGGCAAATATTCTCTACATTTACAGTATCTAGGGCACTCCAGTATATCCATATTGTTGATAGGGATGAAAGAATGTTCATCCAATGACATTTGCACATAAGCCTGGGTCTGACATTTAGAGGTCATGTCAGGGTAATTGAGAAACGTAGTGTTGTTTGTGGCAATTTAAAGCATTGAACATCAGTTCTGAATGTGTTGAGTATGCCTAGTTTAGTCTCATTGTTTGTCTCAGAGATTATGACTGGATGTGAGTGGTACCATTGTTATCAAGTGATTTCACATTGAGCCATTGTATTGCTGTAATGCATGGTTTAGTCAATGTTATTGCCGCGCTCCCAAAGCGTCTGGGCAGACTAAGCCCTCCTGATAGCCTTGGGGACAGATCAGTTTACAGATGAGCGAGGCAGACGTTAGTCACTGCTTTCCTGTAACACGCACACGCGCGCGCACACGCAGGCACGCACACACACACACACACACACACAGAGACGCACACACACGAATGCACACACATATGCACGGTTGCATATACTCATAGGCACAACTTTACATGTCCACATTTACTGGCACAGACATCCCCATAAATCCTTAACCACCCCCTACCACAAATATTTACTAACGCACACACAACCTCTAACACACACACACACCTTCATGGCTGCCTGCCACCCATATGGAAACCCTAGAGTGGTTGAGGGTGATGGTGGCGGTCGATCAGGTGGTTGCTGGTGCCTGTGATGCAGTGATGCCAGCACCTGGTTGGAGGCTGGGGCGTCTGCCTCAGAGGAGTCCGAAGAGGGGACGGGGACACGGAGAGACTGCAGACTACTGAGCTACCTGTCTCTGAGCCTCAATACCCACATCATCACATCACACCACAGCAAAGAAACCCTGACATGGGCCAAGGGAAACAGAGCCAATGTTCTCTCCTCTGGAATTTGAGAGCATTGAAATATGATACTTAAAAAAATGTAATGCATCCCTCATACCTGCCATAGTGTCTTCCTCTCTTAGGGCTTCTATAGTCTATTCAAATTGGAAATTGTATAAGCAAAATTATGTTTTCCATGATAATCAGCTTGAGGGTGGACAGATGCTCTTGTGTTGTATTTACAGAACAGTTGTGCGAGATGGGTGTCTAGAGAGACACACACAGGGAACAGGCATGTGAGATGTGCAACAGTTCAGAGGTCAGAGGCTGGAATGTTCCCCTCCCCTCACCATCCAGGTGTGCCATGTAACTGGCTAAATGACCCAGATGATGTGACTGCAGGCCCACAGGATCCAGACGGACGGGGAAAAACAAGACGACAGAGTAAAGGCTGTACTATATACTCAAACATCTGTTAATTTCAGGTCAACTTACCATGTTGGGCCATATGTGATGGCAATATTACTTTAGTCCTTATGCAATTATTGTAATTTTAAGTGCATGCTATGTATAGCTAAGACAATACAACAGTGACGTGCAGTCAGGATAGACAGTGCTCACACTGTGATAATCTAATAAAAAAGCTGTTATAAAAAGACAAATAAAAAATACAATTATATTTTAATTTTGTCATCTATTGATTTTTCTAAATTTTTCTGGTGTTTTTTGTGCTCAAAGTCTAAACATTTGCTAAAACTGCATCAAAAGCTCAGGAAAGGCACTAAGGTATTCATGTCTTTCATTCCATCCATTCGAACCCATTAAAATCCTTGACGCATGCTGCCTTTCCTGACTCCAGTGACTGTCAATGAACAGGGTCATTGCCTAGCTTGAAGTAGCTCGAGCCTATTTTATATTTTGCACATTCGTATTGCCTAAAACGTGTTGTTTTAGGCAAATGTTGTTGGCTATTGCCTGGGGTAGGCTGTGCAAATTTGAGCATGTCTACAGTACATCATTTGGCGCTCACATCCCTTGGCTAGAACTGAAAAATACTAGATAGCTAGCAAAAACAACCTGACAAATTGACACTACTATACTGCGCCTCAAACTATTTTCCAAGTTGGAATAGTCATGTAACGTGCCGTTTGGAGGGTTTGAAGAGTGGAACGCAACTATAATGAAAGGTAGGACCAGACAGAGGCAGCATACAGCATAAAATATATGACTTTATTCATGACAGGCAAGACAACCAACATCAATCTCCCTCACTGCTATCTGTCAGGCAGGCGAACAGTGAGTACTGGACAGTCCACTCATTACCAGTTAATACTTTATACCCACACTTTTACACATCTTGGACATTTTTGTCATTTTTTATTTATTCAACCTTTTTTTTATCAGGGAGTCAAACTGAGACCAAGTTATCTTTTACAGATGAGCCCTGAATTACATAAATTACATACATTGCAGAAAATACAGACATCAAAATATAAATACAAAAAGCAAGCAGAAAGAAAAACACGGTCATAACAAACAAAACACGTTCATAACAAACAAAACACGGTCATAACAAACAAAACACGGTCATAACAAACAAACACGTTCATAACAAACAAAACACGGTCAAAACAAACAAAACACGGTCATAACAAACAAAACACGTCATAACAAACAAAACACGGTCAAAACAAACAAAACACGGTCATAACAAACAAAACACGGTCATAACAAACAAAACACGTTCATAACAAACAAAACACGGTCAAAACAAACAAAACACGGTCATAACAAACAAAACACGTCATAACAAACAAAACACGTTCATAACAAACAAAACACGGTCATATCAAACAAAACACGGTCATAACAAACAAAACACGGTCATAACAAACAAAACACGGTCACATCAAACAAAACACGGTAATAACAAACAAAACACGGTCATAACAAACAAACACGTTCATAACAAACAAAACACGGTCATAACAAACAAAACACGTTCATAACAAACAAAACACGGTCATAACAAACAAAACACGGTCATAACAAACAAACACGTTCATAACAAACAAAACACGGTCATAACAAACAAAACACGGTCATATCAAACAAAACACGGTCATAACAAACAAAACACGGTCATAACAAACAAAACACGGTCATATCAAACAAAACACGGTCATAACAAACAAAACACGGTCATAACAAACAAAACACGGTCATAACAAACAAAACACGGTCATAACAAACAAAACACGGTCATAACAAACAAAACACGTTCATAACAAATAAACACGGTCATAACAAACAAACACGGTCATAACAAACAAAACACGTCATAACAAACAAAACACGGTCATAACAAACAAAACACGGTCATAACAAACAAAACACGGTCATATCAAACAAAACACGGTCATATCAAACAAAACACGTTCATAACAAACAAACACGGTCATAACAAACAAAACACGGTCATAACAAACAAAACACGTTCATAACAAACAAAACACGTTCATAACAAACAAAACACGGTCATAACAAACAAAACACGTTCATAACAAACAAACACGGTCATAACAAACAAAACACGGTCATAACAAACAAACACGTTCATAACAAACAAAACACGTTCATAACAAACAAAACACGTTCATAACAAACAAAACACGGTCATAACAAACAAAACACGGTCATAACAAACAAAACACAGTCATAACAAACAAAACACGTTCATAACAAACAAAACACGGTCATAACAAACAAACACGGTCATATCAAACAAAACACGGTCATAACAAACAAAACACGGTCATAACAAACAAACACGTTCATAACAAACAAAACACGGTCATAACAAACAAAACACGGTCATAACAAACAAAACACGGTCATAACAAACAAAACACGTTCATAACAAACAAAACACGGTCATATCAAACAAAACACGTTCATAACAAACAAAACACGGTCATAACAAACAAACACGTTCATAACAAACAAAACACGGTCATAACAAACAAAACACGGTCATATCAAACAAAACACGGTCATATCAAACAAAACACGGTCATAACAAACAAAACACGGTCATAACAAACAAAACACGGTCATAACAAACAAAACACGGTCATAACAAACAAAACACGGTCATAACAAACAAAACACGGTCATAACAAACAAAACACGGTCATAACAAACAAAACACGGTCATAACAAACAAAACACGTTCATAACAAACAAAACACGGTCATAACAAACAAACACGGTCATATCAAACAAAACACGGTCATAACAAACAAAACACGGTCATAACAAACAAACACGTTCATAACAAACAAAACACGGTCATAACAAACAAAACACGTTCATAACAAACAAAACACGGTCATAACAAACAAAACACGGTCATAACAAACAAACACGTTCATAACAAACAAAACACGGTCATAACAAACAAACACGTTCATCAGTAATAAGGTCCTCAATCAGCTTTCTGAATGGACCTAGAGGCACCAGCACATCACATTTATGAACATTTTGAAGATTGCTCCAGAAATAAGGTGCAAGAAAACTTAAAGCTGATTTACCTAACTCAGTAGAGACCAAAGGATTTTCCAGAGTTAGGCATCCCTGAGAGCGGGTGTGGTAACTCGTATGTGTAATGTTTAGTAATGATGTTCTGTATAGTACTTTTTGTAAAAGGGTTTTTATAAATGAAAACATAGCAATGTATCAACCTAAAATATGTGACATCAAAGAGGGCCAACCAACTCTCTGGTAGAGAATGATGTGATGAGAACTAAAACTGTAATAAAGAGCAGTGCGCATCTAACGGCTTTAACGAAGTGTCAGCTGCATTCATAAAGATGTGGCTATAGTCTAGGACCAATAGGAACGTTGACTGAATAATTTGCTTTCTACTATTTAGTAAGAGAAGGGACCTATTTCTATAAAAGAAGCCCATTTATATTCTAAGCTTCTTAACTAAGTCATCAATATACTTTTTAAACAACAGTTTTTCCTCTATCCAGATGAACAGATATTTGTAAGTATGGACACGATCAATATGGACACCATCCAAAGTGCATATGTATAAACCTCAGGAGGCCTAAGAAATTTGTCTTGGCCCCTAAGATCCTCAGAAAGTTTTACAGATACACAATTGAGAGCATCCTGTCGGGCTGTACGACAACTGCACAGCCCAAAACCGCAGGGCTCTCCAGAGCGTGGAACGGTCTGCCCAACGTATCACTGGGGGCACACTGCCTGCCCTCCAGGACACCTACACCACCCGATGTCACATGAAGGCCCAAAAAATCATCAAGGACATCGACCACCCGAGCCACGGCCTGTTCACCACGCTAACATCCAGAATGCGAGGTCAGTACAGGTGCATCAAAGCTGGGACCGAGAGACTGGAAAACTGCTTCTATCTCAAGGCCATTAGACTGTTAAATAGCCATCACTAGCCGGGTACCGCCTGGCTACTGAACCCTGCACCTTTGAGGCTGCTGCCCTATACACATATATATGGAATCACTGGCCACTTTAAATAATGGAAACTAGTCACTTTAATTATGTTTGCACACTCCTATACTCACCTCATACATGTATGCATATACTGTATTCTATTCTACTGAATTTAGTCAATGCCACTCCGACATTGCTCGTCCTAATATTTATGTTTATATATTTCTTAATTCCATTCTTTTAATTTAGATTGGTGTGCATTGTTGTGAATTCTTAGATACTACTGCACTGTTGGAGACAGGAACACAAGCATTTCGCTACACTCACAATAACATCTGCTAAATATGTGTATGTGACCAATAAAATTAGATTAGATTTGAAAATCATCAAATTTGTTTTTATGCGCTATAGAGAACAACATATACTTAGTTTTACCTGCATTCAGTACTAATTTCAGGTCAATTAAGTTGTTCTGTAATATAATGAAGGCAGAAGGTAGTTCAGATAGAGCCTGGTCAACCGTGGGGGCAATAGAATACACAACAGTGTCATCAGCATCCACATGCAGGTTAGAGTTTTTTATAGACAAGTCGATATTGTTAACAGTAAAAAGTACAGGACCCAGAATCGACCCCTGCGGGACACCTTTCGTAATATCCAGGAAACCTGATTTAACACCATCAGTAGATCTACATTGAGTTCTATCTGTCAAGTAATTTTTAAACCAGTTACAAGCAGCCTGGTCTTGGCCAATTGAGGACAGCCAGTGAGTGATCAACAGCATCAAAAGCATTTGACAGGTCAATGAAGATGGCAGCACAATGTTGCCTTTTATCCATACAGTTAACCACATCATTTACAACTAGGGATGCAGCAGAGATAGTGTTATGACCTGGTCTAAAACCTGACTGACGTACATTTAGAACACATTTAATCTTAGCTGAGAATTAATCAAGTATTCTAATATTTTAGCCAAGCAAGAATGTTTAGAAATAGGCCAATAATTATTTAGGTCACAAGGTTCACCGCCTTTTTGGAGGGGGAGTACATGGGCCGCCTTCCAAACTTGGGGATAGAACCAGATATACAGTAATCGTCAGGTTAAACATATGGGTTAGTGATTCAGCAATAAGAGAGGCAGAGAACTTCAGCAAATTTTGATCAAGTCTTGATATGTTCGTCAAAAGAGAGATCAGGGTCCAGAGTAACGCCGAGGTCCTTCACAGTTTTATTTGAGACGACTGTACAACCATTAAGATTAATTGTCAGATTCAATAGAATATCTCTTTGTTTCTTGGGACCTAGAACAAGCATCTCTGTTTTGTCCGAGTTTAAAAGTAGAAAGTTTGCAGCCATCCACTTCCTTATGTCTGAAACACAGGCTTCTAGCGAGGGCAATTTTGGGGCTTCGCCATGTTTAATTGAAATGTACAGCTATGTGTCATCCGCATAGCAGTGAAAGTTAACATTATGTTTTCGAATGACATCCCCAAGAGGTAAAATATATAGTGAAAACAATAGTGGTCCTAAAACGGAACCTTGAGGAACACCGAAATTTACAGTTGATTTGTCAGAGGACAAACCATTCACAGAGACAAACTGATATCTTTCCGACAGATAAGATCTAAACCAGGCCAGAACTTGTCCGTGTAGACCAATTTGGGTTTCCAATCTCTCCAAAAGAATGTGGTGATCAATGGTATCAAAAGCAGCACTAAGGTCTAGGAGCACGAGGACAGATGCAAAGCCTCGGTCTGATGCCATTAAAAGGTCATTTACCACCTTCACAAGTGCAGTCTCAGTGCTATGATGGGGTCTAAAACCAGACTGAAGCATTTCGTAGTGGGAATGGGGCTTCTTCTGTCCCTCAATGCGGGCCCTAGCCTTGGCTTACACAAGATAGATGTGCCTAAATGCACTACAACCATTATATGTGCATGGCTACCATACTGTGTGCATGCAAAATACAATAATGGACATGGGGTTCTGCTGTGACTTTTACATCGCTTTCACCGAGAGGGACAGGCAAATTTACTTAAATTTACAAGTAAAAGTAGGCCTAAATGCATTTTCCTTAGCCATTTGCGGGTTAGGCTACTTTTGAATCATGGGAATAGACAACACCCCTTTGAATGGTTTTGATTTATCAAGCTAGAATTTCATTTTGATGAGACACTTTTTTTTGACGTTTTGAACTGCATTTTTCAGTCATTTCGATTGTTTATATGGACATTTCGTTAGAAAACTTATTTGTTATATATGTTTGTGTAATGATATTTCACATAATAATGATATTATGTGTGTGTGTGTGTGTGTGTGTGTGTTTGCGCATTGGAAAAATTGTAAATCTATTGTAAAGCCTATGGCGTTTGCGTTGCGAATTATTTGAATTTAGTCTTTTAGTGTCACCTATTGGGTGTAGCTGTGGATGCTGCATTGGTCTATGGCTGAGCTGAGTTGAGCAGTGTGTCACTTTGTCAGATGATATGATATATGCCTCCATCAAAGACTAACGTGTATCTAGGCTACATTGGTATTTATATTCGCAATATCTTTTTTGTCCGTTTCAGTTAATAGTCTATGTCACTCTGATTGTTGGACCTATCTGTTGTATGGTGAAATTGGGCTTCATCAATGTTTATTTGTGAGTAAATCTGGCTCTGATAATAGCCCGTGCTTACACAGCCACCGACCTCACATCACTGCAATACAATGTTATGACCTCTCTACCAATTAGCTGCTTAAAAACATAATGTTTGGGAGGCATTTGTGAATATTACAGTAAGAAGTGAAGTAAAGTCTATAACTTCGATTCTCATACCAAAAATGGACAGGTGTATTCACTTTGCCACTGCTGTATGTAGTCAGTCTCAGTGTTGGTGCTGTCCTCTGATGAGGACATAGGGTTCTTCAGCGTAACCTCAGAGGGGTAATATGAAGTGGCAGCCTTATCAGTCTGATTCTGCTCTGTCATTCTCTCCACTCAGCCCCAAGTTATTCACATATCGTCTTCTTTTTGAGGAGAGGCGAGAGTTTCCTCTCTGTGTCCGCTGAGCTGAAATAGGATTATTTTGGGCCCTGCTTCTCCAATTACTCCTCGATCGCTTTTCCTACCTGTCCCAAACTGTCTGACACTGCTCCATCAGGGCAATGGTACACTGCAGTGTTGTTCTGTTTCTTTTTCATTTAAAGAGCGACTTGGGCTGCAGGGGGAATGTTTCATTAATATTCTGAGATAGAAAATATTGCCAGGGGATCCATCATTTGCAAGTGGAGTTCATAGTATTATGCCCCTGTTTTCCTACTCTCCTTCCCAAGTCCATAGAGTCTGGGTTGCTCAAAAGTAATGCAAGTGACAGGAAAGGTAGGCTGCTCTCCAACTACTACCACAGACATAGACATCTTTGCTCATCACTTTTCCTTTTAAATTAGAATTCCAATCCCTAATGTTTTCGTTTTCAAAATGAGGAGAAAGTACTTCAAATAAACTGCACTGAAATAGTGTATGCTTTGAAGAGCAATACCTTTTGATATGCTGTGCAAGAGATCATTTTGAGACATGCTTGAGACCTTGGCCACAGGAGAAATGCTCTTGGCTTGAAGGGCACATCTTTACAGACGTTCAGCCTTCACTACGTGTGGTAAAGCTGTGTCAGTAGGCTTGATATGGTGGATATGATCTGGTTCTGGGTGACAGTGCCTTGGGCATCGTAGATCAATCAATCATAGATTAGATCCTAACTGTACCCTTTAGCCCACTGGCAAATGTTCGGTGCATTCATTTAGGGCACTCCAGTATATCAATGTTGTTGATAGGGGTGAAAGGACATTCTTCGTTCTGTGTCCTTTTCAAGGTAATTTACTAGGTTTCTTCAGGACAATCATTTGGTTTCAGTGTCCTTTCAGGGTACTTTTTTACTGTACTCCAACATGCTTTTTCACCATATTTTCCATGCTGTCGTAAAAGCAGTGTTTTCAAATAACTATATTCTTCAACTGCTCTATCTATGGTCCTAATATCTTTGGTCTTTGTCCATCTGCTTCTGCTTGTTCTCTCAAAAACAGCACTCTTACATATGTAGCAGAATTTTATGTCTGCACTGTTGAGCTAATACTTGGGAATTTATTTATCGAAATGTGTTATCCTAATTCTATGACTTTACTATTACTATTTCTTATATCTGTTCTATCTGAATTTATTGTTGGTTGTTCTGTTTGGCTGCTTCAGAAAACCCAATGTAATATTGGATTCTCATAAGCGCGTGCGTGTGTGTGTAAACATTTGTCTGGGTAGGGTAAGCAGCCGTTTGAAAAGGTCACCACCCATACCATACTGTTTTAGTCTCAGAGAACGAAGCTGTCAGGGAAGAGAAGTTGCTGTGTATTTTACTGGGAGAAGGAAACATGTGGCAACACTGGTGGGGAATACTTCTCTTCTCCAGAGATGCTCTTACGTAATAGGGATGTAAACACACCGGGTGACTCATGGAGCATTAGGTACCATGCTGTGTTCTGAGTGTTTGCTATGGTTGATGGAGGAATCTCTGTTGAAGATTGTGGAAGGTAAACACTGTATACGTGGAGTACACAACATGATCACTGAACACCTGGTTTGCAGTAGGTGGAATTCCATTTCAGTTGTAGTCAATTGCAGGTATTCTTGCAAAAGCAGGAAGAAATATTGTATTTCAAAACACAAGACTAATGAAAGTAGTTCTGTTCCACTCCAGCACATGCCTATCTCTGTTGGCCACCTTTCATTCCGAGCAAGCCTCCCTCCAACCAGCCAAACATGCCCACCATGACACTGTTAAGAAGCAGGCATTCCGGGTATGTTTATGCAAAGGTAGGAAATTACGTCAGTCACGGCAGAGGCCCTGTTGCGAGCGGCTGGGGTCGGGCCTGCTTGCCATCTCTGCCACAGCAGGCCTTCACTTAAACACTCTCATAAAAGTCTGCCTGGCTAAAGATAGACGCAGGCAGTCTAAGGGACAGACGTAAATCAGAAGGCCCCTGCTGCTGCTGGGAAAGACTTGTATATGGGGGAAAGTCTTCCACTGACCTCCAACCTCTGCTAAAGTGAACCCCGTCTCTTCAACCCGTCTGTAGTGCATTAGTGAGCTACAACCCAGGTGCTTACGTGTACCTCTCTTCTACTGCTGAACAGAGGCCATAGCTTTGCTCTAATATTTCTCTGTTCCCAGTGAACTTATTCAGCGTGGACTTCTGCAGAGACAGTACAGGTGGACTGTATGTGTGTTGGGTTATATGGGCTAGTTCTCTTACAAATACGTCTGTCGAAACATTGTGTTTGCATTTCGAAATGTTGTGTTTACATTGCTGAAAGCTGAATTGAACATCAGTTGTTGGGCCTGGAAAAAAGTGAACGAAATAGACATTGCAATATTTATTTTAGTTGTCCTTTTTTGTCTCGGTCCTGTGCCAAGTGTGGATGTATGTAAAGTAAACACTGTGTTTTAGTAACGCTTCTCTTTCCCCCTTCCCGTCCCAGGCTGTGAAGTTGATCTCAGCTATCCCATGCCCAGAGGGTATCCACATTCCTGCGATAGCTTGACACTCAGCAGGCCACCACCTGCACGGTGTCAACAACCCAGAAGTTAACTACCCAGGGTTAACTATTTCCCCTTAGCATTTACTACCACTTCTAACTGGTAGCAGTTAGAAAATACAAAGGGGAAAATGTGATAGTTAACTGAAATTTCTTCAATGTTTGAAGAGAGAGGGATAAGACTGTGCGACTCATAGTATTTAACATACAGTACAATGAGAGAGAGAGAAAGAGAGAGAGAGAGAGGGTGATTTATAGACAGGGGGAAATTAAGGGAGTCAGAGGAAGGCCAGGAGAAGTAGAGCGAGAAGGACAAGGGCTGGGAAGCAAGATAGAAAATGTAAGACAGGAGAAGAGATAAAGATAGGGAAGAGATAGAAACAGATAGAGGTACCAGAGAAACAGAGAGCCAGGTGGGGAGAAAGCTGGGGAGAGATGTGTACTATAGAATAATATGAATAAAATAACCTGAAATACAGACTAATCCTGCATAATGTGATCTGTGATGAAATGTCAAACTGTTCTACTCCTCATGTTTCTATCCTCATCCTGTAAACAAGAGTGATTTTTCCCGGCCTGAGGTAGTGTGTGATAAAGATGATGATAGCAGTTGGAGACATGGCGTCTTCTTTGTGTGTGTGTGTGTGTGTGTGTGTGTGTGTGTGTGTGTGTGTGTGTGCGTGTGTGTGTGTGTGTGTTTGGGTGAATCTGCCCGCCTCAGGAGGATGGTCAGTCTAGTTTATGAGTCAATGTCTAAACCTCAAAGCATTGCATTGACTACTCTTGACAAGCAATCACTGTCAGTAAATGTCATAGAGAGCAATTGCAACTACTCTCTATCAGTCAACTGGTATCACTTGAATTTAGACAATGCATATTACAGTTGTGTTTGCTCTACTGTACACATCAGCCCCGACCTTGATATCTCAAGAAATCCTCCTGTGGGAGATGAAGCTGCATGTTTCCTTGCTAATCAAGTGCAAATGTAATTACCTGCACAGGCATGCAAAAACAAAAAGCTGATTGTTCTTGTCAGAGATAGTGGTCGGGGTATCAGTAATTCCCCTCACATTGTTTTCTGATTTGCACCTCATTGCAGTTGCCTAGGAGCCAGTGGTGGCCTCTTCATTTGACTTCACACGGTGCCAGCGAAGCTCACCTGGAATAACAGAACAGGCCTTCAGAGACAACTGCTCGCTAATGTGATTCTCAGAAATTGGACTGGCAGTGCCGACATCTCTACCACTGATATCACGGATGGAGAGACGGGGTCGGGGGAGAAGAGAGGGAGGGAGAGAAGAGATAGGGAGATTCCTTGGAGTTGCTTGGGTAATTTGTTCATGTATTGCATAATACACTCACATTGAATGTCTCACAGGGGTGTCTCACAGTAAAGTGGTGTAATACAGTATGGGGAATCGTAGTACAAAGGGTGGTATATGGATTCAAAAGTTTTAGCAGGCTTATTGCAAAGCCTCTAAGCATTGGCCTAATGGACCTGGTAGCTTCATGACCATAAACAGTTATAGGCTCCTACATCCATTTAAAGGAATGTCTATCCTCCTTGTGTGGAGTTTCTACTGGCATGACCTCACTAGTCCACAGCTATGTTACAAGAGTTGTATTATTATTCCAGGGCTGTGATTGCAGGTGCAATTGCAACATTTTATGTTATTGGTTATTCTCCCACAGCAAACAACTCCCATCATTCAAAATTGACACCTCATTGCAGTCAGTGGAGGGGTTCAGTAGATAAATCACCTTCAACTCCAATGAAGTTAAAGACTCTCCCTAACCTGGGTCTTACTGGTTCTGTATGAGAAATTTTAACCTCCAGTTAACCATTGGGAAGAGCCAGCAGCTCTGTAGGTTACAGAGTATAGCGTTTCATTAGATATTTTCACATCAGAGATTAAATTATATACAATGAATCTTTGGTCCATTGACCCTAGAGACATCAATAACCCAAATGGCCTACATTCATAAAACAATGTACCTGCTCTCTGCCAATATGATTACTGTATGTTGGGTTGCTATTCTTATTTCTATATGAAACATACAGATGTAGGATCTTAATTTGACCACCCTGTTGCAGGAGAACTTTCCCACAATGCTGGAAATGTAAAACTTCCAGTGTATTTGAGGCTTAAATAGGCTTCTGAAGTTTGTAGTTTCCACTTTGAAATTTCAGACTTGATTTAACCTTGTGAAAAATGTATCAACCACTACAAAAAAATTTCAATTAATTATAATCCACATAATAATTCACATTTCCTGTTGCTGCAGAATTATTTTCCTTCTGTAGCAAACTATCTCAAATTAAATTAAGATCCCACATCTGTATAACTCTTGAGGGTAATTGGGTGTTGCACAGCTCTAGAGCTTTAAGAGCTTTTATTCTCGTTGAAGGATCCTCATAAGTATGAAATACCTTGATTCCTAATGTGATGGTTCTAATCCCAGTAAGAGCTAAAAGACTTTCAACACTGACCCACTGGGCAATGTCATACCCGCTAGAAAATCAACATGATTTATTTCAGAAATATACACTACCAGTCAAAAGGTTTAGAACACCTACTCCTTCAAGGGTTTTTCTTTATTTGTACTATTTTCTACATTGCAGAATAATAGTGAAGACATCAAAACTATGAAATAACACATATGGAACCATGTAGTAACCAAAAAAATGTTGAACAAATATATTTTATATTTGAGATTCTTCAAAGTAGCCACCCTTTGCCTTGATGACAGCTTTGTTTTATCATGGATCTCTTGGAACTGCCTAAGGGCCAATGTCTGGGTCTGAGACCACATGTTGAGAACCACTGCGGATTGAACACTTAGCTAACTAAACTAGATCATTACTCAAACTGCCCATTATATACAGTAAATACAGTACATACAGCATGAGACAGATGTGTCAATTGTAGTCGCCACTATAATCCATATGACCGTGAATGATCCATACAGGAGAGCAGCCAGCTACAGCTACTATGACGCATTGAATTAGAGAGCATTTCATTATGGACTAAGCTGCATTATCTAGGCGACACTCTGACAAACACGCTCTGACAGGCGTCACTGGAGACCAGACAGACATTCTGACATCTGCTCAGACACTGTCAGAAACATGTCCCATTTCCACCCTCCCCCAACCAAAAGAAACCCGCTAACAGCCAGAGATGAAACCCAGAGCCAGAGATGAAAGTAGCCTTCTAGGTAAAGGATGATATATGGAGGAAGTCACTTTCCTTGGCACCATAAGATTGTGGAGGACAGGAGCATGTTTAGTTTCACTGATGCTGAGAATCTACAAGGTAAAAGTGTCTCTACTATAAGACTTTCTACTTACTCTGTCCAGGCATAAGTGACATACGTGGATGATTAGCCCCCCCCCCCCCCCCCCCATTTTTATATATATACACTATGTATACAAACGTATGTGGACACCCCTCAAAATAATTTTATTCGGCTATTTGGTGTATAAAATCAAGCACACAGCCATGCAATCTCCATAGACAAACACTGGCAGTAGAATGGCCTTACTTAGGAGCTCAGTGGCTTTCAACATGGCACTGTCATAGGATGCCACCTTTCCAACAAGTTCCTCAAATATCTGCCTTGCTAGAGCTGCCCTGGTCAACTGTAAGTGCTGTTACTGTGAAGTGGAAATGTCTAGGAGCAACAATGTCTCAGTTGTGAAGTGGTAGGCCGCACAAGCTCAGAGAACGGGACCACAGAGTGTTGAAGCGCGTAGCGAGTAAAAATCATCTGTCCTTGTTGCAACACTCACTACCGAGTTACAAACTGCCTCTGGAAGCAACGTCAGCACAATAACTGTTCGTCGGGAGCTTCATGAAATGGGTTTCCATGGCCGAGCAGCCGCACACAAGCCTAAGATCACCATGCGCAATGCCAAGTATTGGTAAAAGCTCGCTGCCATTGGACTCTGGAACAATGAAAACATGTTCTCTGGAGTGATGAATCACGCTTCACCATCTGTTTTTCATGGTTCTGGCTAGGCCCCTTAGTTCCAGTGAAGGGAAATCTTGACGCTACACCATACATTGTCATTCTAGACGATTCTGTGCTTTACAACTTTGTTGCAACAGTTTGGGAAGGGCTCAGTCAGGTCTCAATTTACTGTTGAGAGTTAGAATGGTAGAGTACACAAGTTGCAATTTCAAAATTTGGTTGTGCATCACCAGTTTTTGTGTTGTTATGTCAGTTGCTGACAGTCACTCAATTATCCCTTGTCAGCTAACATTTTTTAGAATGGTAAGTTAGTCTAGCGGCCAACTATCTAAACTTGTAGTAATCATGGTCCAATTACCAACCGGGAGGGCACCCATTGATATCATATTCAAAACTGCAACAAAAACAATGGTGCCTCCAACCCCCATTAAATTGCCCATCCCTGCTCTAGACTAGAGACACAAACAGTAAAAGAATAAGAACACAGTGCAGATGGTCAGTAAAGTATCCCCATGGAGGTTTGGACCAACAAATCCTATTTTCCCATGATACCTTCTTTCCAGTCATCCATAAATAAATCTCGTTCTCCATTTGCTCTCCAAGAACGTGCTCCCAGACTATGTTTGGTATTATGTCTTGAGAATGCACTACTACTTGAAATAGAATGGCTTTGTGAACTCCTCCAGCAGAGTGTTGTTTGCCATGGCAGCATCTTGGTGAAAGGAACGGCAGAGCTGACATCACAGTGTAATGGCTTCATCTAGGCTGTTTTAGTATTGGTTTATTCTGGCCATGATAGTATCAGACAGGGTCAGGTACTGGTCATTTAATTGTACACACCAGTAGTTAATTTGTGACACGTTGATCATATTGTGATTGTAGTACTGTGTAACAGAGCACTTTTAAGTCATCTTTGTATTATTCAAGATGATTTGCAACTATGAGTGTATACAGCATAGCCTTGGGATGGTCAAATGTTGGTAGAAGACATGATGACAGTGGACAGTAGAATGGCCAGATTGGAGGACAGACTGACCCATTCTGCAAAGTGCACCATGCCAGAAAAGACACAATGTCCTTGTGGACAGTTTCTCTCTATAGCTCAGCTTATATCAAATCAAATCAAATTGTTTGTCACATACACATGTTTAGCAGATTTTATTGCGGGTGTAGCAAAATGCTTGTGTTTCTAGCTCCAACAGTGCAGTAGTATATAACAATTCATAACAATACACACCAATCTAAAAGTAATATAATGTAATTAAGAAATATATAAATATTAGGATGATCAATGTCGGAGTGGCATTGATTAAAATACAGAATACAATATACACATGTGAAATGAGTAAAGCAGTATGTAAACATTATTAAAGTGATTAGTGCTCCATTACTAAAGTGACAGATGATTCCATGTCTATGTATATAGAGCAGCAGCCTCTAAGGTGCTGAATTGAGTAAACGGGTGGTAGCCGGATAGTGATGGCTTTTTAACAGTCTGATGACCTTGAGATAGAAGCTGTTTTTCAGTCACTCTGTTCCAGCTTTGATGCACCTGTACTGACCTCCCCTTCTGGATGATAGTGGGGTGAACAGGCAGTGGCTCGGAAAGTTGATGTCCTTGATAACCTTTTTGGCCTTCCTGTGACATTGGGTGCTGTAGGTGTCCTGGAGGGCAGGTAGTTTGCCCCCGGTGATGCGTTGGGAAGACCTTACCTCCCTCTGGAGAGCCTTGCGGTTGCGGGATGTGCAGTTGCCATAGCAGGCAGTGATACAGCCCTACAGGATTCTCACAATTGTGCATCTGTAAAAGTTTTTTGAGGGTCTTAGGGGCCAAGCCAAATTTCTTCAGCTTCCTGAGGTTGAAGAGGCACTGTCCCCACTGTCTGTGTGGACCATTTCAGATTGTCAGTGATGTGTATGCCAAGGAACTTGAAGCTTTCCACCTGCTCCACTACGGACCCGTAGATGTGGATAGAGTTGTGCGCCCTCTGCTGTTTCCTGAAGTTCACAATCAACCCCTTTCATTTTGTTGACTTTGAGGGAGAGGTTTATTTTCCTGACATTACTCCACCAGGGTAGGCTGTCTCGTCATTGTTGGTAATCAGGCCTACTACTGTTGTGTCGTCTGCAAACTTGATGATTGAGTTGGAGGCGTGCTTGGCCACGCAGTCATGGGCGAACAGAGAGTACAGGAGAGGCTGAGCACGCACCCTTGTGGGGCCCCTGTGTTGAGGATCAGCGAAGTGGAGGTGTTGTTTCCTACCTTCACCCCCTGCGGGTGGCCCGTCAGGAAGTCCAGGACCCAGTTGCACAGGACGGGGTTCAGACCCAGGGCCCCAAACTTAATGATAGGGTTCATAGTAAATAGAGCACACACAGAAGGGTGAATGTACAAGCCTTCATTCTAAAGAAGATTCACTCTCCAACACTCCCAGAGACCATGATCACTCTGGCCTAATTATTGAAGTAAGACTGTGTAGTAGTGTGTGGGAGTCAGGCTTGGCTGGCCAGCACAATCTCTCCAGACTGCCAGTAAATAGTTGAGTGAGCCGAGGACCCAGCACTTGAGATAAATATAATCTGCAGCTTCTTTCATCCAGTGAATAAAACTTCAGGGTTCTCCAGCTTTTCACAAGCCATTAGAAATACACTGGAGGTTATGCAAACTCCCCAACATCTAGAATGTAGGGCACTTACATTTAGGGCACATACAGGTAACTGCAAAAACAATGGAAACACTTGAGTAAATTAGGGATACAAAGTATACTGAAAGCAGGTGCTTCCAAACAAGTGTGGCTCCTGAGTTAATTAAGCAATTAATATCCCATCATGCTGAGGATCATGTATAAAAATAAATTAAAAAAATTGCTGGACAGGCCGGTGTTTGACTACCCTTGCTATGCCCTAATAGAATGACAATGCCCTCATCCTCAGGGCACAAGTGGTCACTAAACGGTTTGATGAGCATGAAAACAATGTAAACCATATGCCGTGGTCGTCTCTGTCCCCAATATCAACGCAATTGAACACTTACAGGAGATACTGGAGCAGCGTCTGACAGCGTTTTCTACCACCATCAACAAGACACCAAATTACTCTTGAATGTTTTAATAGTAGATTGCACAAGATGCAATTTCGAATTTGGGTAGTGGGTCATCTGTTTTCCTCTTGTCATATCATTGCATACCTTAGAGGAGAACTATTTATAATTTCTAAGAAATATCCAGATCAACTGGCCCATGTCAGCTAACAATTTATTGCTAGTGTTTTTTTATCCCATAGATCTGGTTGTAATGTTTGAGTCACTCAAATATCACATGAATGCATGCACAATAGACATGGCAAAATGTATAGAATTGCAGGAAAAAAGATTGAAACCTGCAAAATGTTCTCCTTGCCAACAAGAGGGGTGTGAACAGTTTGTGTCATGAACAGTGCCTGTGCCTATAGAAATAGACGTAGTGTATACACCATGTTCCCCAATCCTGGAATGGGGCCCCAGAGTGAAAATGTTTATGAACCTCTGTGCTACACCATTCTTCGTCCGGGTGGGACAGAAGACCACAACAATCTTGGGTTCCGTCTGGTCATAACTTCCAATCATGGACAGAGGACACTGCTAAAATGCTGAATGATAAATTGTTTTATTTGAAAGCCTCCCAGATATAATTCTCTGTCCTATCCATTTATCATAGCTTATCTGGTATACACAAAAGAAACACATGAAAAATTGTATTGTTGATTCACACAAATTAAACATACATAATTACGTTAGCTGTCATTATTCTAAAATAAAAATGTTTTTCCAGCTTAGTTTGCAACCATGGACTAAATTCTCTCCCAAACTATGGCCAGGAGACAAAAAATGTGTTATATACAGTACCAGTCAAAAGTTTGGACACACCTACAGTACTCATTGAAAAGGTTTTGTTAATTTGGACTATTTTCTACATTGTAGAATAAAACTCTGAAATAACACATATAGAATGTAGTAAACATAAGTGTTAAACAAATCAAGATATATTTTATATTTGAGATTCTTCAAAGTAGCCACCCTTTGCCTTGACAGCTCTGCACACTCTTGGCATTCTCTCAACCAGCTTCACTTGAAAATGATTTTCCAACAGTCTTGAAGGAGTTCCCACATATGCTGAGCACTTGTTGACTGCTTTTCCTTCACTCTGCGGTCCAACTCATCCCAAACCATCTCAATTGGGTTGAGGTCGGGTGATTGTGGAGGCCAGGTCATCGAATGCAGCACTCCATCATACACAGCCTGGAGGTGTTAGCCCTAACACAGTCTAAGCACAAACCAGATGGGATGGCATATCACTGCAGAATGCTGTGGTAGCCATGCTGGTTAAGTGTGTCTTGAATTCTAAATAAATCACAGACAGTGTCATCAGCAATGCACCCCCACACTATCACACCTCCTCCTCCATGCTTCACGGTGGAAACACACACATCTGTATTTTTGGAACCAGAAATCTCAAATTTGACTCATCAGACCAAAGGATATATTTCCACCGGTCTAATGTCCATTGCTCATGTTTCTTGGCCCAAGCAAGTCTGTTCTTCTTATTGGTGCCCTTTAGTAATGGTTTCTTTGCAGCAAGTCAACGACGAAGGCCTGGTTTCCGGTTTCCGAGCTGGTCACGGGTGCACCTCAGCCATGCTCAAGGTACTAAACGATATCATAATCGCCATCGATAAAAGACAGTACTGTGCAGCCATCTTCATCGACATGGCCAAGGCTTTCGACTCTATCAATTACCGCATTCTTATCGGCAGACTCAACAGCCTTGGTTTCTCAAATGACTGCCTTGCCTGGTTCACCAACTACTTCTCAGACAGAGTTCAGTGTGTCAAATCAGAGGGCCTGTTGTCCGGACCTCTGGCAGACTCTATGGGGGTGCCACAGGGTTCAATTCTCGGGCCGACTCTTTTCTCTGTATATATCAACGATGTCGCTCTTGCTTCGGGTGATTCCCTGAACCACCTCTACGCAGACGACACCATTCTGTATACATCTGTCCCTTCTTTGGACACTGTGTTAACAAACCTCCAAACGAGCTTCAATGCCATTCAACTCTCATTCCGTGGCCTCTAACTGCTCTTAAACGCTAGTAAAACTAAATGCATGCTTTTCAACCGTTCACTGCCCGCACGACTAGCATCACTACTCTGGATGGTTCTGATATGTGGACAACTACAAATACCTAGGTGTCTGGCTAGACTAAACTCTCCTTCCAGACTCATATTAAACTTATCCAATCCAAAATAACATCTATAATCAGCTTCCTATTTTGCAACAAAGCACCAACCCGTAGCACGCGCTCCAGCAGGTATATTGCACTGGTCATCCCCAAAGCCAACACCTACTTTGGCCGCCTTTCCTTCCAGTTCTCTGCTGCCAATGACTGGAACGAACTGCAAAAATTGCTGAAGCTGGAGACTTATATTTCCCTCAATAACTTTAAACATCAGCTATTTGAGCAGCTAACCGATCGCTGCAGCTGTACACATCTGATCTACCTACCTTATCCCCATATTGTTATGTACTTTTCTGCTCTTTTGCACACCAGTATTTCTACTTGCACATCATCATCTGCAAAATTGTAATAACTGCGCTAGAATGACCTATTTATTGCCTTACCTCCTCATGCCATTTGCACATACTGTATATAAACTATTTTTTTCTATTGTGTTATTGATTGTACACTTGTTAATTCCATGTGTAACTCTGTGTTGTTGTTTGTGTCGCACTGCTTTGCTTTATCTGGGCCAGGTCGCAGTTGTTAATGAGAACTTGTTCTCAACTAGCCTACCTGGTAAATAAAGGTTAAATAAAAAAAAATAATAATAAATTCACGCAGTCTCCTCTGAACAGTTGATGTTGAGATGTGTCTGTTACTTGAACTCTGAAGCATTTATTTGGGCTGCAATTTCTGAGGCTGGTAACTCGAATGAACTTATCCTCTGTAGCAGAGGTAACTCTGGGTCTTCCTTTCCTGTAGCGGTCCTCTTGAAAGTCAGTTGCATCATAGTGCTTGATGGTTTTTGCGACTGCACTTGAAGAAACTTTCAAAGTTGTTGACATTTTCCAGATTTAAGACATGAAGGTCAGTCAAAGTAATGATGGACTGTCATTTCTCTTTGCTTATTTGAGCTGTTCCTGCCATAATATGGAATAGGGCTATCTCCTGTATACCACTCCTACCTTGTCACAACACAATTGATTGGCTCAAATGCATTAAGGAAACATTTTCCACAAATGAACTTCTAACAAGGCACACCTGTTCATTGAAATGCATTCTAGGTGACTACCTCATAAAGCTGGTTGAGAGAATGCCAAGACTGTGCAAAGCTGTCATCAAGGGAAAGGGTGGTTACTTTGAAGAATATATAAAACATATTTTGATTTGTTTAACACTTTTTTGGTTACTACATGATTCCATGTGTTATTTCATAGTTTTGATGTCTTCACTATTATTCTACAATGTAAAAAAATAGTACAAATAAAGAAAAACCCTTGAATGAGTCGGTGTCCAAACTTTTTACTGGTACTGTGTATATATATATATATTTATCAAGACACATATTCCGACTTTCACTAGGCAGTTTAAGTTAGGCGTGTGCACTTCAAGTCAAAATATGGCCTTAATGTGCGTGCATCAAACGTCGAAGGATTTCAGAAATGGTTCAAACATTCCACCACTACCGGCTTCCTTTTTAAGAGAGAAATGTCTGGATTGAAGGGGCTCAAGGGGAATATCCCCAAACTCCTCTCATGTTACAGCTGTAGATGGCTTTAGAGAGGTTTACATCAATACGCCTATATAGAGACATCTGATCTGCCATTCACATTCATACATTTTTGACATAGCCGCAGCTGTCAATGAGAACAGTATTTCGTCTCACATGGGTACATGCTAAACTCATTACAGTTTATGCACTTTTAATATAGCCATAAACATACGACCTTATACCCCTTGAACGAAGGTATCCCAACCTTTTCTTTAGAGGACAACCACCGCTGCCTCCTCCTCAAGCTAAGAGGCCAAATTACAATTTGTCAAAACATTCATCATTACAAGAAATAGCACATCAATTCAGCATTCAAATTATGTCATCATTATCGATTTAGTACTGCTACTCTTTAGGACACACAAAAAAAAACATGACGTAAAAATGTACAACAATGATTAGAGGCTAGAGCTCTTTTTAAAGAATAAATACAATTGAGGTCCATTATATTAACCTGTCCTGTCTCACCACTCAGTTCTATTAAACTGGGCCATGCTGCATTTTCATAACAGAAAGTGCCATGTTATTATCAGTTCAGTCTCTCCAGTCAGACAGCTGAACTGAGGTAATTTCTTACTCGAACCAGCTCTACTTCAGGAGAAAACATGTTGTGCTGTTGGAATGGTAACACAAAATCATTTTAATGCACAAGTGTATCGAGGATCATTAGAGACCATTTTCACATTCATGGTAATCAGTACGTTGTCTGTTGTGTGGATTTGTCCGTACATTAGATCCCCAGTACTGTGCATTTGGCCCCCTCGCCCACTTGATAACCCCATTGGCTTTGTACAATTTGTCAGCTTCTTTAGTAGGTAATTGTGACTAAACTATTTTTGGCATTGCAAACTTGCCAGCCAATGTAGTTCAGGACAGTACCAATACACTTTGCCTCAAACTTCTGTTTTTAAACAAGTCAACATTGAAAAGCCCTATACATTTGACAAAGTTCAAAGATGGCATATCACCACTGAACTGCATTAAGATCAACATGTATGTCAATAAGACAGATAAATAATCACAAGAAGCTTGTCTTTATCAGTAGGGCCAGGACGATACCAGTATATACTCGTCAGTATCGTGGCAGGGAAACAAAGCACGAAGCGGGATTCAATTCTTCAGGAAAACTGTCAGAAACAAACATCATTATGATGCCATCTACAGTCAAATGTATATATTTCCCAAGCTATTTATTTAAATTTACCTTTATTTAACTAGGCAAGTCAGTTATGAACAAATGATTATTTACAATGACGGCCTACAACAGCCAAACACAGACGACGCTGGGCCAATTGTGCGCCGCCCTATGGGACTCTCAATCACGTCCGGTTGTGATACAGCCTGGATTCGAACCAGGGTGTATGTAGTGACACCTCTAGCACTGAGATGCAGTGCCTTAGACTGCTGCACCACTCGGGAGCTATAGCAAACAATATTTAACATACAGTAGGTTTTTAAAAGGACCAAAGAGTTAGCCTGCTTCGGGTTTTCATTTTTGCAACGGAAAAAATAGTGATACTGGTGTCCTTCCGGCCCTATTTATCAGTAAGACATTCTGGCAGGCTGCATTCAGGAACACACTGCTCTATTGGCCAAGTCGACAACAGCCAGTAAGATGTATTTTCTGGGTCTGTTTCGAGAACACTGTTTGACAAAATAGGGATTCAGTATCTCGTACAAAGACTTGTAGGTGTGCTGCACAACTCCAGTACAGTCCTTGAGGTCCAGAGGGTTTCCATCATTCTTTCAAAGTTAGCAACTAACCTTTGATACAAGATTATTAGCAAGTCAATGAGCTTTTTAGAACACGTTAAAAGACTGGCTAAGGGTCAGTAAATGATTAGGACATAACCAAACAACTTAACGGTCCTTCATTAACTGCTATAACATCACCGGCTATGGAAAGAAATATTATATATGAAAACATAAATAAATTGACAGGATATTTCACTCATCTCAATGTTTTTGGTTTTGGGAAGACTAATTACCATATAAGGCTGGCATCATTATTCTTACATTCATGCGAACAGGACTTGAACGATCATTTGGAACCGCTTCATGCCGACCTTGTGGGCAGTCAGACAGACACGCGGAGGCAGAGGAACACAGACACATAGTACAATCAAGCTAAGGAAGGCACTGGAACAATTCTAAATACCACAGATTCTTCTGCTTTCAGCATTCAATCTTGAAAAAGGTACAAATCTAAAAATATTTTTGGGGACATTATTTGTTTTGAAAAATAAAGTTGCAATTGTTAGAAAAAAACTTTTTTTGCACCATTGCCACGTTGTAGTTGACAGAAAAGTAATTTGTTAAAAAAGAAAAAAATGTTTTGCATCTAAAACTCCCCCAGACAATGTATGGCATTTTGGTTATCAAATAAACATTTCAGTGACATGTTTTGCACTTGGTAGACCTTATCGGACCAGAATTTCTCAAACTATTTGCAGAGGAAAAGAGTCTAAACTACTTGTTACAGCCATGGTCAAAACAAAAAAACAAAAATAATCTAAATATAATATTTAAATATTAACCAGATCTGCTGTAGTCAACGAAACATTGCAAAGTGTCCCAAGCAAAAATACATGATCAAAGTAGTGTGCTAAGTTTTCAAAAACCAAAATTCCCAAAATATTTTTTTTTGTAGTGCTAAAGTAAGACTATGGTCACAGTGCTAGCCAGAACTGGGATTTTTCTAAAATGAGCCCAACAAGTCAAGGGAACAGTACTGGCTTGGCAACACGACACCATCTCCTTCAGACGATCACAACTTCAGGAGGTCTCTCGCTCAGCTCCCACCCCTCACGTGACCTGGGTCACTGGGTATCCACTTTGCTGTACTTTACCCCATGGCTCCACGGAGACGATCGCCATGAACACGGCAGCTGATAATTTCGAGGGACAATGCCCTTGACGTTTCCCTCAAAGTACTGGAACAGTCGAAACCACCAGACTCTGGAGAATGGGTTACTCTGGGACGTCTCTTTCAGCGCCTGAATGAAAACACAACAGAGAAAATAAATACAAGTAGAATAATGCCACTTAAGCTAAATTAAGCTACATTTAACACCAGATAATGGAGACCGGCGTGCTGGCTCCCCACCTGCTGGTTGGCCATGGTGTGGTACCACCAGAAGAGACGTGTTGTGATGAAATAAGCCACCACCACGTCCACAGTATAGTGGTCATGGGCCAGCAGGATGCAGAAGATGCCTACTGCACTCAGAGTCCAGCAGAACCAATGGTACCACCAAAACCTCTTAGGGGAATCTGACAACAGAGAAAGACAGGGAAGGGTTAATGGAATATACAGAGAGACATTATTTTGTTTCAATAATCAACAATGAAATGCATTTACCTAACACATTGCTTTGGAACAAACTATGTAGTCTTTCAAACCAGACTTCCACAACCATCCACTAGATGTCACTGCAGCATAAAAGACATGGCTAACGTCACAACAGTACAGTTCAACATCATGTGACACCACTGTTAGCACAGAATTTACACAAGAAGTCAGCTTATCTCTCCATTGCTTGGGAAAAGCTTTACTGCAATTCTAAAACCTTTTGTATGAGCAGTGGAAAACAGCCAACTGGTAATCTCAGATTGTGAAAGAGAAGAGAACAGAGAAAAGGACAGAAGTGCTAAATTTATAATGATAGAGTAAAGTGATGGTGTTAGCATGACGGTAAACCTGTAGCCTACTTTTACCCTTTGATAAACAGATCGACACAACCATGCTAACGCTAACCTATGTAATACTTACACTCTTTGATAAAGAGATATGATAGTGTTAGAATGACTGTGTGGCCGCTGTACAGGTAGTCTCCACACATGGTGTGGGAGCCGGTGATTGACAGGCCTCCGCCGGCGATCAGCTTTATGATCCTCCTCATCTGAACCTCCCAGTTCCCAAATAGCTGCAACGACACGCATACCGTTATGTGTCAATTTGACATGTCAATCATTCAACAATGTCCAGTCAGCTAGTCACATGTCTGTATGCACTCTCTTAACTTTTTTGTTCTCCATTATGCATGCTACATTTGAACTCAAATAGGGAACACAGAAGAGAAACTTTGTGGATCAGGTACAGCATGTGACTCAACCAACACTACATTGCATGCACGCGTGTGCTATGTACACACAGTGTAGTATACACACACACGTAAATGTGCATTGTGCACGGAAACACACAAATAAACACACACACACACACACACACACACACACAGACAGAGAGAGGAAGCCACTTCACAGTTGATCTCTGTGATGGAGGACAGCTTGTTCCAATTCAGATAGAGGTTTAGAACAGGAAACCAGGCCCAGGACATGACAGTACATAGAAAGACCTTCATCTGTTGCTGGGAGTGGAGTAGAGGAGGGGAGGGGAGTAGAGGAGGGGAGGAAAGTTGGAGGGCGGAACGAGGGAACAATACACATCACTCCCAATGGCCTTGGGCAACAGAGGGAGTGGGAAAGTGTCTATACACTGAACTCCCACACACCGCTTTGTTCTGTGGTGGGAGGAGCTACCATTTTGTGACTTCCATTCTTCGACACTTCAAAAGACTTTCAATAGAGAACTATATAGTATATATAAGTGATCAAGTGAGTCACACTTGAACCACATGCTACCTCAGTATAACTTGACCTCATCTGGCTCTTTAGTCACAGGGTTAGGATGTGAAAAGCGAAAACAGTGAAAGGAAACTCATGCCTGATGAGCACTCAGTTTAAAAAATAGCTCTTTTAAGTTGTACACATGCAACAGAATCGTTTTTATCTTTTTCATGTGATCAATGTCCCGTGAAGAGGACTGGGGGGCGTTAAACTGAAAACAAGGTCTAGATCTCTTTCTGTTGAGTTTGTCTTTAGGGGGTGTTGTTTTTAAGATCCAACTGTAATGTTTATATGCAAGAATAGCCCAGAGAATCAGAATACTATAGCAGCAATGACACATCATTGATGGAAATAGATGTGGGCGCTGGTAGGTCACAGTGAGTGTTCGCAACTGACAGCCTACTGTTGCTTGGATTTGGAAGGAAACAAACCTTTGGAGAGCATTGGAAGTGCATCCCTGGAACAGGCAGAGTGGTTATGTACATGGTGACACATCTGTACAGGTAGAGGGTACCCACAATGAAGAAGAACCGACGGATGATTATTGATCTGGACACAGAGATACAGATTATTGGTTAGTTATCTACGGTCACATTCCAGGCTGACTACATTGCAGATGTTGCATTGCAGCAACCTATGGTTGCATGCCACGTCATTGACTGCCAAGTCGAGCATCAGATTGCTATATCATATGTGGTTAGCTCATATGTTAAACGCATATCCAGGCGTGGTGAGATCTGGCAGACGTTTGCAATTTATTCAGCCTGTAATGTAGCCATTGGGTATCCCAGAAAAATAAGTTCAAAGTTGAAGGTTACAATTAAAAAGGTAAACACTGCCCCATCTACTCTTATCACACTACTGTTGTCTCACCTGTACTTGAGCAGGGTCCACTGCAGCAGCCACAGACTCACCAGCAGCATGCCATTGATCTCACAGATAGAGAAGGCCCACTCCACCCGGTCAAAAATGTCAAAGAACTTATCGGGCAGCGGTGGGGTATGCTCCTTGGCCGGCACCCTCTCATGGACCACCGAGATGACCACAGTGGTAGTCACAAAGCAGCAAACTGCGTAGAGGAACGCTACACCTGTCTTGCCCCACTCCTGGGGGAACCCAGAGCGTTCAGTCTCCAACATGGGGATGGGGATTTGGACCATCTCCTTCCGGAAGCCATTAAGCCCCAGCGAACCTTTCCGCAGGGGCTTGGCAGTGCCGTTGGGCAGCCTCCCATGGCCATTGGCGTGGCCATTTTTTTGGTGCTCCTCAATGTGATGCTCGATCCGTAGGGTCTCCAGCCGTTCCAAGAGCTGCCGCCCATTGTCTGAGGAGACCAGTGAGAGGGGCGGGGTCAGGAAGTCATCCGGGGTGAGCCGCAGCAGGACGGGGCCGTCCGCCTGCAGGAGGGAGTCGCCGTACTCCTGCATCCCCTCCTCGCTCAGCCAATGGGACACCTCCTCCGCCGACCACTGCCCCACCTTCTTCATCTCGGCCAATGGGGAAGGGGGGAAGGGGCCAAGGGGGGCCCGAGGACAGAGAGGGAAAGGCTGCAGGAGATATGGCAGTCTATGGAGTAGTAAATCGTCCCCAGCTGTGGCTCATGGCGCTTCAGGAGCATTGGATGGGGACACCCGGAGGACCCAGTCTCAGACTTAGCCTGCTTTGTGCTTCTTCACCTCATTACTTCAATGGGGTTCCCGTATGCCTCTTTCCTGGGAAAGGAGAGAAAAAGGGTTGAGACTTGAGATTCAACCTAGAGCAGACAGTGACCAATCGTTGAATTATAGAAAAGGATAATTAGCTTGTAACATGGCCTTTAGTACCACAGGTCGCTCACTGAAATCAACACTGAAACCAGTTAAGCTCTATTTCATTCAGATGAACACATGCTATCAATTACACACATCATTCAAAAGCTATTTTTACGACAGCAACACTCATAGGAACAACCCAATGTTTCCATCTTTGATCTCTACAGTAGACAATCCTTTCAGAGGACACACATCCTGTGTGGCTTTAGCCTTTTTATGTACCAAGCCACTGAGAAATATCTATGATTGTACCTGACAGCAATTTACCAGTAAACCCACAACAGACAATAACATTGATATGCCATTGTAAACTGTCAACATACTGTATATTACAGCCCTAAAAAAAAAGGTAAATATTGCTGGTTAGGAATCTCCCTACAGTTTGATACAGTATATTGATTTATCAAAGACTTTGATAAGCAGAAGTGACAGGACTTGCTTCAGTATCCCCTAAAACTAACCTAAGTCAGTCATCTTTTAGACAGTTACCACCTAAAACCACTGAACAAATTACAGACCAAGCAATATGATTGCTACTGCTGGGCAACCCAGCCCCCAAAGTGATTCTTATAACCTGTATGCTAGGACTTCCTTGTGTAGTTTTAGGAATCCTGCATTCTCCCTCTAACATGCTGACTACACCGCTCGCGCAAAATAAATGCACAAATACATGTTATTCAACCATTGCGCCAACGAGCGTCTGCGTTGCCAATGGCTAAAATAGAAGTCTGTTTTATTTGTGACGCTGAACACCTCCTCATTGGTTATAGAAGCATATACCCAAGTGCCATCTCCTCATTGGTTATACCCACGTGGGTGATTGAAAGATAAACTGAGGTCGGTCGGGATAATACACCTTATTGTTAAAGTTAGATGCCAATTGCCATATAAAGTTCAATGAAGAAAAAGCCTGGAAGGAGGAGAGATGACTAGAAAGTAGAGGAATGGCCGATTAATTAGGGCCGATTTCAAGTTCACATAACAATAGGAAATCGGTATTTTTGGGCGCCGTTTTTTTTTTTTACACCTTTATTTAATCTTTATTTAACTAGGCAAGCCAGTTAAGAACACATTCTTATTTTCAATGACGGCCTAGGAACGGTGGGTTAACTGCCTCGTTCAGGGGCAGAAAGACAGATTTTCACCTTGTCAGCTCGGGGGATCCAATCTTGCAACCTTACAGTTAACTAGTCCACCGCAATAACAACCTGCCTCGCTCTCGTTGCACTCCACAAGGAGACTGACTGCCTGTTACGCAAATGCAGTAAGCCAAGGTAAGTTGCTAGCTAGCATTAAACTTATCTTATAAAAAACAATCAATCATAATCACTAGTTAACTACACATGGTTGATGATATTACTATATATTATCTAGCGTGTCCTGTGTTGCATATAATCTGACTGAGCATACAAGCATACAAGTATCTAAGTATCTGACTGAGCGGTGGTAGGCAGAAGAAGGTGCGTAAACATTCATTCAAACAGCACTTTCGTGCGTTTTGCCAGCAGCTCTTCGTGTGTCAAGCATTGCGCTGTTTATGACTTCAAACCTAACAACTCCCGAGATGAGGCTGGTGTGACCGAAGTGAAATGGCTGGCTATTTAGCGCGCGCTAATAGAGTTTCAAACTTCACTCGCTCTGGGCCTTGGGGTGGTTGTTTCCCTTGCTCTGCATGGGTAACGCTGCTTCGATGTGGTGGCTGTTGTCGTTGTGTTGCTGGTTCGAGCCCAGGGAGGAGCGAGGAGAGGGATGGAAGCTATACTGTTACACTGGCAATACTAAAGTGCCTATAAGAACATCCAATAGTCAAAGGTTAATGAAATACAAATGGTATAGAGGGAAATAGTCCTATAATAACTACAACCTAAAACTTCTTACCTGGGAATATTGAAGACTCGTGTTTAAAGGAACCACCAGCTTTCATATGTTCTCATGTTCTGAGCAAGGAACTGAAACGTTAGCTTTCTTACATAGCACATATTGCACTTTTACGTTCTTCTCCAACACTTTGTTTATGCATTATTTATACCAAATTGAACATGTTTCACTATCTACTTGAGGCTAAATTGATTTTACTGATGTATTTTATTAAGTTAAAATAAGTGTTAATTGAGTATTGTTGTAATTGTCATTATTACAAATACATTTATTTTTATAAATCGGCCGATTAAATCGGTATCGGCTTTTTTGGTCCTCCAATAATTGGTATCGGTGTTGAAAAATCATAAATCGGTCGACCTCTACTAGAAAGATTCAGTTGACCGTTTTGTGTGGATTAATTGTCAGAGTAGAGGACCTAAGTGCATTTCAGATAAAATAACTCAACGTTTATATCCCAGGACAAATTAGCTAGCAACAGCAAGCTAGCTAAAAAGGACAAATTAGCTAGCAACTGCAAGCTAGCTAATTTGCCATAAACGTTTAATGCTTTTCAACCAGAATTAATATAATTGGTTAAGAGTTTGTTTTGATATTTCAACCTGCGTGTCGTGATCACGTTTGGTGTGGGGGGACAAAATCAATTTGCGCACGATGGCGGACGCACCCGCGCATCCAGTTTGGGCATGGTGTAACCCCCATTCTGTCTCACTGGGTAGCAGAGGTTCTGTTGTCTTTACATCCTGTACGTCTGATATCTGATTGGAGGTTAACTCAACAGTAATGCTGTTGAATTGAGATTTTGAATCCAAACAACTGTTATAAAAAGGGTTCTCAGATGCATTGTCTCCTTCCCTTTGATCCTGACCTGCGCTGGTGAGATATACCCTCTTTCTTTTGCTCTCCGCCCATGGGATTCTTGGAGCATGGACTTCTCTTTCTCCCTCTGTGATCATGCCCAGAATAAGGCCTTGAAATGCTTTGTAACTTAAGCTTTATGCCTTGTATAATGTATTGTTCATTTTACAATGGTATTAAATATCTGCCTTTGATATAGACAATTCTCAGACCTTTCTATTACTTTTACTGATCTATAGACTCTTAAATAGTGCTAAATAATCTTTATGGAGTTAAATAAAAATTAACTAGGCAAGTCCGTTAAGAACAAATTCTTAATTACAATGACGGCCTAGGAACAGCCTTGTTCAGGGGCAGAATGACAGATTTTTACCTTGTCAGCTCGGGGATTTGATCTAGCAACCTTTCGGTTACTGGCCCAATGCTCTAACCACTAGGCTACCTGCCACCCAAAAACTTCTACATTAATATTGCTTGGTTATTTAATAGACTTTGTTAACATATTAATTGCAAAGTCTTATTACAGGTCACATGTGAGGTATGCACATATTGTAAATATTACCCCACTACTCTCAGTTTCCTGTTTTTTCAGCTGTAGCAACCACCACTCAACAGTATGCCTCTATTGCTTTAACTTAAAGCACAACAGCAACAGCTCACTGTATCCACTGTAGTATAAACTGCAACAATCCACATCTGCTGGCTGGGGTGTGTTTATAATTGGTTTTGACAGCAATGGACACAGGGTGTCCCTGCTTATGTTTCAGGGAGTCCATGGTTCAGCTGGAGGCCAAGGCTGTGTTTCTGGAGGCTCAGTGAGGAACTCATAAATCAGCCAGGCTGAGGGTCAGTGCTCAGCACTGGGTCCCACCCCAGTCACAGGGCAAGCAGCCAACAGAACCATTCAACCCTTACCTCAGCCAACCGCCCTACAGACTGGGATACGCCTGCTTTCATGAATACAACTGGCAAGGCTTCAACTCTGATGATACTGATGAGCAAAAAATACAACTTATTTTAACATTCCAACATGTCCAAAACAACAGGTTAGCCCACCACCATGAATGACAGATTTGAACAGCTATAAAATGCTCTTTGTAATGGCTGGCTGTACAGTGGGGCAAAAAAGTATTTAGTCAGGCACCAATTGTGCAAGTTCTCCCACTTAAAAATATATAAATTCATTAAAAATCCTACAATGTGATTTTCTGGAATTGTATTTCTCATTTTGTCTGTCATAGTTGAAGTGTACCTATGATGAAAATTACAGGCCTCTCATCTTTTTAAGTGGGAGAACTTGCACAATTGGTGGCTGACAAAGTACTTTTTTGCCCCACTGTATGTAGCTTGTTTTGACTCAGTGTGAGAGGCAATTCACGACAGGAGTGAAGTAGGGGAAAGGGTAACCCACAGAGGTGGAGTGTAAGTGTGTGAGAGAGAGAGAGAGAGAGAGAGAGAGAGAGAGAGAGATTAGAGATTTGCCGTCACCGAGTCAGCTGCGTGCGGTGGACCTTTGCTCCTTGAATTATCTTACAGGGCAGCCAGTGTTATAATTCCACAGCAGACTTTAGCCATGCTGCTGAGGGGAAAACCACAAATGTATTCAACTCGGGGGTACAACTTTGGTTTTAGAAGTGGAGGGACAACCTGGTGGATGGTCTGGGGGTCCTCTCTCAGAATGTTTTGGGCATCTAAAGATAATTTCCTGCATTTCTACACAATCTAATATGACCCTTTTGGGGTCACTTTTATTGTAAATAAGAATATAATATGTTTCTAAACACTTCTACATGAATGTGGACGCTACCATGATTATGGATAATCCTGAATAATGATAAGTGAGAAAGTTTGACCCACAAATATCAATACCCCCCCCCCCCTCACAAAAATTCAAACCACCTGTTATTCAAATCAAATCAAATTGTATTGGTCACATGCGCGCTAGTGGCGTTTCAATCGGGCCGCGGCTTTTGTGGAGCGATGGGTAACGATGCTTCGAGGGTGACTGTGTGCAGAGCGTCCCTGGTTCGCGCCAGGGTCGGGGCGAGGGGATATACTGTCTATACTGTTACACATGCAGCAATATCTAACAAAGTAATCTAACAATTTCACAACAGCTACCTTATACACTCAAGTGTAAAGGAATGAATAAGAAATGGTACATATGAATATATGGATGAGCGATGATCGAACGGCATAGGCAAGATGCAGTAGATGCTATAGAGTACAGCATATACATATGAGATGAGTAATGTAGGGTATGTAAACATAACACAAAGTGGCATTGTTTAAAACGACTAGTGATACATTTATTACATCCAATTTTTTATTATTAAAGTGGCTAGAGATTTGAATCAGTATGTTGGCAGAAGCCACTCAATGTTAGTGATGGCTGTTTAACATTCTGATGGCCTTGAGATAGAAGCTGTTTTTCAGTCTCTCGGTCCCAGCTTTGATGCACCTGTACTGACCTCGCCTTCTGGATGATAGCGGGGTGAACAGGCAGTGGCTCAGGTGGTTGTTGTCCTTGATGATCTTTTTGGCCTTCCTCTGACATCGGGTGGTGTAGGTGTCCTGGAGGGCAGGTAGTTTGCCCCCGGTGATGCCTTCTGGCGCTGTTGTGCCTTCTTCACCACGCTGTCTGTGTGGGTGGACCATTTCAGGTTGTCCGTGATGTGTACGCCGAGGAACTTAAAACTTTCCACCTTCTCCACTACTGTCCCATCGATGTGGATAGGGGGGTTCTCCCTCTGCTGTTTCCTTAAGTCCACGATCATCTCCTTCGTTTTGTTGACGTTGAGTGTTATTTTCCTGACACCACACTCTGAGGGCCCTCACCACCTCCCTGTAGGCCGTCTCGTCGTTGTTGGTAATCAAGCCTACCACTGTAGTGTCGTCTGCAAACTTGATGATTAAGTTGGAGGCGTGCATGGCCACGCAGTCATGGGTGAACAGGGAGAACAGGAGAGGGCTGAGAACGCACCCTGGTGGGGCCCCAGTGTTGAGGATTAGCGGGGTGGAGATGTTTCCTACCCTCACCACCTGGGGACGGCACGTCAGAAAGTCCAGGACCCAGTTGCACAGGGCGGGGTCGAGACCCAGGGTCTCGAACTTAATGACGAGTTTGGAGGGTACTATGGTGTTAAATGCTGAGCTGCAGTCGATGAACAGCATTCTTACATAGGTATTCCTCTTGTCCAGATGGGTTAGGGCATTGTGCAGTGTGATTGCATCGTCTGTGGACCTATTGGGGCGGTAAGCAAATTGGAATGGGTCTAGGGTGTCAGGGAGGGTGGAGGTGATGTGATCCTTGACTAGTCTCTCAAAGCACTTCATGATGACGGAAGTGAGTGCAACGGAGCAATAGTTGTTTAGCTCAGTTACCTTAGCTTTCTTAGGAATAGGAACAATGGTGGTCAGCATGTGGGAACAGCAGACTGGGATAGGGAATGATTGAATATGTCAGTAAACACACCAGCCAGCTGGTCTGCGCATGCTCTGAGGACGCGGCTAGGGATGCCGTCTGGGCCGGCAGCCTTGTGAGGGTTAACACGTTTAATAGTTTTACGCACATTGGCTGCGGTGAAGGAGAGTCCGCAGGTTTTGGTAGCGGGTCGTGATGGTGGCACTGCACTGTCCTCAAGGCGAGCAAAGAGGTTGTTTAGTTTGTCTGGGAGCAAGACATCTGGGTCCACGACGGGGCTGGTTTTCTTTTTGTAGTCCATGATTGACTATAGACCCTGCCACATACCTTGTGTCTGAGCCGTTGAATTTCGACTCTACTTTGTCTCTATACTGACGATTAGCTTGTTTGATTGCCTTGCGGAGGGAATAGCTACACTGTTTGTATTTGGTTATGTTTCCATTCGCCTTGCCCTGATTAAAAGCAGTGGTTTGCGCTTTCAGTTTTGCGCAAATGCTGCCATCAATACACGGTTTATGGTTGGGAAAGGTTTTAATTGTTGCCGTGGGTACAAAATCACTGATGCACTTGCTAATAAACTCGCTCACTGAATCTGCGTATACATCAATGTTGTTGTTTGAAGCTATCTGGAACATATCCCAGTCCACGTGATCGAAGCAATCTTGAAGCGTTGAATCAGATTGGTCGGACCAGCGTTGAACAGACCTGAGCAGGGTTGTTTCCTGTTTTAGTTTCTGTCTAAAGGCTGAGAGCAACAAAATGGAGTCGTGGTCAGATTTGCCAAAAGGAGGGAGGGAGGGAGGACTTTTGGATCTTAGTTAAACATTCATTATTGGTTTCAGGTGTGTTAGAGCAAGGCCAGAGTGACAACAGTAAGTCAGACCCCCAGGGTCAGGACTGAGCAGCCCAGCAGCTAGGGATGGCCTAAATAGGTATCTCCCCTGACCTGGGCATTTTTCAATACAAACTCCTTTTGTTGTACAGTATTCCAAAGGCATCCAGACCGTATGAAAGATGCACAGAAATACCCTTAAATCGGGTAATAAATCAAATCTAGTGATACCTGACCTGACATTTCTGCCATCCATTGTGACATTGTGGAAGGATAACCAACATTCAAATTAATGGCACTGCATGGGGACAAGAGCTGTAATCAGTGGTGCAAAGTTTATTTATTTTATTTTTTTATTTCACCTTTATTTAACCAGGTAGGCTAGTTGAGAACAAGTTCTCATTTGCAACTGCGACCTGGCCAAGATAAAGCATAGCAGTGTGAACAGACAACACAGAGTTACACACGGAGTAAACAATTAACAAGTCAATAACACAGTAGAAAAAAAGGAGAGTCTATATTTATTTATTTATTTATTTATCCGTTATTTTACCAGGTAAGTTGACTGAGAACACGTTCTCATTTGCAGCAACGACCTGGGGAATAGTTACAGGGGAGAGGAGGGGGATGAATGAGCCAATTGTAAACTGGGGATTATTAGGTGACCGTGATGGTTTGAGGGCCAGATTGGGAATTTAGCCAGGACACCGGGGTTAACACCCCTACTCTTACGATAAGTGCCATGGGATCTTTAATGACCTCAGAGAGTCAGGACACCCGTTTAACGTCCCATCCGAAAGACGGCACCCTACACAGGGCAGTGTCCCCAATCCCTGTCCTGGGGTATTGGGATATTTTTTTTTTTAGACCAGAGGACAGAGTGCCTCCTACTGGCCCTCCAACACCACTTCCAGCAGCATCTGGTCTCCCATCCAGGACCAACCCTGCTTAGCTTCAGAAGCAAGCCAGCAGTGATATGCAGGGTGGTATGCTGCTGGCTTGAGGCATGAGGAGGTAGGCGAATAATTTCAATTTAGCAGATTAACACTGGAGTGATAAATGATCAGATGGTCATGTACAGGTAGAGATATTGGTGTGCAAAAGAGCAGAAAATTAAATAAATAAAAACAGTATGGGGATGAGGTAGGTAAAAATGGGTGGGCTATTTACCGATAGACTATGTACAGCTGCAGCGATCGGTTAGCTGCTCAGATAGCAGATGTTTGTACTTAAGTAAAAACACTTTAAAGTACTACTTAAGTAGTTTTTGGGGGTATCTGTACTTTACTTATATTTTTAAATGGCTAGTATGACAGGAAAATGCTCCAATTCACACACGTATCAAGAGAACATGCCCGGTCATCCCTACTGCGAACTAAACCCAAATTCTTTGTTTGTAAATTATGTATGTGTTGGAGTGTGCCCCAGGTTATCCGTAGTTTTTTTTTTAAAAACAAAGTGCTTAAGGGAATTTGAAATGATTTATACTTTTGCTTTCAATACTTAAGTATATTTTAGCAATTACATTTACTTTTGATACTTTAGTATATTTAAAACCAAATACTTTTACTCTAGTATTTTACTGGGTGACTCACTTTTACTTTAGTTATTTTCTATTAAAAAAAAGGTATCTTTACTTTTACTCAAGTATGACAATTGGGTACTTTTTCCACCACTGGATGTAATGGACCCTAGGGAAAGTATACTAAAACATGGGATAAGGCAGCCTTAAATGTAAGATGCAAACATATGAAATCAACATGTGAGGATGAGCAAAGCCACCCTTCACCTGAACAAAGGAATAACTAGTTATAAGTTTGCATGGGTTAAAATATATATATATACTTTTTTTACCCCACACAGGTTAAAAAAATAGTTTAGTTCCCCTTAAACCATTTGTTGCAGTAAGGATCCCCCCCAGACTGGTCTATGGAAACCATGAGAACACCCGCCTGAACTGCTTTTCTGTGCGACCAGAGAAAATACGCTGCAAAGATCATGTCCCTGTGCTTTCTAACTTCACCATGTGTCTGAACTCTCTACCCAAAGGTGTTCAACTGCAGCTGCATGCTGTCTACTGGCCAACCATGTTGAGTAAATATTTGCATAGTTCATTCTATGTGGGTTTGTGGGCCAAGTAGTAGACCAAGTGATACAGGTGAGAGAATGGTGATTACGCATTTTATTCACCATCGTTCTCGGAAGGTAACGTTCCGTAATGAGACTACTTTTTCTAATAAAGCATTGTCCCAAAGTGTGTGAGTATTTTTTTAAACTTTTATTTAACTTGGTAAGTCAGTTAAGAAAAAAAATCTTATTTTCAATGATGGCCTAGGAACAGTGGGTTAACTGCCTTGTTCAGGGGCAGAGCGGCAGATTTTTTACCTTGTCAGCTCAGGGATTTGATCTCGCAACCTTCCGATTACAAGTCCAACGCTCTAACCACTAGGCTACCTACCTGTTATAAGGAAAGGCCTAGCATTGTCATGATGAGTAAATACACAGACAACTTTACACAATGTTTACAAGCACTGCATTGACCGACTGGACAAAGATTATTTTGCAATTTACTGTCTACGGAGAGAGGGTATGTTTACAGGTAGTGGTGGTCAGTTTACTGCTGTTCAACCAACTTCGGAACGGAAGTATCCCGGGAGCAATGAACACAGAACACTTAAATACAACACATTTCGTGAAATTAAAAACAAAGAGTTGGAAAATAACTCGACAGTTGACTTTGAAGATTCAGGAGTACTTCATGCCACTGTAATTCCAATGGTAAGTTGATATGCCATGTCTATAGTTGTACATAGCAGCAGGAGAGGCATAAAGGAAACCGTAATTTCATCACTCCAACAGCTTGCAAAACATCAGCAATCTAATAGTCCCGTGTAGCTCTGTTGGTATTATAGCAGGGCGCTTGCACTGCCAGGGTTGTGAGTTTGATTTCCACAGGGGTAAATGTATGCACTCACTACTGTAAGTCGCTCTGGATAAGAGTGTCTGCTAAATTACAAAAATGTAAAAAAATATGTAGCAAAGTAACTGAACTGCTCATATGGCAGTGTAATTGTGTTTACTTAATAGTGTTGTAGCTGATGCTCGGCATTCACAGTGACATAACAGTACCTGCTGTCCGACTCATACAAACAGTGAACACCAAACTGTGTTAGAAGAATCATGTATATTCTTACTCAACCATCTGACACAGCTTTGTGTGCACACTTACAGCCAATAATGAAAAGTCATGGCAGATACAACTAGGGTTGTGATGATTCTAGTATATGTTTTCCATGAAAACACGAAGCAGACCAAACTCTTTGGTCCTTTAAAAACATGCTGTATGTCAAAATGTGTGTGCTATAGCATGGAAAATATATAAATATGACTCTGGATGACAATATAATGTTTGTTTCCAACATTAGGGCTTCAAGTTTTGTTTCCTTGCCACAATACTAACAAGTATTGTGATGCTGGTATTGTCCCGGTCCTAGATACATTATATATATATATATATATATATGGAAATAACGTGAGCTTTTTAAAATCAAAGATGTTTTTAGGCCTACAGCCCCTCATAAATAAAACTAGTGGCCAGACACCAGACTACATGGCAGAACGCTGACATTTCTGATGCTGGAAAAAATTACTTGGATCACAAAATGAAACAAGGACAAGTGGAAAACGCATCAATGATACATAGTCCAACCATACTGCTTCATGCTGTAAATTCTTCCCTTCGAGGTTTGGCCGTGGAATGAAAGAGTAACGACATTGGTGGGAAAAGTACTCAATTGTCATACTTGAGTGAAAGTAAAGATACCTTAATAGAAAATTACTCAAGTAAAAGTGAAAGTCACACAGTAAAATACTACCCGAGTAAAAGCCTAAAAGTATTTGGTTTTAAATATACTTAAAGTATAAATTGTTTCAAATTGCTTATATTAAACACATGATGGCACAATTTTGTATTTTATTTTCCACGGATAGCCAGGGGCACACTCCAACACATAGCATTTGTGTTTAGGGAGTCTGACAGATCATAGGTGGTAGGGACGACAAAGGATGTTTTCTTGGACGATTTTCATGTCCAGCTAAGCATTCAAAATGTAACAAGTACTTTTGGGTGTCAGGGAAAATGTATGGAGCAAAAAGTACATAATTGTCTTCAGGAATGTATTGAAGTAAAAGTTGTCAAAAATATAAATAGTAAAGTACAGACACCCCCAAAAACGACTTAAGAAGTACTTTAAAGTATTATCACTTAAGTTCTTTACACCACTGAGTAACTAACAAGGCAGAAAAGCAAAAGGCTGTGTCTGTGACCAGAGTTTAACCTTTCCCCCCAAAGCATGCCAAGTACACAAACAGGGCGCCAGTAGCAGAGTGACTCATTCACAATTCTAAAACGTATGTTTCAGGGATGAGACTAACCAATTCAGGCCAAATAGACTGGTTGACAAAGAAACAATAGACAGTCTCGCTGACAAACATGTTGTTGGAAGCAAGGTTATAGTAAACCGAAACTACTAATGAAAGACGTTCATAAACTGAAATAAAAACTATTCACAAACCCGTTTGAAAAACTAAAACTATACAGAAACTTATCTTTGACAAATTAACAGTACACTGTACAAACAAAAGCGCACACACACACACAACCAGTCAAAGGTTTGTCAGCATCATGAGGTAGTCACCTGGAATGCATTTCAATGAACAGGTGTGCCTTGTTAAAAGTTCATTTGTGGAACTTCTTTTCTTCTTAATGCATTTGAGCCAATCAGTTGTGTTGTGACAAGGTAGGGGTGGTATACATAAGACAACCCTATTTGGTAAAATATCAAGTCCATATTATGGCAAGAACAGCTCAAATAAGCAAAAATAAATTACAGTCCATCATTACTTTAAGACATGAAGGTCAGTCAATCCGAAAAATGTCAAGGACTTTTAAAGTTTCTTCAAGTGCAGTCGCAAAAACCAAACGCTATGATGCAACTGACTCTCAAGAGGACCGCCACAGGAAAGGAAGACCCAGAGTTACCTCTGCTACATTAGAGTTACTTCACAGAGTTCAAGTAACAAACACATCTCAAAATCAACTGTTCAGAGGAGACTGTGTGAATCAGGCCTTCATGGTCAAATTACTGCAAAGAAACCACTACTAAAGGAAACCAATAAGAAGAAGACTCTTGCTTGGGCCAAGAAACACGAGCAATGGACATTAGACCGGTGGAAAGATGTCTTTTGGTCTGACAAGTCCAAATTTTAGATGTTTGGTTCCAGGATGTAACAACAAAATGTGGAATAAGTCTAGGGGTATGAAAACTTTCTGAAGTCACCGTACATAGTAATTAATATTATATACATTTGTTAATTTGACTGATAATCATATAATTCTATCCACTTCCTTATTTTGTCTCATTGTCGTATAGACATATATTGTATATTGATCGGCCTGCCTGCTACTATGTAGTTTCATTGACAAACATAGATGGAACTTAGCTAACTAGCTAGTGATTTTGGGCACTGAAACAGCGTGTTGCTTGTGCTTTATTTACAATAGGTCGACAGCTTGCTGATAAAGTTGATGACATGTTCTCAGAAATCAGTTCTAAGCACAGACAGCAGAAGCGGAATCAATACTGTCTGCAGTGCACTGACTAAGTTATCCATGCACGTCTTTTTACTTCAGAAATACTGCACCAAACACCTGAGCTAGATGTAAAATTGTGCGGCTAACACATCCACTGCAAAACATCAAAATAAATTACAGATTTATTGGTTTATCTTGGATTAATTCTGACTATTTTGAGGAAATGGTATTGGCTATGCTGTGGATGTGGTGACTCAAGGAGGGACAAACATTAATTGCCAGGGTACGATATAGTGAACATAACACACCCACATCAAACCACACCTCCAAGACCCAAATATAATATTTCTTAATGAGAAGCAGAAAAACACGTGGAATCAATGTGTTCAGCCCCCCCTTGAAAAAGAACCTAACCTATGACCTGACCCATCAACGTATGTATTACTGCGCCACAGTGGCAAAACCTTACATCCCCAAAAATCGAAACACTATACATAGAAGACATTTAACATTAAACACACAGGCTACTTCCGGTCCCTAACACAAAAAAACAAGTAAATCAGATCTTAAACCTAACTAAACTGAATTTCAAGGAAAAGTCTATAAACTATAATAACATTGGTTGGAATGTTGAAGAGTCACATTCATTCCTCCAGGTTCTAAAGTTCCCGGTCGGAGATAGAAATAATTATGTAAGCATAAACACCTGTGCCATAGGACTTACCCCTATCTCCCCTGTGCCTCCTCTTCATTCTTCACCTGCTCTAATCACAAAACACATGTGGCTCTGAGAGAGAAAGAACAGCTCTGCAGCAGTTCCTCTGAACAAGGCTCTCTCTTTCTCAGACTCCTCCTCCTTCCTTCTTGGTCTCTCTATCGCTCTCTGGCTTGAACGGAGTCCCTGAACCCCACCCATTCTGAGCTAGCGTGTGTCCGCAAAACACAAAAAGATCTGATCTCCATCCATTTACCTTATTCATCCTTTAAGAACAATGGATATCATTGGAAAATTTCATTTTTTTTGTTGAAAAGGACACACTGTCAAGTGGTGGAAACACAGGCAACCAGAGTCAGAAAAAGTGCACAGTAAACATAGCGCAGGGAGCTGGATGCACATAGTAGAAAACACACTGGGGAGGGCTCATGGGGATTTGAAAACGGGTCAGATCCTGTTATAGAACTAATTGTTTTAACGTCTCACCTAGGCCACACAGTCTTATCACCACAACTCAAACACACAAAGGAAGGAATTTAAAATGTTACTCAGGTAACTAAACTTGAACCAATAAGCTAGGCTTATTTGTGCCATATTATATAGACAGTCTGTTTGCATATAGAGCACATTTCAACAGTGAGCGTACCATGTTTCCTCTTTCTATGCCTAAAGTATATTTGTTTGAACATGTTGAATCAACATAAGCCACCACAACCAACATTACAAGTAAGAATGTCAAAATGACATTCCAGTCATGCAAACATATTCAGGCCAACCTTTTGTTTGCTTTCCCCTCCTCCTTCCCTCTGGGTGTTTTTGCTTTTCTGGGACAATGCTTTATTTGAAACGGTAATCTTCCATTACGGAACGTTACCTTCTGAGAACAATGGTGAATAAAACGTGTGAACACTATTCTCTCACCTGTATCACCTAGCCTACTATCTGCCCCACAAAGCCACATAGAATGCATTTTACCGAACATGCTTGACAAGTTGGCGATACCAGGGTGAAAATTAACAGCAAGCAGCTGCAGTTCAACACTGTTCAGACACACACACACAAACATGTAATACTGGTTATAGCAAACATGAACTAGGCTCCCTGAGGCCTTTCATGAGGTTGAGTGTTCTGATGTGTTGGAATACTTTTCATATTACTATAATAGACTGTTTTCCCAATTCTATTCAGGTATAGGCCTACTCGTTTGTATGTAGTAGGCCTGTGTGTGAAACTGCCTTGAAGGCTTTAGACAACACCTGCAGTCTCATAGAACACAGAAGCTACTTATAGAAGCAGAGACAAAGTCTCTTTGTTCAGGTTTTTTTTTTACGTGAATGTTCTCCAGTACTGTGGAGCGAGAGCAACCAGCTAAAGCGACCTATGTTGGGGATCGGTTACATTTTTGGACAACTTGATTGGCAGAGGAGATGCTGGGAATGAGTAGGAGTTTAGAGATTACATTCTTAGCATCAGCAATGCAGGTTTCACTTTACTGTGAGGTTTGCAATACTGTTGGCAAAATATTTTGGCCTACAGTAAGTCCAGATTCTTTAAATGCTGTATGGTCAGGACACCTCTTAAAACAAACTTTTAGACATACTTGTTGGAAACTATCTGACACTGACAGCATTTTCACACATCGATGAATCAACCACACTGTCACTTATTTGACAAGTGGTTGAGGCTCACATCATTAGCGCCTCCTACATTAACTCCAATGTACCTCATTCAATATTACGCTAAATTAACTTTCAAAAAATGTTTGCAGTGACCTGCATTAAATTGTTTTTATTGTTTCTGGCATGTAGGCTAGTCTATAAGCAATGTATAGGAACAGTGACTGAGACGTGGAATAAGGGCTCTCTTTAGTCTTTCAGCAAACCCTCAATTGTCAAAATGTCACAATAGAATACATGAAAAGACCGAGCCTTCAAAGAAGAGGATATATGAAAGTATCTACAATTCATACTATACGGGCCTGATAGGGGTATAGCTTTTTAGTCTTCTAGGAAATAAATAAATAGCCTACTTTGTAGGAAAGGGAACACTTAACAGGCTTCCATCTTGGCTGCAAAATATTAAGTTGTAAAAAGAAGTAAGCTTCCTTCTTTCATGATAACGCACAAGGCCATTGGTACTTTTGACAAACTCAAACAAGATAGATGACAACCCATATACAGTCAAATTATCTGAGGTTTTCAATACAAATGAGAATAAGCAATCAAATCAAAATCCACTGCAGAGCCATCAATCTGCTGTATGATTGCATTTATCCTGTTTCTGAGGGGAAATTGGCAATTAAGGTCAATTACAGGATTCTGAAAACAATGCACGTGTCTTTGGGCCTTCTATAGGAAGTAATGAATCCACTAAGATAACTGAGAGTACAGTGACCTTATAGAGGTACAATTTGCCAGTCTAAGGTCAGTTTGCCAAAAGACTAGAGTAGTTTTAGTTAGTAAAAGCTTTTCCTTAAGTTAGAAGCCAGCATCAAATTTAGTTCATTGGAGCAATAATTTTAGTGTTAGTTAACATTTCTCTGTTGTGGTATTAACTAACCATATTCCACAAGCACAGCTTGCGACAGTTGAATTGGCCAATTTTCCACAGTTTTTTAACAGCTTCCAGCCCTATCAACAGGGGTCTTTTCCATGTGATTTCTCGCTCTCCTTGATTTCAGTTTAACCTTCCTCCCTTAGTACCAGGAAAATAACATCTCTGGACACTGACATTGAAGTGTTCATCTTCAACCTTTTGAAATTTCCACATGAGATAATGAATGATGTAATGGCCTAATGAGATCAGAAAGCAGTGGTGGAGGAACCGTCAGTGCTTTAATCAATCTGCCAGGCTTAATAGTTGAAGACAGTGGGTTCGGAACAGCAAGTCACGAATCTGTGTGTTGTGTCATGGTGTCTGACTACAGATAGTAGAGGTAACACGCTGGCCCCTGGGAAAGAGTATTTGCTGATGTCACAGAGGAATATCACATCTTCAATCTTGGCAGATAAACAGGCTCAGAACTCACCACTAAAGAGATAAGATTCGAGGAAAATACCAACCCTTGACCCTGTTTGTTTGGTTGGTTGGCTTCATGCAAATCTGACTGTCAAAAGTATTGAATAGCCTACAACTTCCCTTCACCCAAATACAATCTACAAACATATTTCCCCCAGCGATGGTAGATGTGAGACAGAATCTATAAAACAGTCTCTGCTACAGTATTTTTTATTTCAGTAGTAGCTTAACTTGAAAGAGCAATTAGTGGCTGGATGGTCACATCTTAGCTAGGGCTGGAAATTGCCAGGGACCTTACGATGTTATGACGATACTTATGTGCCGATACGGTGTGTATTGCGATTCTCACAATTCTATGTATTGCGATTCGATACTGTGATTGTATTGCGATTCGATGTTCCAAACAAATTGCTCAAACATGTCTGCTGCAAAGGGACAAGAGAGAGCCATGAGAAAACGAGTTTTGTTCAGACATGGTTATAAGTGCTGAAAACAAATTGGCTCCCTATAAAAAGATGTAGAACGAGCTATGAAAAAATAATATTCCGATATGTAACTAATCTATTTTCCCCCCAATCACTAATCATAGCCAACTCATTGGCACATGGAGATAAATGTAGCTTGACGATATATGGAAAATTCAGCTGCTATCCCTTGGTGAAAGCCAAGGACTAACATCCCAAATAGTAGATGGTATAGATGGTTTTGTTTCTTAAGAACCAACCTAACACGTGTGGAACATATGGGGCAAAACAGACAGGTGTCATGACGTTGGCCTGGGGGTAGGTTAATGACAGTCATAAATACCTCTTCCCCCCTTTTCCTATCTCTACCCTACTGAGGTTACATTTGCAAAACCCTTGGTTAACATAGAGATTCTGGGAACATCAGAAGGTGGGGGGAAATTAACTATATTCTGGTAATCCGAACAATTGAACATATGCAGTGGTACTTAATGAATATGATGTCAGTTTGGTTGTCATCTGAGACATTCTCAACAATGATAAGATGACAAACTCTACAGTGGAAAGCCTACACATCAGAGTTATCGGATTCACATGGAATTGTTGTTCAATTTAAATGTTTGAATATGAAATTATTTGCGGATGGGATGAACTTTGAACTCTTATTCACTACAGAAGTGATACCTCCTAGCCGTTGAGTTAGCAACAGCAGATGCAAAAGAGGGTTAGGAAGGAACAGACAGAGTATCCCGCCTATCACCTAATGACGTTACTACTACTATTCAATTGTCAACCAGAGACATTCTTCAAAGGACTCGGTTGGGCAACATGGCATTACATCTACCACCAACCTACCGAAGCGCAGCTCGGAGTAAATATAACATTCCACAGGCCACAATCAACAGCCTGATCAACTCTATGTGAAGGAGATGTGTCGAGCTGCATGAGGCAAATGGTGGTCACACTAGATACGGACTGGTTTTCTGATCCATGCCCCTACTTTTTTTTTTAAGGTATCTCAGAGCAACAGATATATCTGTATACCCAGTCATGTGATATCCATAGATTACGGACTAATGAATTTATTTAAATTGACTGATTTCCTTATATGAACTGTAACTCAGTAAAATCTTTGAAATTGTTGCATGATGCGTTTATATTTTTGTTCAGTGTATATTTCGTCTCCAATATTTATTGAAAACAAATACATTTGCACAATGAGCACTTGTTGTCTGAAATACATTGTTACAGTTGTTGGTTAGCTAGCTAGAGAATTTTTGCCATATTAGCATGAGCATTTCATTATCATGAAATTCGTCGCAACACCTCAAAACAAGACATGGTATCAAGAACAAGATGAAACTAGCTGAAAGAGTCTCGTACGATTCCCTACATGGCAGTTTGTCATTGTTGTTAGCTAACTGGCTATCCAGAATCACAACATCTCACAGACTTCTGCACCACTGAAGCATGAACATTGTTAGGTTGTCAGCTAACCCACCTATGCAAACCGATTAGGTTCTCAATCAAGTACCAGGGATCAACACAGAACAAAGCTATGCATCAGCAGTGATAATCCTGTAATAAAGCCTTATCAGGCAAATAATGACCACAACACATTTGTACGTGAATACTGTCACCTGTAGCAAAACATTTTGCACAGAAGGACAACAGTTTGCAGCGGAAACTACGGTTTCTATTGGACGAATTCAGGTAGGTCCCTCCCAGTTTCGTTCCGTTTGCTTCCAAGTTGTTCCAAGTGAATACACCCCTAATGAGTCTGTTTGCCTTGAATACTCTGAAGAGCTGAGCTTAACAGCACAATAACAAATGCTCGCAGGTGCCACCCGTTAATGAGGAACCCACCTGTGAATTCATGATTAAATTATGACCATGTCAGGTCCACACACACACACACACACACACGACAGCATAAAAACTGTTTATATACATATATACTGTTTTACAGTATAGTACAGCATACGCACAAAACCTAAAGACAAAAAGCCTATATGTTGACCTAGACAGAAGATAAGAGATTGAAGAACAGTGTATTAATATGGAGGAAGTGAGTATGTGGAAACACCTACAGTAGTCAAATTCCACTTTTCAATTGAAACCGAGTCAAGAGCAACATTATTCCAAAGCAATTTACACATGCAGTAGTTGTTTCCTGTTTCGTTGAATACGTTCATTTAATGGTGCATGTTAATATGTTTACTAAAAACAGTATCTTCAGAAAGTATTCACACTCCCAGACTCTTTCCACATTTTGTGGAGTTACAGCCTGCATTTAAAATGGATTAAAGAGATATATAATTTACAGGGTCCCTGGACAAGAAAAGACTGAATAATCCTGGTCTCTAGCTACCTTATGTTGTAATGTATAGCAGCTGCAGCCACAAGTGTTATCAAAAAGAGGTTGTTTTTGCTAATTTGTTAACACCCTTCAAGATTAACTTTCAACAAGAAGTATCAAATTATTATGATTTGGTGATTTGCAGCTCACTGTTTTTGCAGCTGTTAGCTATCTCTTTGAAAATAACTTGTGTGAAACGTGTTAAAACCAGTTGAGTCTATGGGGGCGCTATTTCATTATTGGATAAAAAACGTTCCCGTTTTAAGCGCAATATTTTGTCACGAAAAGATGCTCGACTATGCATATTATTGACAGTTTTGGAAAGAAAACACTCTGAAGTTACAGAATCTGCAAAGATATTGTCTGTGAGTGCCCCAGAACTCATTCTACAGGCGAAACCAAGATGAAACGTCAAACAGGAAATGAGCAGAATTTCTGAAGCTCTGTTTTCTAATGTCTCCTTATATGGCTGTGAATGCGACAGGAATAAGCTTAGACCTTCTGCCGTTCCCCCAAGATGTCGGCAGCATTGTGACGTATTTGTAGGCATATCATTGGAAGATTGACCATAAGAGACTACATTTTCCAAGTGTCCGCCTGGTGTCCTGCGTCGAAATTGGTGCGCAACGCCAGGTGCAAGTATTTTTCCATTTGATAGAGAGGAGAAACCAGGCTTCCACAAACGATATATCATCGAAGAGATATGTGAAAAACACCTTGAGGATTGATTCTAAACAACGTTTGCCATGTTTTCAGTCGATATTATGGAGTTAATTTGGAAAAAAGTTTGCGTTTTGAGGACTGAATTTTCGGGGTTTTTTGGTAGCCAAATGTGATGTACAAAACGGAGCTATTTCTAATACACAAATAAACCTTTTGGAAAAACTGAGCATTTGCTATCTAACTGAGAGTCTCCTCATTGAAAACATCCGAAGTTCTTCAAAGGTAAATTATTTTATTTGAAGGCTTTTCTTGTTTTTTGTTGAAATGTTGCCTGCTGGATGCTAACGCTAATGCTAACGCTAAATGCTACGCTAGCTAGCTACTGTTACACAAATGATTGTTTTCCTATGGTTGAGAAGCATATTTTTAAAATCTGAGATGACAGTGTTGTTTACAAAAGGCTAAGCTTGAGAGATGGCATATTTATTTCATTTCATTTGCGATTTTCATGAATAGTTAACATTGTGTTATGGTAATGAGCTTGAGTCTGTATTCACGATCCCAGATCCGGGATGGGTAAATGCTAGAGGTTAAAAGTATGTTTGCAATGGGAAGTAATAGTTGTACATTTCGATTTGGATATGCTTAAAATTGTTGTGTTTTTGTTATTGGGGGCCTACTGGCTTATTTTAAATGGGTGGCTTTTATCAGTATGCTGTGTGTGACTGCTCTCTATGTGTTTTACAAAAATAGTTATCCTACACAGAGTGCGCAGATCACAGTCGGTGTCCTTTCAGCACCACGAGCCTGTCACCTTTGATGTGTTGTCATTGCTATTGGTGACAGTGACAGGCTACCACAGGTTGTTTAAGCGGTTGTTGCTTATGGCATTGTTCCATGCTGGGCTTGTGAGTGACAGCCCGATGCGCGGCTCAGGCCTGTTTGATTAATTCATGATTTCATCAAAAAGCATTGCTACTCCTACATTAAAGCTAGATATGTCTTATGCATTAAAGATAAGACTCAGCAAAATGACCACGAGTAGCACCATAGATCGAAAATTGAAATGAGAGAGATGCAAGACTACGCTCTCACACAGTATCTGCACATGTGCATGGGGTCGCTTCACGCTGAGTCTACCTTTACGTGATGTTTGTTATTTTTCAGGTTGAAGTTTTGGAAGATCCCCCCCCCCCCCCCCCCCACTAAAGGTCTAGGTGCAATAGTCCCGGTTTGCCACTGGACCCAGCAAAGAATGGAATGCGAACAAAGGTGAAAAAAGTCACAAGGGGTCCCCCCCTCTTCAAAAAGTAGGGAGGTGGAGAGCAGAGTATCAAAGAAAATGTTATTTGTCACATGCGCCGAATACAACAAGTGTTGACCTTACTGTGAAATGCTTACTTACAAGCCCTTAACCTCTCTGCGCACGGAACCCGCTAGCGGGCTGAAATTCCACAACATACGGTGATCGCTACATAAAGTCATATTTAACATTAATGAAAATACAAGTGTATCACATGTATCGAAAGCCTAGAATCTTGCTAATCCAACTGCGTTGTCAGATTTAAAAAAGGATTTACTGCGAAAGAATACGATGCGATTATCTGAGCATAGAGCACCATAAAAAACAACCATTTTAACCAGCACAGGCCTAACAATCACAAACTGCATTAAAAAAATGTGTTTACCTTTGACGATCTTTGTCTGTTGGCAATTCCAATGCTCATTGTTACACAATGAATGATCTTTTGTTTGATAAAATCCGTTTTTATAGCCTACACAAAACATTTTGTGAACCGCTTGTGTCGTGAATTCCGTCTCATTCCATTTTCGACGACACATTCCAGGTAAATAACCCACACAGAACGTGACTTTTCCAGTCATGTTTGGTTTCACTGCAATCAACTGGTTTGTTTGTGACACAATCAAACCTGATGGGCCATTTCGCAGGACGTATTGACTGAAAGAAACCGATTTGAAGACAAGTCATGACATCATTGTGCACCAATGATTTGCCCGCTGTTTCGTTGATTGACTGTCTTTTAACCCAATGACCACTAATCATCTTGAAATATAGCTGGGTAGATAGCCAATGAGCTGAGCTAAACGGCAATAGGTCATGTTTATGTGTTGCAAGACCAACCCATGTAGTAAGCTCCAGCGTAATGAGTCATTCGTTTTTGAAGTTTCATACCGGAAGGAGAAACACAATTGTGCAAGCTCTCCCACTTAAAAATATGAGAGAGGCCTGTAATTGTCATCATAGGTACACTTCAACTATGACAGACAAAATGAGGAAAAGAAATCTAGAAAATCACATTGTAGGATTTTTTATGAATTTATTTGCAAATTATGGTGGAAAATAAGTATTTGGTCACCTACAAACAAGCAAGATTTCTGGCTCTCACAGACATGTAACTTCTACTTTAAGAGGGTCCTCTGTCCTCCACTCGTTACCTATATTAATGGCACCTGTTTGAACTTGTTATCAGTATAAAAGACACCTGTCCACAACCTCAAACAGTCACACTCCAAACTCCACTATGGCCAAGACCAAAGAACTGTCAAAGGACACCAGAAACAAAATTGTAGACCTGCACCAGGCTGGGAAGACTGAATCTGAAATAGGTAAGCAGCTTGGTTTGAAGAAATCAACTGTGGGAGCAATTATTAGGAAATGGAAGACATACAAGACCACTGATAATCTCCCTCGATCTGGGGCCCCACGCAAGATCTCACCCTGTGGGGTCAAAATGATCACAAGAACGGTGAGCAAAAGTCCCAGAACCACACGGGGGGCCCTAGTGAATGACCTGCAGAGAGCTGGGACCAAAGTAACAAAGCCTACCATCAGTAACACACTACGCCACCAGGGACTCAAATCCTGCAGTGCCAGATGTGTCCCCCTGCTTAAGCCAGTACATGTCCAGGCCCATCTGAAGTTTGCTATAGAGCATTTGGATGATCCAGAAGAAGATTGGGAGAATGTCATATGGTCAGATGAAACCAAAATATAACTTTTTGGTAAAACTCAACTCGTCGTGTTTGGAGGACAAAGAATGCTGAGTTGCATCCAAAGAACACCATACCTACTGTGAAGCATGGGGGTGGAAACATCATGCTTTGGTGCTGTTTTTGTGCAAAGGGACCAGGACGACTGATCCGTGTAAAGGAAAGAATGAATGGGGCCATGTATCGTGAGATTTTGAGTGAAAACCTCCTTCCATCAGCAAGGGCATTGAAGATGAAATGTGGCTGGGTCTTTCAGCATGACAATGATCCCAAACACACCAACGAAGGAGTGGCTTCGTAAGAAGCATTTCAGGGGTCCTGGAGTGGCCTAGCCAGTCTCCAGATCTCAACCACATAGAAAATCTTTGGAGGGAGTTGAAAGTCCGTGTTGCCCAGCAACAGCCCCAAAACATCACTGCTCTAGAGGAGATCTGCATGGAGGAATGGGCCAAAATACCAGCAACAGTGTGTGAAAACCTTGTGAAGACTTACAGAAAACATATGACCTCTGTCATTGCCAACAAAGGGTATATAACAAAGTATTTAGATAAGTACTTGGTCAATAACAAAAGTTTATTTTCCACCATAATTTGCAAATAAATTCATTTAAAAAATCCTACAATGGGATTTTCTGGATTTTTTTTTCTCATTCTGTCTGTCATGGTTGAAGTGTACCTATGATGAAAATTACAGGCCTCTCTCATCTTTTTAAGTGGGAGAACTTGCACAATTGGTGGCTGACTGAATACTTTTTTGCACCACTGTATTACGCACTGCATTGTTTGGTAAACGCGCAGATTCAGCTGTTTGTATATCAATCATTATGGCGACTAAGTCAGGGAAAGCAAAATCTAAGTCTAGATATACAGATGTACACACAATTTTAGAATAAATTGATTGAGAAAATGAGACAGAGATTGTTGTAGGACGATTCATTTAGCGATTGTGGAGGAATATTTGTTGAACGGGAGAGGACATCGTTTTGGACTGGTAAGTTCTTATCATGCTAATGCACTTGTTTGAAATTAACCATATAAAATGTGATTTTTTATTTATTTTAGAAGCAATATATAAACATGTAATGTCATGAAATGTGAGATGCGTGTCTGCCGCCCCACCCCAACCCACATGAAATAGCCTATTTGAGGCTGTTGAGGGGAGGGCAGGCCCACAACAATGGCCAAAGTGAAATGGAGACAGTAGATCTAGCTGGTCTGTCATAATATAAAACATAATATAAAAGAGACAGATCTAGCAGGTCATAATAATATATTCAACCTTATGTTCCCTGTACTCTCTATATACAGTGCCTTGCGAAAGTATTCGGCCCCCTTGAACTTTGTGACCTTTTGCCACATTTCAGGCTTCAAACATAAAGATATAAAACTGTATTTTTTTTGTGAAGAATCAACAACAAGTGGGACACAATCATGAAGTGGAACGACATTTATTGGATATTTCAAACTTTTTTAACAAATCAAAAACTGAAAAATTGGGCGTGCAAAATTATTCAGCCCCCTTAAGTTAATACTTTGTAGCGCCACCTTTTGCTGCGGTTACAGCTGTAAGTCGCTTGGGGTATGTCTTTATCAGTTTTGCACTTCGAGAGACTGACATTTTTTCCCATTCCTCCTTGCAAAACAGCTCGAGCTCAGTGAGGTTGGATGGAGAGCATTTGTGAACAGCAGTTTTCAGTTCTTTCCACAGATTCTCGATTGGATTCAGGTCTGGACTTTGACTTGGCCATTCTAACACCTGGATATGTTTATTTTTGAACCATTCCATTGTAGATTTTGCTTTATGTTTTGGATCATTGTCTTGTTGGAAGACAAATCTCCGTCCCAGTCTCAGGTCTTTTGCAGACTCCATCAGGTTTTCTTCCAGAATGGTCCTGTATTTGGCTCCATCCATCTTCCCATCAATTTTAACCATCTTCCCTGTCCCTGCTGAAGAAAAGCAGGCCCAAACCATGATGCTGCCACCACCATGTTTGACAGTGGGGATGGTGTGTTCAGCTGTGTTGCTTTTACGCCAAACATAACGTTTTGCATTGTTGCCAAAAAGTTCAATTTTGGTTTCATCTGACCAGAGCACCTTCTTCCACATGTTTGGTGTGTCTCCCAGGTGGCTTGTGGCAAACTTTAACAACACTTTTTATGGATATCTTTAAGAAATGGCTTTCTTCTTGCCACTCTTCCATAAAGGCCAGATTTGTGCAATATACGACTGATTGTTGTCCTATGGACAGAGTCTCCCACCTCAGCTGTAGATCTCAGCAGTTCATCCAGAGTGATCATGGGCCTCTTGGCTGCATCTCTGATCAGTCTTCTCCTTGTATGAGCTGAAAGTTTAGAGGGACGGCCAGGTCTTGGTAGATTTGCAGTGGTCTGATACTCCTTCCATTTCAATATTATCGCTTGCACAATACTCCTTGGGATGTTTAAAGCGTGGGAAATCTTTTTGTATCCAAATCCGGCTTTAAACTTCTTCACAACAGTATCTCGGACCTGCTTGGTGTGTTCCTTGTTCTTCATGATGCTCTCTGCGCTTTTAACGGACCTCTCAGACTATCACAGTGCAGGTGCATTTATACGGAGACTTGATTACACACAGGTGGATTGTATTTATCATCATTAGTCATTTAGATCAACATTGGATCATTCAGAGATCCTCACTGAACTTCTGGAGAGAGTTTGTTGCACTGAAAGTAAAGGGGCTGAATAATTTTGCACGCCCAATTTTTCAGTTTTTGATTTGTTAAAAAAGTTTGAAATATCCAATAAATGTCGTTCCACTTCATGATTGTGTCCCACTTGTTGTTGATTCTTCACAAAAAAAATACAGTTTTATATCTTTATGTTTGAAGCCTGAAATGTGGCAAAAGGTCGCAAAGTTCAAGGGGGCTGAATACTTTCGCAAGGCACTGTATATTTGTTTATTATACCTGTTGATACAGGGCTCATATGTGAAACTATTCTAACTGAACATTTTCTTTCACAGTGACACTGACTCCGAATGGGAGTCTTATCCGGTGTCCTGTGTGAATTTAAGTATGCTCTCTCTAATTCTCTCTTTCTCTCTCTCTCAGAGGACCTGAGCCCTAGGACCATGCGTTAGGACTACCTGGCATGATGACTCCTTGTGGTCCCCAGTCCACCTGTCCTTGCAGCTGTTCCAGTTTCAACTGTTCTGCCTGCGGCTATGGAACCCTAAACGTTCCATTTTTACTCTTGAGGTGCTGTCCTGTTGCACCCTCGACAACCACTGTGATCTCCACCCGGCACAGCCAGAAGAGGACTGGCCACCCCTCATAGCCTGGTTCCTCTCTAGGTTTCTTCCTAGGTTTTTGTCTTTCTAGGGAGTTTTTCCAAGCCACTGTGCTGCTACACCTGCATTGCTTGCTGTTTGGGGTTTTAGGCTGGGGCTATATAAATTGATTTGATTTGACAGAGGACTGAGGGTCTTCCAAATATTGAAAGTGTGTAAATAGTTACCCATGTTATTTTGTAAATGTGTATATATTTTATTTCATATTTTTTTAATCAATAATTATTGGGGGGGGGGGGGGGGGGGGGGGGGTGTTAGAATACCATTTCGATATTTTGTATATAGTTTTTTTTTTCAAAATGTATAACTTCACCAATTTGGCCACTGGGGTACATTTGGGCTACTTGTGTGGGACACCTGGGTGACTTCATGATAAATGTCATGTAACACACTCATTTTGGAAGTTATCATTCTGAAACTTTGCACAAGTACTGTTGCCCTCTTATACTTTCCACTGAAATTGTCCCCATCATCCTCTCTGAATGTTTGTTTTATCTTGTTCATTTTAAAGATGATACAAAAATAAAAAACATGTTTTTTTTCATTGTTTTATCTAAACCAGATCTATTGTGTTATATTCTCCTACATTCAATTCACATGTACACAAACTTCGAGTGTTTTCTTTCAAATGGTACCAAGAATATGCATATCCTTGGTTCTGTGCCTGAGCTACAGGCTGTTAGATTTGGGTATGTCTTCAGGCGGAAATTGCACAAAGTAGGGGGGAGCTCTAAGAGGTTTTAAGCTTCTCTAGTGTCCGTGAGTTATTTACTCAGCAAAATAAGAACATAACTAACTCACACACACACATAATAGTTTGGTTGTTATGAATGCACTGATAAGTTAGACACGAGGCATTTCAGCAACAAAGAAAAATGACTTAATATCAGAGTTGTGACTGTTGTTCACACACGTATCTGCCCTCTCATTGGCTAGAATGGTTCCACCTGATCCTCCCGCCTGCCTTCCATCTTTGAGGACTTGTATTTCCATTTTTAGTGTGGTCACTCAACTATCTTACAATTTCAATAGAATTTTTGGTGAAGCCTCATAATGAAGAGGGGGAGCAATTTGGACTGCATTGAGCATTCTCTGGGTGATAAACATTTGGTGTGCCTATGCAATTAGGCTATAGGTCTAGATGGAATAGGAGAGAATAGCTGTACCTCTTTCGTATCGTCTGAGATACCCAAAGATTGGAAAGCTGTCACGGTTATCCTCCTCTTCAAAAGGGGGAGACACTCTACAGTTATTTTCCACAAAGTTTGCTGCTTCAGTGTCTTTAGATATTATTGCCAGATGTAACTATGGAATACTGAAGTATCATTACAAGCATTTCATAAGTGTCAAACGCTTTTATTGACAAATACATGAAGTTGATGCAGAGTCAATATTTGCAGCGTTGACCCTTCTTTTTCAAGACCTCTGCAATCCGCCCTGGCATGCTGTCAATTAATTTCTGGGCCACATCCTGACTGACTGCAGCCCATTCTTGCGTAATCAATGCTTGGAGTTTGTCAGAATTTGTGGGTTTTTGTTTGTCCACCCGCCTCTTGAGGATTGACCATAAATTCTCAATAGGATTAAGGTCTGGGGAGTTTCCTGGCCATGGACCCAAAATATCGATGTTTTGTTCCCCAAGCCAATTAGTTATCACTTTTGCTTTATGGCAAGGTGCTCCATCATGCTGGAAAAGGCATTGTTCGTCAGCAATCCCACATATGAATGGTCTCAGGATGCTTTACTGTTGGCATGACACAGGATTGATGGTAGCGCTCACCTTGTTCTCTCCGGACAAGCTTTTTTCCGGAAACCCCAAACAATGGGTAAGGGGATTCATCCGAGAAAACTTATTTACCCCAGTCCCCAGCAGACCAATTCCTGTACCTTTTGCAGAATATCAGTCTGTCCCAGATGTTTTTCCTGGAGAGAAGTGGCTTCTTTGCTGCCCTTCTTGACACCAGGCCATCCTTCGCCTCGCTGTGGGTGCAGATGCACTCACACCTGCCTGCTTCCATTCCTGAGTAAGCTCTGTACTGGTGGTGCCCCGATCCCGCAGCTGAATCAACTTTAGGAGACGGTCCTGGCGCTTGCTGGACTTTCTTGGGTGCCCTGAAGTCTTCACAACAATTGAACCGCTCTCCTTGAAGTTCTTGATGATCTGATAAATGGTTGATTTAGGTGCAATCTTACTGGCAGCAATATCCTTGCCTGTGAAGCCCTTTTTGTGCAAAGCAATGATGATGGTATGTGTTTCCTTGCAGGTAACCATGGATGACAGAGGAAGCTTTCGAAGAGTGATCTCCAGCCTCCTCATCAACACTCACACCTGTATTAACAAGAGAATCACTGACATGATGTCAGCTGGTCCTTTTGTGGCAGGGCTGAAATGTAGTGGAAATGTTTTTGAGGGATTCAGTTAATTTTCATGGCAAAGAGGGACTTTGCAATTAACTGCAATTCATCTGATGACTCTTCATATAATTCTGGAGTATATGCAAATTGCCATCATACAAACTGAGACAGCAGACTTTGTGAAAATTAATATTTGTGTCATTCTCAAAATTTTTGGCCATGACTATAGACACAAACTGTGAAAGAACTTTATCCATCCTGCCCTGCCTTTCTAAAATCTTTGAAAGCCAAGTTAATAAACAGATCACCGACCATTTCGAATCCCACCGTACCTTCTCCACTTTGCAATCTGGTTTCCGAGCTGGTCATGCGTACACCTCAGCCAGGCACAAGGTCCTAAACGATATCATAACCACCATCGATAAAAGACAGTACTGTGCAGCCGTCTTCATCGACCTGGCCAAGGCTTTCGATCACCGCATTCTTAAATCAGCAGACTCAATAGCCTTGGCTTCTCAAATGACTGCCTCGCCTGGTTCACCAACTACTTCTCTGATAGAGTTCAGTGTGTCAAATCAGAAGGCCGGTTGTCCGGACCTCTGGCAGTCTCTATGGGTGTGCTGACTCTTTGGTTTGTCCTCTGACAAATCAACTGTAAATTTCGGTGTTCCTCAAGGTTCCGTTTTAGGACTACTATTGTTTTCACTATATATTTTACCTCTTGGGGATGTCATTCGAAAACACAATGTTAACTTTCACTGCTATGCGGATGACACACAGCTGTACATTTCAATGAAACATGGTGAAGCCCCAAAATTGCCCTTGCTAGAAGCATGTGTTTCAGACATAAGGAAGTGGATGGCTGCAAACTTTCTACTTTTAAACTTGGACAAAACAGAGATGCTTGTTCTAGGTCCCAAGAAACAAAGAGATCTTCTGTTGAATCTGACAATTAATCTTAATGGTTGTACAGTCGTCTCAAATAAAACTGTGAAGGACCTCGGCGTTACTCTGGACCCTGATCTCTCTTTTGAAGAACATATCAAGACCATTTCAAGGACAGGACAGCTTTTTTCCATCTACGTAACATTGCAAAAATCAGAAACTTTCTGTCCAAAAATGCAGAAAAATGAATCCATGCTTTTGTCACTTCTAGGTTACTGCAATGCTCTACTTTCCGGCTACCCGGATAAAGCACTAAATAAACTTCAGTTAGTGCTAAATACGGCTGCTAGAATCCTGACTAGAACCAAAAAAATGGATCATATTACTGCAGTGCTAGCCTCTCTACACTGGCTTCCTGTCAAAGCAAGGGCTGATTTCAAGGTTTTACTGCTAACCTACAAAGCATTACATGGGCTTGCTCCTACCTATCTCTCTGATTTGGTCCTGCCGTACATCAAATCAAAATCAAATTTATTTATATAGCCCTTCGTACATCAGCTGATATCTCAAAGTGCTGTACAGAAACCCAGCCTAAAACCCCAAACAGCAAGCAATGCAGGTGTAGAAGCACGGTGGCTAGGAAAAACTCCCTAGAAAGGCCAAAACCTAGGAAGAAACCTAGAGAGGAACCAGGCCAGTCCTCTTCTGGCTGTGCCGGGTGGAGATTATAACAGAGCAACATACCTACACGTATGCTACGGTCACAAGACGCAGGCGTCCTAATTGTCCCTAGAATTTCTAGTTAAACAGCTGGAGCTCATTTTTCTGGAACGGTCTGCCTACCCATGTCAGAGACGCAAACTCGGTCTCAACCTTTAAGTCTTTACTGAAGACTCATCTCTTCAGTGGGTCATATGATTGAGTGTAGTCTGGCCCAGGATTGGGAAGGTGAACGGAAAGGCTCTGGAGCAACGAACTGCCCTTGCTGTCTCTGCCTGGCCGGTTTCCCTCTTTCCACTGGGATTCTCTGCCTCTAACCCTATTACAGGGGCTGAGTCACTGGCTTACTGGGGCTCTCTCATGCCGTCCCTGGAGGGGATGCGTCACCTGAGTGGGTTGATTCATCCTTGGTCATCCTGTCTGGGTTGGCGTCCCCCCCCCTCCCCCTTGGGTTGTGCCGTGGCGGAGGTCTTTGTGGGCTATACTCAGCCTTGTCTCAGGATGGTAAGTTGGTGGTTGAAGATATCCCTCTAGTGGTGTGGGGGCTGTGCTTTGGCAAAGTGGGTGGGGTTATATCCTTCCTGTTTGGCCCTGTCCGGGGGTGTCCTTTTATTGTGTAACATGAAGTCCTATGAGTGTCATCTGATGAAGATCATCAAAGGTTAGTGATTAATTTTACCTCTATTTGTGCTTTTTGTGACTTCTCTCTTTGGCTGGAAAAAAATGGCTGTGTTTTTCTGTGACGATACCGTCCCACATATCCCAGAGAGGTTAAATGCTTAGTAAAACTAAGTGCATGCTCGTCAACCGATTGCTACCCGCACCCTCCCGCCCAACTAGCATCACTACTCTGGACGGTTCTGACCTAAAATATGTGAACTACAAATACCTAGGTGTCTGGTTAGACTGTAAACTCTCGTTCCAGACTCACATCTCCAATCCAAAATGAAATCTAGAATCGGCTTCCTATTTCGCAACAAAGCCTCCTTCACTCATGCCGCCAAACATACCCTCGTAAAACTGACTATATCCTACCGATCCTCAACAATGTAATTTACAAAATAGCCCCCAACACTCTACTCAGCAAACTGGATGTAGTCTATCACAGTGCCATCCATTTTATCACCAAAGCCCCATATACTACCCACCACTGCAACCTGTATGCTCTCGTTGGCTGGCCCTCACTACATATCCGTCACCAAACCCACTGGCTCCAGGTCATCTATAAATCTTTGCTAGGTAAAGCTGGTCACCATAGAAACACCCACCCGTAGCACGCACTCCAGCAGGCATATTGCACTGGTCATCCCCAAAGCCAACACTTCCCTTGGCCGCATTTCCTTCCAGTTCTCTGCTGCCAATGACTGGAACGAATTGCAAAAATCTCAGAAGCTCGAGTCTAATATCTCCCTCTCTAACTTTAAGCATCAGCTGTCTGAGCAGCTTACCGATCACTGTACACAGCCAATCTGTAAATAGCACAACCGACTACCTCATCCCCATATTATTACTTACCCTCTTGCACCCCAGTATCTCTACATGCATATCATCATCTGCACATCTACCACTCTAGTATTAATGCTAAATTGTAATTATTTTCACCTCTAGGGCCTATTTTTTGCCTACCTCCCTACATTTGCACACACTGTACATAGATTTTTATTTTATTTTGTGTTAATGACTGTACGTTTGTTTATGGGTAACTCTGTTGTTGTCGCACTGCTTTGCTTTATCTTGGCCAGGTCGCAGTTGTAAATGAGAACTTGTTCTCAACTGGCCTACCTGGTTAAATAATGGTGAAATAAAAATATACAATAAAATTGTGAGAATCGTTTTCTGAATGCAAGTCTGTGTTGTTGTGGAGTTCTTCAAAACAAAAAAGGCATTCAACAAAATTAACAAATTAAGTCATCCAAGTCTCAAAAAGTAAAGGGCAATTCCATGTTACAAAACAAAAACAATTGATTTTAAAAAGTTTAACAATTCCCACTGAACATTTTACAATAGCACTAGAATAACTGTGCAGCTGTAACATTTGGTAACAGTTTTGGTAAAACACTTTTTTTTGTTGACCTTAAGCATCATGAACTTCACCAACTAGGCTACCAGGACATTTTAGAGTCGTTATCCTCGCAAGGGGTGGGTGCTAGAGTATTGAAAACAGGGGTGACAATAATTTTGACCATGACACACGTTTAACGTGAGCGGGTCAGGGACGCAATCTGACTACAGATCTAGTCTTTGAGCTGTCCAAGATGTGCCAAATATCGGCACAAAATCTGCAATGCTCTAGTAGTTCTTGAGCTCGAGATGTGCAATGAAAAGTTGAGAACAGTGATCAGCAATAGCCAATTAGAGCTCGCTAGAGAATAAGCCAAGATGACGCTGTATCGCATCACCCAAAATGTGTAGACTCTCGAGAAGGAGCGATGACTACTACTAGTATGTGTTTGGCTTTTGTTAACCTGTTAGTGATCCCTTTGCGCGCCAATCCCTTTTGCGAGATCGATTTGACAACATCCAGTGAAGTTGCAGAGTGGCAAATTCAAACTACAGAAATATAAATTTTCAAGATTCACGAAAATAAAAGTGTAATATATCAAAATAAAGCTTAACTTCTTGTTAATCCAGCCGCAGTGTCAGATTTCAAAAAGGCTTTACAGCGAAAGCAGACCATGCGATTATCTGAGGACAGCGCCCCGCATACAAACACATGAAAATAATTTTTAACCAGACAGGTGGCGACACAAAAGTCAGAAATAACAATATAATAAATGCCTTACCTTTGAAGATCTTCTTTTTGCAATCCCAAATGTTTCAGTGACACAATGAATGGTCATTTTGTTCGATAAATTCCTTGATATCCCCAAAATGTCAATTTATTTGGTGCGTTTGATTCAGAAATACACCGGTTCCAACTCGCCCAACACGGCTACAAAGTATCTAATAAGTTGCCTGTAAACTTGGTACAAACATTTCAAACAACGTTCCTAATCCAACCTCAAGAATCCTAAAACATAAATAATCGATAAAATTGAAGGACGGGATAAACTGTTTCCAATACCGGATAAAAACAACGTGAAGCGGTTTCCAGTTCATGCGCACCAAAACAGAGAGTCCACCTGGAGTGACACTTACAAAGAACAGCCATACTTCTTCATTTCTCAAAAGAAAACATTGAACAATTTCTAAAGACTGTTGACATCTAGTGGAAGCCATAGGAACTGCAACCAGGTTCCTATTAAATAGGGCTTCCCATAGAAACCCATTGGGAAATACTATGACCTCAAGTTTTTTTTCCCCTGGATGGTTTGTCCTCGGGGTTTCACCTGCCAAATCAGTTCTGTTATACTTAGACATTATTTTAACAGTTTTAGAAACTTTAGATTATTTTCTATCCAATTATATGCATATCCTAGCTTCTGGGCCTGAGTAACAGGCAGTTTACTTTGGGCACGCTTTTCATCCGGATGTGAAAATACTGCCCCCTATCCCTAAGAGGTTTTAAAAGCAAGTACAAAGTGTCAAATTATTACAGCTCTGAAGTTCACAAGCAATGTTTTTTCTATTCAACATTTAATGGCTAGATATTTAAACTCTGTATGGCAAGCGTGAACGTCTGACTGATAATGTTTATGAGGCTGCTTTGAGCCACAGCTTGTTCTAGCTATGTTAACAATCTAAATCACATTGTTTTCATGAGACAGTGTGGTATCGAGAATCCTGACAACCAATTGAAGAATCTTGTAGTGTGTGAATCCCCCCATCTGTGATACATTGCTTAGTGTGTGCACCACTACGTTGGAAAGACGAAAAACTACAGGAAAGACGGTCGTTTAATGTGAGAGGTTCAGTGACGTTAGATATTTTAAAGTTGTGTATTAGTTTTCATTTGACACCCAATTTGACATATTCCAATGAACTTCACGTTGGTGCTCATGGGTCCTTTTACATGGAAATGCCCTAAATGTACGTACGACTCAGATCTTCAGATGTAAACATTAGATGGGATATATCCTCTTTCAACATAGATCCAAGTGCACTAGAACTCCAAGACTAGTTGCTAGCCAGACAAACTTGGGCATATCATTTGAGTGTTGGTAGAACTTCATGCGTTTCTAATTATGCATGGAGAGGAACAGAGTGAAGTCATTGCCATCATGTGGTTCAGAGTATGCATACAGACCGAGGTAGGAAGGGTCACATTTACCTCATAGCCTACATAAGAAATAAATGTATAGGCTTTCAGTAAGCAAAGCCATAACTCCCAAAATAAGTTGATATAACAACTCTTGTCAAAGAGCTGTGTGAAAATGTTGGTTTGCTAAAATCAAGAAGCCTTCAGTTTGAATCCAAAATACAGCAATCTTGTTTCTGCAAGCACACAAAACAGACTTGTCTTGTCTGCTTTGAACTCATCTGCTTGTCCATAGACATGCTTGGCAAAGATAATTCCTTTGCAAAGTGAACTGGCCATACTGACAACAATAAAAAAACAATTAATTGTTGTGTTCATTGACATAATGCCCTGACCCCTTACACATTTGTAATTGTATCATCCCTCAAGAGTAGGAAGTATCTTTGGTAATAATAAGTGCTTTCACAAGAACAGCACCATGACCTTTCCCCCTTTTTGAAACCAAACCTCACATTTTCATTCTAGCCTCTCCCTTTCTCTGGACATTTGCACACAGTTTGGAAGTCCTCAGGGCTGCTTTCTATTGTTGATTTTATTTTCATACTTCAGAGGTTGCCTGGCAGCATTCATAGCCTGCTATATGCTCTTCAAAAGCATGTGTAAAAATATCTGTGTTGATGTTTACTTCTCTCTCCCCAAGGTGGAGGACCATTTAGAGAAGCTTCATGGTAACTAATAGTAAATCAGGTCACATACTCTGACTGAACTTACATGCCTCATGTCCTCTCTACATTCAAACCTTGAAAAGAGTCAGTCAAATCAGTTAAATCATGATTATACTGGACCATACATTGAGCAAACAAAAAACACTGTGGCAACTTGCAAGTCAAAGAATTGTGAGATATACAGCTGAAGTCAGAAGATTACATACATTTAGAGTCATTATAACTCATTTTTCAACCACTCCACAAATTCCTTGTTAACAAACTATAGTTTGGCACGTTAGTTAGGACATCTACTTCGTGCATGACACAAGTCATTTTTCCAACATTTGTTTACAGACAGATTATTTCACTTAATCACAATTCCAGTGGGTCAGAAGTTTACATACACCAAGTTGACTGTGCCTTTAAACAGCTTGGAAAATTCCAGAAAATTGTGTCATGACTTTAGAAGCTTCTGATAGGCTAATTGACAACATTTGAGTCAATTGGAGGTGTATCTGTGGATGTATTTCAAGGCCTACCTTCAAACTCAGTGCCTCTTTGCTTGACATCATGGGAAAATCAAAAGAAAATAAGCCAAGACCTCAGATAAAAAAATGGTAGACTTCCACAAGTCTGATTCATCCTTGGAGGGGAAAAAATATATATAACCATCATTATGTTTGGAGGAAAAAGGGGGAGGCTTGCATGCCGAAAAACACCATCCCAACCGTGAAGCACGGGGGGGGCACATGCTTTGCTGCAGGAGGGACTGGTGCCCTTCACAAAATAGATGGCATCATGAGGAGGTAAAGTATGTGGATATATTGAAACAACATCTCAAGACATCAGTCAGGAAGTTAAATCTTGGTTGCAAAAGGGTCTTACAAATGGAGAATGACCCCAAGCATGCTTCCAAAGTTGTGGCAAAATGGCTTAAGGACAACAAAGTCAAGGTATTGGAGTGGCCATCACAAAGCCCTGACCTCAATCCTATAGAACATTTGTGGGCAGAACTGAAAAGGCATGTGCAAGAAAAGAGGCCTACAAACCTGACTCAGTTACACCAGCTCTGTCAGGAGGAATGGGCCAAAATTCACCCAACTTATTGTGGGAAGCTTGTGGAAGGCTACCCGAAACGTTACAAGTTAAACAATTTAAAGGCAATGCTACCAAATACTAATTGAGTGTATGTAAACTTCTGATCCACTGGGAATGTGATGAAAAAAATAAAAGCTGAAATAAATCTCTACTATTATTCTGACATTTCACATTCTTAACATAAAGTGGTGTTCCTAACTGACCTAAGACATGGAATTTTTACTCTGATTATAAAGTCTGGATTTGTGAAAAACTGAGTTTAAATGCATTTGGCTAAGGTGTATGTAAACTTTCAACTTCAACTGTATCTAGATGGCTGTAAATCTGTTTGTTGATGTATCTTTGCAACCACTACACTTTCACAAGGCATAGTGAGTTCATACTGAAAAGTAGCTCCTTAGTATGCCTACTCAACCTTAGTCTTATTAATCAGGCTGTAATACACAATTAATTGCTATATACAGCCTGAAACGAATGCCTGCAAAATCATGGTACACACCAGAAAGTTGAAGGAAAGTGTTTTTTTAGAGACCCAGCCGGTATATGGTTGGTTTGGCACCAGGTAAAGTTAGATTTGCATGGGATATTCCGTTCTCTCGCCAATAGCTATTGAACCAAGCATGCCATGACAATAAAATTGTAGATTCTGAATCAGGGGAGGATGGAGAACAATCAACCTGTTTTTTGTTTGTTTATTTATTTTTTACATTTTAAAAAGTGAAATAAATTTGCTGAAATTTCTAAAAACATGTTTTCACTGTTATTATAGGGTATTGTGTGCAGATGGGTGAGAAAAAAATATATTTAATCAATTTTGAAATCCGGTTGTAACAAAATGTGGAATAAAGCAAGGGTATGAATACTTTCTGAAGGCACTGTACCATTTTTATGACATGCCTGCTTGGTTGCACTAGCTATTGATGAGAGAAAACGGAAGTTACAAATGTAACTACGGACCTGGAAGACCGTCAGTACAGTTGAAAGTATGGATTATATCCCTGGCGCGCCGAGCAGGTCGAGTAATAATAACAACAATGTCACGCCGGTGACGTGACAGCGTGGGAGGTCTTGCCTCTGCGTTTCATATAAAACAGTACATCAGACCGACCACGCACTGTCTAAGATAATTTTCTCATCAAAAGATTCAGAGTGACAGGAAAGTACTGACGGTCTTCCAGGTATTCGTAGAACCATAGTTACATTCGTTCGTATGGTTGAAAGTACGGATGACTCATACCAACAAGGTCACGAGGAATAGCACTACTAACCTCTGAATTGGCAGATGAGGTAGTGGGTCCCTGACAATTTTCCATCGATGTGTAAATGGTTAGCCAATATGCCCGAGGCATACACCTTCAAGGTAGAGGCAGAGTGACCGGAGTACAATAGTTTTTTTTTTTACCCCTTTTTCTCCCCAATTTCGTGGTATCCAATTGTTTTTAGTAGCTACTATCCATCTCAGTACAGCGCCCTTAACTACTGTGCCACCCGGGAGGCCCTTGAGTACAATAGTTTCTGAAGGAAGCTCTGCCCTGGTAGAGCACCATTCAATAAACAGCTTCCAGCAAACATCTTCCTGGTCGATGGGGCTCTGGCATTCTGTAACGTCTCGATAATAGAAGAGTCACAGCTGATCAGTAGAGGGTTAAGCTCTTCAAAGGCCACACCCATAGCTGTAGGTGGTCTGGTCAGAGATGCCATATCCTGCCGTCTAACTGTGAGAGCAGGTCCTGTCTGAGGGAGCTGCCATGGCTCTCCCTCCAGAAGACTGAGGAGGGTTGGAAACCAGGATCTCGCTGGCTATCTGGGGGCTTCAAGCAGCAGACTGTGCTGAGCCTGAGAGACCCTGTGCAGCATTGCTAAGAACAGGGGGGTTGGAAGGAAAGCATACAGTAGGCCCTCTGGCCATGTGGGTTGTTAAGGCATCTACAGTGGGGAGAACAAGTATTTGATAACCTGCAAAATCAGCAGTGTTCCTACTTACAAAGCATGTAGAGGTCTTTTATCATAGGTACACTTCAACTGTACATTGTATGATTTTTAAGTAATTAATTTGCATTTTATTGCACAACATAAGTATTTGATCACCTACCAACCAGTAAGAATTCCAGCTCTCACAGACCTGTTAGTTTTTCTTTAAGAAGCCTTTCTGTTCTCCACTCATTACCTGTATTAACTGCACCTTTATTTTTTTATTTTTTTATTTTACCTTTATTTAACCAGGCAAGTCAGTTAAGAACAAATTCTTATTTTCAATGACGGCCTAGGAACAGTGGGTTAACTGCCTGTTCAGGGGCAGAACGACAGATTTGTACCTTGTCAGCTCGGGGATTTGAACTTGCAACCTTCCGGTTACTAGTCCAACGCTCTAACCACTAGGCTACCCTGCCACCTGTCCACACACTCAATCAAACAGACTCCAACCTTTCCACTATGGCCAAGACCAGAGAGCTGTGTAAGGACATCAGGGACAAAATTGTAGACCTGCACACGGCTGGGATGGGCTACAGGACAATAGGCAAGCAGCTTGATGAGAAGGCAACAACTGTTGGCGCAATAATTAGAAAATGGAAGAAGTTCAAGATGACGGTCAATCACCCTCTGTCTGGGGATCCATGCAAGATCTCACCTCGTGGGGCATCAATGATCATGAGGAAGGTGAGGGATCAGCCCAGAACTACACGGCAGGACCTGGTCAATGACCTGAAGAGAGCTGGGACCACAGTCTCAAAGAAAATCATTAGTAACACACTAAGCCGTCATGGATTAAAATCCTGCAGTGCACGCAAGGTCCCCCTGCTCAAGCCAGCGCATGTCCAGGCCCATCTGAAGTTTTCCAATGACCATCTGGATGATCCAGAGGAGGTATGGGAGAAGGTCATGTGGTCCGATGAGACAAAAATAGAGCTTTTTGGTCTAAACTCCACTCGCCGTCTTTGGAGGAAGAAGAAGGATGAGTACAACCCCAAGAACACCATCCCAACCGTGAAGCATGGAGGTGGAAACATCATTATTTGGGGATGCTTTTCTGCAAAGGGGACAGGATGACTGCACCGTATTGAGGGGAGGATGGATGGGGCCATGTATCGCGAGATCTTGGCCAACAACCTCCTTCCCTCAGTAAGAGCATTGAAGATGGGTCATGGCTGGGTCTTAAAGCATGACAACGACCCGAAACACACAGCCAGGGCAACTAAGGAGTGGCTCCGTAAAAAGCATCTCAAGGTCTTGGAGTGGCCTAGCCAGTCTCCAGACCTGAACCCAATAGAAAATCTTTGGGGGGAGCTGAAAGTCCGTATTGCCCAGCGACAGCCCCGAAACCTGCAGGATCTGGAGAAGGTCTGTATGGAGGAGTGGGCCAAAAACCCTGCTGCAGTGTGTGCAAACCTGGTCAAGAATTACAGGAAACGTATAAGAAGAAGAATGCTGGCCACGTGTTGAGGTGTTATACATGCCCTCATAGTGCAGGAGTTCAGAGCCATGACAAAGGTGACCAATTGGCTTGGTATGAAGTTCCTCTTTTCATTGTTCACGGTAAGACCAGGTGTGGTGACGTGGTTCAGTGTCAACCCTGTGCCCTTGGCCACACCCTCACGATGGGGGGGCGCAGATGAGCCAGTCGTCGAGATAAATAAGAATCTACCCTGTAGGTGGAGAGAGCTCAGGGCTGCGCTTATGCATCTTCTGAAGATGCGAGAAGCCAGGGAGAGACTTGAAGGGTAATACCACAAACTGGTATACCTGGCCCTGGAAGGCGAACATTTAATCATTTTAAATGCAGAACTGGACGGAACCCTCCATCTTTCTTCAGAACCAGGAAATAGGTTGAGTAAAAGCCATCTTGCTGTTCTGAAGCTTTTACTCGTGATCGCGCCCTACAATCTCCTTGTTGAGGGTGCAAGCTTTCAGAGGGTCAGTCACAAGTTTGGACACACCTACTCATTCCAGGGTTTTTCTTCATTTTTACTATTTTCTACATTGTAGAGTAATAGTGAAGATATCAACACTATGAAATAACACATATGGAATCATGTAGTAACTAAACAAAAGTGTCAAACAAATCAAAATACATGTTATATTCTTCAAAGTAGCCACCCCTTACCTTGACAGCTTTGCACACTTGGCATTCTCTCAACCAACTTCACCTGGAATGCTTTTCCAACAGTCTTGAAGGAGTTCCTACATATGCAGAGCACTTGTTGGCTGCTTTTCCTTCACTCGGCGGTCCAACTCATCCCAAACTATCTCAATTGAGTCGAGGTCTGGTGATTGTGAAGGCCAGGTCATCTGATGCAGCACTCCATCACTCTCCTTCTTGGTCAAATAGCCCTTATACAACCTGGAGGCATGTTGGGTCACTGTCCTGTTGAAAACAAATGATAGTCCAACTAAGCCCAAACCAGATGGGATGGCGTATCGCTGCAGAATGCTGTGGTAGCCATGCTGGTTAAGTGTGCCTTGAATCCTAAATTAAATCACAGACAGTGTCACCAGCAAAGCACCCCCACACCATCTCCTCCATTTTTCATGGTGTGAACCACACATACAGAGATCATCCATTCACCTACTCTGTGTCTCACAAAGACATGGCGGTTGGAACCAAAAATCAAACATTTGGACTCATCAGACCAAAGGACAGATTTCCACCGGTCTAATGTCCATTGCTCGTGTTTCTTGGCCCAAACAAGTCTCTTCTTCTTATTGGTGTCCTTTAATGGTTTCTTTGCAGCAATACGACCATGAAGGCCTGATTCACGCAACTCATCTGAACAGTTGATGTTGACATGTGTCTGTTACTTGAACTCTGAAGAATTTAATTGGGCTGCAATTTCTGAGGCTGGTAACTCCAATGAACTTATCCTCTGCAGCAGAGGTAACTCTGGGTCTTCCTTCCCTGTGGCAGTCCTCATGAGAGCCAGTGTCATCATAGCGCTTGATGGTTTTTGCGACTGCACAATTTTCCATATTGACTGACCTTCATGTCTTAAAGTAATGATGGACTGTCATTTCTCTTTGCTTATTTGAGCTGTTCTTGCCATAATTTGGACTTGTTATTTTACCAAATTAGGGTTATCTTCTGTATACCACCCCTACCTTGTCACTGATTGGTTCCAAAGCATTACGAAAATATAGGCACAGCTATTAATTGAAACCCATTCCAGGTGACAAGATTGTCCAAAGCTATCAAGGCAAAGGGTGACTACTTTGAAGAATCTTAAATATAAAATATATTTAGATTTGTTTAACACTTTTTTGGTTACTACATGATTCCATAAGTGTTATTTCATAGTTTGTCTTAACTATTATTCTACAATGTAGAAAATAGTACAAATAAAGAAAAACCCTGAAATGAGTAGGTGTGTCCAGACTTTTGACTGGTACTGTATCTCTGCTGCTCTAGCCCTGTGGTCATAACTACAGTAGGCTCACCCAAAATTATTTTGCAGATGCTGTACAACTCCCACCAGATTATTGTAACTCTCTACCCTTACTGTGTATTGTGGTAGCTGTTGTATACAGTCTCCGGTTACTATTTTACTAGTTCATTTGATTAAATCAGTATTCCAAAATAAATATTTTATAATTTTCTTCTACACATTCTGAGCTGAGAGAACACCCGATCAAAATGATGCTGGGCATGCATGGCTGATCCTCTTGTGGCTGAACTACAAGTAGAAGATGGTCATGACCTGTGCCCCACCTCTCTAGGTGTTGACCACCTGAAGCCCTTTCTGACCAGTAACTGTGCCATCCTGCCTGTGAAGGTGAGAGAAGCGCGGCTAGCCAGAGTAGAGGGCCTTGTTTTCACAGATAATTTACCAGCGTCTGGCATTGTTCGCCAGGACCCATCCAAGGCCACAAAAAGAGGGAAAGCCCATGAAACCGATGCCCCCCGCCCCCTTCACCTGTAAAAAAAAGGAGTAATAGCCTCACTCGTAAGATCGATTACTTATCTTCTGAGATAGAGAAGCTAAAAACGCTTTTGCATTCCTTCAAGCCCCCTGAGTCGGGGCTCTCTAGCACACCCTCCAGCATGGGGGATGCAACAAAGGACACAGATAGCCGTGATGATGATGACCGGCTCTCCACTCTGGCATCTAACCGGCACTTTAGTGACCAGGGTGATGACGCACAACATGGTGGAGGTGCCAACCAGTGTTGTTTACCCATACTGTGAACGCTAAAGATGGGTCAGAGGAGTCATTCCAAGCCTCGGATCACGCAGAGTCAGAAGGAAGCTCTGCCTCACTACGCACTGTCCTGTGTGCAGCCTTAGCTAGGCTAGAGCTTGATGACCCTCAAGCCACAGCCTCTGCAGCTAACCCTTTATTTAACTAGGCAAGTCAGTTAAGAACAAATTCTTATTTACAATGATGGCCTACTGGTGAACAGTGGGTTAACTGCCTTGTTCAGGGAAGAACAACAGATTTGTACCTTGTCAGCTCAGGGATTCGATCCAGCAACCAACTCGACCTGTGCGGAGCACGAGAAGCACGAGGGATATAATCTATACTTTCAACCATACTGATGGTCTGATAGGTATGAAGTAGAACTGAATAGTCAATATAAAACCTACCAGCTCTCTGAAAAGTCAGGCAAACAATACTGTGAATATTTTGTCTCAAATGTCGAGACATTTAAGAACAACCCACACAGATAACAGGTAGAGTAAGTTAAAATGTAATTGTATAAAACATTGTGGCTTGTAAGGAACATTTACACGATTTGGCAGGCATTAGTTTCAGGCTGTATCCTATATAACAATTAATTGTGAATTAATTACAGCCTGATTAAATCAGACTAACTCAACAGTCACAGCAAGGTAACAAACTGGGTCAAATTGATCAGACTGCAACACAGACAATTGCAGGTAGCTAGATCAAGTATGGTGTAACCAGTGATGGAAAAAGTACCCAATTGTCATTCCCTATATTAAACAAACCAGATGGCACCATTTTCTCGTTTTTTCATTTACGGTTAGCCAGGGGCACACTCCAACACTCAGACATAATTTACAAACAAAGCATTTGTGTTTAGTCAGTCCACCAGATCAGAGAATGGACCATGGAAGTTTTCTTGATATGCTCGTGAATTGGTTCATTTTCCTGTCCTGCTGAGCATTCAAATTGTAACAAGTAATTTTGGGTGTCAGGGAAAACGTATGGATTAAAAAAAGTACATTATTTTCTTTAGGAGTGTAGTTAAGTAAATTGTCAAAAATATAAATAACGAAGTGCAGACTTAAAGTATTTTTACTTAAGTACTTTACCCCACTGAGTAACAGAGTTTATGGTGTCCATTTATTTCCTCCAGTCATTGCATGTGTGGCTTAAACTAAGCTGCTAAAAATAGCAAGTTATAGTTTGCTAAAACAAGCTGGCTTTCTTTAGCCTGTTAGCTACCAGATATTAAATGGAAATGACAGCCAGCAACAGCTTCCAGTTTAGTCAAGAGTTAAAAGGGCCACAGATTTTTCATTTGACCGAACGGTTGGTGCGTTTGTCATCGCGAGCTAGCTAGCTAACTGACAATATCAGGTTAAAGAGATTAAACAGGGGTGTTAGCTAGCTCGAATAACATGTTAGTTAGCTAGTCAGGCAATGCAACAAATCTAGTTAAATAGCTAGCTAGATAAAGAGACAAATTGCAAGCATGACAACTGATACAAAATAGATGGTGTAGCCCGATAATGTATAAATTGTGGTTTCTTGTACTTGCTACTTTGTAACGTCAGCTAGTTGACACTTACCGCATATAACATCACATTGGCGACTTGTAGCTATCAGAGGAATGTGGCGTAGCTATCCGGCGTACATTATTACATGAAAAATATTCTTAATTTCAAAATAAATCGTTTTAGGTTCCCTTATATTCCGATGGGTAGACGATATAAATGCAATACCGTTGAACGTAACGTTAGTCGGGGTGGTTTGGGGTTGTTTTCGTGGGTAGGTGGTTTTGACCTATGTGAAGCTAGCTACAATAACGACTAGCCACAATAGTGGACTTTGCGGTTCGCCTTCAAAATAAAAAGTTCCTTATTAAAAGTGATGCAAACGGATACAAATAGCGGAATTATGACATAATTGAACTAGATAATGCTGAACAAGTTTGGAATATTAACAAATGACAATAATTAGTTAATTTGATTTCGAAAAATATAATCTGTATGAAATCGCACTGTGGATGTATTGATTTAAGAATTGCATTGGGGTCATAGTTATATTTCACGTACTTATGGATTGTGAATTCATGAAATGGGTTATCAGTCTACTCAGTGACACCCACAGAACACAACTGCGAAGAGTTTACACGCATATTAGTGTAACAGTTGTTAAAGTACTATGTGAAGTTACTAAGTACTAACGCAGAGTTACAGCGGTGCAGTATAGCACAGGTTACATTAGCATTGTAGCTCTTAGTGGGAATTCACCTCACTATTCAGCCTATTGTACATATTGACATTCGTATGTGACTGTACTGCCGTACCTATGGATTGTGTATCCATAAAATGGGGTATCAGCCTACTCAGTGACAGAGGTTTGACTGATACCCCAGAGCATCACTGGGGCGAGCTCCCTGCCACACAGGACCCCTATAACGGGCAGTATCAGAGGAAGGCCCTACAAATTTGAGCCAGGCCGATATTAACCTTATATGGATGTATTTTTATTGGCATTTAATCTACCGAAAAGGACCTATATAAAATGTGGAGAAACGCTAGGGGAAAAAGCCGTTCTTCATAGAATTTGACTTTATTGTTGCATTTTATTATTTGTCCTGAAGAGGGCACTCTTTGCATTGCTATAAGCCTATCTTGCCTTGGCGGTCTACAGCAAAACTGGACACGATAACCACAGATATTTCACTAAATCTGAAGCATTGGCCGGCAGTGGGAGAAGATGGAACGAGATGGATTTTGTCCGGCATTCTGCACATTTTGTCACTCAGTACAGTTTTCTGTTCCCAAAACTAAAATATGTTACGAACAAGGTGGACAAAGGTTTGTAGACTTTATCTTTTGTCAAAGTCAAATAAAAAAAAATGCGTTGTTTAGGAGTGTAAAGATGAATTGAGTTATTGCACACTGAGTTATTGCAAACGCTTGCTATAACAGCTCTTGCTAGGCTCTGCCCACTGGGACTCATTGTTCCCATTGGAAACGACAGACTGTAGCGTAGTCTATCTTAGTTATAAAGTGCAAAACATGCGCACTGGCCATATACTGTTTATGTGAAGTGACATGACAAAAAAATGTATGTTATGCCCAAATGTAAAGCAAGTGCCATGCTGAACGTTCAGACTACAAGGTAACATTAACGTTACAGCCCTTTAGTGAAGCCCGCGAAATCTCGTGTGTTATATTTGGTTTTGGCGAAGGGTATTCCTCAAGCTCTGTCATTTAAATGTTTCCAGAGACACTAAAAAAACACCAGGTTACAAAGTAGCGCTTCGTAGCTACGTTTTGATGTTTGGGTTGTCACTTGTCAGGGACAAGTCCAAATTCACCTTTCGCTTCAATGGGGGGTAGGGACGTCCCAATGACCCTGTATAGCAATTACTTCAGTGGCTACAGTTTTACAATCTATGAAAACATATCTAAATACCAATACATTGAAAAATGTACATTGAAAAATATGTAATTGTTTTCCAGCTGGCTAGCATGGGGCAGCTCAGTCTTCAGTCAGAGCCTAAGTCAACTTTTTTTTCTGGAATCAGTGCAGTTTATCTAACTTTCACTAGAATCAGTTTTCCCCCATACAAAAACCTTGTCTTCCTGGTGCTCCTAAATGTTATGTGGCGCTTACATTAATGTTCTAGAAATACACCATTTTGTTTTCATTCCAGCTATAATAATTGAAATATTCAGATATATTGCTCTAAAATCAGATCCAAAAATCCCATATGGTCGGGCGCTATTAAAATTGTCATACTCCATCCACCCAAGTCATAGACTGTTCTCTCTGCTACCACACGGCAAGCGGTACAGATGCAAAGTCTGGAACCAACAGGACCATGAACAGCTTCTACCATAAACTTCTAAGCCATAAACTGCTAAATAGTTAACCAAATAGCTACTTGGTAGTGGTGTTGCGGGTCAGCTGTTTGTTCACCCGCACTCAATTGCTAATAACCCATCCGCAACCACCAGACAGATGTGTTTATATGTGATAAAGTGAAAAGCTGAGGCCTGCCCCCAACCCCAACCCTCTAATATAGAAAATGCGGTATAGGCTATGATCAGATTGCGGAAAGATTTTTGGGCAGATTTAGTCGTTTCCGCTTATAATTTCCAACATTTTGTAGGCTATTTGTTAGTCAACTTGTCTATAATTAGTAACATGCAGCTTCTCTTATGTAATTATATTTTGAAGACTAAATCAACTCTTGCTCACCAGAATAATTTCATAAATTGATAGAATGAAGTTGAAGTTCTCTGTGATCCAGTAGCGGTGCATGGGTAAAATCACTGGGGAAGCCAAGCCAGAAAAAAATCCCACATTACAACCTGTGTTGTGATATTTGCATTGTTTTTTGTTCTTGCGACCGTGCTATAGGCTAGAGGCCTAAGGCCAAGACAATAAGACACAGTGGCATAATAAATTCAACCAAACCTTTGCTTCATCACAAAACCGGAACGCAACCTCTGTCCGGTGAAGTTCACAAAGCATTTTTAATGTAACAAACAGTTAAATGACCTACAGCATGGTCAAGCAAGTTAATGTTTCTGACATTTTTTGGATCACTAAACAACTAGCCTATTGATTTAGAACCAGAGTTACCGCTAGTCGCAAAGAAAACATGAGCTGCCTCAGCTATTCCAGCACCATTTCAACTTCAACATCATGAAATCACCTATATTTAGTTTAATACAGTGACCACTAAAATATATAAAAAACAATTTAGTCCAATCAACTTAAGCTAAATATGATGTGGCTGTCCATGGTTATGATTTCTGTGTGTGTGTGTGTGTGTGTGTGTGTGAGAGAGAGACTCACCCTACTTGTAGAGAAACGCCAATGTCATCTTCCTCTCTTTCATGTTGAATAAATGGTCTATCACTGTCATACATTACACACTTATTTTTTTGTCTTAGGCTACCTGGCTAAAAAGTTTGCTCCCTAGGCTAACTTCCTTTCATGGGCAACATTAGCTAGTTAACATTAGCCTTCTAGATCTAGCTACATATTGAACTTCCATCCTCTCAGACCAGGGGCACAACAATGTATGAATTAATGGTTGGATCAGAATCGCCGTTATAATAATTGGCCAACACGGAGAATCAAGTAAAACCCCTATCTCCATCCATGGCTAATTTAGGAAAGGGACAATTTTAGCTAGCTAGCTAGCCACTGGGGGACAACAACACAATGAGATGCATAACGAGTTTCTGTTAGAATATTTTATTTTAAAAGAAACAACTATTAATGTTAATTTGAAAGACTCTGATATTATGTTTTATTTTGAAACAAATGATATGGACCCTGATTTAACTTGCATTGTTAATTTGTTTATCTTTAATGGAAGATTCCTTGTCCATAAAATGAAGTGGGCAGAAAACAAACCCCTTTTCACATTATTTAAGATAGAATTTACATTTTATTTTGAAATGATCAGTAAATGTAAAAACAAAAAAGCAATATGCACCATAAAAGTTCTTAACAAATTGAAAATTAATCTTGATATGTAATACTGTTAGGTTTATGTACTCTTGTTTGTATATTTCAGTTTTTTTGTATTTGTGTTCATAATAAAAAATGATTTGAAAACAATAACGAGTTTCTGTCAGTGACATATGCTCTCGATGTGATTGGAATGAAGCCATATCCAAACTGTCTTTGGTGCGCCAAGACCATTCACAGTTGAGCTCAACGCTGATTGGCTGTATTTTCTTTTTTTATATATCAACGGAGGCCAAATGATCGCTGGCTTCCCTTGCATAATTTTTTTTGGGGGAAGCCTGGCCTTCCTTGGCATCCATGAACACAAGCCACTGCTGTGATCTCTGCTTCTTTTGTGGAGCAAAGACATTTAGGGACCGAGGGGAGAATGCAATAACTCTAAAGAAATGGGCAAGATTTTCAAAGCAAAATTTCCAAATGACATCAGTTTGACTGGTTGTAAGCAAATAGAAAGCTGTGTAAACGACCTAATGTGTTTTGATAAGATTTAAGTTCGGCTTGGATGCATATTTTATGTAGCCTAGTTGAAATACTAGCAGCTTTATGATGCCTATATATACTGAACAAAAATATAAATGCAACATGTTAAGTGTTGAAAGATCACAATCTTTCCACACACACAAAAACTTTATATCCTCTCATTTTGTGCACACATTTGTTTACATCCCTATTAGTGAACAATTATCCTTTGCCAAAATAATCCACCCACCTGACAGGTGTGGCATATCATGAAGCAGATTAAACAGCATGATCATTACACAGGTGCACTTTGTGCTGGGGACAATTGAAGGCCATTAAAAACCAGACAGCTGATGAAACAGGAGTAGGTGGGTGGGCACATGCCCATGGCTGCGACCCTGCCCTGTCATGTGAAATCCATAGATTAGGGTCAAATTAATTTATTTCAATTGACTGATTTCCTCATTTGAACTGTAACTCAGTAAAATCCTTGAAATTGTTGCATGTTGCATTTATATTTTTGGTCAGTATAGATATCACCTCTACAGATGGTATCTAACTGCACACTCATTATCTCAAGATGCTGAAAGACAGAAATCATATTTCTCCACTCCTGTTCCCAAGTCAAAATTTAGCCTACACTTAGTGTATACTTTTACTGCAACAAATGCTTAATTCTGCAGAAGTTAATATTAAGACTATGTGAGAGGTTATAAACCTACGGAGTGTCCAGATTTCAGTTTCAATTTAACCCATCTGAACAGAAGGCTACAGTTCCTTTGACGTGCCATAGGCCTATCTGATGTCCCTGTCTTGTCTGTCAAATTTGTATAGTGCCTCACAATCATCACACATAATATCATCCTCTTTTACCACTTCACCAAATCTTTCCCAAACATTAGGCACACTTTTCTGGCTCTCCCTTCTCAACTCTCCATTTCGCAGCTTTTCTACTATTGAAATAAACTCTGACATAGTCCTTTTTGCCTCCGTGGATCAACTAACTTTTTCTGACCATTCCCAAAACCATTTGGTGATATGTATATAGGGCAGCAGCCTCTAAGGTGCAGAGTTACGTAACCGTGTGGAAGCCGCCTAGTGCTGACTATTTAACAGTCTGATGGCCTTGATATAGAAGCTGTTTTTCAGTCTCTCGGTCCCAGTGTTGATGCACCTGTACTGACCTCGCCTTCTGGATAATAGCGAGGTGAACAGGCCGTGACTCAGGTGGTTGTTGTCCTTCATGATCTTTTTGGCCTTCCTCTGACATCGGGTGCTGTAGGTGTCCTGGATGGCAGGTAGTTTGCCCCGGGTGATGCGTTGGGCAGATTGCACCACCCTCTGGAGAGCTCAGCGGTTGCAGGCGGTGTAGTTGCCATACCAGGTGGTGATACAGCCCGACGGGATGCTCTCAATTGTGTATCTGTAAAAGTTTGTGAGGGTTTTAGGTGCCAGCCAAATTTCTTCAGCCTCCTGAGGTTGAAGAGGCGCTGTTTGCGGCTTCTTCACCACACTGTCTGTGTGGGAGGACCATTTCAGATCATCAGTGACGTGTATGCCGAGGAACTTGAAGCTTTCCACCTGCTCCACTGCAGTCCCATCGATGTGGATAGGGGCGTGCTTCCTCTGCTGTTTCCTGAAGTCCACGATCAGCTCCTTTGGTTAGTCGACATTGAGTGAGAGGTTATTTTCCTGGCCCCACACTCCCAGGGCATCTCCTCCCTGTAGGCTGTCTCGTCATTGTTGGTAATCAGGCCTACTACTTGTTGTGTCGTCTGCAAACTTGATGATTGAATTGGAGGCTTGCATGGCCACGCAGTCATGGTTGAACAGGGAGTACAGGAGGGGGCTGAGCACTCACCCTTGTGGGGCCCCTGTGTTGAGGATCAGCGAAGTGAAGGTGTTGTTTCCTACCTTTAAAACCTGCGGGCGGCCCATCAGGAAGTCCAGAACCCAGTTGCACAGGGCGGGGTTCAGACCCAGGTTCCAAGCTTAATGATGAGCTTGGGTTCGATTGGGTTCAAGTCCAGGCTCTGGCTGGGCCACTCAAAGACATTCAGAGACTTGTCTCAAAGCAACTCCTGCGTTGTCTTGGCTGTGTGTTTAGGGTTGTTGTCCTGTTGGAAGGTGAACCTTTGTCCCAGTCTGAGGTCCTAAGCACTCTGGAGCAGGTTTTCATCAAGGATCTCTCTGTACTTTGCTCCGTTCACCTTTCTCTTAATCCTGACTAGTCTCTCAGTCCCTGCTGCTGAAAAACATAAGCACAGCATGATGCTGCCACCCCCATACTTCACTGTAGGACTGGTGTCAGGTTTCCTACAGACGTGGCACATGGTATTCAGGCCAGAGTTCAATCTTGGTTTCAGACCAGTGAATCTTGTTTCTCATTGGACAGAGTCCTTTAGGTGCCTTTTGCCAAACTCTAAGTGGGCTGTCATGTGCCTTTTACTGAGAAGTGGCTTCCGTCTGACCGCTCTACCATAAAGGCCTGATTGGAGGAGTGCTGCAAAGATGGTTGTCCCTCTGGAAGGTTCTCCCATCTCGACAGGAGGAACTCTGGAGCGCCGTCAGAGTGAACATTGGCTTCTTGGTCACCTCCCTGACCAAGCCCCTTCTCCCCTGAGTGCTCAGTTTGGTTCCAAACCTCTTCTATTTAAGAATGATGGAGGCCACTGTGTTCTTGGGGACCTTCAATGCTGCATAAATGTTTTGTTTACTTCCCCAGATCTGTGCCTCAACACAATCCTGTCCCTGAGCTCTACGGACAATTCCTTCAACCTCATGGCTTGGTTTTTGCTCTGACATGCACTGTCAACTATGGGACCTTATATAGACAGGTGTGTGCCTTTCCAAATCATGGACTCCAATCAAGTTGTAAAAACATCTCAAGGATGATCAATGGAAACAGGATGCACCTGAGCTCAATTTCGAGTCTCATAGCAAAGGGTCTGAATACTTATGTTAATAGGGTATCTGTTTTCTAGATTTAATACATTTGCAAACATTTCTAAAACCCTTTTTCTGGTTTGTAATAATGGGGTATTGTGTGTATAATCTGTAGATTGATGAGGGAAAAAATGTATTTGATAAATTAAAGGTCACGCCCTGACCTTAGAGAGCCTGTTTATTTCACTATTTGGTTAGGTCAGGGTGTGATTTGGGTGGGCATTCTAGTTTTCTATTTCTTTGTTGGCGGGTATGGTTCCCAATCAGAGGCAGCTGTCTATAGTTGTCTCTGATTGGGAATCATACTTAGACAGCCTGTTTTCCACCTGAGTTTGTGGGATCTTGTTTTTGTTCAGTTACTGTGTAGCCTGCAGAACATTACGTTCGTTTATCTTTTGTTGTTTTTTGGTGTTCATCTAAAATAAAGAAAGATGTACATCTTCCACGCTGAGCTTTGGTCTCATTCCGACGACGGACGTAGTAACACGTAGCAAAATGTGAAAAGGGGAAGTGGTCTGAATACTTTCCGGATGCACTGTAAATGTAGCCTATAAATTACAAAATAATTATACATTTATGGATTTAAGGTTTTATTTTATCTTTATTCAACCCCCTCCGCCACCTACCCGCCCTTCATTCACACAATATCTAATGACCCTAAACCCGCCAGCTATGCGTTCTAATGAATGATATGGAATGTGTTCCACAACGCGCTAGCAGAGTGGAACTGACCACCCACGGAGTTGCATTATTTTCCAGAGAACGCATAGAGCCCCCAGTTGATTATCCCTTTATAATTTAACACGTCACTAGAAATCTGTTCATTTCCAAGTAGAAATGTGTTCAACATCCACTGAACTAGCTAGCAAGTTTACTAGATAGCTACAGTGGTTGCCATGGTAACCAACCAGACTTGCTAGTTTAGCTAACCAAACCATCAGTCCTAGCATGTTATTATGAAAATCGAATTCAACAATACCAATACTGTTTTCAAATGAGACTTTTTCTTTCAAATGTAGCTAAAAAAAAACATGTAAAAATTAACTATACCGTGCGTTATAGGGAAATAATGCATGCTCTAGAATACCCTTCAAGCCACTCAGAAAGAAGAATTCAACAATGCCATGTTATAATTAAGCAATAAGGCCCGAGGAGATGTGGTATATGGTCAATATACCATGGCTATGGGCTGTTCTTATGCACGATGCATTGCGTAATGCCTGGACACAGCCCTTAGCTGTGGTTTATTGGCCATGTGTCATAAACCCCCAAGGTGCCTTATTACTATTATAAACTGGTTACGAATGTAATTAGAGCAGCAAAAATAAATATTTTGTCATACCCGTGGTATACGATCTGATATACCACAGCTGTCAGTCAATCAGCATTCATGGCTCGAACCACCCAGTTTATAAAGCCTATTATAAACTGGATGGTTCGAGCCATGAATGCTGATTGGCTGAAAGCTATATTTATCAGACCATATACCAAAAGATGACAAAATATGTATTTTTACTGCTCTAATTACGTTGGTAACAGGTTTATAATAGCAATAAGGCTTCTCGGGGGTTTGTGATATATGGCCAATATACCACAGCTTAGGGCTGTATCCAGGCACTCCGCTTTGAGTCGTGCATAAGACCAGCCGTTAGCCGTGGTATATTAGCCATATAACACACCCTCTCTGGAAGTAAACTTGGAGTCACGTGATAATATGTTTTCTGGGCCTCCCACTATGACTCGGCAAACCATGCAGTTTATTAGGCTACAGATTAAATAGAAAAAACTTCACAGGGTGGTGCATGTGATGAGCTGGATGCTCCTTTGCAATAAATATAGAGGGTCTTATAATGGTGATAAGATTGATGCTTTTATAATAATAATCTCATAATGTATGTAGCCTACCCGCACTGTATCAGCGAGCTGTTGGCTAGAGCACACATGCCAAGACCAGTGAGCACATTTGATATATAATGCAACTGTTTGTGACAAAAACCATCAGTAGAGTTGAACATGCGATGGAAACCCATTTAACTTGGATTTTTCATTCAATACATGGGAATTTAACCACAAACGTTGTTTATATGTGCACTATGTCATCACGCACATACTTTTATCCTCAATAAATCAGTTTGATGGAAACACATTTCTGGTGTGAAAATGCACATTATTTTGTGCAGATTATAGAATATTCGCATGAAACCCTGTCGCAAATTGAATGCAAACCTAGCTAATGAGGGACTTTTATTTTGAAGGCGAAACTCAAATTCCACTATTGTGGCTAGCTTCACATAGGTGTGGTTTTGTGACCTGCCTGGGTAAAGGCAAATATGTGCAAATTTGGAAGTCCAACCAGCAATGAACACTGGATTAGCTTTCATTATTAAATGCAAAATGATCCTACATTTTTTGCTCAAGATTGATATGTGGGTTAATTTTGATTATTAAAAAGTAGCCTGAATCATTTTGTTATCACAATAGTGTACATTTTTTTAAACTATTTATTTAAAAGAAAAGATGAGTATGGCCAATTCATAATAAATGTATTATATATGTTTTTATATATCTTATATATAGTGCTTTTCATTAAAGACAATCTCAAAGATGCTTTAAAAAACTAAAAATAAATGTAGGGTTCTGGTAGTGGCAGGTCTTGACATGGCGATGGTCATGTCAAGACGCCTGGATAGGTTTTTAATGTATATCAGCTGACCACATAATGTTATTGCAATCTGGTGCCCGATGGCACAGTCAATGACATGGCATGCAACCATTGGTTGATGCATGCAACGTCTGAGCAGTAGAACACAACACACATGTTGATGCAGTTCAGAAAGGCAGTAGCGGAGGGAGTGACGACGGTACAGGGAGGGAGAAGCGCCAGTTGGGTAGACAGGCCCGGAGCTCGTCTGCATGATTTAAGAGACCACTTATCAACATTAATGCAATTAAGGTTGCCAAAATTACTTGTCTCTGATATCTAACAACCATGGTTAGACTAACAATATGATGCCCAAAATGCACTGGAATGGGATGTTTTCTGTTACTTGATTGGAATAAAGTGTGTTGTACTCTCAAAACTGTTAACACTCCATACCCAACTGTGTGCATGTGAGATTGGTGACAGACCATTAGCTGGGTCATCTAAGGGGCATGTGCTATGCGTGTTTGGCTCCAAAGTCTCCCAAGTGCTGCTACTACTACAGTACATGTGTTGCAACATACTGTATGGCTGAATCCCAAATCACCCAACTCCCTCCGGCCCTCCATTTGCACGTTCACGCGCGCCTCCATCATATGCACAAGTGTCCCAAAGCTGAGGGAGTGAAAATGATTGAGGGTTTAGGGGCTAATTAAGACCCTCCAATAGCCACATTGACCAAGGCTGCTGGCTCCAGAGTGAAGTGCTATCCCAACACGCACCACAATATATGTTTAGAATTTGCTCAATTTCATACAAATTAATTGAGAGGTGTGTTTAATGATATGACGTGTGTTTGTTTGTGACTGATTTCGAAACTTGACATATAAAACAAATGAAATACTTACCAAATGAAAATGTTTTACTGTAACATCTTGTAAAACAACTGGGGGATTTGTTTAATTTAATTTCATGTTTTATTATTTAAATGTGAACATGAATTGCATCATTCAAGTCACCAGTGTGTGCTGAAGTTGATAGGTTTATTGATCCCTCGCCACTCTATGGAAGTCTCGTTCGGTTGTCACTGGGGCCTTTTCTCATTTGGGCAAGTCCGTCTTCCGCCCTCTCTCCTCTGTCCTCTCATCGATAAGTGGTCAAGTGGTCGATAGCCTCCTTTTGGCAAGGAAGAGTCTTTTGCAGAAGAGTTTTGAAATCTGTTTGTATAAGAAATTGTTTTCTCAAAGGAGAAAAGCATGCAAACATTTAAAATGATATGCTACTTTCATCTGGAAAATGTCTTGCACAACTTGCTACATTTGTTTTTATAACTTTATAAATGTATTTTGGAATTCCACCCTGTAAACGTAATTTGCCTGATGAGGCGCGATTGGAGGAGTCTCATTTCGTATGAGCACATTTTCGTACATTTTCCCTCTCTTCGATTACCTTACCTTTTTCAAAAGGAAGCGTCAGAGAACGGAGAAGAGAGGATGCAGGAGTTTAACAAATCCAATTGAGAAAAGGCATAGATCGTATACAGCTACGGACAGAAGTGACTTTACGTAGCAGGTTAGAACAGCACATATAAGCCTGGGACAGTAACCACTCAAAGTTGGCCTTCGTGGGAGTGACCTATTGAGTAAAGTATTTGTCATCATTTCATTTTTGCAAATCATATGAGGCGTGGCTCTGTGCTTGTTGTGTGCATACAGGGATGGTTAGCGGGAAGGTGCTGTGTGAGATGACTGGTTGGTAGCACTCACTTCTGTCATCAAGAAGTACTTTGAGAGACGAGTCAAGGATCATATCACCTCCACATTACCGGCCACCCTAGAACCACTTCAGTTTGCATACCACCCCAACATACCCCCAATGTGGTACGCAATCACTATCACGCTGCCCTATCCCATCTGGACAAAAGGAATACCTATGTAAGAATGTGGTTCATTGACTACAGCTCAGCATTCAACACCATAGTACCCTCCAATGAGCCATTGGGCCCGCCCTGCAACCTCATTGAATAGTGCTGGACTGGCCTCTTGCAAGCCGTCACTAAAATGCGAGGGGCTTAGGCTCATAGGCTTGAACTCTAATTACTAGGGAGTTGGCCCATGTGGGGCTAAATGTAGGGTAAATGGTGGCGGCACAGCTTCAAGAAAACTGTCGCCTTGAAACTAGAGATTTCATGGTTAATTGCGATAAAACAGTAATTCTGCGCATAGATTATGCGAGTATGAACTACACATTTACACAACCAGCCCAAAGTGTGGGGTTTAAAAAATACATTCTTAGTCGCCAAAGTACAGGAGTATGTCTTTAATTGCTCACTACATGTTTTAATAGATTGCCCCTAGGTCTAGCTCCAGGGGTATGACAGAGCTGTGACAATCCAGTTGGATATACAAGTATTTCAATTTATCAGAACCAAATTATCCATCCATATAGTTCGAATGACTGAAATCCTAAAGTGTTCTGTACAGTTGGCCATGGACCTGAAAACTCCGGGAAAGATACCAATAGGCCTGCTGATTAATATTTAACAAAACTGGAATGGTAATGCACGCCTGGAGTTGAGGGCAGGAATTGTCTGATACGTTTTTGGCGAAATAAAGTAAATATGCTGCTTACCATTCCGTTGAAAGTTATTAGTGCGCATTTCTTCTTTAGTTACACCTCGTGTTGTTCATTATGGGGAAATGTCCAGACCACTCCAGATATTCCAGCGATTGCTAAATATTTCACCACAAAAGGTAGATATGAAGAAGTGAACCCTTACCTCATTGATGACATACTCGCTGTAAACAAATCTCTTGTAAAGCCCCCATCTGCAGAATGTCGCGAAATTCATCTGACCGCTATCATACGGCACGGTTCAAGGTACCCGACGACGAAAAACGTCAAGAAGATGCGAGCACTTCACAATCTTGTTGTACAGAAGGCCTCTGGAGAGGAGCGCTGGTTGCGTGAAATTACGCAGTGGAAGATGTGGTACACTGATGAGATGGATGGCCGTCTCGTTCAAAAGGGAGTCCTCGACCACAGGCATTTGGCAGTCAGGTTGTCCAAGTTATTTCCATCATTGATATCTAAGGAGAAGCTACAAGATGGTCACATCAAGTTCATGACCAGTTCTAAGCACAGGTGTGTGAACAGCACCCTTTCTTTCCAGGGAGGACTGGCAAAGCTCTGGGACATAGAAGGTAGATATAACCCTACTCGATGTCTGTATGATAGCATCGTGTCAAAGTGCAAGCATATTGCATACAACTCTTTATTTATTATTTGCAAGACATAAGGCATATATATACTAAGTAGGTCAATGTTAGCCTTGTCGTATTTGAGGAAAGCTCAACTACGTTCTTATATCGAGGCAGGGTTGAGGATCGATAACTGGTCAATTTGCTAGTAAGAGAGTGGCCAAGTCGGCGGGATATCTGTTTCCCTCCAGAAGGTAGCGTTGTTCTTCGTTTCGCCCACCAAGCGAGTTTTTGGATGGAGGTCAGTGAGTCGAATTTGGTCAACAAAAAAACGAATGGGTTATTTGCGGGAATGATCGAATAAAAGTTTCGTAATGCTTAAGTTGTTAAGTGTGTACTAACAAGGACACGTGACATCCCGGCAACTTTATACATTTTTTTTCGGAGTTGTCTCGAAATTATTATGCATATTAATGGTATGAAATAAACCCTAATCGAATATTTAAAATATATTACAATAATGCGATGTATCTACCAATCCAAGAAGGGACAGTTGGGAGCTAGAGAACCCGCCGAGTTGCTTTGTGGCTCCCATTGTTAGGGTAGAGAGAGGTATCTTGTCAGTATATCCATAATCTTTGCTAGCAACAACAGCAGTCGAAACATGGTGCTTTCAAGACAACTGGTAACGCGGGGGAAAAAAAGAGGTCAAATCATGACGTCAGTTTATTTTCGGGTCGGAATGTCCGAATTTAAGAAAGATGCCCGAGTTGACTGTTCAGTTGGATGACTGTTTTTTCAGAGTTCCCAGTTGTCTTGAACGTGGCATCCATGCTTATCAATTCAATTCAATTCAATGGGCTTTATTGGCAGATAATATACAACAATTAAATAAACAATAAAAATGAACAGTAAACATTACACTCACAGAAGTTCCAAAAGAATAAAGACATTACAAATGTCATATTATGTATAAATACAGTGTTGTAACGATATACATAAGGGAAAATAAATAAGTATAAATATGGGTTGTATTTACAATGGTGTTTGTTCTTCACTGGTTGACCTTTTCTTGTGGCAACAGGTCACAAATCATGCTGCTGTGATGGCACACGGTGGCAAGAAAATGTACACTGCTAATCAATCTCAGTGTATGTAGTACCTCAAGGCCGCTACACCTGCAGTTGAGCAACACAAATTAGGAAAAAAATGTGGTGGTTGTATTCGATAAAAGTTTTTATTAAAAGTATGAATTTCAGCACCCCACAGTAGGACCACAGTTGTACAGGAAAAATGTAGATACAGGTAAGCGTTTTCAGAATTGACATTTTTACAAGTATAGACTGATAAATCACGCAACCAGTTATCAATACTCAACCGCTTAGATATAAGAGAACAGAGTTTAGCGTTCCTCAGCTAGGCTGGTCCCAGATCTGTTTGTGCGTTTGCTTACACTATTTGTCATTGACAAGCTAAACAATTGACCCTTCGCTAAGCTCCGACCCCATTGGTTACTGTTGCGTCCTCGGACAACATGTTCCCTGGAATCCCAATTCCCCAAATTGTTTGGCATGAGTTGGTAGGAGAGCAGAAACAACACCCACGCTAGGTAAATGTAATACCGATATTATATTTTGTCATAAGTGGTCATTTTTCATGATATTGCATTGGCCAGCAGTCTTTTGGTTGTGAAATTATAAACAATGTGTCATAACACGCAGGGTTATAACACTATCGATAACACTGTAAAAAAAAACGTTCTGAACTTGTCACTAGCTTTTCATTTGTGCTTTTCATTCACTTTCATTGACCTTAATATTATTATAATTTTCAAAACTTTGAAGATCTCCGTTTGAATGACCAGTGCCTTCTATGTTTGATTCCAAAGATGAAGAGATTGACTACGAGGTGAACGATGCACTGATGAGGTTCTTTGACAAATGCACCAGGTTTGTGGAGACTGTCGACAAGAACCAGTCAGCCATGGCTGAGCTGGACAAGTTCACGTCCAGTGCAGAGATGAGGAGGGTGCAGGAGAAGATAGCAGACCGGCTCCTGGTCCCCTACAGCCACATTACATCAGGTCTCCATCTCTAGCCTATCTGTCTCTATCTCTATTTGTGTGTGAGTTGTCACAGGACGTTGGGAAACAAAAATGTCTATTCTACAGTGGATAGTAAATATTTTATAGCTATTCTATTATTACTGAGAGGGCTATCCTCATGATGTTGCTCATGTTCTCTATACAATGAACGGATCTCCTTCAGATCTGCTTGATTGCAAACATTTTACAGAATATTTAGACACTAGATGGGGCTGTTTTCTCACTAACTGTACAAAACAGTTAAGCCCTCCCATATACAATTCCCTCAACTGAATGGTTTTGTCAGAATGTCATTTTTACACGGAATGGCGGCAGGTAGCCTAGCGGTTAAGAAAGTTGGGCAAGTAACCGAAAGGTCGCTGGTTTGAATCCCCAGGTCGACAAGGCAATTAAAGTTCCAATGGAGCCATTTTTTTATCTCAATATCAAATCATTTCTGGGTAACAATTAAGTACCTTACTGTGATTGTTTTTAGAGACCGAGCTATATGTTGTTTGGGGTCCGATATGATTCCTGTATTTTGAGGGGGAAAACGTACCAATACTGATATATCTGCCGATGTACTGTTTTACAGTGGGGGAATTAGTGTAATTTTTCCACACTGAATTCTCATACATTGCCATCCAAAAGAGCAATTGTCCAATAACTGCTTCAAATATTGATTCCATACATTGTGACAATAATGGCACATCATGAAAATGGCCGCAAGTGTTCAGATTAGTGCCCTCAGGAAGTATTCATACCCCTTGACTTATTCCACATTTTGATGTGTTACAGCCTGAATTCAAAATGTATTAAATAAAATAAAAAATCTCACCTATCTACACACTATACTTCACAATCACAAAGCGAAAACATGTTTTTAGACATTTTTGCTAATTTATTGAAAATTAAATACAGAAATATCTAATTTACATAAGTATTCACACCCCTGAATCAATACTTTGTAGACACACCTTTGGCCGCGATTACAGCTTACAGTCTTTCTGGGTAAGTCTTTAGAGTTTTGCAAACCTGGATTGTACAATATTTGCACATTATTATTATTTTATTTCTTCAAGCTCTGTCAAATTAGTTGTAGATCAATGTTAGAAACCCATTTTCGGGTCTTGTCGTAGATTTAAATCGAAACTGTAACTTGCCTCTCTCTCAGGAACATTCACTGTCTTCTTGATAAGTAATTCCAGGGTAGATTTGTCCTTGTGTTTTAGCTTATTGTCCTGCTGAAAGGTGAATACATCTCCCAGTGTCTTGTGGAAAGCAGACTGAACCAGGATTTTGCCTGTGCATAGCTCCATTCTGTTTTATTTTTTTATCCTGACAACTCCCCAGTCCTTAACGATTACAAGCATACACATAAAATGATGCAGCCATCACTATGTTTGAAAATATGGAGAGTGGTACTCCGTAATGTGTTTTATTGTATTTGCACCAAACATAACACATTGTATTCAGCACAAAAAGTGAAGCGCTTTTTTTCCACATTTGTAGCAGTATTACTTTAGTGCCATGTTGCAAACAGGATGCATGTTTTGAAATATTTGTATTCTATGCAGGGTTCCTTCTTTTCACTCTGTCAATTAGGTTGGTATTGTGGAGTAACTACAATGTTGTAGATCTATCCTCAGTTTTCTCCTATCACAGCCATTAGACTCTGTAACTGTTTTAAAGTTACCATTGGCCTCATGGTGAAATCCCTGAATGGGTTCCTTCCTCTCTGGCAACTGAGTCAGGAAGAACACCTTTATCTTTGTAGTGACTGGGTGTATTGATACACTATCCAAAGTGTAGTTCATAACTTCACCATGCTCAAAGGGATATTCAATGTCTGCTTTTTTCCCCCCATCTACCAATAGGTGCTCTTCTTTGCAAAACATTGGACAACCTACATGGTCTTTGTGGTTGAATCTGTGTTTGATGGACTTTACAGATAATTGTATGTGTAGGGTACTGAGATGAGGTAGTCATTCTAAAGTCATGTTCTACACTATTATTGCACACAGTGAGTCCATGCATCTTATGTGACTTGTTAAGTGCATTTTTACTCCTGAACTTATTTAGGCTTGCCATTACAAAGGATTTAAATACTTATTGACTCAAGACAGTTCAGCTTTTTATTTTTTATTCATTTGTAAAAAATAATAATAATAATAATAATTTTAAAACATCATTCTACTTTGACATTATAGGGTATTGTGTGAAGGCCAGTGACATAAAAATCTCAATTTAATCTATTTTAAGTTCAGGTTGTAACAACAATGTGGAAAAGGTCAAGGGGTGTAAATACATTCTGATGGCGCTGTAAGCAAGATATTCCCTTTTTTCATCCTATTTATTGAATATCGGTTATCGGTGGAGTTATTGGCCGACACCAATGTAGCGTTTAAAGGCCAATATTATCCTACAATATCGGTGAACCTATATATCGGTCGGGCTCTAATTGTTTTCAGTTAAAATAGTCAAAAAGAAAAAAAAATAGCTTCTTATCGAAGAGCAATTTCTCAAGCAAGAATTTAGCTAGCACTGTCAGGGAGTGGTCGGAGTTGGGAGGGGAAAACTAGCTATTATTGACAGAGATGTTTTGATCTCTCTTTCTTATTGGCCTGTTAACTAATTTACCACCAGGTAATGTCACCAGGCAGGTCAAAACTCACAGGCTGAAATTTCTGTCGGTCTTTTCAAGTAGCTCTTACACTGAAAGGGCATTATCATAATTTTCACATTTATTTTTCCAACCTCATAGTGTGGAAATATATTACAGCTGGGCGATATGGACAAAAATACACATTGCGATAAATTGCCTGAATTGATCCGATAACGATAAATAGAACAATAAGTTTGTAACATTAATGTGAACCACAGTTTAAAAACAAATATCTTTTAAACTACTACTACTAGTTTGATGGTTGTAGCCATCATTTGTGTCATTAACAATCACCCATTTTAGCAAACTTATTTTGTTTCATACTTCATATTATCGTTATGAACAATATCAGCAAATGCCTGCGAAATGTGATCGGTATGGTTGTTGTCAATCATTTTCGGTTTATTGTCCTAGCTCTAAAATACACTACTTAACCAAAAGTATATGGACACCTGCTCGTCGAAAATCTCATTTCAAAATTATGAGCATTAATATGGAGTTGGTCCCCCTTTGCTGCTATAACAACCTCCACTCCTCTGGGAAGGCTTTCCACTAATGTTGGAACATTGCTACGGGGACTTGCTTTCATTCAGCCACGAGTGTTAGTGAGGTCGGTCACTGATGTTGGGCGATTCACATTCTGTAAGCTTGTGTGGCCAACGGGTGTGGCTGAAATAGCCAAATCCACTAATTTGAACGGGGTGTCCACATACCTTTGTATAAATATATAACACAGGAAAATCCCATTTTTGACTGCACTGGGCCTTTAAACCTAATTGTTCCATAAGTCGATCTGGATAAGTGTCTGCTAAATGACTCAAATGTAATGGCTCCTGTGAACACTTTGCCATTACTTTCCCCCTGTAGACATGGCTGAGGCTGCATTTTACCTGTGTGCTTACGAGTTGGCCATCAAAACCATCAACTCCCCCTGGTGTCAACTCTTTGATGAGGCAGATGCACTGGTACGTCAACTGTATTCCCTGCAGTAGTAATCATTTTACGTCATTGCAGAGTATTGACCAGTTCAAGTGAAAATGGAACCATTTATTATTTATGGGGAACTCTATTTTTTTGAAGCAGTGATCAAAAACATTGAGGTTCGTCAATATTGGAGAGATGAATTAGATGCATCTAGCCTAACTAGTAATCCATTGAGCTTTTTATGTGAAGTGCTTTTGCTGATAGGACATTAATCTAAAACATAATGAATGTATTATTTACAATATCCTCACCTAATCTACAGTATGAATAGATCTTGCATTGTCAATAAGAAGCTGGGCTATGTGGGTGTGTCCTGTTTTATAAGGTAAGTTGGCCCAGCTCTCAGGTGGCCTAGGGGAAATCCTACCACGACTCTACACAATGAGAGATTGTCTATCTGAGGGCGTCACTCACCGAAGTATTCATACAAAGCCTACCCTACATATCATGGTATACGGTGCATTCGGAAAGTATTGAGACCCCTTAACGTTTTCCACATTTTGTTACGTTACAGCCTTATTCTAAAATGTATTCATGTTTTTTCCCCCCTCACCAATCCAAACACAATACCCCATAATGACAAAGCAAAAAAGGTTTTTCAGACATTTGCAAATTTATAAATAAAAAATAAAAAAATGAAATATCACATTTACACTAGTATTCAGACCCTTTGCTATGAGACTCGAAATTGAGCTCAGGTGCATCCTGTTTCCATTTATCATCCTTGAGATGTTTCTACAACTTGATTGGAGTCCACCTGTAGTAAATTAAATTCATTGGACATGATTTGGAAAGTCTATATAAGGTCCCACAGTTGACAGTGCATGTCAAAGCCATGAGGCCAAAGGAATTGTCCGTAGAGCTCCAAGACAGGATTGTGTCGTGGCACAGATCTGGGGAATGGTACCAAAAAATGCCTACAGCATTGAAGGTCCCCAAGAACATTGTGGCCTCCATCATTCTTAAATGGAAGAAGTTTGGAACCATCAAGACTCTTCCTAGAGCTTGCCTCCCGGCTAAACTGAGCAGTTGGGGGAGATGTGCCTTGGTCAGGGAGGTCACCAAGAACCCGATGGTCACTCTGACAGAGTTCCTCTGTGGAGATGGGAGAACCTTCAAGAAGGACAACCATCTCTGCAGCACTCCACCAATCAGGCCTTTATAGTAGAGTGGGCAGACAGAAGCCACTCCTCAGTAAAAGGCACATGACAGCCCGTGTGGAGTTTGCCAAAAGGCACCCAAAGACTCTCAGACCATGAGAAACAAGATTCTCTGGTCTGATGAAACCAAGAATGAACTCTTTGGCCTGAATGCCAAGTGTCACATCTGGAGGAAACCTGGTACCATCCCTACAGTGAAGCATGGGGGTGGCAGCACCATGCTGTGGGGATGTTTTTCTGCGGTAGGGACTGGGAGACTAGTCTGGATCAAGGGAAAGATGAACGGAGTAAAGTACAGAGAGATCCTTGATGAAAACCTGCTGCTGAGCGCTCAGGACCTCAGACTGAGCTAAGATTCACCTTCCAACAGGACAACAACCCTAAAGACACAGCCAAGACAACGCATGAGTTGCTTCGGGACAAGTTTCTGAATGTCCTTGAGTGGCCCAGCCAGAGTCCAGGCTTGAACCCTATCGAACATCTTGCGAGTGGCACAGCGGTCTAAGGCACTGCATCTCAGTGCTAGAGGCGTCACTATAGACCCTGGTCCGATTCCAGGCTGTATCACAACCGGACGTGATTGGGAGACACACAATTGGCCCAGCGTTGTCTGGGTTAGGGTTTGGCTGGGGTAGGTCGTCATTGTAAATAAGAATTTGTTCTTAACTGACTTGCCTAGTTCAATAAAAAAGAGACCTAAAAATATCTGTGCAGCGACACTCCCCATCCAACCTGACAGAGCTTGAGAGGATCTGCAGAGAAGAATGGGAGAAACTCCCCAAATACAGGTCTGCCAAGCTTGTAGTGTCATACCCAAGAAGACTTCAGGCTTTAATCGCTGCCAAAGGTGCTTCAACAAAGTACTGAGTAAAGGATCTGAATGCTTTTGTAAATGTGATATTTCAGTTTCTTTTTTGTAATAAATTTGCAAACATTTCTAAAGACCCTTTTTTGTTTTGTCATTATGGGGTATTGTGTTTAGATTGATGAAAAAAAACAATTGAATCCATTTTAGAATAAGGTTGTAACGTAACAAAATGTGGAAAAAGTCAAGGTCTTTCCGAATGCACTGTACTTATACAGCAATTACCCCACTAACAGGTTAATGTATATGGAAACTATCTAACGTGGTATCCACACAAAGCCTACACCATCTAATCCCATGGTATACTTACACAGCATTTACCTCACAAACAGGTTTTGGAGTATGCAAATGACCTGAAGCAGTTCTGGAAAAGGAGTTATGGTCATGACATCAACAGCAAGTCAAGCTGCATCCTTTTTCATGATGTATTCAGCCGTCTGGATAGAGCGGCCAATGAGATCAGGTGAGGGACTGGTTAGCCTTTGGGTAAAAATGTAACTAACGTAAAAAAAAAACATTTTTAGGCTATATGTGTTTAAAAGGACAGGAAACTTCATAATCAAAGTTTGTCAGACGTTTACAAACCAGAAATATAGTGTAATGTAAACATTAATTGTTGTCCCACGCCATTGGTTGTGTTGGTCCGCGTCTTTATATCCCACATGAATGGAAAAAAATAAGCACAGAATAAAATCTGGAAATTATAGCGCTTATCTTTTCCATTGATTCCATTCTACTCAACAGATGTCTGGGAAGTGGACGTATCTCAATGCAAGACCACTTTGCCTGGGGCTGTGGTAGCCTTGAGGTTGCCTTTGTGTTGTTGTACCCTTGAGCAAAGATCTTATCCCCTAACCTGCTCAATGGATGCTGCTCTGTGGCTGACCCTGTGCAGCTTCCAGCCTCATGTGAGTGTGGGTTGTGTCTGAGTTGTTGGGAAAAAACAAGACCGCGAAAAGACGTATGTTTCGCAATGGATACTTCCTAAACCGACCAAAAATTCAAGTGGTATTGTACTTGAGGTCAGAAAGATCTGACAAACTTTGATTTTGGTGTGAACTGTCGTTTTTAAGGGATACTTCCAAAACCGATTAGGACCAAACTGTAATATTATACAAACAACTGCCCGGTACAGTATCTATTGCAAGTGTCAGAAATACTGTTAGAAAATAACCTGTCAACGTGTCAATAGAATATGACGCATGAACCTTCTCGTTTGCACCCTGTGTCCTGTTATACATCCTAGTTTAGCCAAGTCCTCAAACTGTCAGTGTCGTATACATGATACTGAGAGAAGTTTAACCAAAGCGCATACATATGGGGGTAGGATTATGGGCAATCCACATCAAACATTATTCAATACTCATTATAGGGTTCAAATGAGTAATACAATTACCCATCCATAGCAGCTCATCATAGAAGTTTGCAGACCTTTTTGTCTGGTCAGGATCCTGTTGTGTGGGTGTGTGTGTGTGTGTGCCTTTTCCCTGGACTGTGACGAAATTGTATTTTGTGGTTCACGCACCACACCCACACGTCAATACACACTTCTGTTACAGAATGAATGTGTCTGTCATGCTGTGTTGCACGCACAGTGCATGTAGCAGCACACCTGATCATAGAACTCGTAAGAATATGAATCTGTGAGTTGTGGCACTCCTCTGTTGTAAAGGTAAGAGGAGATTTGATTTGATTTGATTTGATTTTTCAAATAATGTGAATTGATGTACCTGCCACATCATCTCAAGGTTTCTTGTCAGTCAATGGAACACTGTAGGTGAGAGTGGGGTAAATGGAGCCATTTTTTACATTCCGCCTTACTATGTGAAGGGAAATATAGTACTCTTTCTAACTGATATCTACACATATTTCAGGGTGTTGTGTATCCTTGGAAATAATAATAAAAAAAATATATAAACATAACAGTTTGTAAAACATAGTTTGTCCAAAAAAAAGTGTTCTCTTGGAACAACTTACCCCCGGGTATGGGGTAAATTGAGCATAGGCCAGGGTAGATTGAGCCGCCTTGGGGTAAGTGGGTGCTTCTGTCCTGTGACAGTGGGCGATGGTGCTAGTAGGTCATAGAATGGGGCTGTGGTATATTGTATATCTTAAATGTATGTCTACATTCCGATGTAGATCACTGTTTAATATTGATTACCCTTCCATTTCCATACCCGTTGTCTGGGACAGGGATTTTGTTTCGATGTGCCAATTCGTAGGCAAGATTTCTGCATTTGAGGTTACTAAGCCCATGAAACTGGTCCGTGAAATTCTTTAAATTTTTAGCAAGCTCAGACTCCATGTCATCAGATAAAACCTTGTGTGTCTCTGCTAATCTATCATAGCGTGTCGCACAGGTACATGTCTGTTTGTTTCTTCTTTTTTTTACCTCTTCAGTGTCACTCAGTAAAACAAAATATTCCATTGCTGCTGCTCGAATGGACTTCTTCCCTTCTTTCACTTCCTTGGCTGCTCTATCAAGAACCTCAAGGGGGGTTAGACTCCTGCTTGTTTTACGTTTGTATACACAGGGCACAATGTCTGCTCTGTAACCATACAGATTTTGTTCATATAACACATTGTAAAAATACTAATGCATACTAATGTTTGAATGCATAAAACTGAGAATGCAATCATCATTTGAATAGGGTATGGTGGCCATTGGCTCAACTTACCCTAGTCATTGCCTGAACTTACTCCAAGGCAAACATTAGGACTATATTAGACCACACAGCTACAAGGATGCACTTTCATGTTAGGTTAAATAAATTAATTTGACTTTCTGAAAATCAGTTTTTTGGACCTAACTTGCTCACCACTTTTTCCATGTGGTTTCTTCCTTCAGACTCCATGAAATGATGACCACATCGGCAAAGGGGAAAATCTTGCATTTAGTACAGGGCAACATGCAGGGACAACATGTTGCGGTCAATTCCTGCATTCCATACATGAATACAAATCGTTCAAAACTGTTCTCAACTGACACCCCCTTGAGTATATGTCGACTAGTGTATGACAACTAGTGTTTTGCAATTCACTGCCTCTGGTCAAGCAAGTTCTTGTTCACTTACATACCACATTGTTCTGCCGCAAATAAATAATTACCCTCCTGAAGTATACATGTCCCATTCTGTCCCTCAGATCTGGCAGTAATGTCACAGAAGCAGCGACCATCCAGGTGGGTCATGCTGACACTCTCCTGCCTCTGCTGACCCTGCTGGGCTTCTTCAAGGACAGCGTGCCCCTGACCTCCGACAACTATGTCACCCAGGGCCAGCGTGCCTTCCGCACTAGCCGAATGATGCCCTACGCTGCCAACCTGGTCCTTGTGCTGTATGACTGCAGTGGAAACCTCCGTCTGCAGGCACTGCTCAACGAGAGGCCCCTGGCCTTCCCAGGCCTGGCCGACAACCAGGGGGAGGAGGGAGCCCCGCTCTACCAGGATGTCAGAGACCACTACGGGGAACTGCTCCAGGGCTGCGACTTTGAGAAGGAGTGCCAACTGTTCCCATCCAAATGAGGGAGTCAACGCTATAAACGGGTGTCATTCATCAGTAAAGTGTGTCTCTGATGTGTATTCAAATCAAAGTTTATTGGTTGCATACAAAGATTTGGAAGTGTTATAGCAGGTGCAGTGAAATGCTTATGTTACTCGCTCTAACAGTGCAGTAGAATGCCTCAAATACACAAATAATAAAACAATATTTGCTGTAATATTATAGATATGGTTAGACCAATGTGGCGAGCTGCTGTGGTAGAGCACCACTTTACTTCTATGGCTAGATAATTTGATTGAGAGTGAAATTTCTGTGTATATGCGCAATGTTGGAATGGAATTATGATTCACTCTGTTCAAGGCCACAACATCCGTTTATTCAAATGTATGGTAGTATTAGAGACACAAAACAGATTAATCGGACCAAATTTACCAATTGAGATCCATTGGAGGCTCCTAAGGGGAGGACGGCTCATAATAATGGCTGGAATGGAGCGCAATGAATGGCATTAAACACATGGAAACTATGTATTTGATACTATTCCACTCCAGCCATTACCACGAGACCGTCCTCCAAAATGAAGGTGCCACCAACCTCCTGTGTTGAGATCAATCCACCAAAAGTGCTGACTTTAATGTAAGCTTGCCACTGCTACCAATACAGAAGTATTACTAATATTACTAGAATCTGTCAAATCAAACGGGATACAGCTTATGACCAAAAATGACAGTTACTGTACATAGTAGGTGATACACTGCCCCTCTCCAGAAACAACACCTATCCTCCATGTACTTGTGTAGACCTGAGAAGAACGCATAGGTGTAGTCATTATGATTTATTTTTTATTTTTAATGAAGTGGAGATACTACCATATTTCGTACACCTATTGTGGAGATATAGGCCAGAATTGTCTTTTTTGGACAAGGACTATGTAATTTATATAATGTCCTGCTGCTAGATATTACAGAAGTTAGGCCTATAATTGTTCTAATACTGTATAACTTGATTATTATTAAAGTATAATTTGAACTACACAGGCTAGTTTATTTTGTTAAAACTTTTGAACAGACGATGCAATCTCAACCACACTGCACACTGCCCTAACCCATCTGGACAAGAGGAATACCTATGTGAGAATGCTGTTCATTGACTATAGCTCGGCATTCAACACCATAGTACCCTCCAAGCTCGTCATCAAGCTCGAGACCCTGGGTCTCGACCCCGCCCTGTGCAACTGGGTACTGGACTTCCTGACGGGCCGCCCCCAGGTGGTGAGGGTAGGCAACAACATCTCCTCCCCGCTGATCCTCAACACTGGGGCCCCACAAGGGTGCGTTCTGAACCCTCTCTTGTACTCCCTGTTCACCCACGACTGCGTGGCCACGCACGCCTCCAACTCAATCATCAAGTTTGCGGACGACACAACAGTGGTAGGCTTGATTACCAACAACGACGAGACGGCCTACAGGGAGGAGGTGAGGGCCCTCGGAGTGTGGTGTCAGGAAAATAACCTCACACTCAACGTCAACAAAACTAAGGAGATGATTGTGGACTTCAGGAAACAGCAGAGGGAACACCCCCCTATCCACATCGATGGAACAGTAGTGGAGAGGGTAGCAAGTTTTAAGTTCCTCGGCATACACATCACAGACAAACTGAATTGGTTCACTCACACAGACAGCATTGTGAAGAAGGCGCAGCAGCGACTTCTACAGATGCACAATCGAGAGCATCCTGGCGGGCTGTATCACCCGCTCCGCCCTCAACCGTAAGGCTCTCCAGAGGGTAGTGAGGTCTGCACAACGCATCACCGGGGGCAAACTACCTGCCCTCCAGGACACCTACACCACCCGATGTCACAGGAAGGCCATAAAGATCATCAAGGACATCAACCACCCGAGCCACTGCCTGTTCACCCCGCTATCATCCAGAAGGCGAGGTCAGTACAGGTGCATCAAAGCTGGGACCGAGACTGAAAAACAGCTTCTATCTCAAGGCCATCAGACTGTTAAACAGCCACCACTAACATTGAGTGGCTGCTGCCAACACACTGACACTGACTCAACTCCAGCCACTTTAATAATGGGAATTGATGGGAAATGATGTAAATATATCACTAGCCACTTTAAACAATGCTACCTTATATAATGTTACTTACCCTACATTATTCATCTCATATGCATACGTATATACTGTACTCTATATCATCGACTGTATCCTTATGTAATACATGTATCACTAGCCACTTTAACTATGCCACTTTGTTTACATACTCATCTCATATGTATATACTGTACTCGTTACCATCTACTGTATCTTGCCTATGCTGCTCTGTACCATCACTCATTCATATATCCTTATGTACATATTCTTTATCCCCTCACACTGTGTACAAGACAGTAGTTTTGGAATTGTTAGTTAGATTACTTGTTGGTTATTACTGCATTGTCGGAACTAGAAGCACAAGCATTTCGCTACACTCGCATTAACATCTGCTAACCATGTGTATGTGACAAATAACATTTGATTTGATTTGATTTGAATTGGAAGTGTGAACAGTGAATTGTGACTGGTTGTCCTTTTCTTTGCAATGTAGGAAAATGAATGCCAAATTCTTTACATTTCAATTTATTAAAATGTATTTCATTTTCAGTCAGACATCAGGGGCAAAGTTTTACCGTTGTGGCATTGTTCTTTAGTTGGTTTGCCCTCAATCTTTATAAAAACACTACATAAGAATAGTCTGGTTGATTTATACTTTTGCAAATAAACCCTATGTAAATTCACCGGTTCCGAAGCTCAGCCCCGCACTGTCGTAATCTCGATACATTGGTTTGCCAACAGGAATATGCAGATTTCTGAACCCTGGAGGAGGATTGGAGGCTGGGCCAGTGGAATGCTACGTGTCTTGAGGTCTTTCTACAGTTCTTAGATGACTATCGTCAAAGTTGTCAAGTAACTCGAGCGAGGCGACACATTCCTACCGGTTATTGGACCTTATACTCTCCGGGTCAACAGTCCATTGGGGTTAACCTTAGCCTAGTGCATGATGTTGGGTGTCAAAAAGCAGCAGACGGTAAGATATACATACACTTATTTGAAACATCATATTCAAATATAAAATAGATTTTGAAAGTTGTCTAATAGCATAAGCATGTATAGAAATGTTGTAGCCCACGAAGCCCAGAGTGCTCGAGCTGCCTAGGCTAGAAATGGTGTAGCCTCAATGCATTTATAAAATAATTATTGAATAGTGCGCTTTGGGTGACCTTTATACGTGTATTTCGTTAACTAACGCTATAACCTCATTCTAATTAAAACCTTTAACTGATAAGTTACATAATAGCAATTATGTGGATAAAGTGCTAGACATGTTTGTTGACCAAATCTACTTCATCAAACAACGGTTAGAAGTCTGATACGATCAGCGCTGTCACTGTTGACCGTGAAGTAGGCTATTTTCAAGTTTTCACACTGGTAGGAAATTAAACTGATTTGATTTGACATAGGCATTGGTGGAAAAAATGCCCAACTGTCATACTTGAATAAAAGTATAGATACCTTAATAGAAAATGGCTCAATTAAAAGAGAAAGTCACCCAGTAAAGTAGTACTTGAGTAAAAGTATTTGGTTTTAAATATACTTAAGTATCAAAAGTAAATGTAATTGCTAAAACGTATGTAAGTATTAAAAGTACATTCCTTATATTAAGCGAACCAGACGGTACCATTTAATATATATATATATATATATATATATATATATATATATATATATATATATTTTTTTTTTACGGATAACCAGGGGCACACTAACACTGACATAATTTACAAACAAAGCATTTGTGTTTAGTGAGTTACCAGATCAGAGGCAGTAGGGTTGACCAGGGATGTTTTCTTGATAAGTGTGTGAATTGGACCATTTTCTGTCCTGTAACGAGTACTTTTGGGTGTCATGAAAAATGTATGGGTGTCAGTAAAAAGTACATATACTTTGGGGGGGAATGTAGTAAAGTAAAAGTTGTCAAAAATATAAATAGTAAAATACAGATACCCAAGAAAACTACTAAGTAGTACTTTAAAGTACATAGGTACTTTACACCACTGCAAATAGGTTAAATTGTATATCATTTTTGTTGTTGTTGAGAAGTAGCCTAATGGTCATTAATGACTCGTCAATTTTATGTCCCACTTAGAATGAACCATAACTGAAGCCTTCACAAATCCTTTATAATACCTAGTGTATTTAAGCAATAAGGCCGTAACTAGAGCAGTACAAATAAGTGTTTTGTCATCCCCGTGGTATACAGTCTGATATACCACCGCTGTCAGTCAATCAGCATTCAGGGCTCGAAAATGCTAATTGGCTGACAGCCATGGTAAATCAGACTGAAAACCACGGGTATGACGAAACATTTATTTTTACTGCTCTAATTACATTGGTAACCAGTTTATATTAGCAATAAGGCTCCTCGGGGGTTTGTGGTATTTGGTCAATATACCACGGCTAAGGGCTGTAACCAGGCCCTCCGTGATGCATCATGCCTAAGAACAGCCCTTGGCCGTGGTATATTGGCCATATACCACAACCCTTCGTGCCTTATTGCTTAATAGGTGGGTCTAATCCTGAATGCTGATTGGTTAAAACCGCATTCCAGCCGGTGTCTATTCCACAAGTTACCATCGACTAAATCTATGACGTTAAAATGCCTATTTACTCTCATCGGCCCAGCCAGGCACTTTATAAACTTGCTTTCCACTATTAAAAGCAGCTAGACATTATTTCACATTTCTTTTAGACTAACATTTAGTTTTCAACAGCAGATATTTGTATAAACCTTGCTGCCTGTCTCTCCAACATTTGCAACATTGTTTCAATATTAATATTTGATCTCCAGATGTCCCATAGTAATGAACATGTCGGGAGTTGGGATGAGACAGACAGGCAGGGCAGCTTTTCTCAGCCAGTCGAAAATCATGAATCAGCATCATTTGTATGGATATATACAAAGTACTATCAATAGTTAACAGGTAAAACCTAACAAAGTACAGCTAGTTTGCTGTCTTTCCAGCTTAGGTTTGAAGTGAATGTGTTAGCTGTATGGTTGGCTAGCTCCACTGAACAAGTGTCCTGACGAGAGAGCACATTTTCTACGCCAGTCGAAATCGCGCATCATTAGCTCGTTGTTATGGATGCATCCAAATTAATGTCTCTAAACAAAACAAAATAAACAACCGCAAATGTAGCTACTTTGATGTTATTCTGGCTGCACTGTTTGACTGTAAGTTAGCTGTAGTTGGCTAGCTAGCAAGCAAGGGATAAGAACGCTGCCAGCCAGTATGGCAATGAAATATTTAGAACGAACGACTGAGTCGCGTCCATAGATACAGAACAAAAAGACTAAACAACTGGGTCGCGTGTCTCTGGCAACCGAACCAATAGAACGAACGACCAGCCGGCTTGGGTAGCAACCCTAGATTTGTGTCTGGACTATATCTTGTGGAAGGATGAAATAGTATGAATAAATTAATCAAAATAACGTTTTTAATAAAAATATGTAAATCATTATTTGAATATGTTGGTAACCTGTTGTATAAAAGTGATAATGCCCTGAACACCCGTGCCAATATATCCTCCAAACTTCTCTGGCACTATTACTTAAATGTAACAACCTTAAACCAATACCTAGTGACCTCGATCATCAAGCGTTTTGGGCCTCTTGGCATAACGTTTAAGGTGTTAGCTTGACTGTCCCTTGACAAGGGTTTGAGTACCGGTTGGGGCTACCCCTCTGAATTCGCTACGTTGGTGTCAAAATTGGGATTGAGGCCATGGGGGAGGCGTTTACACGTGCGGGACTTGGTAAAGAAAAGCATGGGGACGCACTCTCCCGAAGGAAGAGGGTAATGAGTGACCTTAACCCAACACCTACAATAGCAACCTCATGAAGAGGTTCAGACTGTGATTCGAGACCCTGTTGGGGCCCCTACCCCCCGAAATCGCTAAAATATGCTTCAAATCAAGGTTTATTTGTCACCTGTGCCAAAAACAACAGGTGTAGTAGACCTTACAGTGAAATGCTTACTTACAGGCTCTAACCAATAGTGCAAAAAGCAAATAATTTACTAATCACTAATCATTTATAAGCAAATGTTACACCATAGCCTTATAAAGGGTGGCACAGGTTTATGCCACATTTGACAAACCCACTGTTCATGTAATGGCTTTGATTCATTTGATTTGTGAAGTATCTAAGTTGTGCCTTAAGCATTTATGAAGCCTTTATAAGTAGGAAGTTAGTATTTAATCTTGTGTAGCTGATACAGGCTACTTCTGTGCTGATAAGGAACTGACAAGGTTTGTGTGGCAGAAAACAATTGGCGTAGGCAGTAAACCAGCTAATACCACAAATGCTTTGTAACAGTGAAATGTAGCTCACTTTAGTCTGCATAGTTTCTACAGGTTTACTTACAATGAGTTAGCCCAGTACTATACGTGGACAATATGTTAGCACAGTATAAGTTGGAAGAGTGTGGAAAGCAGCAAGTTGATAAGGTGCTGGTTCCAATACTTAGCATGTGGTTTTGCACAGGTATCTTATATTATCATGTACCGCTCACACAATCACAGTCTAAACTTGACCTGTGTGGGGAAACATTTGTACCAAACACATGTAAGGAACTGATGTGTATCAACAAATAGACCAATACCCTACATGTTTTTTCATAACCAACCTGTAGACAAAACATAAAGAATGTCACTCAAGTCATTGTTTTCTCAATATTTTGATACACCTAGTACTGTAGGCTTACTTTGTCAGATTTCCACTCCGCTCTGTATGGAGACTGTATAACTATGCAGTTAGGGTGTGGGAATAGGAAATGTTTCCAATAGTAAGGACAACTGTTTATTTTGTTCTACAGATTAAGTATGATGACAAGGGCAGTAGGGAACATTTTGTTTATCACCTCCTGTAGGTTCTGTTAGAATAGCCTATGTCACATGTTTTACTGCACAGTATCCATATAGAAAATTGAATTTAAACTAGGATGTTCTTGGAGTTGGCCTTACAAGAGCCACTTATCCATTGTATGCTGGAAGGGGCAATGGTAACACAGAAGGAATGAGAGAGGGAGAGTTAGAAACGCAGACGGAATACGAGGGGAAGGAAATGAGAAGGAAGCAGAGTGAAAAAGATGAATGTATTATACTACGGAGAATGAAAGAGAGTGAGAAACAGACAGACAGATTGAGCTGTGTGTGTTTGTGATAGTGACAGAGAGGGAGGGAGGAAGAGGCCAATAAAGGTAGAAGAAGTAGTGGAAGTCGAGTAAGAATTACAGCAAAGGGACAGAAACAATGAATCAATGGATAGATTGATGGAGAGAACAGAGTGATAAAAGTAGATTGAATTGCACAGCATGAGATGTGATTGGATCAGTGAGGTCGGGGCTGCTGAAGTGACAGAAGAAGAGGGTGGAGAGGCAGGGCTGAAAGTAAGGCTAAGTGGTCGTGGGTGTCTGCCGGGGTTTGATGAACGGTACTGTTTGTTTTTTCACCCACTATATGTGTGTTTGTGCATGAGATGATGATGATGGGGAAATGCATCTAAATGCACCTTAAAAAATGGAGTGTTTCACAAGTTGAATTTGCATAATGCAGTCAGTGATGTGTCATTTTTGTAATAATTACACTGTAAGACGTTTGTTTACCATTGATAGGTTTGCCAAAATGACATGACAGAGGCATAAGCAGAAGGAATTTTGAAACATGGACAACTGTGTAGCATTTCTCTGCATGTAAATGAAAACTCGACTACAGTGCGTGCCTTCACAAAGTTTTCACACCCCTTGACCTTTTCCACAATTTGTGTTATAGCCTGAATGTAAAATGGATTAAATTATTTTTTTTTTGTCGCTTATCTACATATACAATACTCCATAATGTCAAAGTGGATTAATGTTTTTTTAAATGTTGACAAATTAATAAAAAATGTGAAGCTGAAATGTCTAAATATTCAACCCCTTTGTTATGACAAGCCTAAATAAATTCAAGAGTAAAAATGTTCTTAACAAGTCACATGATAAGTTACATGGACTCACTCGGTGTGCATTTCTAGTGTCGAGAATAATTTTTGAATGACTACCTCATCTCTGTACCCCACACATACAATTATCTGTACAGTCAAGCAGTGAATTTCAAACACATATTCAACCACAAAGACCAAGGATGTTTTTCAATGTCTCACGAAGAAGGGCACCTATTGGTAGATAGGTTAAAAAAAGCAGACATTGAATATCCCTTTGAGCATGGTGAAGTTATTAATTACACTTTGAATGGGGTATGAATACACCCAGTCACGTCAAAGATACAGACGTCTTTCCTAACTCAATTGCCGGAGAGGAAGGAAACCGCTCAGGGATTTCACCATGAGGCCAATGGTGACTTTAAAACAGTTAGAGTTTAATGGCTGTGATAGGAGAAAACTGGGGATGGATCTACAACATTGTAGTTACTCCACAATACTAACACAGGGAAAAAAAGCCTGTACAGAAAAAAAATATTCCAAAACATACCTCCTGTCTGCAACAAGGCACTAAAGTAATACTGCAAAAGATGTGGCAAAGCAATTCACTTTTTGTCTGGAATACAAAGTGTTATGTTGGTGTCAAATCCAATACAACACATTACTGCGTTCCAGTCTCCATATTTTCAAGCATAGTGGTGGCTGCATCATGTTAGGGGTATACTTGTAATCGTTAAGGACTGGGGAGTTTTTCTGGATAAAAAATGAACACCAACACCATCATTAAGTTTACGATGATTACAACAGTGGTAGGCCTGATCACCGACAACGACGAGACAGCCTATAGGGAGGAGGTCAGAGAACTGGCCGTGTGGTGCCAGGACAACAACCTCTCCTTCAACGTGATCAAGACAAAGGAGATAATTGTGGACTACAGGAAGAAGAGGACCGAGCACGCCCCCATTCTCATCGACGGGGCTGCAGTGGAGTAGGTTGAGAGCTTCAAGTGCCTTGGAAGGCACTACAGAGGGTAGTGCCAACAGCCCAGAACATCACTGGGCCAAGCTTCCTGCCATCCAGGACCTCTATACCAGGCGGTGTTAGAGGAAGGTCCTAAAAATTGTCAAAGACTCCTGCCACTGAAGTCATAGACTGTTCTCTCTGCTACTGCACAGCAAGTGGTACCGGAGTGCCAAGTCTAGGTCCAAGAGGCTACTAAACAGCTTCTACCCCCAAGCCATAAGACTTCTGAACATCTAATCAAATGGCTACCCAGACTATTTGCATTGCTCCCCCCCTCTTTTACACCACTGCTACTCTGTTGTTATCATCTATGCATAGTAACATTAATAACTCTACCTACATGTACATATTACCTCAACTAACCGGTGCCCCCGCACATTGACTCTGTACCGGTACCCCCCTGTATATAGTCTCGCTATTGTTATTTTACTTCTGCTCTTTAATTACTTGTTACTTTTATTTCTTATTCTTATCCATATTTTTTTAAACTGCATTGTTAGTTTGGGGCTCGTAAGTAAGCATTTCACAGTAAGGTTGTATTCGGCGCATGTGACTAATAACATTTGATTTAATTTGAAATTCGATATTTCTGTATTTAATTTTCAATAAATTTGATAACATTTCTAAAAACAGTTTTTCACTTTGTCATTATGGGGTAATGTGTGTAGATATTTAATATATGTATTCCATTTGGAATTTAGCCTGTAACAACAAAACGTTTAATAAATACTTTCTGAAGGCACTGTATAGGTTACTAGTGATGTAGGTACTAGTGTCATGGAAAATCTGCAAACATGTTGCCCTCGCCTCTATCCACCTGAAAGACTGTACTGTATGTACCTGGAGTTCCCTCCACCACCCTGATAGAAACATACCTCTGTGTGTGGAGGCTGTCGGCCGGTTGGTGTGGTGTGGTATTTGGTAGGAGATGGTGGGTGAGAGTACAGAAAGAGTGCCCTCTGTTTATACAAGGCTCTCTGTCTGTGGTGGGGGCGTGGGGGCCCTGCTACAGTTAATAACAGGAGGTTGTGTGCGTAACCTACACTGGGTGGGCTAGTGGAAGGGCTGGGAAAGTTTTATGGGGAGTAGGCACTGGTAGGAAAGATGGGGGGGGGCACAAGAGGGGAGGGGGGCATAGAGAGGGAGTGAGAGGGAAGGATGCCACATCATCGCTGGGCTGCAGGCAGCACACTGGTCACATTGTCTGGTCCTGTTCCCTTCATTCCCTGGAGCCAGCCAGCATCCCAACACCACTGCCGTGTCTACCCAGCCAGAGACTGTCTCAGTCGGACTCACTCTGAAGGGGCCTATTCACCAAGTCACATTTGCAACGGTTCACATAGAAATGTGTTTTTTTTATAAACCATACCTGACTTTCTATCAGGTTGAATGAAGAATCATGTCTTTTCTACAAAATATATCCCTCTCTGTAACACTCTGAATGAATATTTGAATAAGCCCCTGGAGTATTTAAACTCCCCCTAGAAAGTATTTAGTGGAGTCTGTTGGGTTGATATAGCCCACTCGAATGGCAAAGCCTTCTACATATCTGGTCTGTATATCCTGTTTATCTTCTGTCTGTATGTTCAGTTTATTGTGGCAGCACCATTTCACCAAATAAAATTCCTGTCCATGCAAATTCATTTGGTGAGTAAAGGTAATTCTAATTAATTCAAGCAAAGACAGACTTACTAGGCCTTAAGCAAAACCACGTAATTTATTGCAAGGCAACCATAACAAAAATGTTAGAATAATCTAGTCTGCCATTGGAATGTCTAGTCCTGCAGGAAAAACTAGATGTAGTTTAGGAGGCATGGTCCGTATCAAACCTGAACTAAATGAAATGGATTATAGTATGTTTGGCATGAGAAAGCATATGTGGACCAATGGGAGAAAAGAAGTGAGATGCATATGGACAAGATAATATCACACAGGAACTGAGCAAAGCAAATGGCTAAACACAAGGACTCATTCCTTACTGTGTTACTGTATTTAATCTCCAACTGCCTCAGAGAATATTCCACATTCTTTCAGCATTTGTATGTAGCCTACTGTAGTTAGTCAAATGTAAATGAGAATGTTTGTGAAAGACGGGAGATACGGTAAAATTCTGCATCTTCTTACCCTAAAAAGTTGAAGTTGTACTAAATATGCTTTTGAGAGCAGAATGTGGGTGTGCATCATCTTTGAGCCAGAGACCACATTGATGTCATAACCTGTGGGATATGGGACTGGGGTGGTGTCCAAAGGATGATGTCATTATATATTTTTTTAAATCCTGAGAGCGACATCAGAAGCTGATGAGCTTTGCTCACATGGGTATTTTATAATTCAGTGCAAATTAAAGATAAACAACGTAGACTAGAGCATTACTCGTCAACACAAGTCACTCATTTCCTATTTCCTTCTTCTTCTGCTTTAATTTCAGGATCTGAACAGATCCACCAATGTAGTGTTTCAGGCCCACCATGTGACCCGGAGCAAGAGAGGTCAGGTGGTGGGCACTAGAGGAGGCTTCAGGGGTTGCACTGTCTGGCTCACAGGTAAACCGCTCACCATAGCCAATACTCAATGGATTGTCACTATTACATGTTGCTATTACAGTAGTGCTACTAGGGACTTTAGTGATAATGATACTATTGAGCATTGGCTAATCTCACCTGTACATTCTCCATGTGTCCACCGCCAGGTTTGTCTGGTGCTGGGAAGACCACCATAGCCTTTGCCCTGGAGGAGTATCTGGTGTCCCATGGCATCCCCTGCTACTCACTGGATGGGGACAACATCCGCCATGGCCTCAACAAGAACCTGGGCTTCACAGCCACTGACCGTGAGGAGAACATCAGACGTATTGCTGAGGTGGCCAAGTTGTTCGCAGACGCTGGCCTCGTCTGCATCACCAGCTTCATCTCTCCTTACACCAAGGTCAGCGGTCATTCTTGGGAGTGTTTGTCTACCCAATTCTGTTGGTATTGGTGGTATTGACTTGTGTAGAGTGTTCTGGTGCAAATGGATGCCGTATATCAAGTATAGTGTGTGTTACGATTGACAAGACAGCATTCTGACAATCCTGTTCCCTCTCCTCTTTTGTCTAAAGGATCGTGATGATGCGAGGAAGATCCTTGAGAGTGCTGGGTTACCCTTCTTTGAGGTGTTCATCAACGCTCCTCTAGAGGTGTGTGAGAGTCGCGATGTGAAGGGCCTCTACAAGAAAGCCCGTGCTGGAGAGATCAAAGGTACACACTTTTGGTCCTTTGTTTACATTTTGGTATCCATACATCGAAATGTAACTTCCTTATTATAAGGGAAGGAACATAACTATTCCCTCTATGTGTTCCATTTCTATCTGAAAGAGTCAATCAAACATCCTTTTTGAAAAGGAATTCTAATGGATTTTTTTATGTTTTAATTGAAACTTTATTTAACTAGGCAAGTCAGTTAAGAAAAAATTCTTATTTACAATGAAGGCCTACCGGGGAACAGGGGGTTAACTGCCTTGTTCAGGGGCAGAACGACAGATTTTTAACTTGTCAGCTCGGGAATTTGATCGAGCAACCTTTCGGATACTGGCCGAAACGCTCTAACCAGTAGGCTACCTGCTGCCCCAACGTTGTACTAAAAACTGATCTACCTGTGTTCTCAGGCTTCACTGGGATCGATGCAGACTATGAGCGGCCCGAGGCTCCGGAGTTGGTGCTGAAAACAGGAGAGGTCACCGTTAACGAGTGCATTCGGCAGGTTGTGGACCTGCTTAGAGAGCAGGTGACCTCACCTTTTTTACCCGCTCATCTAGCGCTAAACTTTTTTAAAAGTTAAGCGTATGTGTCACGTTCTGACCATAGTTCTGTTATTTTATTATTTGTTTTAGTATGGTCAGGGCGTGAGTTGGGGTTGGCAGTCTATGTTTGTTTTTCTATGTTGGTTTTTGTGTTCGGCCTAGTATGGTTCTCAATCAGAGGCAGGTGTCGTTAGTTGTCTCTGATTGAGAATCATACTTAAGTTGCCTGGGTTTCACTTTTGGTTTGTGGGTGTTCGTTTCCGTGTGAGTGTTTGTTGCCACACGGTACTGTTTCGGTTTCGTTCATGTTCACGTCTATTGTTTTGTATTTCATAGTGTTCAGTTTATGTCTTAAAATAAACGTTATGGACACTTACCACGCTGCGCATTGGTCCTCCGATCTTTCTCGCTACTCCTCCTCAGAAGAGGAGGAAGAATTGCGTTACAGAAACACCCACCACCAGAGGACCAAGCAGCGTGGTAACATGCAGCAGCAGCAGCGGCAAAGTACACAGGACTCCTGGGCATAGGAGGAGATTGTGGACGGCAAAGGACCCTGGACTCAGCCAGGGGAATATCGCCGTCCCAAAGCAGAGCTGGAGGCAGCGAAAGCAGAGAGGAGGCAGTACGGCAGTGCGGCTGGAAGCCCGAGAGGCAGCCCCAAAAATGTATTGGGAGGGTCACACGGGGAGTGTGGCGAAGCCAGGTAGGAGACCTACGCCAACTTCCCGTGCTTACCGGAGAGCGAGAGGGACCGGGCAGGCACCGTGTTATGCGGTGGAGCGCACGGTGTCCCCGGTGCGTGTGCATAGCCCGGTGCGGTACATTCCAGCTCCTCGTATCGGCCGGGCTAGAGTGGGCATCGAGCCAGGTGCCATGAAGCCTGCTCTACGTATCTGGTCTCCAGTGCGTCTCCTCGGGCCGGCGTACATGGCACCAGCCTTACGCATGGTGTCCCCGGTTCGCCAGCACAGCCCAACCTTACCTGGTTGAATGCTCCCCGTAGCCAGGCCAGTGCGGCGAGGTGGAATAGCCCGCACTGACCTGGCTACGGGGAGCATTCACCAGGTAAGGTTGGGCAAGCTCAGTGCTCAAGAGCTCCAGTGCACCAGCACGCACCAGCCCTCCGGTGGCAGCCCCCCGCACCAGTCTGTCTCTCCGTCTTCTCCCTACAGGTGTTCCCACCTGTCCAGCGCTGCCAGAGCCTTCCTCCTGCCCAGCGCTGTCAGAGTCTCCCGTCTGTCCTGAGCCGCCAGAGTCTCCCGTCTGTCCTGAGCCGCCAGAGTCTCCCGTCTGTCCTGAGCCGCCAGAGTCTCCCGTCTGTCCTGAGCCGCCAGAGTCTCCCGTCTGTCCTGAGCCGCCAGAGTCTCCCGTCTGTCCTGAGCCATCAGAGTCGCCAGTCTGTCCTGAGCCGCCAGAGCCGCCAGTCTGTCCTGGGCCGTCAGAGCCGCCAGTCAGCCAGGAGCCGCCAGTCAGCCAAGAGCCGCCAGAGCCGTCAGCCAGCCAGGAGCCGCCAGAGCCGTCTGGTTCTGGCGGCTCCAGAGCCCATGGTTAGGGTCCCCAGTCGGAGGTCGGTGGCGAGGGTTGCCGCTCATAAGAGGCCACGGGGGCGGTTGAAGAGGCGGACAAAAACTATGGTGAAGTGGGGTCCACGTCCCATGCCAGAGCCGCCACCGCGGACAGACACCCACCAAGACCCTCCCCTATAGGTTCAGGTTTTGAGGCCGGAGTCTTTTATTCTTTGTTTTAGTATGGTCAGGGCGTGAGTTGGGGTTGGCAGTCTATGTTTGTTTTTCTATGTTGGTTTTTGTGTTCGGCCTAGTATGGTTCTCAATCAGAGGCATGTGTCGTTAGTTGTCTCTGATTGAGAATCATACTTAAGTTGCCTGGGTTTCACTTTTGGTTTGTGGGTGTTCGTTTGTTGCCACACGGTACTGTTTCGGTTTCGTTCATGTTCACGTCTATTGTTTTGTATTTCATAGTGTTCAGTTTATGTCTTAAAATAAACATTATGGACACTTACCACGCTGCACATTGGTCCTCCGATCCTTCTCGCTACTCCTCCTCAGAAGAGGAGGAAGAATGCCGTCACAGTATGTAATGGAATTGACACCAAACCTAGCTTATAACAAACATATAAAGACAAAACCAAACAAAACGTATCAGAAGGGCTTGAAAAAAACTACTAAAGTGATAACTGCTTATGCATACAAACCAGCTGTCATGTTATCTTTACATGACATTGTCCTCTCTCTGTAATTTTTCAGAGTATTGTTCCAAGTGGAATCACAGAGGAGGTGAATGAACTTTTTGTTCCTGAGAACAAGCTGAAGCTAGTTCAGGTCGACGCTATCACACTTCCTACAATCAGCATCACCAAGGTAACAACACACCTCTCCACTACTAATCCATATTTTTTTTATGACGACCCAAATTACCATATGTCAATATTTGACTGGATGGCAGGCTGTGCTCACAATTGCCTCTAGATCTCTCTCTTTTGGATTGTACTATATGTTCTAATCGATTGGGCTGATTGCCAAGGTTTGAAAATCAATTCAAATCAAACATAGTAAATATGCAGCTACAGTATTTGCATTGTATTTGATATGACTTGAATTACTGTGATAGGTAAACCCTAGTATCCTGATATGTGGAGTTGTTAGTACAACGCTACTTACTGTATTGTAGTAAAACTGTAATAATATGTGCACTTGGAAACTAAAACTTTATCATACCACCATGAAGCATGGAGATACAGTATATGACATGAAATTGGTGTGAGGAAAAGTCTTACTTTACTATCTCTGTTGCCTCATGAGCTGTTTTTCATTCAGCATGGTTTTGTGTGGACTCTGCCACCCCTGATAGCATCCAATATCTCTAACATATCAGCTGTTAAGGGATATTGTTAACAGTCAGTAAATTAAATCCCTACCAGTTTGATGTATATTACCCCCGGTCTGTCCTGTTTAGTTGGACCTCCAGTGGGTGCAGGTGCTGGCTGAAGGCTGGGCCACCCCACTGAAGGGCTTCATGAGGGAGAGGGAGTTCCTCCAGGTGCAACATTTCGGCAACCTCCTCGACGGTAAGAACCACACACACACACCCTTATAATACATCGTAACATTACTCAGCCAATTCTTATTCTCCCCTCTTCATAATGGAGCGAGTGACAGTGGATGGATATTATATAAGGTTGTTTTTAATTGTTATCCTGACCATGTGACTATAGCGAATAACCAGGGCCCGAAGTTTCCCTTGGTAGGTTCACATGTTTAGCACAAACTCCAGGCCCTATCATCACCCACATTTATCGTTCCCTGGTTCAGATGGAACCATCAACCAGTCTATTCCCATCGTCCTGCCTGTTACCACGGAAACCAAGCAGAGGCTGGACGGCTGTGCGGCGATAGCTCTGGAGTTCCAGGGAACCCTTGTGGCCATTCTAAGACAGCCAGAGTTCTACGAACACCGCAAAGAGGAGCGCTGTGCCCGTCAGTGGGGTACCACCTGCCCCCAGCACCCCTACATTAAGGTTATCACTAACCACACACGTTCATTCATAGTTGTTTAGCAAACATAGATGTCCTTTGTTGTGTTAAAACAACACTCTGTGCACACTCTTGTGCATCCAATTCCTAGCTATAATGGAGTTGAATGAAGTTGCACTTGAACATATCCATCACGTGAAATATCTTGATATTATGTCATTCATATCTTTACAACATCCACAACTTTTTACAGATGGTGATGGAGGGAGGTGATTGGCTGGTGGGTGGCGACCTGGAGGTGCTGGACCGAATCAGATGGAACGATGGGCTGGACCAGTACCGCTTTACTCCACGGGAGCTCAAGCAGAAGTTTAAAGAAATGAAAGCAGGTTAAAAGAGTTTCTCTAAAGGCAGTACAAATATACAGTACATGGCATAATAAACAAAATATACATTTGAGTTGGCCTTCACACTCGTACCCGTATGTATACAGGTTGAAAATGGCAGATTTAGCACTGATAAACGTCTAAATTGGAACCCAGTGGCTGTACAGTAACATGCTATACATGACGTCAGAGCTCAGGCTCTGCACTTCACCGCGCTGTATGGGCTTTGACTGACAGCTGTACTGAACTTGAGCACTTCATGCAACAAGTAGTTGCCCCTATCTTTCCCGCTAATTGGGCAACTTTTGAACACTTTTGGAAAAAGCTGTAAATAAGAGGACTCTATGTATTTTCAAAGATGAGACGTTGAGGATTATAATAAATACCGCTTTGATGTCATACAAGCAAGCCAAACACCCATGCCCTTCAAATTTCCATATCATAAAACTCATGTCATATACAGTGTCAACGTTTATGATCACTGTGTTTGATGTACAGTTACAAGATTACATGGTGTCACACCCTAGGTTGTTGTGAAGAAAATTCCTCCTTTCTATGTGCACCAAAATGATGATCTGTTTCCCTGAATTGCATTGTGAAAGCCTAACACTGTAATATCGTATTTTGTAACTTAACTAGTCGTGCTGGCAATAGAACAGGCTTTCAAATTATGCCCACTTGTCCCAGATTGCAATTTATAATGTACTGTTTTTCGATTGCTTAAACAACAAAAGAAAACAACTACAAGTGTGCTTGCTCTAGTCCCTCAATGGCAGAGCTAGGCGAGCTCAAAAAAAACGTTATAGTTAAAGTCTGTTCTTTGAGTTATAAAAGTGCATTGGAATGAATTAGGAACTGTGCACACTTTGGAGAGGTGTGTGGCCACTTGAAGACACTAGTTAGTCCTCTCACTCAAACCCATTTAATTGTTTTGTCTTATGTTGCACCTACCCCACAATATTCTTATCATGTTCATGAATATATCCAGAGTATTTTTAGTTTTCATTATCAACAAATGCTACGCAACGTACAGTAAATGTAAAATGTACAGTGTAATGTTTGGATTCAGTCTTGTGTCAGGTGAACAGTTGTGTCCTCACCTTTGGTCTAATAATGTCCCATAATCTCCAAACTGTGATTTTTCAATTGCTACTGTGGTTATGCATATGCTTTTCATATTTCTTCTGTAAAAAAAAAAAACATTGAATTTAGCCCTATCCATATAGTCAAATTCCCACGATTGTAAAGGGTTAAATATTAAGTCAAATAAATTAAGGTTTATGTCTAGCTACAGAAACATATTTTTTTCAGAAGCATTTGACAAAGGACCAGGTGCAAAAAGTAGCATGGTAAAAATGACCATGCACATCTGGTCCTTTGTCAAGTGCTTCTGAAGAAAAAACAATATGTTCATATGTGCATGGTAGAATTTCATGTTTGCACTAGATGGAGACATATTCCTCTGTGTGAGACATTGAGGACTGTTTCGTCATGAGTCAACTGTTGTGCGTACGTTTTCACCCCCTATGTTATCTGCACAGACAATGGTGTTGACTGTTTTTGACCAGTGTTCATTAATTTATTCACAAGTTATGGGGATACCAAAAGGCATGCAAAGTACATACAAAATAAAAATGTATGGGCTCCAACATGACGTTATGTTCACTTGTACAGTTACACAATGAGACCACAGGATGCAAATGATGAACTGAATGAATGTTTGATATGTCCTCTTGTTACCAACCCCCTACCAACCACTTGTAAGAAAGTCCTCACTGAAGTTAATTCCATATCTCTCTCCTATTCTCTATGACCACCAGATGCCATCTTCGCCTTCCAGCTGCGGAATCCGGTCCACAATGGCCACGCCCTGTTGATGCAGGACACCAAGCGCCGCCTTCTGGAGCGAGGCCACAAGCGACCCGTCCTCTTGCTGCACCCGCTGGGGGGCTGGACCAAAGACGACGACGTGCCCCTGGACTGGCGCATGAAACAGCACGCTGCAGTACTGGAGGAGGGGGTACTGGACCCCACCAGCACCATAGTGGCTATTTTCCCATCCCCCATGATGTACGCTGGACCCACTGAGGTAAGGGTCAACAACACAGCCATCAACACATTCATAGTTTTTGTGTGTTTAGCAGGAGATATGATGCAGAATTTAGTCAGTTACAGTAAGTAAACCCCCATTTGGCGAGGCAGATGATGTCACTGTAGGGCTGTGAATACTCTATTGTGTTAGTCCAGCACTAAGGTTAACATATTTAAGACCATAATGTGTGTGCTTATGTGTGAGCATACATTTGTTTTTCCTTCAGGTCCAGTGGCACTGCAGAGCGCGGATGATCGCCGGAGCTAACTTCTACATTGTGGGTCGTGACCCAGCGGGCATGCCCCATCCCGAGACCAAGCAGGACATTTATGAGCCCACCCATGGGGGAAAGGTCCTCACCATGGCCCCCGGCCTCACCTCTGTAGAGATCATCCCCTTCAGAGTGGCTGCCTACAACAAGACCAAGAGGGCCATGGATTTCTACGACAAGGACCGGTGAGTGGAATGTTAAAGATTGATTATGGCTTTTGTAATGCATATTTACAGAAGATTTTATACAGGGCCTGTGGTGGGAAATGTTTGTCAAAGAATCTTCAAAAGCGGACACTGCTGATCATTTTCCTTCTGTCTCTCTCTTTATCTCTCATCTCCATCTATCTCGCTTCCCCTCCTCTGCCTTTCCCAGACACGCTGAGTTTGAGTTCATCTCTGGCACCAGGATGAGAAAGCTGGCGCGGTGCGGGGAGAACCCCCCAGAAGGCTTCATGGCCCCCAAGGCCTGGAAGGTCCTGACTGAGTACTACAGCTCTATACAGAAGGACCAGTAACTCAAAGACCAGAGCTCTTAGAAGATCAACAACTCTAGTCCTCAAGGAATGTTCTAGTTTGATGTTGTTATGTGTTTCATTTCATTATCCCAGTAGATGATTCAGTGAGTAAGGAATCCATTAATGACTGAGATCAAGTGAGACCAAGCAGTCCTGGAGGATTGGAGTTGTGTGCCTATCTTCATTGAATGAAAACCCATGTGATGTCAGAGGAGCTAGTGGTGGAGTTTAAGCAGTGAAAACAGTCCTATGTTTGTCTATGTATCTGTAAATCATTATATTTAAAGAAAAGGTATACATATATGAGATATATTTAATCTTTAGAGACTAACATGTATCCCATGATTTTAAAATGTCTCCCACTCTTCTTATTTTGTGAGATCATTATACAGGAAGTTCCTGATAGTTTTACCTCCCAAAAGCATTTTTGGATATTTAAAGACGTGCCATTTATGATGATGCAGTAAATAAGTTGCTGGTGATATTTAATTCAATTTTAACATTTCCCACCTACCTATTTCTATTCCAGATGATTGATTTATCATTGTTATCCAATTTTTTTTTCTTGTATTTTCAAACAAAGCTTTTCATCTTCCAAACGTAAGTGCCTTTTCTTCAGAATGTAAACACTGTTTAACTACTGTACTGTATAAAATGTCCCTTCGGGTTTCTAAGAAGTTTGATATGAAGAACTATAAATAGCGTTATGATCATCAATAACTCTTGTATGAAAGATGTAAGCCAACTGTAGAGTCTATGCGAAGATTCAAAATGTCAGTGGAGAAATTGTGTGAAGAATGACATTTTATAGAAGAATGAAATTTTATAGAAAAAATCATTAAAACTGTCTCAAATTGAATACTGTATAAACAATGTATATGTCCATACATGAATGTATCAGACAAGATTTTAAATAAATATTTTATTCTCAACAAAATCACTTAATCTGTATTTCCTCATTTCAGATACAATTTGATTTGATTTGCAAGGTGTTAGTCAATAAGATAAAAATGAAAGGTTGGTACTGACGTTAGGATTAATAGAGCCTGCATCTCTGCTGAGTACAAGACTGAAACTGCAACACTGCTCTCTGCTGGCAGGAGATTGTACTGCAAATAGTTCAACATTTTACATTATGGATTTGATCAAGTTTTGTGATTTGAATTGCACATTGACTCTTGGAGGTGCCTTAAAAATAATTGGTGGGACCAAATGTAACATTGACAATGCTTATGGGGTTGTAAAATGTCATATTGGCTTATTGGGGTATGCTGATAGGAGTACCTGTCTATCACATGTAGAGAGAGACCACATGCAGTGAGCTATAAAAGTATTGGGACAGTGACACGTTTTTGTTTTGGCTATGTACTCCAGCACTTTGGATTTAAAGTGATACAATGACTAGAACGTTAAAGTGCAGACTGTCAGTTTTAATTTGAGGGTATTTTCATCCATATCGGGTGAACTGTTTAGAAATTACAGCACTTTTTGTTCCTAGTCCCCCTATTTTAGGGGACCAGAAGTACTGGGACATGTTCACTTATTTGTATTAAATTAGTTAAAAGTTAAGTATGTGGTCCCATATGCATGGTACGCAATGACTGCATCACGCTTGTGATTACAAATTTGTTGGATGCATTGCTCTTTGTTTTGGTTGTGTTTCAGAGTATTTTGTGCCCAATAGAAATGAATGGTAAATAATGTATTGTGTCATTTTGGAATAACTTTTATCATAAATAAGAACAGAATATGTTTCTAAACACTTCTACATTAATGTGGATGCTATCATGATAACGGATAATCCTGAATGAATTGTGAATAATGAGTGAGAAAGTTGCAAATATCATACCCCTCCCCCAAAAATGCTAACCTCCCCTGTTATTGTAATGGTGAGAGGTTAGCATTGTATGATATTTGTGCGTTTGTAACTTTCTCAGTCATCATACTATGGGCCCGTGCAGCCAGGTAATCCGTTTCTTGCTTATATTTATGTGTTATGAGTCACATTTTCTTAAGTGAGGCGGTTCACATTTGATGTAACATCATGTCCACATTTATGATCCATAACAGCAAATGAGAACATGACTCACTGGGCACAGATGTCAATTCAACGTCTATACCATGTTGGTTCAACGTAATTTCACTGAAACAACATTGATTCAACCAGTGTGTGCCCAGTGGGGATGAAGTGGGCTAAAGAACTCTGAAAAATACATATTAGTATCATAAACTGATTCATCAATTCCAATGACAAGCAATGGTTTTATGGACCCTCTTTTAGATCCTAAATGCATTATGAATTCTTATTATATACAGCAAAGTCAATACATTGAATCAACTGATTTAATACTGAGTGAATGAGTTAACTAAATTAACCTAATAGATTAATTGGATGCATTTAAAATCACCAGAGACTCATGGAGATGGTCCAATGTTCTTGAGGCAGTGATTAATTATGCTTGGTGTTAAACTGCTGTAAGGGCTTGTGTTGCTATGAGATAAGTGTTCTCCCATGTAGGGGTAATATTGGATTTTGGCGAACGCCACATCCTCCCGCCCAGCTGTCAGCTATGTCTAGAGCAGGGGTGGGCAACCCTGTTCCTGGAGTGCTGCAGGTACTGCAGGATTTTGTTCCAACTAGGCACCACACCTGACCAACTGAGGTAATAGATCATTTCAGTGACTGCCTAAATTCAACACACCTGGTCTTCCAGGTTGGTTAAATCAAAATTATGAAGTGCCTGAGTCATTCCAGGGCCAGTGTTGCCTAACCATGAACTAGAGGTTTGGCGTTTAAAATCCTATATACCAGGGATATTGTCACGACTTCTGGTGGACATGTCCAACCGCTCCGGTGCCTATGGAGCTGGGAGGTGCTGCGCTCAGGGAGACTGGAGGAGGGGCTTTCAGTGTACCATCTGTGGCCGCAGATGTCACACTGCTGTTCGGTGACGTATTGGATCCTCTAGGGTTCGAGGCAGCAGGCAGGGCACTCTGGCGTCACCCCAGGTGAGAAGGCACCATTCTCACCCAGAGCCCTCTGTTGCACACATGTTTTTGTTTGTTACTTTTCCTGAGCTTTTCCTGCATTCCCAGCATAAGGCGCTTGTCGATTCAGGCGCGGCTGGGAATTTTATTGACAGATCATTGGCCCATAGTTTAGGGATCCCCATCGTTCCCGTGGATGTGCCCTTCCAGTTCACGCCTTAGATAGTCAACCATTAGGGTCAGAGTTGATTAGGGAGGTCACTGCTCCTTTGGGCATGGTGACGCAGGGGGGTCATACGGAGAGAATTAGTCTCTTCCTTATTGACTCTCCTGCGTTTCCTGTGGTGCTGGGCCTACCCTGGTTAGCTTGTCATAACCCCACTGTTTCTTGGCCACAGAGGGCTATCACGGGGTGGTCGCGAGAGTGCTCAGGTAGGTGTTGTGGGGTTTCAGTTGGTGCCACTACGGTGGAGAGTCCAGACAGGTCTCCACCATGCGCATTCCCCCTGAATATGCCGATTTGGCACTCGCCTTCTCCAAAATGAAGGCGATTCAATTACCACCTCATCGAAGGGGCGATTGTGCGATAGATTTCCTGGTAGACGCTGCACTTCCCAGGAGTCACGTGTATCCCCTCTCACAGGCGGAGACAGGAGCTATGGAAACATATGTGGTCCTCCATTTCAGCCGCCTCCTCAAGTTTCTTTTTTGTGAAGAAGAAGAAGGGAGGTCTGCGCCCGTGTATTGACTATAGGGGTCTGAATCAGATCACTGTGAGGTATAGTTACCCGCTACCGCTCATAGCCACAGGATAGAGTCAATGCACGGTTCTTCACCAAACTAGATCTCAGGAGCGCTTATAACCTGGTGTGTATCCTGGAGGGAGATGAGTGGAAGGTGGCTTTCAGTACCACCTTTGGGCACTACGAGTACCTCATCATGCCGTACAGGTTGATGAATGCTCCATCAGTCTACTAAGCCTTTGTAGACGAGATTTTCAGTGCAGGCACGGGCAGGGTGTAGTGGTGTATATTGATGACATTCTGATCTACTCCGCTACACTCGCAGAGCATGTGTCCCTGGTGCGTAAGGTGCTTGGTGGACTGTTGGAGCATGAGCTGTATGCCAAGGCTGAGAAATGCCTGTTCTTTCAACAGTCTGTCTCCTTCCTAGGGTACTGCATTTCCATCTCAGGGGTGCAGCGGTTCTTAGGGTTTGCCAACTACGGTTTTGGTCAGGTAGCGGCTCCCATTACCTCACTGCTGAAGGGGGGCCTGGTACGCTTGCAGTGGACAGCTGAGGCAGACAGGGCTTTTAGTCACCTGAGGGCTCTGTTTACCTCGGCACCCGTGCTGGCTCATCCGGATCCCTCTTTGGCGTTCATAGTGGAGCTGGACATGTCGAGGCTGGGATAGGAGCTGTGCTCTCTCAGAGCTCGGGTATGCCACCGAAGCTCCGCCCTTGTGCCTTCTTCTCGTGGAAGCTCAGCCTGGCGGAGCAAAACTATGATGTGGGGGATCGGGAGTTGTTATCTGTTGTCAAGGCTTTGAAGGCATGGAGACATTGGCTTGAGGGGGCTAAACACCCTTTTATCATCTGGACTGACAGCCGCAACCTGGAGTACGTCCGGGCAGCGATGAGACTGAACCCTCGCCAGGCAAGGTGGGCCATGTTTTAAACCCGTTTTGTTTTCACCCTTCCTTACAGACCAGGTTCCCAGAACGTGAAGGCAGACGCACTGTCCCGGCTGTATGACACAGAGGATCAGTCCATGGATCCCACTCCCATAATCCCAGCCTCCTGCCTGGTGGCGCCTGTAGTGTGGGAGCTGGACGAGGACATTGCGCGGGCGTTGCGTGCAGTGCCCGCTCCCCTCCAGTGTCCCGCTGGGCGTCTGTACGCTACATCTGCTGTCTGTGACCGGCTGATCTATTAGGCCCACATGTCACCCTCCTCTGGTCATCCAGGCATCGGTCGGACGGTGCGCTGTCTGAGCGGGAAGTACTGGTGGCCCACTTTGGCTAAGGACGTGAGGTTTTATGTTTCCTCTTGCTCGGTGTGCGCCCAGTGTGAGGCTCCTAGGCACCTGCCCAAAGGTAAGTTACACCCCTTACCCGTTCCACAGCGGCCATGGTCACACCTGTCGACCGATTTCCTTACCGATCTTGTTTACGCACGTCTTCCGGCACTACGGGGTACCTGAAGATATAGTGTCTGATCGAGTTTACCAGTTCACTTGGAGAGTCTGGAAGGTGTTCATGGAACGTCTGGGGGTCTCGATCAGCCTTACCTCAGGGTTTCATCCTGGGAGTAATGGGCAGCTGGAGAGAGTTAACCAGGATGTGGGTTTCTGAGGTTCTATTGCCAGGACCGGCCGGGGGAGCGGGAGCGTTCGTGCCCTGGGCAGAGATGGCCCAGAACTCACTTCGCCACTCCTCCACTAACCACTCCCCCTTCCAGTGTGTATTGGGGTATCAGCCGGTTCTGGCTCCTTGGCATCAGAGTCAGACAGAGGCTCCTGCAGTGGACGACTGGTTCCGGCGTGCGGAGAAAACATGGGACGCTGCCCAGAAAGTTGCCGCAGATTGTCACCGTAGTGAGACCCTGGTGTTCGCACCGGGGGACCGGGTCCATTTAAAGTCCTGAGGAGAGTTAACGAGGTTTGTTACAGGTTACTGCTTCCCCCCGATTACCGCATTAATGCCTCGTTCCATGTGTCTCTCCTCAGGCCGGTGGTGGCTGGCCCTCTCCAGGAGTCTGAGGTACGGGAGGTTCCTCCGCCCCCTCTGGACATCGAGGTGCTGGATATCTGCTGAGAGAGTTCCACCGTCTCCGTCCGGATCGCCCTGCGCCTCGCCCTCTGGGTCGTCCCCGAGGCCGGTGTCGACGCGCCGAAGTCGATGCCTCTCCTTGTTTGGGCGGTGTTCGGCGGTCGACGTCGCCGGTCTTTTAGCCATCGCCGATCCATTTTTCATTTTCCATTTATTTTGTCTCATTGTCCCACACACCTGGTTCTCATTTCCCTTCATTATGTGTAGGGTGTATTTAACCTTTCTAGCGCGGAACCCCTCGACAACATTCCGCTGAAAAGCGGAAATTCTAAAATATTTTTTTGAAATATGTAACTTTCACACATTAACAAGTCCAATACAGCAAACGAAAGATAAACATCTTGGTAATCTACCCATCATGTCCGATTTAAAAAATGCTTTACAGCTAAAGCACAACATATGATTATGTTAGGTCATAGCCAAGTAAAAAAAACACAGTATTTTTCCCAGCCAAAGATAGGAGTCACAAAAAGCAGAAATATAGATCAAATTAATCACTAACCTTTGATGATCTTCATCAGATGACACTCATAGGACATCATGTTACACAATACATGTATGTTTTGTTCAATAATGTGCATATTTATGTCCAAAATTCTCAGTTTACATTGGCGCCTTACATGCAGTAATGTTTTGATTCCAGAACATCCGGTGATTTTGCAGAAATGTTCATAATAAACATTGATAAAAGATACAAGTGTTATTCAGTCCTTAATGCAGAAACTTTCCAGAAAAAACATAATCTGAGAACGGCGCTTAGAGGAATATCCGCCATTTTGGAATCAACAAAGTTAGAAACAACACCATAAATATTCACTTTCATTTGATGATCTTCATCAGAAGGCACTCCCAGGAATCCCAGTTTGACAATAAATGACTGATTTGTTCCATAAAGTTCCAAAATGTATGTCCAAATAGCCATTTGTTGTTAGCGTGTTCAGCCTAGTAATCCATCTTCATGAGGCGCAGGCACTTCATCCAGACAAAAACTTGAAAAGTTCTGCTACAGTCCTGTAGGCTACATGCCGTGTTATAGGGTTTTGTTCACAAGCCAGATGGGTTTGGAATGTTCCTCTATTTTTGAAATATTCTATTTGATTACTTGGATGCTTGATCAACCATTGTTTCAGTTATAACGGTGTAATACCAACATTAATCATCTAACACAGAAGCAGAGAAACTAACTAGCCTTCTATAAACTGGCCCTTTTATCCTAATCAGATAACACTGCTGTTTTATCAACAAATGGTTCTAGAAACTAGGAGGAAATCCAAATAAGGTAGTGACCTTCGTCAACTGCTACAAAGTTAAAAACATCAGCTGTTACAGAGTTAGAAAATGGTAATAAAGGAATGACAGACGTCAAAGGATTATCAGTTCTCAACAACATGAAACAGTAGTAATAACATCAAACAGTAGTCCTAAACTTATCAACTAACAATGGTGCTAACATGTTTCTCCATTTCCATGTGAAAGCATGTGTCAGTGTCTCCCTGCTCCTACTCACACCGGGATCACAATTTGATTTGTTTTGTATTTGTCACATACGCAGAATACAACCTTACTGTGAAATGCTTACTTTACAAGCCCTTAACCAACAACGCAGCTCAGAAAATTGAGTTAAGAAAATATTTACTAAATAAACAAACAAAAAATATATTATTTAAAAGTAACACAGTAAAATAACAATAATAAGGTTATATACTGTACAGGGTGTACCGGTACCAAGTCAATGAGCGGGGGTACAGGTTATTCAAGGTCATTTGTACATGTAGGTATGGATAAAGTGACTATGCATAGATCAAACAGATTAATAACATGGGGCACCACGGAGAACTTTATTTAAGGAGTTCCATCTTCCGAATGAACTCTTAGAGATCTCTTACATTTCAGTCATCAATCAGTCTTGAATTATTCTTTACCTTCTATCAGTCTCATCTGAACGTCGTAAAATTCTTGGTTATCTGCACGAACCCTAGTTTCCACAATGAATCAGCAATATACAAATTGGCTTAATAATTTATTTACTAACAGAAATACATTACAAACAAACAGTAGATATTGGTTACTATCAATGCTAGAAAAGTCCCTAGAGGGCTAAGCGGATATGACGGCTTGGTCGACAAAGGAAAGGAGTAGGTACTGAGAAAGAGAGCGGGATAAACAAAATGGATACGCTACACACAATCTATAATTATATTAATTGCAATGTTAATCCTTTGCACATGAATGGCCGCTCCTCGAGAATAATTGCAATGTATATATATTTACACCCGTATGTCTTTGTGGCCTTCTCTGTTGGAATCCTCGATCATCCTGTAGGGTTCATCAGAGTCTCTGGTTAACTTTCCCAGAAGTCACAGTGCCTTTCGTGGTTGTAGGTGGTTAGAATGGATACTTCAGAGTATCATTCGGAAATGTTCTCATAGAATAATATTCTCATTGTAGATTTACATAATTTCTAGCTGCAGACTAGTAACTAGATTTGCTCTTATTCTGTAGTGATCGATAGTGTCACGTTCTGACCATAGTTATTTTGTGTTTTCTTTGTTTTAGTGTTGGTCAGGACGTGAGCTGAGTCGGAATTCTATGTTGTGTGTCTAGTTTTCCCGTTTCTATGTTTGGCCTGATATGGTTCTCAATCAGAGGCAGGTTTTAGTCATTGTCTCTGATTGGGAACCATATTTAGGTAGCCTGTTTTGTGTTGGGTTTTGTGGGTGGTTGTCTTCTGTCTTCGTGTGTCTGCACCAGACAGAACTGTTTTGGTTTGTTCACATTTATTGTCTTTATTAAACATGATGAACACTAACCATGCTGCGCTTTGGTCCTCTCCTTCGTCCACAGAAGAAAGCTGTTAGATAGTCTCAGAGTTTAACCATTTCCAGCCGTGTAGCCAATGCTCCACGTGGTATGGTCTTGTCCTTTGGTAGAGTTTTAGTGCCAACTATTTCAACATGTCGCATCAGCTGCGTGTTTTCTAGTTTTAGAAATTGAGCCATTTGCAACCTTAGCATACACAGGGGTTTGCGTGGTCTGGTGTGAATTTCATCAGGAGTGGGTTTTATACATTTCAGTAGAAAAGGGTGGTTCCATGACACCTACGTAATGATTTGGTTAACTTTATATGAAAAACCCATACTCTCATATAGAAGGTTAACATCACATTAAACAAACTATTTGTGAAAAGATGTAATCACAAACGTTTCACAATACTTAGATGTAAACCTGACAGCTGGGAAATGTACACTTTTAGAGATACAGTTTTTCCTGTCATAAGATCAAATGAAACACACTCGTCATAACTGTCCCCTAAGTGTCCACGGACCATTCTGAAAAGTAGAAATATTGTTTAATTCTCCCATTTTGGGGATTAGTAGTTGGCCAAGAGGTTCTTTTTTCTCTTACACTCTCTCAATCGTGCATGGCTGTTTCTACAAGGTATTTATGACCTGTCGTAAAGTTATAAAACTGTAGAGAGAGAGAAAGGACTATGATCCTTCCCCCAGGGCACATCATGACAGTCCCCTTCTGCTTGGTTGAATCTTGTGATGATCCTGCAAGTTGCAAACCCACATAAAAATAATGACCACGTGATGTCCTGGTTGTGGATCATTGTTGCGGTGTCTGGTTTTTGGCCTTGGTAGGCTCTCTGAAAACGGAGCAGTCCACCACAAGAATGGGCAGTGGATATCTGGTTGGTGATCGCATAAACAAAGCATAAACAAAAGATATACAAAAAATTGTTATCACACCAAAATCATCTAATTGGACTGTATTCTATATATGCCCATGGTCCTAGCAAAATGACCCTATCATGGCATTGTCTAATGTCATCTCTAGAGCGTTCCTAATTTGCAGTGTGTTGCTTAGGGCACTATCCTAAGTTGATAACTACATGATAAGTCTACAGCTGTAAGGCACCAGCTTTGGGCAGTCTACAGGGATAACTTAAGAACCTTTGTGGAGAAACTGGTGAGTACTGTAGCTGTAGAGTCAAAGGCCTCAGAGTACTTTTCAACTTTACTAAGGCTGGTATTTTGTTCGGACTCTTAAGTGACCTGAGCATAAATCCTCATTAAACGTTCAGTTGTACGTGTGCGTTTATGCTTACATTGGCGCACATGCCAAGGGAAAGAACCAAGTATCCTAGTAGGTTGCAACCTGATGTCATCAGATAATTTCCAGGTCAATGCCTGGAGGTCAGAAATATATGATGTTGACCTCAAGACATGTGTTAAGGTGATCTGTAGTAGTATTACTACACATCACTGTGTCTTACACCATTGTAGCGGTGATAGGTATGAAGGAGTTTATTTCATAGCTATGTTATCCACAGAGAAGCTAACCTCATGCCGGAAGTACTCTCTAAGCACTGAACCAGTCGTATGCGGTGTGATCATGGTTCATGACTTCTAATAACTTTCCTCCTGAATGAAGGGTTCTCTTTATTATTTGTTTATTTAATTGAACCTTTACCTAGGCAAGTCATTTAAGAACAAATTCTTATTTACAATGACGGCCTACCAAAAGGCAAATTAGTGGCATATGTGATTCCCTTACATGTGTTGCAATCTGAGTGACTACTAACTGTTACGGCTCTCGTTTGTAGAATGACCGGACCAAGGTGCAGCGTGGTAGGTGTACATTGTATTTTTATTGACGCCGCCAAACAAAATAACAAAGACAAAAGTGCACAGTCCTGTCAGGCTCAGATACTAAACAGAAAACAAGATCCCACAAAACCCAAAAGGAAAATGACAACTTGTATATGATCCCCAATCAGAGACAACGATAGACAGCTGCCTCTGATTGGGAACCACACTCGGCCAAAAACAAAGAAATAGAAAACATAGACTTTCCCACCCGAGTCACACCCTGACCTAACCAAACATAGAGAATAATAAGGATCGCTAAGGTCAGGGCATGACACTAACTCCTCTGTCGCTATTATCAATAGCAATTTGACTTGTGAGGTCTCTAATCCTCTTACTGATTGTTGCTGGACTGACTGTGGTATTGGTACTGGTACTCAAGTGGACCAGTTGTCCTACCAATTTATTCTGAAATGTTATCCTACAGGAACACATGATTAGAGCCTTTTACTATTTGAATTGTAGTTGAACCTACACATGGCAAGGCATGACTATTTTTGCGATTTGTTTTGGAGGTGAAAGACCACTGGACTTCTTTTACGACCAGTGTGGTACACCTCAGTAATATCTTAAATGTGTTCTAAGATAATCCCCGTCTAGGGGTCTGTCTGCTCCTCACTGTTATCATAGGGGAGTTTACAAATATATATTTTTTCTGCTCTGCCGGCCTCATACGGTGTTGCACTTGATCTCGGTGAGGCTCATCAAGGGTCTGGGCTAGTATTCCCCTTCTTTGTGTCTCGGGAACAAGTGATACGTCCTGGAAGTGTAGTTTCAGCATGACTCTCAATGTGAGAGGCGAGGTAGTCTGAGTGAAACCTTGAAGTGTAGTGTCGCATCGTTCTACTTTTAACCAACATTTTGTTGGCTTCAAAGCCCTTTTGAGATCATTGAACAATGTTTGAGAGATGAGCGATATTGTCGTGCCAGAATCAATTAGTGCATAACAAGTTAAGCATTCCTCCAGGACTGTTTCCAGGTATGGCCGTTTAGAGTTGCGTTTAGTGGACATATTCTCCACAAAGTGGAGTGGTCATCCGCAATGGCGTGATGCGCCATTTCTGTTCAAGGTGAAGGCAGATCAACTTTTTTGATTTTGAGTGGGCTTGGCTTTAGCGAAGCATTTGACCTTTTTCTTCACAACCTTATATCAGAGTCTATAGACAAAGCCCGTGGGCTTGTTTAATGATCGAGCGGGCCCTGGATAGGGTCTCGAGTGAGAGCGGGAGACATTCCATTTTTTACGTCCTCGCTAAGGGTTTTAATTCCTGCTGACCTGGTGTCCGGCAATTCCCCGTCTAGTCCTTGTGACTTGATCATTTACCCTTTTCCCAAATGTTTCTCACTTTAGTTTTTCACATAGCAGAACTTCTAGGGAACATTGGTCTACATTTTGATTGTCCTTTAACCCTTGGTTACCCTTGTGTTCTGACACTTTGTGTGGGTTGGGTGCAGGACCGTAGCGAACAGGTCGATTGTAGTGGTAGTCGTTTCGATGGCGACGTACTTTACAGTTATTTCAACCTCGGTGGTTATTGGATTCGTGGTTTCGTGGTACAAACCGTTGTTGTGTGTCGTCTCTCAACGCTCTAATACCTGATAACGCACCCTCTAACTGGAGTGAGTGCTCCTGGTCAAACTTCAAAACCGAGTGGTCAGGGCGCTTAATGTGGTGAGCTTTTGATGCCTCAAAAGCTGTGCTTACTAGCTCTTTGAGTTGTAAGATAGGCAAGCCAACATGGGTTGTAGGTCCCAAGTAGGTAATGAAGGTGGGATACTTGTTCGACAGAAACATTTGTTTGATTGGTAACAGCTCTTCCATTCCAGTTTCACTGAGTAGGCCAAAGTAAGCTAAATGAAGCCTATGATAGTAAGCTTGTGGGTGTTCATTCCGAGCTTGTTTGACAGTGTAAGCCAGTGATCTATCGTGTTTGCGAGTAGCAGAACCACTGAATTTTCATTTCAAAGCTGTGGCAAGTTTATCGTAGTCGTTAAGCACATGCTGCTATTGTAGACGAATGAACCTCATCACGTGTCTATTTGACGTTTGCTTCAACAAGTAAACCCTGTCAGAACCCGTAGCTTTCGGGTAGCCATCCAATGCATCCTCTATGTCAGCTAGGAACGTCTCAGTATTGTTTGGCTGACCTGGAACGGGGTCAAAGGTGGGGAAATTCTTGACGAATTTGTCAAGGCGTTCTACACCAAGCGGACGGATAGGGTTGGCTTCATCCTGTGGGAAAATTGGGTCCGAAAGGCCAAGAGGAGAAGCCAAGCTTTGCCTTTGCTGACGAAGAGGTGCCATATTACTCAGTGCCGAATGGCCAAGAGGAGAAGACTGAGGGACACATGAGGGAGGCAAAGTCTCTGGGGGCCAAAAATACACACTGCCATCTAATTATGTAAATTAATTTCACATCAGTTTCCAAATCTAAGAGGCGTAGTTTACTATTATGCAACTTGATGTTAATGTTTCCTCACCCTTAAAGTAGTCTTATGGGCCAGGAGAAACTGTAATCCATGGTTCAGTTTTCTTTAAACAGCCACCACAACCTAACAATCAAATCAAGCCTAATTGTATTTGTCACATGGTTCGTAAGCAACAGGAAAGAAAATAAAGATATAATAGAAAAGTGGTAATAAATACACAATAAGTAATGATATCTTGGTTATATACACGGACTAACAGTACCGATTTGATGTTCCGCCGAACAAGGTAATTGAGGTAGATATGTACATATAACTAGGAGTAAAGTGACAGATAGCAGTAGCAGCAGCATATGTCACGAGTCAAAAAAGTTGGTGCAAAAAGTAACTTGGCAAGTCAGTTAGGAACAAATTGTTATTTTACAATGACGGCCTACCCCGGATAACCTTTCCCTAACCCAGACGACACTGGGCCAATTGTGCGCCGCCCTATGGGGACTCACGATCACGGCCAGTTATGCTAAAACCGAGCTCAAACTCGGGAGCCTATTTGGTTATAGTCCGGGTAACTATTTGGTGGACTATTTTGCGGTCTTATGGCTTGTGGGTAGAAACTGTTCAGGGTCTTATTTGTTCCAGACTTGGTGCATCGGTACCGCTTGCCATGCAGTAGCAGTCTATGACTTGGGTGGCTGGAGTCTTTGACAATTATTTGGGCCTTCCTCTGACACCGCCTGGTATAGAGGTCCTCGATGGCAGTGAGCTTGGCCCCAGTGATATATACTGGGCCGTACACACTCTGTAGCGCCTTGCGGTTGGATGGCAAGCAGTTGCCATACCAAGCAGTGATCAACCTGTCAAGATGCTCTCAATGGTGCAGCTGTAAAACTTTTTGAGGGTCTGAGGGCTCTTGACAAATCTGTTCAGCCTCCTGAGGGGGAGGAAGGTATTGTTGTGCCCTCTTCACGACTATGTTGGTAAGTGTGGACCATGATAGATCCTTAGTGATGTGGACACTGAGGAACTTGAAGCTCTCGACCCGCTCCACTACAGCCCCGTCGATGTGAATGGGGGCGTGCTCGGCCTTCTGTTCCCTGTAGTCCACAATCAGCTCCTTTTTCTTACTGCTGTTGAGAGAGAGGTTGTTGTCCTGGCACCACACTGCCAGGTCTCTGACCTCCTCCCTATAGGCTGTCTCGTAGTCTGTGATAAGGCCTACCACTGTTGTGTAATCGGCAAACTTAATGGTGTTGGAGCCGTGCGCGGCCACGCAGTCGTAGGTGAACAGGGAGTACAGGTGGGTACTAAGCATGCACCCCTGAGGACCCCCATGTTGAGTGTCAGCGTGGCGGATGTGTTGATGCCTACGCTTACCACCTGGGGGCGGCCCATCAGGAAGTCAAGGATCCAGTTGCAGAGGGATGTGTTCAGTCCCAAGGTCCTTAGCTTGGTGATGAGCTTTTGAGGGCACTATGTAGTTGAATGTTGAGCTGTAGTCAATTAACAGCATTCTCCCATACAGTGGCCTTCAGAAAGTATTCACACCCCTTTACTTTTTCCACATTACAGCCTGAATTTAAAATGGATTAAATTAAGATGTTGTGCCACTGATCTACACACAATATCCCACAATGTCAAAGTAAAATTTTGAATACCACTCTTCATATTTTCAAGCATGGTGATGGCTGCATCATGTTATGGATATGCTCGTCATTGGCAAGGACTAGGGAGTGTAGGTGTTCATCGTGTCCAGGTGGAAATGGGCAATGTGGAGTGCAATAGAGATTGCGTCATCTGTGGATCTGTTTGGGCAGTATGCAACATATGAAACGTATGCCTGGGCAGAAGATATCTCAGAAGAGGAGATGCTTCAATTCATAGGCACCATTTTTTTCTAGGTCAACACCAAAATGTGTACCAAACCCAGTCTAAAAAAGTAGAAACATCAAATATGAGTCATCAACAACAAAACAGTATGTTCCATTTGATCCAGTCAAATCAAGACACATGGTGAGTGACAACATGTCTTGGGGAGAAAGACAATTGCACTCTACTGGTCTTTTCATGACACTGAGTGGAAGTGGATGTTTCCCCTTAAGTCCTAGGCTTCAGAAGTGTTTTACTACAAACAAATGGCCTTTCATCCCAAGCTTCAGGCAGGGAGAGTTGGTCTGAGCCTTTGAATTTTACAGATCATGTTTGGTGTGTTTTGTGCCTAAGGAATGTTTGACAGACACCCCCACCTCTACATCCCACCTTTGTCTCACACACACACACACACACACACACACACACACTCACTCACTCACTCACTCACTCACACACACACACACACACACACACACACACGGGTAATTGGTGGTCTCAGAGTCAATTAATGGACCCCATAGATACATTCAATAAGGTAAACTAGGACATTAGCTATAATATACTAAAATGGTGTATCTGACTTCTCTCAATTGTTTTATATGATGACATGAACAGATATGCTTGTCAGTCACACTTAAATAGCATAACCCAATTTAAACCGAAAAAAGTGACATTATGTTGGAAACTTCCCTAATTACAAAAAACACGTGATCACATTGACAGAGACTTGCATGCGCTCTGATTGTGTCCTTCCGCTGCCAACAAAAGAACTAGCCGACTACAAAAAACGTAAATTGACAATACACTGACTACGATATAAAACTTATGCAAATAAATAGCTATTCTGAGAATCAACAATTATTTATTTGATAGGAAGAAAGTGTTTTTGATTTCGCTCTAGAACTATATATTTGCGGCGGTAGGATATTTATTTTAAAAACCTAGCCTGCTCTACATTTTCTTCCTCCGTTGGAAGCCATGATGGAAGCTTGAGAATTCAGCTGGAGAGAAACGCGAAAAGATGGTCCCCAGGACATAGCTATCTGTCAGACGAATCTGTGCTCATATTTGATCCCTGTATAGACAATATAAATGCACGGTGGAGCCTGTCACTTTTTCCCGGTGTAGTTTAGCAAATAATTCACGACGATGTTGATTCGCTAGGAGGTTTTTTGATTAAAAAAAGGGGGTAACGTTAGCTAGCTAGTTACTATACTGTAGCTTGCTAACGTTAGCTACGAGTGGATACTGTTGCTGTCCTTTCCGAGAGTAACATTATTCTTCAAATTCGAGCGCCGGAGAGTTTTCTCTCCTCGCTGTCCGGTCAATCACGGCGGCTACTGTAGATCAAGAGGTTCGGACCGTCTCTTATACCATACGGTTAGGCGGGAGGAGAATTGTATGTATTTTTCAGGGGGGATTTGAAAACAAATTCCAGGATTGGGAAAGTTGGGCCTGCGTGGAGGAGCAGAGCAAGGCCCGTCTTTATGATCCAGAGAAGACATTCTAGTTAGCTAGTTAATCCTACTCACAACGACTACCACTGCTAGCTTTGCTAGCTTGTCATTGCGAGAAAGGAGCTGCAAAATCAAAAGCGCAAAGGGCGAGCGAGAGGCAAATCAAGCGAAAGCAACGATACTTTTTCATAAATAGACTCCTGTCACTAAGTTAGCTACAATGGCTTCGAAGATAAAATTAATGGTCAGCCGGAACAAAAGGAGATTCCAAGAGGATGGGTTCGACTTGGATTTAACGTGTATCCTTTTCTTAAATAACTAACGTTAGTTTATCATACAGTAAACTAGTCACGTGAGTATGCATATTGTATCAATTCAATAGCGATGATTGCTTGCTAGCTAACGTTAGCTAGTTAAGGTAACTGGCTGTTTTTGATAAGCCGGAAAGCATGTTTGAAATATGGTGGATCTGTCAAATGAGCACGCAGAAATGTCTGAATCAAGTATGTATGACATCCAGTAACTACCTAGCTAGTTGTCATTATCAGGTACAGTGCCTTCGAAGTATTCACAGCCCTCGACTTTTTCAACATTTTGTTACAGCTTGAATTTAAAATGTATTGCATTGTGATTGTCACTGGCCTACACGAAAAATACCCCATGTCAAAGTGGAATTATGTTTACAAATTAATAAAACATGAAAAGCTGAAGTGTCTTTGAGTCAAGTATTCAACCCCTTTGTTATGGCAAGCCTAAATAAGTTCAGGTGTAAACGTTTGCTTAAGTCACATAAGTTGTAAGGACTCCCTCTGTGCACAATTTTTTTATTTTTTATGACAACCTCCTCGCTGTACCCCACACATACAATTATCTGTAAGTCACCCAGTGAATTTCAAAAAGATTCCACCACAGAGGCCAGGGAGGTTTTACAATGCCTTGCGAAGGACATCTATTGGTAGATGGGTACAAATAAAAAAGCAAATGTTAAATATTCCAAAAATGTGGCAAAGAAATGAACTATGTCCTGAATACAAAGTGTTACGTTTGGGGTGAACAACACATTAGCACAGGCAAAATCTTAGGAAAACCTGGTTGTCTGCTTCCCAACAGACACCGGGACAAGTTCACCTTTCAGCAGAACAATAACCTAAAACGCAAGGCCAACTGAATATTGGAGTTGCTTGCCAAGACAACGTTGAATGTTCCTGAGTGGCCTAGTTAGTTTTGATGTAAATCGGCTTAAATCTTTAGCAAGACTTGAAAATGACTGTCTAGCAATGATCAACAACCAACTTGACAGAGCTTGAAGAATTTTTAAACGAATGTGCAAATATTGTACAATCCAGGTGTTCAAAGCTCTTAGAAACGTACCCAGAAAGACACAACTATAATCGCTGTCAAAGGTGATACTAACATGTATTGAGTGGGTGTGAATAGTTATGTAAATTAGATTTCTGTATTTTATTTTCAATTTGTTTGCAAACATTTCTAAAAACATGTTTTCACTTTGTCATTATAGGAAATTGTGTAATGAAAAAAATCAATTTGATACATTTTGAATTTGGGCTGTAACACAGCAAAATGTGGAATAAGTCAAGGAGTATAAATACTTTCTGAAGGCACTGTAAGTTGTGTTACGAGTAACATTAGCCAACACATTATTTTACCAATTTAGCTTGCTAGCTAGGTTCAGGTTAGCAGCCAGTCATTATTACTCAACTTTGTTGGCTACAAATTGTCAATATAGGTATGACTACTTTGCTACTAGATAGCTAATGTTAGCCAGTGGTGTAAAGCACTGTAAAAAATACTTGAAAGTACTACTTAAGTAGTTTTTGGGATATCTGTACTTTACTATTAATATTTTTGATAACTTTTACCTCAGTACATTCCTAAAGAAAATAATATCCTTTTTACTCCATACATTTTCCCTGACACCGAAAAGTACTTCTTAAATTGGGAATGGCTAGCAGGACAGGAAAATAGTACAATTCATTCACTTATCAAGAGAACATCCCTGGTCATCCCTATTGCCTCTGATCTGGCAGACTCACTAAACACTGCTTATTTTGTAAATTATGTCTAGGTGTTGGAGTGTGCCCCTTGTAATCCCTAAATTAAAAAACAAGAATTGTGCCATCTAGTTTTGTTTAATGTAGGGAATTTGAAATATTTTATACTTTACTTTGAATACTATATATATATATATATAATAGTATATTTTAGTAATTACATTTGCTTTTGATACTTAAGTATCTTTAAAATCAAATACTTTTAGACTTTTACTCAAGTAGTATTTCACTGGGTGACTTTCACTTTTACTTGAGTAAAAGTAATGATATCTTTGATAGAAAATTACTCAAGTATGACAATTGGGTACCTTTTCCACCACTGATGTTAGCCAACCGTCCGTAATGTAAACTAACATTTGGTTTGCTTGCTACAGTAAAACTTGACTTATTTGACAGTGCAGGGAAGCTGGTTGGCTGCTGTAACAATGTTTTCTTCTCTTAGATGAAATATAGATGACATGAGGCATATTTCTAGCTACCTAGCAAACTATCTAACCTATTGGCCAGCTAATCAACCGCAAACTTGGTTTGCGAACACAGAGACTGCGTTTACATAAGCTGCCCAATTCTGATCTTTTACCCAATTATGGGCAATATATCTGAATTTGGCTGCTTGTGTAAACGCAGCCTGACAGTTCTGGGATGTTGGCCCAAAGGCCAATGTATCACAGATTTAATCATTGGACATGTTGGGAAGCAATCGATTTGAATGTTTAAGACGGTGCAATGCACCTTTCGAAAAGCACTGTTAACCAGATTGAGAAACTAAATATGTTCTCATGAATTTGGCAATCATGCAGCATGTGCTGCTAGTTAGCTGTCAAACGTGATCTAAATTAGGTTCCCTTAGGGTATAGGGAACATATCTGGCAACCTTGGATAGAAAACATTTGAAAACGTGCTACTGCCGAAAGAGCCTCAATTCAGTTCATGTTATCTTTATGCAAATTATTAATTCAATATGCCAATTTTCAATGTCTAGCTTTTCAATGAATCACTATACTTTTTACAAATAACATTCACACTGATGCACCACTTCCTGAAAATTCTTAAATTAAGAAGATCTAATGCTAATAAAGTCCAAATGGAATCTGCATGATTGGATTTTGTTAATTTATTGAGGTTAACTTCAGAACATCCTCATGTATTCTGTCAAGTGACATAAGTGATCTAGGCCTATACTGATTTTGTTAATTTTGTTAATATGCTGGTGGTGAGAATGGTAGTCCCTTGCTGCAGAACATCTCATACCTGGCCCTGATATTGAAGACACGTTTAAGGGAGTGCACTGTATGGGTTTGGAGGAGAGATAGTGGGAAGAGTGGACACAGGGATTGTGTTAATTGTATAGTTTTCTCTGACATGGATTATGTGCACAATGTTTATTTGGAGCAGTTTTTTGTGCACTTTGCAAAAAATCTAGGGACTCTAATGGCCTGTATAGTCCTTTTTATCTATGGTGTGGTAGGATGGTGTTCACCCTAATGGCAATACCTTTGACGGTTTAGTGAGGCATTTGTACAGTTACTTGTGGGCCTGAGCAAATCAAAACGACTTGTCCCACAGTCTGTTTGAATCCACTGGTTGTGCAGGCTATACAGTATTATAATGTAGAGACCATATTGATGTAAGTTGCGGCACAGGTTAAGGGGGTTTTGCTTTACTTTTCTATCTTGTTTTAAAATTGATACTTACATGTGACTAATAGGAAAACTGGTCACTGTCTGAGCATTAAGCTTACCCCTCATTGAAAGTGTCAAATGCCACTATTCTGTTTTGAATGGACACCACTCACTGGAGAAAGGCATTTATGTCAATTCAACTCAGTTTATTCCCTGCACCCATTCAGTAGAAGAAACCACAGATGAATGGATAACAGGCTGATTGTGTAAAGATGCTGTTATTGAGATATTGATATCAGATTTGTCCGTTTCTGTGGGGTTTTCTGCTTGTGAGATAGACGCGAGGGTCATTCAACCCCAGTAATTCCTCTGTTGATGAGCAACAGCCAGTCAGTGTGAGTCCCCTCTCTGCTGATCTAAATTCAGGCACTTGTGGACGCAAACTTTTTTTTATCGGATTTGGCATGGTGTCTTAAAACAATATGAGCTCTTTGCAGTTATGTAATGCGGTAGGGATGGACATTTCAGTTAACCAGTCAAACTGTAGAAAAAATAACATCCAAACAGGAAAATAACGTGACCAACAGAAAATACTATGCATGCATACAAGGAACTGACATATTTCATTACGAGCTTAATGAAAATGTGCAACAATAGCAAGCCCTCCGTTTTACAGTCAAATGGCTATTATTGAACGTTCAACAGCTGTAGTGAAGCAGGTAATAATATTTTATTTTTAATACATTTACCAAAATGTAATTTGTGTGAACACTGTTCTAAGCAACGCACCTAATGCGAGCGGTTCCATTTGTGACGTAGATGAACGTCTCCATTAGAAACTTAGAAAGAGGGAGAATCTAATAGCAACAACTAGGATGGGTTGCTAATATGACTATGATTGTGCCTTTGGCTTCTGGACAATGAAAGAAAGTTGTGAAAACCAATAGAACAGGAGAGAAATGCTGCTTAATGGCATGAGGAAGTATTTATAAAATAATTGCATCCATGTTTCTATGGTTGGATTTTGGCTAGGCTAATTTGAAGCAAGGTAAGACGTTCCACATTATTTCAAGTTAAGTAAAATGTTCAGGTTTCAAGCAATGATACTGCCTTAAGATCACATTGCAATGTGGTGGGTGACGAGCTGATAGCCTGCCTACCGTTGACTATAGCCTATACATGCGAATAGGAGGCGCACTTGAATTGAGAGTTGAGATTGAGATATATAAATAGTAGCTATTTTTAATTATGGCCATCAAAACTGTTTGACGCCATTGCATTTAGAATTATTTGTTGCACAATGACTGGGTTTATTTATAAAAGCATATTTAATTCCAATAGCAGCTTTTTTAAAGGGTCTGCTCTCGTGTTGTCTGACAGGTGATGGGACATTCCGCTCCTCAAACTAGGCTCTGTATGCTGTGCATGTGTGATAAATAATTTATCCTTTTATTTAACTAGGCAAGTCAGTTAAGAGCAAATTCTTATTTACAATGACGGCCGAACCCGGATGATGCTGGGCCAATTGTGCACCGCCCTATGTGACTCCCAATCACGTCCGGATGTGATACAGCCTGGATAATAAATAAGATGCATGACGACTAACAGAAATACACACGTGCCAATTTAATTCCACTAAGTTATGCAAATTAACATAAAGACCGATAAGCATGACTGGTCAAATGTGTTTTCGACAGCTAACCGATTAACAGTTAACCGTTTATATCCCTATAATACAGTATCAGGGTTCTGGGAATAATCCTTATAATAGAGTCCCCATCCCCAACCAACCACCTGCCCTCTTCCCCACATTCTCTCTACTCTTATCCACCCTTCCCATATCATTCGCTCTCTGCCTGCTCCTCACATTTTCCCTTTTCAACTCTCTCCCCCTCTACTCTCTTTTTTTTCTGTTGCCCAGCCGTGGAGTTAGCTAGAGCACAGAGCTGTGGCAGGACAGCTGAAAACGCCAGAGAGAAAAGGCGTTCCTGAAATGTCCGGTTTTTAGAGGAGCTTCCGTCGGGGGTCCTGTATGTGCGTTTCCTCCCAGCTGCAGAATTCCGAGCCCCCCGTGCCCTGGGCTGTAGCTCCTCTAGGAGCTCTGGAGCTTTTTAAAAACACTTAAAATAGTCTGAGTGGAATGATTTTGCCAGTAGGACCAAAGGCAGAGGTGGAGGTTGTAGCCCATTATGTGGTATAGAACGGCCTGCATTTGGTTCCTAATTAGGTCTTTGAGGCATTAATGGAAATGATTATGTTCCTCTATGTTATAGACAGGCTCATATGCTGAAGGCCACAGGCAAGTAGCTTGGCATTATGCAAATACTATAATAAAATCTCTGCTGTGTTTTATTGAATTAATGCAATGTATTGTGTTCCTCTTGAATTTTAATGCCATAGCTGGAATTTGGTAGATACTACGCCTATCTGACATAGGGCATCATATTCTTGCTAGTTTCATTCAAATTTTGGTCAAGTTACATTGGATCTTGGCAAATGTGTTCATCACATCCACAGATACTGCCATTGTACTGTGTGTTTGTGTGCATGCATTATGCAGAAATTAGAGGCAGTTCAAGGGAGTCAAGTCTTCACCTTTCTCACCAGAGTCGTCAGTGGTGTGTCAAATCTTGGAGACTAGTTTTAAAATGATTTGCTCCAAAAAAACAGACATTAAATTGGAGCTGTTTGCCATTCTATTTCTGACACGGTGACACAGGAAACGTACAAAAGGGTGACCTTTCGTCAGTGGTTAAAGTGCAAAATCCCACGGCTTATGTAGGCAGACAGGCTTCAGAATGTCAGTTACAGATAGAAGTGGAGATGATGTGCAATCAATTCAATAATGTTTTGAGATATGACATTGAAGTTGATATGGACATGATCGCACATAATATGGTTGACATTTGTCCTCCAGAGACAGAAATGAGTTTAGTAGTTTAAAGTATCTTTCAAAAAAACGCAGATGCACTAGAACATTTTCAATATGCAGCTGAAAGTAACAGCTTCATTTTGCACTTAATGAGTGTGTGGGTTTAGCAAAATGGTTGGTCAATAGAAATGTTTTTGCAATCATCTTAAGTCGTACACAGTGCCATTGAGATGGTATTATTCAAGATATTTTGATGTGCAGCCTAAACCAGTGATTGTAATGAATTTTGGGGTTACAATTAGCCTGTTGCTATATTTTACTCTAAAAATAGGGATCCAGAATTGCTATGTCTTTAGTTCAATAAATTTGCATACATATTTTGTGTGGCTACAAATAGGCTATCACAAATAGCTACAAATAGGCTAATTCCTTTAGGGCTAATTTGCCAACTGAGGAAGTGGAAACTCCAAATGCATTAGCTAGGTTGAGGAATATAATATGTTGCTAGTAAGCCATGTAATTGGTTAATCTAACAGCAAATGTAATAACTTTGTAGCATTCCCAATGATGTCTAGGCCTATGTAATCACTGTAAATGGCAGATGCGTGCTCCCCCGTTCCGCATATCTCAAAGCCCATAGCCTACCAGATACTTTTGTTTAAAAAACGGCACTCAGACAGTCAATATTGAGAGTTGAGAAATAAATGTAATACAGAAAGCTGAGAACCTCTTCTCTCCAACAGTCACAACAGTAGTTGCTTTTGGAGAAAAACAAATATTTTGTAAAGGTTGCTATTACAACACATTTTTTCTCAGCCACTAGCCTACTCAGAGCCTGCAGGAAAAATGGGCACAGGCAAGCACTTTCATGCACTTTAGGCCAGGGTTTCCAAAACTCTGTCCTGGGACCCCCCTGGGTGTACATTTTGGTTTTTGCCCAAGCACTTCACAGCTGATTCAAATAGTCAACTCATCAATCTTTGATTATTTGAATCTGCTATGTAGTGCTTGGGCAAAAACAAAACGTGCACCGGGGGGGGGGGGACACTGCTTTATGCTAGTTTGACCAAGTCATGATTTCAGCCACCCCATAACAGAATGTTTTGAATGAAGTAACCAGATAGAATTTGGAGCTTGCGCCAATGTGACCAATTAAAAATTGAACTTGACAATTCAAGTCAAAGGGTGGCAAAATGTAACCACCCTGGAGCCCTGTTCGTCGCTGAAGTCACCCCATCAGCGTGTTTCACTGCTCCACTGTTCCTCCCCGTGAACCCCATAACCAATTGTCATTTATCCCAACAAGATACTTTTCTTGTCCGTCAAGGCAGGGTCCTCATTACTCTTACATTTGATCTGTTAAATATTCCATGTGATTCGGCTGGGGCTGCAGGAAAATTAAGCCCAACATCTGCGACGATCTCAATATAACTAGGGCTCTATAAATACATGCAGGTCAAGCTGTGTAAATTCTCCTAGTGCACCCACATGTGGGCCCCGCTTGATTAGGAGTGCTCCGGTCCTCTCGGCCTCTCTCTCGCCCTCACACAGCCAACACCATCTGTTATTCTACTGATCACAACCCTTCTGCCCAGCACTGTACTTTCCCTTTCTGTTCATTACTGCACAATGACACCCACATGGTGATACAAACGTCATGATGATATTTCTTCAGACCTTTTGTGATAGGATTACGTTGTAAGCTAGAGGTTTTGGTATTGTATGAGCTATACAGTGCATTCCAAAAGTATTCAGACCCTTTGACTTTTCCCACATTTTGTTACAGCCTTATTCTCAAATGGATTACATTTTTTTCCCTCCTCATCAATCTACACATAATACCCCATAATGACAAAGCAAAAACATGCTTTTATATTTTTTGGGATCAAATTTATAATAAAAAAATAAATAAACATAAGTAAACTGAAATATTACATTTACATAAGTATTAAGATCATTTACTTTGTTGAAGCACCTTTGGCAGCAATTACAGACTCAAGTCTTCTTAGGTATGACGCTACAAGCTTGGCACATCTGTATTTGGGGAGTTTCTCCCATTCTTCTCTGCAGATCCTCCCAAGCTCTGGCAGGTTGAATGGAGAACGTTGCTGCACAGTTATTTTCAGGTCTCTCCAGAGATGTTCGATCGGGTTCAAGTCCGGGCCACTCAGGGACATTCAGAGACTTGTCATGAAGCCACTCCTGCCTTGTCTTGGCTGTGTGCTTAGGGTTGTTGTCCTGATGGAAAGTGAACCTTTACCCCAGTCTGAGGTCCTGAGTGCTCTGGAGCAGGATTTCATCAAGGATCTCTCTGTACTTTGCTCGGTTCATCTATCCCTCGATCCTGACTAGTCTCCCTGCCGCTGATAAACACACCCACAGCATTTTTGTTATTTTTTATTTAACTAGGCAAGTCAGTTAACAACAAATTCTTATTTACAATAACGGCCTACCACAGCCAAACCCGGACATCGCTGGGCCAATTGTGCGCTGCCCTATGGGACTACCAATCACGGCCGGATGTGATGCAGCCTGGATTCGAACCAGGGACTGCAGTGACGCCTCTTGCACTGAGATGCAGTGCTGCAGAAATGGTTTGGTACACTTCCCCAGATCTGTGCCTTAACACAATCTTGTCTCTGAGCTCTACGGACATTTCCTTTGACTTCATGGCTTGGTTTTTGCACTGAGATGCATGGTCAACTGTGGGACCTTATGTAGACAGAACTGATCCTATCCAAATCATGTCCAATCAATTGAATTTACCACATGTGGACTCCAATCAAGTTGTAGAAACAGCTCAAGGATTATCAATGGAAACAAGAAGCACCTGAGCTCAATTTCGAGTCTCATAGCAAAGGGTCTGAATTCTTATGTAAATAAAGTATCTGTTTTTTATTTGTAATACATTTGCAAAAATGTCTAAACCAGTTTTTGCTTTGTCATTATGGGGTACTGTGTGTAGATTGATGAGGGGAAAAAATAGTTAATACATTTCATAATAAGGCTGTAACATAAAAAAATGTTGAAAACGGAAAGGTGTCTGAAAACTTTCCAAATGCACTGTATAGGATTTTCTTCTATCTGTGTGTCCTTGACCCAATGGTGACCACAGATATCTATCCAAACATCATTGCTATGGGCTTTCCTGCAGAGCGACTCGAAGGAGTGTACAGAAACAATATAGACGAGGTTGTACGGTGAGTAACAAAACAATCCAAGTTGATAAAGTATCCTGAGGTGTTTTACATTCTCATTAGATGCATTATGTTGTCAATTTCTGTAGTTGCGGAATGTTTTGAATGTAACTACCTTTTACCTCAACAGGTTTCTTGACTCGAAACATAAAAACCATTATAAGATTTACAATCTGTAAGTATACCGCTAAACACTTAAATGCTAATATCAATGTTTTGTTGACAAATGAATTGCTCCTTCATGACTGCTGACCTAATATCCTTCCTATTTCAGTTGTGCAGAACGACACTACGATGCTGCCAAATTTAACTGCAGAGGTACGCCGTCACAAACAAAATGTTTTTAGAGCCAGGTTGCTTAAAGGAAACTTACTCTTTATATTTCTCTCTAACTCTCCACCCGCCAGTTGCACAATACCCCTTTGAAGACCACAACCCGCCTCAGCTAGAGCTCATCAAGCCGTTCTGTGAAGACCTCGACCAGTGGCTGAGCGAGGATGACAATCATGTGGCGGCCATCCACTGCAAGGCAGGGAAAGGCCGCACCGGGGTGATGATCTGCGCCTACCTCCTGCACCGTGGCAAGTTCCAGGACGCCCAGGAGGCACTCGACTTCTATGGGGAAGTGCGGACAAGGGACAAGAAGGTCAGTGACAGTGACTTGCCAGGGGTGGTGACTAGTGATGGGCATTTTACATGATTTAACTATTCAAATAATATGACATTTTATTATTTGTTCGGATATCCGGATAGTGATTTATCAGTACGACGCAAATGCACATGGCAGAGAACTGAGGACAGGCTGTTTTTTATTCTCTGCTTGTTTTTTGGCTGAAAGCAACAGTGAAAGAGAAGTCCAATTTTTGCCATGATAGAACTGATTCTGTTACAAAAAGGTTTTCTGATTCATGTTTTACATTCATCTGGGTCAGTTATTGTGGGAACTCTGTTAGGTGTGCTCCTGTAGTTGTTATTCAAAGTGGTGAAAATAGCAAACCAATGTCAATTCATTTTTTTTGTCAAAATTTGCCTAAAAAAAAAAAATCACAAAAAATGAACACAAGTAAACGAATAATAACGTCAGTTCGGATATTCAATTAACCGTGCCCATCCCTAGTGGACACTAGACGCTAGTACTCGGTGTGAGAATTTTTTAATAAACGCAGACTAGGCCTAGATCGTCTGTTTTGTCATAGACCTGCCGTGATCAAATTTTTACATTGACATTTTAGTCATTTAGCAGACACTCTTATCTAGAGCAATTTACAGTAGTGAGTGCAAACATTTTCATACTTTTTTGTACTTACAAGCGCCATGCTCTACCAACTGAGCCACACAGGATTTCAAAGACATCTTTTTCACAATCTGTATATCCTATTCTTTGTGGTAATTATTAAATTGCGGTCATTCCCTATCATTGACTGTTTTTGTTGTCTTTCCTTTTCAGGGAGTGACGATCCCAAGCCAACGGCGCTACGTGTACTACTATAGCCACCTGCTGAAAAACAAGCTGGACTACAAGCCTGTGGCTCTCCTCTTCCACAAAATGGTGTTTGAGACGCTACCAATGTTCAGTGGAGGCACCTGCAGTGAGTCACTCATGTTTAACTTGAACTCCGACTCAGGGTGTAGGCATGTAGCTCTTTAAATGGTGTGTATACGGCCACCCACGGTAGTAGAGAATGGTGCAGGTCAACTTGTGTAGTGAGAGCATAGAGTCATATTATGTACTTTACATTGAAGCCAACGAAGCTCTTGATCAGTTGCTTGTACTCTTTAAGAAAGATGGCTAGATATTGATGAGAAAGAGAGCATGGATGACACTATTCTCAGCTGCGTTCAGCAAGGCTGGCTTCTACCTGCTTTATCCAAATTGTGACATGTTTATGCTCTGCAGTTCAGAGGAGGAATTCAGTACGTGTAAATAACAAGTCACCAATGACCTCTTACAGATAGCAAATATAATAACTGCGTTTATTGTTGTCCAGGGATTTTCAGAAAGACAAAGACTTCAACTCCTAGCTCAAGTAGACATTTTCACCTATGATCTTTAATCAAGAGATGTAGTGATCTATGTTTTTCATCTAATAGAATGTGAATGACTATGCATGTACATCTACTGCATGTAATTTGCTTGGCTGAACTCTTCTGTGAAACAATGATTTTAATATCTTTCCATTTTGGTCATATGAAATATGGATTTCTGGTTTAATGTGCCTGAGTCACGGATTATCTTCTTGTTTTTTCTCAATATTTCACCTTTTTCCTCCTTGGATTATCTGTGATGCTCTAACCTAGCATTTGAATGTGCTCAACTGCTCTGAACTAACCCTTCTCTTTCCCTCTTAACACTCCCTAGAGAGGGCCCTATTCTGAGTTTGACGTTCTCTATTTGCAAAGACCTAGATAGAAAACATCATGTTACTTGTTCGCACTCATTTTAAAGTATTGGCTAAATACTGAGGTGTATTGTAGTGATGTGCAGATCAGCTGTTTGTTCACCCCCCCAAATCTGAGGCCTGCACTCGACCCTAACCCGCAAATATTGAAAATGCGCTGTACCGTCAGATGGCACAACAATTTTTTGAAGAGGTCTTTTTAGATAGGTCCATGTTTCGTCTGATAATTTCCGACATTTTGTTAGGCTATTTGTTAGTCAACTTGTCTATAAATCGATACATGCAGCTTCTCTTCTGTCATTACTTGTTTCCCTTAGACTAAATAAACCCTTTCTCAACAAAATGTCATATATCGATAGAATGAATGATTCAATCTAGTTGGCATCGGTAAAGTTTGCTTTCTGTTTCCTCTTTCATCTCTGCTTCTCTACAACGATGTTTAGGTACTGGGGAGAAAATGCAATAACTAAAAAATAATAATAATAAGATTTTCAGTACAACATTTCCTAATGACATTGGTTTGACTGGTTTTAAGGAAATGTAAATCTGTTGAAATATTATCAGCTTTTATGATGCTGATAAAGACAGCACATATACAGATGGTCGTGTCCATTCTCTCAGGAAGCTAAAATAAATCAATCCTATTTCTCCACTCCTGTTAATATTATATCAGGCTATGAGCGAGGTTATAGAGCTACAGTGTATAACCTCCTGGTCCCTAAGCATCTTTCCAGATTCAGTTAGGCTACTATTCAATTTAACCCATCTGAACAGTAGAGTTACCTTGATGTGCCATATTGATATCCCTGTCTTGTGACTGTCAAGTGTATATAGAGGTTCACAATCATCACACACAACATAGCCGGACGGCACTGCAATCATCCTACCACTTCCGCAAATCTTGCCCAAACATTAGACTACTGTTCTTGCCCTCTGTTTAATTTATTTTCAACTCTCCATTTCACAGCTTTTCTCTTATTGAATTCAACTCTTAACATGATCCTTTTTTGCCTCAGTCGATTGACATGAACCTTTTCTGCCCAAGTTCCCAAAAGCATTTGGCAATTACAGTGTTTGGCCCTAAAGCCTAGGCTTAGGCAACGCACTAATTCCAGATACAAAATAATTAATGAAAACCTCAATGTAGACTATAGATATAAATTGCACATTGCATACATTTATGTATTTGTTATGCATTTTCTCTTTATTTAATCCTCCCGCCACCCACCTGCCCTTCATCCACACAATATTTAATGACCCATAACCCACCCGCCCAAGCGGGTCCTGTGGGTTATGAGTCAACCCGCACATCACTAGTGTATTGGGTGAGAAGTTCATTTGGAGAGAACTTTCCTTTTTCAATGGACTAGCATATAAGACTAGCTAGCATATAAGGCGGTTCTCATTGGTGAATACATTATCACACATTGTTAAGAATTAAATTGGCTAGATGCAGGTTTCTACCATTGGGATTTATGGTGGTCAATTGAGATGTTCTTGGAATATCTACAGTCTGAAGTTCCCACATGTTCTTTTTCCTGTGAATTATTAATGTATTGCACCATGTATCCCAAGTCTTGTGGACTAGATTTAACTTGATATCTCCATTTGAAAGCATTGTTTTTAGATATGTGGCTGTGTATGTATATAATTGATATCCTAGCATATATATGTACTGTTAGAAGTGTTCCTGCTGTGTTCTGAAGGCCCAGCTTGCCAGCCCAGCCAGGCTGTGAGTTAATCTCCTTCTCTCTCTCTAAGGGGACAGTACCGTTAAAAACAGGAGCGAGCCGATCCCTCTGGGCTTCAAGAAAGGGAATTGGCATTGGGGTAAATGAGCCTTTCATCCGTTTTGATGTCCTTCCCTCATATACTGTTCATTTGGCTCCAGTTCCAACAAGAACTAAAAAGGTAGAACTTATTCTAGTGAAGGCTAGAAAAAGGAGTTGTAGCATTAAAACATCATTGCAATGTGGAGGCATACAAAGACCAACCAACCACCCCCTTATGAGAGGTTTCAAACTCTTACAAATGTAAGGCTATTGTTATAGAAGAAAGCACAACAGTCATCAGAATGGGGTCCCATGTCTTTAGTTCTGGTTCTTTTTGGGTGCTATTTGTGGTCTGGTTATTTCCCCCTATCCTCCTTTGTGGTCTGGTTCTTTCCTTCTCTCCTCCTATTTTGGAAAACACGGTTTTAGAGAACTCCCAACTAGGGGTTGCTTTTGTAACTGTCATGGCGGCAACTCCAAGACTACTAAGACTTGTATCCTGTCTTGTCTGGTTCTCTCTACCACCATTACCCTTCATTGCAACCTCTCTCCATATCTCTGAAACACTCACCCCTTTTAGATCCTCAGTTTGTGGTGTATCAACTTAAAGTCAAGATCCACACATCCAACCCGGCTCACACGCGGAGGGAAGAAAAGCACATGTTATTTGAGTTTCCCCAGCCGCTGCCCGTCTGTGGAGACGTCAAAGTGGAGTTCTTTCACAAGCAAAACAAAATGATGAAGAAGGTTGGTTAGTTCCGCCTGTCACATGAGTGTCTCTAATTTCCCCCTGGGTTTCCTTGGCTTCAGCTGTTATGGGGTTTTCAATTGCTGCCCCATTGTAGTTATTGTCATAATTGCAGTGTCACTCCAATGTTTACCTGGTATTTTATCATAAAAGGTGTTTTATGTGAGTCCCTTATAGTATCATACATGATAGTCGTAATGACGTTAAACCGCACTCTGATGTTATAATTGGCTAGCTTACCTGGAAATGTATTGAATCATGTTACTATAAATAGCTGATAAGGATTTTCACACTTATGTACTGTAAATGTGTAGCTTTTCTAAGCCGGCATTAGCGTGGTAACTATAACCACAATGATCGTCAGACATACTCCATTACAGTTAGTACCTCTCCCTCTCCACTATCCAGGATAAGATGTTCCACTTCTGGGTTAACACCTTCTTCATCCCCGGGCCACCGGAGGAGAGCATGGAGAAGGTGGAGAACGGGTCGGTGGTGGTGAACGATGTGGACGGGGTTCAGAACCAGTCCACGATTGGCACCCCTCCCCAGGCCCCGCAGAGTTCCGAACGCAGGGACAGCGGCAGGGACAGCGACAGGGACTACCTCATCCTCGCGCTCACCAAGAATGACCTGGACAAGGCCAACAAAGACAAAGCTAACCGCTACTTCTCACCTAATTTCAAGGTGAGCCATTTAAACTAATGTTTGTAATGGAATCTTTTATTTAACTAGGCAAGTCAGTTAACAACAAATTATTATTTACAATGATGACCTACCCCGGCCAAACCCTAACCCAGGAAACGCTGGGCCAATTAATAATATGAGGAAGGTACTGCAAATCTGTTGTGTAAATCTCTCAATTGGTCTTTACGCTATTAGAATCCTGATGAAATTGAAACATTGGTTTTCAATGACAGCAGTGCTGAGTTCTATTGTTTGACAAGGTTCCTTGTTCTGATATTATGGCTTCCCCTTTCTCTCCCTGTCTCGCTCCTTTAGGTGAAGTTGTATTTCACGAAAACCGTGGAAGATTCTTCGAATTCCGAGGCGAGCACTTCGACATCTGTCACTCCAGACGTTAGTGACAACGAGCCAGACCATTATCGATATTCTGACACCACTGACTCTGATCCGGAAAACGAACCTTTTGATGAGGAGCAGCACACGCAGATCACGAAAGTGTGAACTCTTACTTTTTTTTATAGGAACACGAAGAAAAAGATATGTACACCAGAGAAAAAAAGGAGCAAACTTGAATATGAACTCAAAAGAAGAACCTTTGTTCCCCTGCTTCCCCCAAAACAGCAGCAGAGCATCATGTCAAATGCCAATTTTAAAAGAAAAAAATAATATTCTGACCAATATATTGTTTTTAGGACTCTTTTCTTTGGCACGGCCATGTACCATGCGCGAGGTATTGACGTTGTTGGGGGAAGGTGCTGTAGCTGTAATGTTTATATATATACACATACATACATACATACATACATATGTAAACAAACTTTTTGGTGTCATAGACAATGGAAAAGAGTAACAATCAGGAGGACTATGCTGCTCCTTCTCCTGTCGAAACCAAGGCCAGTGCTGCAGTCACTTTGTTTATTTTCCCGTCTTCTCTCCCTCCCTCTTCTCTTCTACCCCCTTCACCACACCTCTTCCCTCATCCTCCTTTACTGTGAATGCTTCTCGTGCTCTTTGCAAGCTGTCTCACACGACGATTACCTTTGGCCTTTGTGCAGTGGAAGCTGCATGCAGGCAATGGGTTGGGGGCGGGGCTGGGTTATGAGTCTGTGATGTCTAAAGCGTTGCCATTCCTTTCCGTACTGTTTAAATTATGCAGAACAAGGCATCCTATGTAATTGTCAGTTTTTTTTAAAATCCTAAAATAATAAAAATATAATACACAAAACAGCAGGGAGACAAGTGTTTGCAATGTCAACACTTTATATACATTTAAAGAACCGTGGCGGTATGCATGTATTGGAATTTAGCACCCATCCCTAATAAATGTATGCAATGTCATCCTTTCTTAGACACAAGCTTTTCAATGTCTTTTAAGATCTCAGGGTTACCCTGTGGATCATTTGTCATAATGGACTTCCTGGTGCCTTTGGAGTGAATTGCATCATGGAAGTTCATGATGTTTTATGATTTAAGTGATTTCACACCATCTGCACTGTGTGTGTGTGTGTGTGTGTGGGGGGGGGGGGTCTGTTATAGAGTTACAGTTCATGTAAGGACATAAAATAATATCATTAGGCCCTGATCTAAGGATTTCACACTGGGAGTACAGATAATGTATGCATCTGTTGGTCACAGATACCTTAAATAAAAAAGGTAGTGGCGTGGATCAGAAAACCAATTAGTATCTGGTGTATGACCACCATTTGCCTCATGCACCGCATCACATCTCCTTCTCATAGTTGATCAGGCTGTTGCCTGTAGAATGTTGTCCCACTCCTCTTCAAGACTGCGAAGTTACTGGATATTGCTGGGAACTGGAACACGCTGTTGTACACTTCGATCCAGAGCATCCCAAATATGCTCAAAGGGTGTCTGGTGAGTATACAGGCCATGGAAAAAACTGGGACATTTTAAGCTTCTAGGAATTGTGTACAGATCCTTGCAACATGGGGCCGTGCTTTAGCATGCTGAAACATGAGGTGATGGTGGCGGATGAATGGCACGACAATGGGCCTCAGGATGTCAGGGTATCTGTGCAGTCAAATTACCATTGAAAAATCCAATTGTGTTCGTTGTCCGTAGTTTATGCCTGCCCATACCATAACCACACCGCCACCATGGGGCACTCTGTTCACAACGTTAACATCAGCAAACTGCTTGCCCACACGACGCCATGCACGTGGTCTGCGGTTGTGAGGCCGGTTGGACGTACTGTCAAATTCTCTAAAACAACGTTGGAGGCGGCTTATGGTAGTGAAATTAACATTCAATTTCTGGCAACAGCTCTGGTGGACATTCTTGCAGTCAGCATGCCAATTGCATGCTCCCTCAACTTGAGACATTTGTGGCATATTGTTGTGTAAAAACTGCACACTTTTGAGTGGCCTTTTTATTATGCCCAGCACAAGGTGCACCTATTTAAAGATCATGCTTATTGATATGCCACACCTGTCAGGTGGATAGATTAACTTGGCAAAGGATAAATGCTCACTGAAATGGATGTAAATACATTTAAAATAAATAAGCTTTTTGAGTGTATTGAACATTTCTGTGATCTTTTATTTGAGCTCATGAAACATTGAACCAACACTTTATATGTTGTGTTTATATTTTTGTTTAGTGTATCTCCACACTATGAGGTTGTAAAATATTGGTTTTGGTGGGATGGAGTTTTTGCCTGCCTGGTGATATTAGGTAATAGACCAGAAAAGGTTCCAAACTGTTCTGCCAATAAAATCTAGTTTTCCGTTTTCCCCTCCCCACTCAGACCACTCCCAGACAGTCCTAGCAAAAATCGTCCTTGAGAAATTGCTCCTTGCTAAGAAGCTATTTTTGTTTATTTTTGACCATTTTAATTAAAACAATCATAGTAAGGTGCTTAATTGTTACCCAGAAATATTGATATTGAGATAAAAACAGCTGCATTGGCCCTTTAAAGGCAATGTGCCTGCATTCCTGGAGACCACATTCATGGTAAATGCTGCATATGTTGGATTAATCAGAAAATCCCTTTAAATGTCAATCGCGCTGTAAGGCGGATGTAACGCGGATCAGAATCAATCCCGGCCCTAGTCTGAACAGCATCTATCCATTACCACAACTAGATCAAAAACCCAGACACAGTTGACTTTCATTTCATGCAGGGGCGCAAATCGATTTACATTGCGGGCGGCATACCAAGTTTCTCAACTTTAACCAGTTGATTTCATACCCAGCTATCAGTATCAAGCCAGTGGGATGTCTGTCTGTTTGTCCAGGTCTTCTCCATCCCAGCAGCTGAAGGATAGCCAACTCCGCATTACTTCCTGATAATTGAGATGCAGCCCTGGAGAGAGAGAGAGCGAGAGCTGCCTGGGTAAAGCAGCTTGCTGCGCTCCCCACCCTTCAGTGGCTCCCCAAATGAAAGAGTAACAGGATTAAGTACCATGTCACTGTGATAGGAGGCACAGAGAGGCAGGACCCTGGCTAAAGCAAGGTCCAGGGTCCTCCGATAATAAAATAGAATTTAAATAAAGTACAAAAAAAGTGTTCCCACCCCAGGGACAGTCAGTCACATAATCTCCCCCTCGGCTCTATTAAGAGTCGCTCCCCCGGTCGCCTCATGTTGATGGACATCAAAGACGCAGCTCGTCAGCGAATGAGTCTGGCAGCAGTCGGTGGGGTATTACTGTAATTGGCTAGAGCGATGGTGAGACAAAGAAAGTCCCTGGTATGTGAGATTAATAATGAATGTGCTGGGTTGGGTTGGGAGACCAGAAGAGAGATGCCTCAGCACTCTCTGAACAAATAAAGACTGAAGCTAAATACACTGGCCTCTGAAAGAATCGAGCTCAAGCTGGCAACCCACATGGTTTTAATTATGCCTTCATCGCAGTGACTTATAGATAAATAAAATACAAACGCAGCTTGATGGTATAGTGAACAGCGATCCCCCAAGAGAAAGATTTCCCCTAATATACTGGGTTTTTCATGGTATTTCTTTAACATTATATCTCTCTGGCTTCACCATCTTACATTCACAGCACTGTATCTCTAAAAGAATGGGAGGGGTAGAGCTTACATCAAATATATAGATTTAAACACTATGATCAAATGGGGGTCAATTTGGCCTATAAAATCTGAGATAAACCCAATCCGACAAACCTTTTTTCCCCTCCCATCTGCTGGGAGCAGTTGCAAAGTATGGCTCAGCACAGCAGGACCTGGCAACCCTCCCCCAGCTCTCTGCCTGGCTCAGCACAGCAGGATCTGGCAACCCTCCCCCAGCTCTCTCTGCCTGGCTGCACAGCTGTGTTGCGCTTGGATTAGGCCAAGAATAAAACAGGAAGTCAAAATTAAACAAAAGCTTAAAAAAACACAGGCTCTTTAAGTTACCAAAGACTTAGCGGCATGACTCTGACAGCCTGTGGAAAAAACACATACACTACACCTACACGCACTTACAGTATCATATTAAAAACACACATAAACGCTCAATCATTCTGCGAGCACAGTAATTCACATACATTTAGTCTAACACATTTCACACCCCTCCATGCACACACAGACACACAAGCATATTGTCTATAGCTCACGCCCACACATATGGTCCATACACACATGTTAAGTGCCTCAATGCTTTTTTCCCCTTTGCTAGTTTATTGTAGTAGTTTATGAGGGTTATTGCAGCCGAAGAGATCCTCAAAATAATAAATGGCAGAAACATCTGTGGAATATCACTCTCCTCTCTTTGATTGTTCTTCCTAAAGAGGCTCAGAGCTTCAAATCAATACTTTTTTTGTTATGCAAAATTAGCCATTTAGCTACTTCACTGACTTGTCATACGATGAATGAATGAATGACGAGCGAAAAGGTGAGAGCAGTGGCGACCCGTCATTCAGGGCAGGTGAATGCTGTTTTGCCTGTTTTGAATGTTATTTTGGCATTAATAAGTGTCACATATTAGTGTCTTAAGAGTTAATAAACCTGCAACCTTTATTGATTAAGGCAGCTTCAAAATGCAGGTGTTTCAGCCTAGCTCAGTGCTTTCTGTGGCGGTGGGGCAGCCAGCGGAAAATACGGAGCGTAGATGTTGGTAATGTTCTCTAGTTTCACTGTGATTGGCTCAGTGTTCTGTCACTCATGGGGACACTACATCACCGCCAAGTCTAAGGGTAGAGCTTGAAAATGTAAGCCTCTTGGGTGCTGCCATAGAGTTAAATTAGAAGTGCCCATCCAAGAAGGCTCAAGGTCATTGACCACAGATACAATTACGTCATATCACGTTATATCTACCATGGCTTTGATTGGACTTTCAAAATCTTAGCTAGCAGTCATCATCATGAATCAAATCCTTTTTAATTATTGTCATATGAAGAGAAATTATAGATAAAACGTATCGGTGCTCATCGGCCATTGGACATAAACATTACACAACAAGTTGGAAATCGTAAATTCAACAATGAGTGGTTTGGAAGGAATCAGTGGCTAAATGCAAGCATTGCAAAGCAATCTGCTATTCAGTGGAGTGGCTGTGTGGTCCCAAGTCTGGGATTAAGGGTCTCTTTTCCAAGCTTAAAATGATAAACATTCAACATTGGCCATGCTGTCAATGCTCAAAACAACTGTTAACTCGGAAGACAAGAAAACTGGGAACTCGGGAAAAACGGGATCTCGACTGGGAAAATACGTTTTGAACAGTCATCCAACTCGGAATTGTAAATCCGGAACTCGGGCCTTTTTCTGGAGCTACGACCTGAAAATCACTGACGTCATCATGATTCAACATTGTTTTTTTTCAATAAACAATAAATCCAGAGAAAGCCAGACTTTGATGACAAAGTTTGATGACAAAATTTGCCCACGAAGGACCACAGCACCAGCTTCCTGTTCAAGTGAGCACACACAAGCTGTGCTGCAGTACACTGCAACTTTTAAAGGAAGACCCACTGTATGTATACTGTAGCTATGAAAGTAATACTAAGTGTATGTTGTGTAAGCTGTTTGTAGGCCATGTGCCTCCCCCAAAAAATGTCCTTCTTAATATCGCCTACTGTTCTGACTGGTGGTGCACATGTAGCCAATAACCTGTTTTAGAGAAATGTAATCATTGAATATTGTAAGAGCTTTCAATGTCTGCTTATATGCCCCCTTTATTTATCCTACGGTTCTGACTTGGTGTACAGGGAGAACACTGCAAGAACGGCCCATGTTCTGAATTCTGTCACTGTCAATTTCAAAAGTGCTGAACAAACAGTTATATTGTCTACGTCCGTCCTAGCTCGCTCATTAATTTCTTAATCGAAATTACGGATTGCCTCTTACTCGCTTGTCGTCCCCTTATGCCATAGTTTGTACATCTCAATTGTTAGTAGAAACCACATTTGTTTAAGCAAGTCACCCATATCAGCTATGTTTTTTTAAAGGCAGTAAATGAGGAAGAATTTACTGTTTTGCTGCCAGACAAGGCTCCGCTGATAGCCAGGTGTAGCAGTGGTAAGGTGTTGGGACTCTGCTGTTGGTACAGCTTTATGAAGACCCTAACAGTTTGTGGGCACCGTTTGTCACCATTATAATGCAATTAATGTATTGGTTAGTGTTGTGTTGTGTAGTGGCTTTGCTGGCATGCATCCCATATGTTTTGTTTGTTTGCTCCACCAAGATTTACAGTTGCAGTCGGAAGTTTACCTTAGCCAAATACATTTAAACTTAGTTTTTCATAATTCCTGACATTTTATCCTCTTTATAATTCCCTGTCTTAGGTCAGTTAGGATCACCACTTTATTTTAAGAATGTTAAATGTCAGAATAATAGTAGAGAGAATGATTTATTTCAACTTTTATTTCATTCATCATATTCCCAGTGGGTCAGAAGTTTACATATACTCAATTAGTATTTGGTAGCAGTGCCTTTAAATTGTTTAACTTGGGTCAAACGTTTCAGGTAGCCTTCCACAAGCTTCCCACAATAAGCTGGGTGAATTTTGGCCCATTCCTCCTGACGGAGCTGGTGTAACTGAGTCAGGTTTATAGGCCTCCTTGCTCATTTTGCCACAACTTGGAAGTATGCTTGGGGTCATTGTCCATTTGGAAGACACATTTGCGACCAAGCTTTAACTTCCTGACTGATGTCTTGAGATGTTGGTTCAATATATTCTCATAATTTTACCTCCTCATGATGCCATCTATTTTGTGAAGTGCACCAGTCCCTCCTGCAGCAAAGCACCCCCACAACATGATGCTGCCACCCTGTGCTTCACGGTTGGGAGGGTGTTCTTCAGCTTGCAAGCATCCCCCTTTTTTACAAACATAACATTGGTCATTACGGCCAAACAGTTCCATTTTTGATTCATCAAAAGGTCCAATTCTGGTTAACAATTAACCTTACAGTGATAATTTTTTTACCATTTGAAATTAAAACAAACAAAAATTAGAAAATAACACAAAAATTATTTTGATAGGACTGTCAGTTAATGACCTTACTGAGAGGGGAATACTGAAAACGAGCTATTATTGGCAGAGAGGTTTGATATTCTCTCTCTTATTGGTCTATTAAGTAATTTACCACCGAGTGAGAGATGTTCTCACCCGGTCACAAATTGGCATTAGAACTTACCCTAAAATTGGTTGCTTCCCTTAGAAATCCCTTTAAAAAAAATCCCTATATGTTTATTTAAAAACATATATTTTTTAACTTTTCTCCCCAATTGGTACAGTTTTGGTACATCGCTGCAACTCCCTCCGAAACATGACCCTGCCACTGCTTCTTGACACACTGTTCACTTAACCCGGAAGCCAGCTGCACCAATGTGTCGGAGGAAACACCGTCCGACCAGCGACGCTAGTCAGCTTGCAGCTTCCCGGCAAGGAGTTGCTAGAGCACTATGGGACAAGGAATTCCCGGCCGGCCAAACCCTCCCCTAACCCGGACGACGCTGGGCCAAATGTGCACTGCCTCATGGGTCTCCCAGTCACGGCCGGCTGTGACACAGCCTGGGATTGAACCCGGGTCTGTAGTGATGACTTGGGCACTGGTAAGCAGTGTCTTAGACCGCTGCGCCACTCGAGAGGCCTGTCTACCCTCCCTGTTAACCCTAAAGAATGTCTGACAACTTCTCAGGGTGTTGGGCCTTTTCCTTCCATTAATGTATTGTATAAACCATAGTCCCACTGCATTTTGTTATGACACTGTTTAATCTATTCAACATTTTATGATAATTTAGTTAGTTAATGTCGGTGTTACTGTAATTGTTTGTCTTTGTGCATGTGTGTGTGTGTGTGTTTGAATATAGTCCTATGCATGTGACAATCACATGGAAATAGTTACCGCTGTCACCACAACTAACCCCCTCCCCAACACTCACCACAGCATGACCACCCATTCCCCACAATGTATTCTAGGAAGAGTGCACTTGTGTCTAGGGTCCATTGCATACAAATCAAATCAAATTTTATTGGTCACATACACATGGTTAGTAGATGTTAATGCGTGTGTAGCGAAATGTTTGTGCTTCTATTTCCGACAGTGCAGTAATATCCAACAAGCAATCTAACAATTTCACAACAACTACCTAATACACACAAATGTAAAGGGATGGAATAAGAATATGTACATAAAAATATATGGATGAGCGATGGCCGAGCAGCACAGGCAAGATGCAGTAGATGGTATAAAATACAAAATATACATATGAGATGAGTAATGTAAGATATGTAAACATTATTAAAGTGTCATTTTTTTAACTGGCTAGTGATCCATTTATTAAAGTGGCTAATGATTTGAGTCTCTATGTCAGTAGTAGCCTCTCTGTGTTAGTGATGGCTGTTTAACAGTCTGATGGCCTTGAGATAGAAGCTTTTTTTTGTCTCTCAATCCCAGCTTTGATGCACCTGTACTGACCTTGTCTCCTGGATGGTAACGGGGTGAACAGGCAGTGGCTTGGGTGGTTGTTGTCCTTGATGATCTTTTTGTCTTTCCTGTGACATCGGGTGCTGAAGGTGTCCTGGAGGGCAAGTAGTTTGCCCCCGGTGAAAGCATTGTGCAGACCGCACCACCCTCTGGAGAGCCTTAGGTTGAGGGCTGTGCTGTACTGTAATTGTTGACATTATACTGTGCTGTACATATCCACATGTCCATAAACAATTACAGTATAAATCGTTCACACACAAATAGTCTCCATATTCACAGAACACACGCACATACAGGAACTTGCAGTATGTTGTGCTTGGCTCAGAGGAGTGTGGTGGTAAAAAGCCTCTCTCCTCAGTTGTGTTGGCCTCGGAATAAAGACTCCACATTTATCAGTCTTTACTGGAACATGTCCCATTCTACCTGACTTTTACTCTGAAGTCAGAGCTGGTATAATCCTCCCTCTTTCCTCCCCCTCTTCCTATTTCCTTCTCCGTTATCATTTATTCATGTTTATTTGCAATAATGTTCTATTCATGTTTGTTTCTGTGTAATGTTGCTTATGTTACTTTGAAAAGTGTTTCTTTGAAAATAAAAACATAATTGGTCTGTGCTTGTGAGTGGCTGTATTACCTAAATACATAGAATATACTGCACTATGAATAACACTCACACGACAGTATGCATGTGTCCTCTCATTTGTACCCAGCACGGCAGCCAGTGTTTTTTAAAGGGCCTGTGATTTGACAGAATCCTGAGGGGAAAAGGGGGATTAGGTTTAGCAGCTGTTTCCCCTCAAACACTGGAGACGATACGCCGTGGCTACGCCATGCCGCTGACGGCAAATTAATAGATGAAAAGGACATGCGTGGGTCGTCTCAGATAATGCTTAAACCCACCCGCTTCTTAAATAGCGAAGAAGGTGTCCTTTTCTTGAACCCAGCTGTGTGAATCCACTGACACACGAGCATGCAAGCAGGCAAGCACACACAAACACACAGACACGCAGACACATGGAGAGAGTTGAAGGCATATCGTGTCCATGAGAAAGGTTTAAAACATCATGTCTTTAATCTGAGAGCAGCACAAAGCCAGCCTACAGATTAAGCTGCCTGCCTCTCAAGCTACTGTGCAGCAAATCTAGATGGCCCACACTAAGACCCACAGAGACAGGGGCTTTTAACCCCAGACACACACACACACACACACACTCATATGAGCCCGCTACTGCCAGCAAACCAGAAAACACACGTGCACGCGCAAGCACACACACACACACACACACACACGCACAAGCATCAGGCTAAAATACATTCCAGCTCCAGTCATCTCATTAATTGAATTGACAACTAAGGACATGTTTTATTCAAATCAAATCAAATGTATTTGTCACATGCGCCGAATGCAAAAGGTTACTGTGAAATGCTTACTTACAAGTCCTTTAACCAACAATGCAGTTCAAAAAAGAGTTAGGAAAATATTCACTAACTAAAAGTTTTTATAAAAAACAAAAAAAACAAATAGCAACAACAAAATGGCATAACAATAATGAGGCTATGCAGTGCTGTAGCAGAGAGAACAGTCTATGACTTGGGTCACTGGAGTCTGACAATTTTTTGTGCATTCCTCTGACACCGCATAGTATATACAGTTGAAGTCGGAAGTTTACATACACCTTAGCCAAATACATTTAAACTCAGTTTTTCACAATTTGTTTTTGGAACAGTGGCTTCCTCCTTGCTGAGCGGCCTTTCAGGTTATGTCGATATAGGACTCGTTTACTGTGGATATAGATGCTTTTGTACCTATTTCCTCCAGCATTTTCACAAGGTCCTTTGCTGTTGTTCTGGGATTGATTTGCACTTTTCACACCAAAGTATGTTCATCTCTAGGAGATTGAACGCGTCTCCTTCCTGAGCGGTATTACGACTGCGTGGTCCCATGGTGTTTATACTTGCGTACTATTGTTTGTACAGATGAACGTGGTACGTTCGGGCGTTTGGAAATTATTCCCAAGGATGAACCAGACTTGTGGAGGTCTGGACACCAAGGAACTTGAAACTCTCGACCTGCTCCACTTCAATCCTTTTGATGTTAATGTGGCCTGTTCAGCCCTCCTTTTCCTATAGTCCACAATCAGCTCCTTTGTCTTGCTCACATTAAGGGAGAGGATGTTGTCCTGGCACCACACTGCCAGGTCTCTGACCTCCTCCCTATAGGCTGTCTCATCGTTGTCGGTGATCAGGCCTACCACTGTTTGTATCATCAGCAAACTTAATGATGGTGTTGGAGTCGTGCTTGGCCACGCAGTCATGGGTGAACAGGGAGTACAGGAGGTGACTAAGCACGCACCCCTGAGGGGTTTTGAGGATCAGTGTGGCAGACTTGTTGTTGCCTACCCTTGCCACCTGGTGACAGCCCGTCAGGAAGCCCAGGATCCAGTTGCAGAGGGACGTGTTTAGTCCTAGGGGCGTTAGCTTAGTGATGAGCTTTGTGGGTAATATGGTGTTGAATGCTGAGCTGTAGTCAATGAACAACCTTCTCACATACTGTAGGTGTTCCTTTTGTCCAGGTGGGAATTGGCAGTGTGGAGGGCGATTGAGATTGTGGATCTGTTGGGGCGGTATGCGAATTGGAGTGGGTTTCCGGCATATGGTGTTAATGTGAGCCATGACCAGCCTTCCAAAGCACTTCATGGCTACCGACATGAGTGCTTACAGGGCAGTAATCATTTAGGCAGGTCACCTTCGCTGGGCGCAGGGAATATGGTGGTCTGTTTGAAACATGTAAGTGTTACAGACTCGGTCAGGGAGAGGTTGAAAATATCAGTGAAGACACTTGCCAGTTGGTCTGCGCATGCTTTGAGTACACGTCCTGGTAATCCATCTGGCCTCGCGGCTTTGTGAATGTTGACCTATGCAAAGGTCTTGCTCACATTAGCAACGGAGAATGTGAACACACAGTTGTCCGGAACAGCTAGTGCTCTCATGCATGCTTCAGTGTTGCTTGCCTCGAAGCGAACATAAAAGGCATTTAGTTGATCTGGTAGGCTTGCGTCACTGGACAGCTCGCGGCTGGGTTTCCCTTTGTAGTCCGTAATAGTTTTCAAGCCCTGCCACATCCAACGAGCTTCCGAGCCGGTGTAGGAGGATTCAATCTTAGTCCAGTATTGACGCTTTGCCTGTTTGATGGTTCGTCTGAGGGCATAGCGGGATTTCTTATAAGCATCCGGATTAGTGTCACGCTCCTTGAAAGCGGCAGCTTTAGCCTTTAGCTCAGTGCAGATGTTGCCTGTAATCCATCACTTCTGGTTGGGACATGTACGTATGGTCACTGTGGGGACGACTTCCTTGATGCACTTATTGATGAAGCCGGTGACTGAGGTGGTATACTCCTCAATGCCATTTGATTAATCCCGGAACATATTCCAGCCTGTATTAGGAAAACAGTCCTGTAGCGTAGCATCCTCATCATCTGACCACTTCCGTATTAAGTGAGTCACTGGTACTTCCTGCTTTAGTTTTTGCTTGTAGAATTATGGTCAGATTTGCCAAATGGAGGGCGAGGGAGAGCTTTGTATGTGTCTCTGTGTGTAGAATGTGGTCTAGAGTTTTTTTCCCACTGGTTGTACATGTGACATGCTGGTAGAAAAGAGGCAAAACGGATTTAAGTTTTCCTGCATTAATTGGCATTAACTGGCCACTAGGAGCGCCACTCTGGATGAGTATTCCTAACTCATTTTGAAGTAAATAACACACTGAGTATTTGAAGGGACGGTACATTTCAACAATAAAGCACCAAAATGCCAGTGAAGCAGAGGTTGATGGTTATTTTGAGGACCCAGGCATCTGTGTGAATGACATGGACTGATAGACATAAACTTGAATTACTCTGACTGAAGAACAACCATCCCTATAGAATGACCTCAATCCAGCCGAACCAGTTACAGATATTGATGACAGACCTGAGACGGAACTAATCAACTGATTCTACATCAAGTCACTGACCTCTCATAGACAAGACCAGCTCTGTTGGTTGGAGTAAGGAGCTGAGACACAAAGTGAGTTAGCTCAGCTCACTCGATTAGAACTAGGGCAGACATGATGAGCCTGTTAACTCAGTTCACCTGTGAGCATCAGACTCTCCACCAGTCAACTATCAACCACCAAGACAGACACAATTTGTTTACAGAAGCCTTGTAAAAAGAGAGATAGAAGAGGGCGACAACAGTTCCCTTCAATCGACTTCAGACCAGACACTGATGTCAGACAGTAGTGGGTCATTTCTATGAAAGAAGGTATCCACAGACATGGCAGAGAAAAAAAGAAAGAGAGACTAGCTACATGTTTCCAAGTAATGTTTCCATTAACTTGTCCAGTGAGACATGGGACATAGAGAGAAAGAAGGTGGGAGAGAGGAAGTAAGACAAAATATGAGTTGGAGTATAAGTGATATTTGGTGTTAACAGTATCTTGGGTTTTCAAACCCAGATAGTGGGTGATACTGTGGGGTACAGTGTATTCATGGATGCCAAGGGAAGCCAAGCTTCCCCGAAAAATTGACCAAGAAAAAAAGAAAATAATGTGTCTTTCTTCTCTCTGTGTTTCATGATTTTCCTTCAATTCACAAGAGGCTGAATGTATCTCACTGGAGAAAGCATCCGAGTGAGCGAAACAGCGCCCCTCTGTCTCAGTATGTATAGGCCATATATCTGATGCTGTCTGGTCAAACAGAGTATGACATAGTTTCCGCCTGTAGCATTGAATTCAAGGGAAGCCAGAGAGCACTTGGCTTTCCTTGATAAAAATAATAATAATAGCCAATCAGCGTTGAGCTAAACTGAGTATGCTCAAAGCCAGTTTAGATTTGGCTTCACACCAATCACAAGCCAAAAGTAATTTACAGAAAAAAATTGAATTGTTCTATCTCACTGTGTCCTTGTCCTCCAGTGGCTAGCTAGCTAAAATCGTCCCTTTAGCTATGGATGGAGATAGGGATTTGGCAGTGGTTTTACTTAATTATCCGTACTGGCCAATGATTATAACGGTAATTCTGATTTAACCATAAATTCTTACATTGTGCCCTTGACCTAAATTCAATATGAGGCTAGATGTAGTAGGCTAATGTTAACTAGCTGGCCTGGCGCATCATTGCCAACAAAAAGCATTTTAGCCAGTTAGTCTACTACGACAACAAAAACAAAAAGCTTGTACTGTATGACAGTCATGAAAGAAAGGAGGGTGGCATTGGTGTTTCTGGGTGACTCAACATGTTTTTTTTTCACATGCGCACACGAATACACACACACACACACACACACACACACACACACACACACACACACACACACACACACACACACACACACACACACACCATGGACAGCTATATCAAATTTAGTTTATGTTGATTGGACAAAATAGTTTTTGGTATCTTAGTTGTGACTGTATTAGGCTAAGCGTAGGTGATTTGATGATGTTGAAATATTGAAGTTGAAATAGCAACTCCGGATGCTGGCCTTCTAGACAAAGTTCCTCTGTCCAGTGTCTGTGTTCTTTTGCCCATCTTAATCTTTTCTTTTCATTGGCCAGTCTGAGATATTACTTTTTCTTTGCAACTCTGCCTAGAAAGCCAGCGTCCCGGAGTTGCCGCTTCACTGTTGACGTTGAGACTGGTGTTTTGTGTGTACTACTTAATGAAGCTGCCAGTTGAGGACTTGTGAGGCGTCTGTTTCTCAAACTAGACACTCTAATGTACTTGTCCTCTTGCTTAGTTGTGCACCAGGGCCTCCCACTCCTAATTTCTATTCTGGTTAGAGCCAGTTTGCGCTGTTCTGTGAAGGGAGTAGTTCACAGCATTGTATGAGATCTTCAGTTTCTTGGCAATTTCTTGCATGGAATAGCCATCATTTCTCAGAACAAGAATAGAGTGACGAGTTTCAGAAGAAAGGTCTTTGCTTCTGGCCATTTTGAGCCTGTAATCAAACCCATAAATGCTGATGCTCATGATACTCAACTAGTCTAAAGAAGGCTGGTTGTATTGCTTCTTTAATCAGAACAACAGTTTTCAGCTGTGCTAACGTAACTGCAAAAGGGTTGTCTAATGATCGATTAGCCTTTTAAAATGATAAACTTGGATTAGCTAACACAACATGCTATTGGAACACAGAAGTGATGGTTGCTGATAATGGGCCTCTGTACGCCTATGTAGATATTCCATTAAAAATCAACCGTTTCCAGCCACAATAGTCATTTACAACATTAACAATGTCTACACTGTATTTCTGATCAATTTGATGTTATTTTAATTGACAAAAAAAATAGATTTTCTTTCAAAAACAAGGACATTTCTAAGTGACCCCAAACTTTTGAAAGGTAGTGTAAGTATTCAGACCCTTCACTCAGCACATTTGGCAGTGATTACAGCCTCGAGTCTTCTTGGGTATGACGCTACAAGCTTGGCACACCTGTATTTGGAGAGTTTCTCCCATACTTCTCTGCAGATCCTCAAAAGCTCTGTCAGGTTGGATGGGGAGCCTCACTGCACAGCTATTTTCAGGTCTCTCTAGAGATGTTCGATCAAGTTAAAGTCCAAGCTCTGGCTGGGCCACTCAAGGAAATTCAGAGCCACTCCTGCATTGTCTTGGCTGTGTGCTTAGGGTCATTGTCCTGTTGGAAGGTGAACCTTCGCCCCAGTCTGAGGTCCTGAGAGCTCTGTAGCAGGTTTGCATCAAGCATCTCTCAGTACTTTGCTCCGTTCATCTTTTCCTCGATCCTGACTAGTCTTCCAGTCCCTGCCATTGAAAACATCCCCACAGCATGATGCTGCCCCCCCCAATTCTCCAGACGTGACGCTTGGCATTCAGGACAAATTTTTCAATCTTGGTTTCATCAGACTAGAGAATCTTGTGCCTTTTGGGAAACTCCAAGCGGTCTGTTGTGCCTTTTACTGAGTAGTGGCTTCCGTCTACCATAAAGGCCTGATTGGTGGAGTGCTGCAGAGATGGTTGTGCTTCTGGAAGGTTCTCTCATCTCCACAGAGGTCACCTCGACTACGACCAAGGCCCTTCTCCTCCGATTGTTTAGTTTGGCCGGGCGGCCAGCTCTAGGAAGAGTCTTGGTGGTTCCAAACTTCTTCCATTTGAAGAATGATGGAGGCCACTGTGTTATAGGGGACCTTCAATGCTGCAGACATTTTTTGGTACCTTCCCTAGATTTGTGCCTCGACACAATCCTGCCTCGAACCTCTATGGATTTCATGGCTTGGTTTTTGGTCTGACATGCACTGTCAACTGTGGGACCTTATATAGACAGGTGTGTGCCTTTCCAAATCATGTCCAATCAATTGAAATTACCACAAGTGGACTCCAATTAAGTTGTAGGAAACATCTCAAGGATGATCAATGGAAACAGGATGCACTCATTGACTCATAGCAAAGGGTCTGAATACTTATGTAAATAAGGTATTTTTTAAATGATTTTTCATTATACATTTGCATAAAATAATACAAATCTGTTTTCGCTTTGTCATTATGGGGTATTGTATGTAGATTGAAACATGTATTTCATCAATTTTATAATAAAGCTGTAACGTAACAAAATGTGGAAAAAGTGAAGGAGTAGTTTACCGAATGCACTGTATCACACTGGCAAGGGATATGAACTAACAGGTCACAGAGCAAACAATGCAATTATCACAACATATAGGTTGTAATATGGCTTCCCCCTCCCTGTCTTTGCTTCCTCAGGGACTTCACCCACGCACAGCTCCTGGTGGGGTAGTGATTGTATCAGCCTGACAGATAGGTACATAGACACTAACTCTGAGTATAAGAGTTAATTGGAAGGTTGATGTTTTTGACACACTTTAACAGTAAAGTTTATCCGCTTTGACCACATTGAGAAACCAGCACTCTGTTAGTGGTGGTTTGGGAAACACGTGTGAGAGAGAGAGCACACCCTGATGTTTCCTGTGTGTGTCTGTGTGTCTGTGTGTGTGTGTGTGTGTGTGTGTGTGTCTACTGTATACTGCATGTGCATGTTGAATGAAAATAAGTGTTATACAAATTGTGAAGAACATTTTTGTATTAGCATATTCCTATGTGTTGTATACAAGCATGTCTCTCTGTATACAATATCTATTCATTTGGTTCCATTTTTGTTTTGATTTGCAATTCACATCAGTGCCAAATAGAATAAACCTTAACTAGCAACATCCTCTACTGTAGGGGCTAACTGAGCAGGGTACTGTAGCTGTTATAAGAGTAATCAGAATAGAAATAGCCTTGATTGAATCCATAAAGCTGCATGTCTTCTTATAGCAGTTCCCCAATCAGCTTCATTTCTCACATACTGTATCTATCTCAAATCAAATCAAAGTTTATTTGTCACGTGCACATGATACAGCAGGTGTAAAAAGCGAAGTGAAATGCGTACTCTTCCTCAACAATGCAATTATGCTAAATCATATAAAATAATACACATGAGAATGTACACTATATACAAGGCCAATACTAGTACCATTCAATGCGATCGAGGGCGTTGCTATTGTAGCCAGTCAAAATGCTCTCAACGGTACAGCTGTAGAACTTTTAGAGGATTTGAGGGCCTATGCCAAACTTTTTCAACTTCTTGAGGGGAAGAGGCACTGTCACACCTTCTTCACGACTATGTGCGTGTTCGGACCATTTGAAGTCTTTAGTGATTTGGACACCGTGGAACTTGAAACTGTCTACCTGCTCCACTGCAGCCCCGTCGATGTGGATGGGAGAGTGGAAGGGTATAGATGTCAGACACTGCCTGGTATAGATGTCCTCAATGGCTGGGAGCTCGCCCCCAGGGATGTATTGGACCATCCGTACCATCCTCTGCAGAGCCTTGCGGTTGAGGGCGGGCAGCTGCTGCTGATGCAGCCAGACAGAATGCTATCAACAGTGTATCTGTAGAACTAGAATGTGTTCATAGGAACCCACCCCACCCAGTTGGGGATGGCACCTACAAAGACACAGTGTGTTTGCATGTGTGTGTGTGCTCGTGTGTTAGTGCATGCATGCCTATGTGTGTGCGCAGGGTGTTCCCCCAGTTGCATTTATCTACTATAACAGTACATCATTTATACATTTACATGACCATTTAGTCATTTAGCAGACGCTCTTATCAAGTTTACAGTTAGTATGACAATGTGCTGAGGTTTCATGTCTTTTCACTTCCTCTGTGATTTTGGCAGAGCGAGAGGGAGAGAGGCATGCTTAAGACCTGCAGTTAAAAGCTCTCGACCACAAATAAATGTGTGATTCATCACTTCCTTCCTATTGAGCATGAATAGCGCAAGAGCACAGGGTGTAAACTCTTTTCTCCCCTTCTCTCTCTGTGTGTGTGTGTGTGTGTGTGTGTGTGTGTGTGCGTGTGTGCTGGTTTAGTCCATGTAGTATGTGGACAGAGACCCTGCATACATTAGCTATACATATAAAGTATAAGTATGCGTAGTGTGTGTAGACTGTAGTAGAAGGAGCTCTCCAGTTCTCCTGCCGACCTCTGGTGCCATCTGCCAGCGACAGGGAAGAAATGCAAATCAGCTGCATCCCTATAATCCACCAGGGCCAGCTCTCTCCATTAGAGCAGTCCACAAAACTAAACTAGGTCAGACAGACCAGCAGCCAGCTGTGTGTGTGTGTGTGTATGTGAAAGACGGCACACATGCACAGTTCCTTTGTGTAGTGAGATGACTGTACGTGTGTGTATGGGGGATGGAGGTTGGGTTGATATGACAGTGTATAGAGGCCTTATTATCATATTATCTATCGTGTGTGTTCGTGTGTGTGTGTGTGCAATATCACTTAAAGACATTCTAACACACAACGACCTCATCTTCAAACATATCTTTTAACACAAAATTATCACCTGATGTCGACACACAGTATGTGACCAGACAGGGCGGCTTAGAAACTCAATGGCAAATAATGCCTCTTATCTGAGCCTGAGCCACAACACAACTGACAGGGAACCTATTAAACTTCTGAAAACCAAACAGCCAGGAGGATGATGCAACATTAAGGCAACACTTGCGTAATGCAGACAGACGCGTCCTTTCTCATATCTCTGCCTGGGACGACGCCTCTGAATTATAAATGAGGACTCTTTGCAGCCACTGTTATGCTCACAATTATGTGTGTTTTTTACTGTGTTATTCTCCATTATAAACTGAGTGGTTTGAGCCCTGAATGCTGATTGGCTGTCACTCGTGGTATGTCAGACTATATACCACAGCTATGACAAAATATTTATTTTTACTGCTCTAATTACGCTGGTAACCTGTTTATAATATCAATAAGGCACCTCGGGGGTTTGTGATATATGGCCAATATACCACAGCTAAGGGCTGTGTCTAGGCACTCAGCCTTGCGTCGTGCATAAGAACAGCTCTTAGCCCCCTTTCCCTTATTGCTTAAATATATTATAATCTCTGTCTTTCACCTTGATTTGAGATATTCAATTCCTATTATTTTATTTTATCTTGATTGCATTTACCTTGTTTTTTTGTTCTTGGATAGTCAAGTATAGTGGTGTGGAGCTTCACTGCTCTGTGAATGTGAATGTGTATGTTAATGTGTAAATAGAAGTGTGAGAGAGAGAGAGAGAGAGAGAGAGAGAGGGAGAGCGAGAGAGAGCAGGGGGATAGAGAGTGTGAATGAGAATGAGTGAGGGAGAAGTAAAACATCCGATCTGACATCTGAAGTTAATTTCATGTAATAAACATGTAGTCACAGTAAGGCCTACAATAAATATTACATGCTTTTAAGAATTGTTCTTGAGAAAACACAGATATCCTACAGTCAGTAAAGTTAGCTGGAAAATTCTATTTTCCTCCTCTAACTTATCTAGCGGGCAGATGTGCACTGTTGAGGGACATGGGACAATGTTTTTCATTTCCTGCGTTAAGATTGTTTCCCTACAGTATATAGGCTAATCTTGCAGATATGCCCAGATGCATGTGTGGAAGTGTCTGCCTTCTTTCTGAACAAATGGTTAGAACGTTAGAATGGGCAAAACGAGTGACCTAAGCAACTTTGAGCATGGTATGATCGTTGGTGCCAGAAATGCAGAAAGGCTTCCTGGCCGGCTTCCTGGGCTTTTCACGCATGACATGGTCTAGGATTTACCGAGAATGGTGCGACAAACAAAAAACATTCAGTCAGCGGCAGTCCTGTGGGCAAAAACAGGTCGATGGTCGAAGGAGCAAAAATCGTGCAAGCTAACCGGTGAGCCACAAACAGGCAAATAACAGAGCAGTACTACAGTGGTGTGGAGAACGGCATCTTGGAATGCACAACTCGTCAGTCCTTGTCACGGAAGAGCTATGGCAGCAGACGACCACACCGGGTTACACTCCTATCAGCTAGAAACAAGAAGAAATGGCTCCAGTGGGCATGCGATCAACAACACTGGACAATTGAGGAGTGGAAAAACATTGCCTGGTCTGACGAATCCCGATTCCTATTGTGTCATGCTGATGGCAGAGTCAGCATGAGTCCATGGCCCCATCCTGCCTGGTGTCAATGGTAGAGGCTGGTGGTGGTGGTGTAATGGTGTGGGGAATGTTTTCCTGGCCAATGTTAGGTCCCTTGATACCAATTGAGCAATGGTGCCATGCCCCAAATAATTCAGGCCGTTTTGGAGGAAAAGGGGGTTCTGACCCAGTACTAAATGGGTGTACCTAATAAACTGGACCATGGCCTTGAGTAGGCTAGGGGACAGACTACTTCAGATTTCAGCATCACCAGCTAGCTAGCTCACATGTCCTATACAAGACCTGTGCAAGTAGAGAGTTTAAGGAGCATGAGGACAGGAAGAGGACAGGTTGAGGACAGTGTGATTACATGACAGAGACAGGTGGTGAGGAGTTGACATGTTGACTAGGGGTCTGTACAGCTGCAGGCACACTGGTTTAGCTCATTCTGCCTCTGTTCTGTTTGCATTAAGTCCCTAACCGGATTTCTCAGATACCACTACCCCCGATAAATCTATCTCTATGGGATTTTCAGATGGGATTATTCCTGTCATTCTCTATGGCAGTCAGAGCCGCACTCGGCACAGCCAGTTGTAACAAGGCATACTATTCACTCTCCTTCCTCCATTGTCTTTCCCTCCAGACACTGTCTGGCTGAATGTTCCCAGTCAAATCCCTCAGCAGTGTACAGACACACAGATACACTCAGCTTTAATTAGGCCGACCACTAGAAACGGGGCAGGGAAATCTCTCTGTACAGACATACCGTCTAGAGCCAGCTTTGCAGATTTATTTCTGTGGGTTTTGTGTGTGTGTGTTTTGTGTGTGCGGGAGAGAGAGAGAAAGTATGAGTGTGTGCATTCCATGTGTGTGTGTGTGTTTGTTTCAGCACATAAAGTACTCAAAATCCACTCAACACTCTCTGCTTGCCCCTGAGCTCCTCATCATCAGCTCTGAGGTCACGTCCTGTGGTCATGGAGCAGCATGTCTCTTTTCCTGTTCTATGTGCTGTACAACATCAGCTCTCTGGGCAACCTACACTTCCACATCCCCACTGTCCCCTGTACGTGCGAAGGCATCAGGCGGGAAGGGGTGCAAAGCAGGCAAACAGTGGCAACAGTCTATGAGTCACATGCCCTCTAAGACGGTCTGCTTACACATTTACAGTGGTCACATCCTATCTCACCCTGTTCTCACTCTGACTGCTAACGTCTTGTGGGCCACAAATGTTTCCAACTTTAGAAGGTCTAAGTTCATGAGTGCTAGGCTGCAGTGGTACCAGGTCAAAGCTCAGAGGTCAGGATCACTGGGCTGAAAGCAACAACACTTTGAAGTTTAGACAGTGTGAATTAAGACTGTCTCCAAAGGGAGATGAATGGTTTGTGTTTACTTGCCTTTCTTGAACTAACACTTGCACTTGTATTTTCTTTCTAGCACTGACTTTGCTGACAGCTGTGTTATATATATATTTTTCTTCTTTCTATGACTGTGATATGCAGTTGTCTTACCTAGCTACCTTAAGATGTACGTCGACATGGATAAGAGTGTCTGCTAAGTGACTAAAATGTAAAAATGTAATGAAGTGAACGTTGAATAATTACTACCTAAACTCAGGCCAAAACACTGAGCAGACTACCTAATTACTCAATTTGGAATGGAAATAATTAAACAGCTTTGAAAACCCTGTTGTCTGACATACTTTAACAGCAAGTCACTTCTACAACTTTACCAGTTTTAGATCAGTAACAGTTTAAACAAATGGGCTACCATTGAATAATAATAACATAGTCTTGAAATTCACTACTGTAAAAAAATAACTTGTTAACATACTCGTGCAAGTAGATCTATTACCTGTGTCCTCTTACTCCACTCACTCTCTGAAGGGAAACTTCGCCATACATTCCTATGCATCCTCCACACAACAAAACACAACACTGCTTTTTCCATCTCTGTGGAATAGCAAAGCTAGTACGAGAAGGAAAAAAAACCATTCTGCTGAGGCTTGGAAACCAAATCTACTATTCACCCAAAAAGACTGTTTGGGGAACACAGACTGGCTAGACTTTACGCTTTCAAAATTTGATGAGAAACATTCAGCGCTCATTCAGGGGAATCTCTTCCAAGAAATTAAATGAACGACTGTGTTGAACTAATTCTGTCATCCATTTGGCTTGAATAAACGAGAGGTATTGTCTGGTTTGAAAGCCTCACAGCAAACCGTGGCAGAATCCCCAACCATAGCTGTAAATTAAGGGTCAAAGTACGGTTTTGGAATCTTCAACTGCTGTTACTTTTCAACATAAGTAAAGTACTAACCAAATGATGTGTCTGTGTGCAGGCTATAGGCCTACCTAAAAGTCAGCGTTCAGGGTGAATATGTACTGGCTAACGTAGGCACACATGCACGCACGCACGCACACACACGCACACAGACACACACACACATCTTTGCTTAAAGGCTTTATTAAGCATCTGATAAGGTGCTACTTGCCTGTCAAGCTCAAACAGGTCTACAAATGCAAACATCCACTCAAAGTATTTAATATATCAATCTATAGGATTAAACAGTAAGACTGGTGTGATATTTACAAGTCCTGGGTGAAGATAAACATTAGCTACATCACTCCCTGATGCAATGTCAGAGACCTACAGAACACATACCACTCATCTGACCTAGTCTAGTATTCATGATGTCACTGTCAATTAAGAAAATGAAGAAAATGTGAACGATTCAGGTTGAACACTTTATTGAGCTATTTCAAAATCAAATGTCCTTCTCCATCAGACATCTGTTGTGAACTGCCAAAGATGTATAATATGTGTGATTGCTTGAAAATATGACACATTTTTCCTTATAGAAATGTCTATAGAGATATGTGACTAAACATGTTTATCAGCTGTATAGGTCTATATTTCAGTTTTGAAGAGCCATAAGAACAGACGTTGTGGGCTAGCACAAAGCTAAGTCGGGACTTCCAAGAATCAGTCAGTCTACAAAGGGCTGAAATTTGATACACTTGAAAAAACAAAACAAATCCCACAGGAGGTCTGCTTCTAGGAAGTTCTTGTTCTCCAGCCAAAAATACTTTTCTTTTAAGATAAAAATTAACATGAGGCCTTTTCGTAGAAAGGCTAAAGTCCTAGTTGACTCCACTTGGCAGAGATCAAACAAATAGTTGAGGGAACTGTTTTTTAAACATTGTTTGTAAAAAAAAAAAATAACATACCAGGTTACATTGAAATAATTCACTGCAACATACCTAGATGATTGTATAGCTAGCTGATCTTAGATCATAGCTTTATGGGCAACCCCTAACCAGAAGCATTCAATCAGCCACGACTTCAGTGTCCATTCCTTCAATACTATTTCTATGAGAAGAATTGAAGATTCTACCACTTTTCTGGTTCACTATATTGTCCCTTTGATGCTGATGGAGACTCCCAGTGTTACAAGCAGTGTCGTATCCACTGCTGGCCATCAAACTAGTACCGTAACTAACTGCTGAATATAAAGTCATCCAGAGGTCTGAGAGGCCTGAGCACAGTCCCCAGACGTATAACAGTAATGAGTCCCGTCCCATCTGTGCGCCGCTGTGCACTTATCATGTCTACTCTCTATTTCAAACCTGACTGGCCACTCTTGGAATATCCACTATTTCAGTATCCTTTCAGTGATCCCACACATCATACTATTTCCACAAATATTCTTTCCCACTCCCTCCTGCACTATCTATCTGAATAGGACTCACAGAAAACCAATGTGAAGGACTACATTTCCTCTCACCCAGGCCTGGTTCCATGAGGGTGCAAAAGGGGGATTAGCCCCCTAAGTTGAAACTCATACCACCTCAGTTTTAGTTGTATGTCCCTATATAGAAATAGCTAAAAAGTTCAAATGATTGAATGACAGGTTGATGTTGAATCTGTATCTCTGCTGTGCTGTGTCTGTAATGAATACTCAGGGAGAAAAAGGTGTAGATTCACGCTCAGAGCGCGGCAGGTGTTTATTTCGCCTTCGAAGAAGGCACAAATTTTGGTCACAGGCCGGCAATGGTCATACACAGGTAGGCAAACAGGCAGGTGAATCAAAACTAGGACTTAAGGCTCTAACTGGTTCTCACAAACGAGCTAGGAAAAGGCTTAGTGGAGTGAAAACGAACAATACCTCACAAAGGCACAAACAGAATTAACTGAACTAAATAAGGAGCTGATGAGACCAGGAGAGTAACTAACACAGGTGAAATCAATGAACAAAAATGAAAGACAGGGCTACGTCCAAGAACACAAAGAAACAGGGCTACGTTCAAGAACACAACGAAACAGAACACAAGGTTGACTAAGAAAATAAACACAGAACCTTACAGTATCAGCACCATGGACAGAGCGTGCCACGGATTGTGTGTGTGTGTTTGTGTGTAGGGGGGCTATGGAAAGCCACTGGGTGGTTAGGTATGACTCCTTTGAGTGTCCATAAAAAGCATTAAAAAATTCTGCTCATCTGTGGTAAGCTATGTGAATAACGTGGTAAGAGACGTGAATAAAGAGATACGCCTCCGCCTATAATATCTGATTTTGATTTATAAGGACGGGGTCAAGTTTACAGTTGAAGCTGCTTCACTGAACTTTGCCTCACGCCACACCACTACAGAGTTTAGTTAGCTTCTTAGCTAGCTTTAAAAGGCATTAGTGTTTTTAGCCTATTTAGCTTTAACCAGCTAATTTGCCACTGCCATTATGGATATCAGAAATGAAACCACAGAGGCCGCCGCCAAGCCCAACAGCGCTGAAGCTGCCGTGCTCCAGCTAGCTCCATTCCACAAGTGCCGCCAGGATAATGGCTTCACAGCCCCCTCCACCCCCGACTGTTCCTGATAATTAATAGCAACTGGTTCATAGGCAGAGAGTGGCTGGAATACTAGGTTACTGCAGATGCGACATTTTGGTTCCCATGTCAAAAGTCCTGTATTAGGTCTAATGCTAATTCAGACAAGGCCTTGACCCAAGGCATGTATTCTATCTGGAAGCATGCTATTGATAGAAACAAAGGATTCGCTAGACACGCATAAAGCAAGGAGCATTTGAAATGAACTACACTATGGAAAGAAAAACAAGTTGTATTCGGCTGCATTCACATAGGCTGTTTGTAATTGGTGAATTACCCTATCTATCCTGTAGCCTATATTCGTTGCCAAATAGGCCTTGCTTTACAGTGTAGGCCGCTGTCCGTTGTGCTGATACAGGGGAGATGGTTTACAGATTTTGCGCCAACATGTCACTTTAAAAGCACTCAATGGTCTTGGAGTCTCGGCATTTGAACTTTATGTTTACTATGGTGTAGCGTTATATAAGTAGAATTCAATATAATTCCAATGCAAGAACCCCCCAAAATTGTGCCCCCTCGCCGATTTTAGCTGCCCCCTTAGTCACTTTATCCTGGTGCCGGGTCTGCTCTGACTACTCTCTTGCTCTACCTTCCCTCTCCCAAAAATGTCAATAAGCTATTAGAATGGCAAGGGTGATACCATGTACAGTAGCTCCGTTTTTTTTTTTAAAGGCATCATAGGAGTAACACGTTGTTTAACTAATGTACCAACTTACGACTGGATCATAAATATAGTATAAGGCTATTTTATTCTCAGTATACAATCATAAAAATATCACACCAAAAAATCACTACCGGCCTATACAATTAAAATTGTAACAATCGGTCCTCACATCTCCACTGTGATAGCATGTGATATAGTGATTTAGAGTCATGGCTCCAATGAATGTACAAACATACTGTATGTGTCTGATAGAGATGTGTGGTAACTGAGTGATGTGACAGTCGCTGCTGTGCCTCACCAGTAGGGATTACTCCATAAGTGTAGTATGCAGACCGTTGGTCTGTAGGGAGCTCTGAATTGCATCAACCTTTAACCCTAAAAGTGCAAACAGGGGTAAATTCTAACCCCAATGGGTTAAAAAAAATAATTCTAAACCATATTTTTATCATAACATTTTACGACATTGTCAAGCAACTAGTCACAGACAAAAAACACAATTAACCACGATTTATGTGATAAAATGGAGGGTGGAAAAATAATCTCTCTTTTGTATACTAGTGGTGAGCGCCTAAAATGAAAATGTTGTATCAATAGTTAACTTTGTGATCAAATTTGGCACAGAGGGTAGATAGATGTATGTACCCTTAAAAAAATATAGATATGGAGCCACCCCATTTTTGCCTTCTATGGGGAGTGGTAGACTTCTTCATAAAAAATACATCAGAAATGTAAATCCATATTTAGCTACAGTGCATTCGGGAAAAGTATTCAGACCCCTTGACTTTTCCACATTTTGTTACGTTAGAAATTCAAAAATTGATTACAATTATTGCATCCATTATGTCTATCATGGATTCATATTCTATTTGGAACGAATTGATGACATGGGAATATGGCCAGACGTTTTTCCTGTCCACCTGATTAGAAGAAAACCTTGAGGCTGTATAAGTCACAGAGAAGTGTCTTATGCAATGTAGTCTCAACATTGTTGACTGTAGCTAATACACTGACTGGCAGTTTTTGAGGATCACCTTACTGTTTTTGAGGATTTACCAACCAATGATCTCTATTGCACAGCATGGTAGGAAGAGAGCTTGATAGTGAAACAATCGAATCTGCCTCGGGACTTGGTGTGCTTGAAAAATGACCAGCACACATCCTGTCGGTCCTGACGGTTCGCTGCAGTAACAGACCCCTGAAAATAAGTAAAGAGAGGAGCTACCCAGTCCTTCCCGCGCTAAGGCCACTCACTTCCTCTAGTGGTACATGCAGCGATATACCATGCCTTCAGATAGTAGTTACACCCCTTGACTTCTTTCACATTATGTGGTTACAGCCTGAATTCATAATGTATTAAATATATATATATTTCTCTCACCCATCTACACACAATACCCCATAATGACAAAGTGACATTTTAGACATTTGTGTGAATTTATTCAAAATTAAATACAGAAATATCTCATTTACATAAGTATTCACACCCCTGAGTCAATACATGTTAGAATCACCTTTGACAGCGATTACAGCTGTGAATCTTTCTGGGTAAGTCTCTAAGAACGTTGCACTGTTACGGTGAGTGAATGAGGACCCAAAAGCGAATTAACTTAAACAGAGCTTCTTTAATAACCAAACATAGGTAGGCTCAGATAGACCGGCAGATTCCGACAGGACAGGACAAGGTTACAGCGAACATGACGATAGTCTGGTTCAGGCATGAAACACAACAAACAAGAATCCGACAAGGACAGGAGCAGGAACAGAGAGAGATATAGGGACCTAATCAGAGGGAAAAAGGGAACAGGTGGGAAAAGGGGTGACGAGGTGGTTAGGAGGAGACAAGGCACAGCTGGGGAAAAGAGGGGGAGAAAAGGTAACCTAACAACGACCAGCAGAGGGAGACAGGATGAAGGGAAAGGACAGAGACACACAACATGACAATACATGACATGCACACCTGGATTGTACAATATTATTATTTTCAAAATTATTCAAGCTCTGTCAAATTGGTTGTTGATCATTGCTAGATAACCATTTTTCAAGTATTGCCATAGATTTTGAAGTAGATTTAAGTCAAAACTGTAACTAGGCCATTGGGAACATTCACTGCCTTCTTGGTAAGCAACTCCAGTGTAGATTTGGGCTTGTGTTTTAGGTTATTGTCCTGCTGCAAGGTGAATTCATCTACCAGTGTCTGGTGGAAAGCAGACCGAACCAGGTTTTTCTCTAGAATTTTGCCTGTGCTTAGCTCCATTCCATTTATTTTTTATCCCAAAAAATTCCCCAGTCTTGAACGATTACAAGCATGTCGATAACATGATGCAGCCACCACTATGCTTGAAAATATGGAGAGTGGTACTCAGTAATGTGTTGTATTGGATTTTCTCCAGATATAACACTTTGTATTCAGGATAAAAAGTGATGTGCTTTGTCACATTAGGTTAGTATTGTGGAGTTTTCTCCTATCACAACCATTCAACTCTGTAACTGTTTTAAAGTCACCATTGGCCTCATGGTGAAATTCCTGAGTGGTTTCCTTCCTCTCTGGCAACTGCGTTAGGAAGGACGCCTGTATCTTTGTGGTGATTATGTGTATTGATACACCATCCAAAGTATCATTAACTTCACCATGCTCAAAGGGATTTTCAATGTCTGCTTTTTATTTTTACCCATCAACCAATGGTCTTTGTGGTTAAATCTGTGTTTGAAATTCAGTGCTCGACAGAGGGACCTTACATTTATGTAAGGGGCGGCAGGGTAGCCTAGTGGTTAGAGCGTTGGACTAGTAACCGGAAGGTTGCAAGTCCAAACCCCCGAGCTGACAAGGTGCAAATCTGTCGTTCTGCCCCTGAACAGGCAGTTAACCCACTGTTCCTAGGCCGTCATTGAAAATAAGAATTTGTTCTTAACTGACTTGCCTAGTTAAATAAAGGTAAAAAATACAAAATAAAAATAAAATAAAAATGTGTGGGGTACTGAGATGAGGTAGTCATTAAAAAATCTTGTTAAACACTATTCTTGCACAGAGTGAGGCAATGCAATTTATTATGTGACTTGTTAAGCAAAGGTTTACTTCTGAACTTATTTAGGCTTGCCATAACAAAGGGGTTGAATCCTTATTGACTCAAGAATTCATTTGTAAATATTTAGAAGAACAGAATTCCACTTTGACATTGTGTTATTGTGTGTAGGCCAGTGACAAAAAAAAATCTAAATTTAATCCATTTTAAATTCAGGCTGTAACAACAAAATGTTGAAAAAGTCAAGGGGTGTGAATACTTTCTGAAGGCACTGTAAATTCCTACTTCAACTCATTGTGTGGATCTCATGAGATGATAAGCCTTTTCAATAGTCAAGCGTACATTTGGATTTCGTTAGTAAATAAAAACATTGTGCTAAATTGTACATATAGTACACCATTAATGACAGACTGGGTGTTATTGTGGGTGTCTACTTCCTTCAAAACTAAAACTAACGAACATTTGCAACGACCGTACAGAGGGCGCAGAAATTTCTTCTTGGTGGCGTCAATTTGGAAGATGAACAAATATACGTTTCTATGTGTCCTGTGCATTTTGGTGAGTTGACGATCAACATTTTATCGTTGACATACTTTGTATAGGGTAAACTCTAACACTTTATTATTGTCAGGGGGTAGCTAACTAAACTAACTCCCATCCAACTCAAGTCACTACGCCGTGATCTTGCGTCAATTAAATAGATGACTACACAACTACAAAACACGATGTATCAATACTCTGGTATATCATATATTTAAGACATATTTAATTGTCAACTAACATAATTGCCACTGTAAGATACATGTATCTTTATAACTCCGTAAAGTTTAGCCTAGTCAAATTCATTCACTCGTCTGTGCTGAAGACAAGTAACGTTAGTTTCACTTTCGATGTACAGTATGTGTATTTTTTTATTCACTTCTTGGGACTTACCACTGGAAATGTGGGTAATATTTGTTTGAGACGTTGATCAATGAGATTTCATTCTTTATTCACCCACCTAAAATACAGCCAGAAATGTGTTGAATTCCCACCCAATGTGTTATCACTATACTTTCAACCACTTAAAAGCACAACAACGTTCAAGATGGAATGTTAAATACACGGAGTATACAAAACATTAAGAACACCTGCTCTTTCCATGACAGACTTACCAGGTGAATCCAGGTGAAAGCTATGACCCCTTATTGCTGTCACCTGTTAAATCCACTTCAATCAGTGTAGATGAAGGAGAGAAGATAGGTTAAAGAATGATTTTTAAGCCTTGAGACATGTATTGTGGCTCCGGAGTGGCACAGCGGTCTAAGACACTGCGTCTCAGTGCTATAGGTGTCACTACAGACATCCTGGTTCGAATCCAGGATGTATCACAATCTGCCGTGATTGGATGTCCCATAGATGTCCCCGCTGGGCGCACAATTGGCCCAGCGTTGTCCGGGTTTGGCTGTCATTGTAAATAAGAACAAAAGATTTAAGAGCCTTTGAATGGGGTATGGTAGTATGTGCAATTCGCAATGGTTTGTGTCAAGAACTGCAACACCGCTGGATTTTTCACACTCAACAGTTGGATGTTACTCATTTTAAGGTTGAATAAATACTGTTGCTTTAGTTTGTAAGATACATTAAATGGCCTAAAGTTAAGGCTAATTAATTTATTGCAAAAGTCATCTTGAATTGTGTTTGGTTGAAATATCAACATTTGAAGGAGATGTATCTTTTGTGCCACAGACTTTGAATCCAGTTTGTCTACAAATTAATAATTTATATGTTGGATTCACACTTCCATTTCATCCAAAAAATGTATGTTAAAAAATAGGACTAAATTATATCAAATCAAACTTTAAATGCAGTTTAGATAAAATTAGATTCAGTCTTATTTTTTAACTTAGGTTTTTGGTTGAGATGGAGACTTGAAACCAACATATTAATTAACAACTTGAAGATTACAGGCTGTATCACAACCAGCCGTGATTGAAAGTCCCATAGGGCTGCGCACAATTGGCCCAGCGTCGTCCGGGTTCATGTTTGAGAATTGATTGCTTCACGTGTGTGTAAAATATTACTGTTGGCAGATTTTGTTATTCATAGATTTTAGATGTGTATGGCAATGTGTTGTTTTTGCCAAACGCTATATGTCCATTGTTTAGCTGGAATGGAATGTTTGTATCCTGAATATTTGACTGTGATATATGGTTGTCTCACCTAGCTATATTAAAATGAATGCACTTTAATTATTAATTCATTTATTTAACCTTTATTTAACTAGGTAAGTCCGTTAATTAAGAACAAATTATTATTTACAATGACGGCCTACCAAAAGGTAAAAGGCCTCCTGCAGGGATGGGGGCTGGGATTAAAAATACAAAATAAATAAAATATAAATCATGACAAGAGAGTCAACACAACACTACATAAAGAGAGACCTAACACTTACTGTACTGTAAGTATGGTTCCAGGCACCCCAGCTTGAGTGTGTCAAGAACTGCGACGATGGTGTGTTTTTCCATGCTCAACAGTTTCCCTGTGTATCAAGAATGGTCCAACACCTAAAGGACATCCAGCCAACTTGACACAACTGTGGGAAGTATTGGAATCAACATGGGCCAGCATTGCTGTGGAATTCTTTCAACACCTTGTAGAGTCCATGCCCTGACGAATTGAGGCTGTTCTGATTGCAAAAGGGGGTGCAACATAATATTAGGAAGGTGTTCAAAATGTTTTGTACACTTGAGTGCATATCAAAGCTAAGCAGGGTTGGGCTTGGTTAAAAATCCGGATGGGAGACCAAATGGATAGCTGTACAGTATATAGGTCAATTCTCCAGTAGCATTTGCTTCTCAGCCCAAAACAAATTCCAGATAGTGGATATAACATTGAAGATCTGATGTTGTGTCAAAGGTACAAATTCAACATATTTGATACAAGGTTTTTGATACAAGATTCTCTATGTTGAAAATTGGTGACCATGATGACATAATCCTGAGGTTGAAATGTCACCCTCAACACAACTGTTGATTACTTTTTTCAAAACTTAAATGTATTATCTACGTAGATTCCACATCACAATACATTGACAAATTACGTTGAAACATGTTGATTCAACCAGTTTGTGCCTAGTGGGTTGACACACATAGGCATGTTTTTTTTCTTAATGATCATTATTGACCTTCCAATCATACTTAAATCACTAATACCCGCTCGCTCTTTCTCACTCGCTTCCTCTCTCTTTTCACACACACACACACACACACACACACACACACACACACACACACACACACACACACACACACATTGTGTGCCTACTATAACTGCCTACTTACTCTGTCTGTTTTAATAACACGCAATAATGTCATGGCATTTAACAGTGTATAGTTCGTTCAGCTACAACTTCCAAAGCAGAGCAGAGTTCCCAAGACATAACCATCAAATTGCGCACCAAAAGGCAGAGTTGTCAAGATGGCAATTACCAATATGAAAACAAGACATGCTGTCTCTGTGCTGCTGGTAAGCATCTAAAATGTTTAATATTATCTGTATTGAACTATCTAACTTTAGCTTTTTTATGGTCCCCACCATGACAGCATAATACCATAATAACAGCGCAAGAACATTTACTTTGGCGTGAGAACTGAAATGTTCACTAGTTATTATATGTACTGTCTCAGTCAACTGTAAATTGCATGAATAAAATGATTGTATGCTACTATGTCTTTCCCTCTGACTCCCTATGTCTTTGTACTCTGTGTGTACAGGCCATCATCTGGACAGCCACTGTAGTATGAACACAGACGATGGGACCTGCATTCTCTGTGAGCTTGGCAGAACCTTCAACAGTTACCCGAACTTCCTGGACTCTTGTGAGCCCTGCACATCTTGCAACCCTAAAGGTAGGCATACACACACACACAACAGGTGGAACTAACACCCTAACATAAGTCCTACCTACTGTAGCAAGTGAGGTTTCTAACGTACTGTCATTGTGGTGGTTGTCCTCCGTAGCCAATCTGGAGGTGGAGGACAAATGTACCATCATCAGGGACACAGTGTGTCGATGCCAGCAGGGCCACTACTGTGACAAGGGGAAGGTGCACTGCAGGGCCTGCTACCCGTGTACCATGTAAGTCCAGAATACTGTAGTTTAACCAAATAACCATCAAATAAAACATTGATTTGGTTTATTGTTTGTAAATGCTAAAGGTAGACTCAGCGAAATGATGTTGCCACGAGTAGCGCCACAGATATTGAGATGAGTGAGATGCAAGACTTTGCTTTCCCACAGTCACACACAGTATCTGCGCATGTACATGTGTTCGCTTCACGCTTTTAAAGTGTGGTAGACACGGGACCAAAACAGCGGAGAAGTTGAGCCTCACGCTTCAACACTTACTTGATGCGGACATTGACCCACTATGCTGTTTAACTTTCTGCATCTACGTCATATCGCTGGGTCTACCTTTATAACACATTGTTAAATCGGTTGTAGGCCTATTATTATATAGACTAGAGAGATATCAACCTGCATCAAATCTTTTAATTTATCTTCAAGATGTGGGGATGAAGGTACCAAGGTTGCCTGTACCACCACCAACAACACCATATGCCATGACGACCAAAAACAAGGAGGTTTGGGGATTGAGCAAAACCATAACATTTCAATGCAGTACAAAGATGTGGTTTCACTTACAGTATGATTATAATAAGTCTGTTTTTTATTTGAAAATGTGGCTGTTATTTTTCATTTCTTTGTTTCAGGAGGAAGAACTCATGCAGCAGTACTTGGCTCAGTTATGGTTATTGCAGTTTTTCTTATTTTTTGCTGTCTGAGGCGAACAAATAAATGTTGTTTTGGTAAGCATTTGGGTCATTCAGACAGCTGTAGGCTATGCTAAACCACCACAAGGAGGCACAAGAGATTGTTCTATAATTTTAGTTAGTAAAGCAGTTGGAGAGAGCGGAAGTCTGTTTTTCGTTGGAAAGCTCCCTGTCCAAAAGTATCAAAATTATGTTTTCACCCTTGAAACATTTTTAAAAATGTCTGTTTTTGCTTCATTAGGGAAAAAGCTGGGGCAAAATGGTGGTTTGACCAAAATGCCCAACCAGAATTTAGAGGTAGCTGAGGTAATTATCTTCAATAAGTTACACTACTCTACCCTGTCCTTGACCAAAACCACTGCTTAAAACACACCCATGCATCTCTAGTGCTACATTAATGTCACAGTACATACACTACATGACCAAAAGTATGTGGACATCTGCTAACCGAACATCTCATTCCAAAATCATGGACATTAACATGGAGTTGGTCGCTCTTCTGGGAAGGCTTTCCGCAAAATTCTGGAACTTAGCTGCGGGGACTTGCTTCCATTCAGCCACAAGAGCATTAGTCTGGCACTGATGTTGGGTGATTAGGCCTGGCTCGCAGTCTGTGTTCCAATTAATTCCCGAAGATGTTAGATCGGGTTGAGGTCAGGGCTCTGTGCAGGCCAGTCAAGTTCTTCCACACTGATCTCGACAAACTATTTCTGTATGGACCTCGCTTTGTGCACGGGGGCATTTTCATGCTAAAACAGAAAAGAGCCTTCCCCAAACTGTTGCCACAAAGTTGGAAGCACAGAATTGTCATTGTATGCCGTAGCGTTTAGATTTCCCTTCACTGGAACAAAGGGGCCAAGACTGAACCATGAAGAACAGCCCAGACCATTTATTCCGCAACCAAACTTTACATTTGGTACTATGCATTGGGGCAGATAGCTTTCACCTGGCATCCGCCAAACCTAGATTCGTCAGTCAGACTGCCAGATGGTGAAGCGTGATTCATCACTCCAGAGAACGCGTTTCCACTGCTCCAGAGTCCAACGGCGGCAAGCTTTATACCACTCCAGCTGACGCTTGGCATTGCACATGGTATCTTAGGCTTGTGTGCGGCTCCTCTGCCATGGAAACCCATTTCAGGAACCTCTCGACGAACAGTTCTTGTGCCGACGTTGCTTCCAGAGGCAGTTTGGAACTCGCTAGTGAGTGTTGCAACCGAGGACAAATTATTTTTACGTGCTTCAGCACTCGCCGGTCCCATTCTGTGAGCTTGTGTGGCCTACCACTTCGCGGCTGAGCCCTTGTTGCGCCTAGACGTTTCCACATCAAAATAACAGCACTTACAGTTGACCGGGGCAGCTCTAGCAGGGCAGCAATTTTACGAACTGACTTGTTGGAATGCTATGACGGTGCCACGTTGAATGTCACTGAGCTCTTCAGCAAGGCCATTCTACTGCCAATGTTTGTCTATGGAGATTGCATGGCGGTGTGCTTGATTTTATACCTGTTGGCAACGGGCGTGGGTGAATTAGCCAAATCCACTAATTTGAAGGGGTGTCCACATACTTTTGTATATATAGTGTATCATGACACTTATTATAATTACTGAGTGAAATTTCATTGGTGAATTTGTTTTACTTGTAAACATTTGTTTGCTTATTTGCAGGAAATGCAGCCACTGAGGGGTAATGACGTCATCAATATTACCATGTTTACTAATATGACCCATATATGCCATCCCCAACTAAGAATTAACCTCAATCCTGCTTCTTGGTTTCAGGTATTGACCTCTGGCCACATCTCCCAGATGTCGCTAAGACCTTGGGGTGGAAGGACATGAAACAGGTGGCCGAGCGCAGTGGGATGACTATTGCCACCATAGAATCCCACCAGCTAAACTATCCCAATGACTCCGAGGAGCAGTGCTCCAGCCTACTTAGGGCCTGGGTGGAGAAGAAGGGGATGACCACAGCCTCTGAGACACTGATCCATACTCTACGCCGCATGAATAAAAATGCCAAGGCAAATAATATCATGGCTATCATCAGCAACAAGGAAAACATAGTTTCGAACTCCGGGGTAGAACAAGTGTAGATACCGTACGGTCAGTGGTACTGTCCATGCCAGTACTAAGTACCTATGTGCAAATGACCTGTTTGTTGCATTATAAAATATATATTTATTTACAGTTGAAGTCGAAAGTTTACATACACCAAATACATTTAAACTAAATTTTTCACAATTCCTGACATTTAATCATAGTAAACATTCCCTGTTTTAGGTCAGTTAAGATCACCACTTTATTTTAAGAATGTGAAATGTCAGAATAATAGTAGAGAGAATGATTTATATAAGTCTTTATTTATTAAATTACATTCCCAGTGGGTCAGAAGTTTACATACACTCAATTAGTATTTGGTACCATTGCCTTTAAATTGTTTAACTTGGGTCAAATGTTTTGGGTAGCCTTCCACAAGCCTCCCATAATCATTTTGGTCCATTCCTCCTGACAGAGCTGGTGTCACTGGGTCAGGTTTGTAGGCCTCCTTGCTCACACATGCTTTTTCAGTTCTGCCCACAAATGTTCTATAGGATTGAGGTCAGGGCTTTGTGATGGCCACTCCAATACCTTGACTTTGTTGTCCTTAAGCCATTTTGCCACAACTTTGGAAGTATGCTTGTGGTCATTGTCCATTTGGAAGACCCATTTGTGACCAAGCTTTAACTTCCTGACTGATGTCTTGAGATGTTGCTTCAATATATCCACATAATTTTCTTGCGTCATGATGCCATCTATTTTATGAAGTGCACCAGTCCCTCCTGCAGCAAAACACCCCAACAACATGATTCTGCTACCCCCGTGCTTCACGGTCGGGATGGTGTTCTTTGGCTTGCAAGCCTCTCCCCTTTTCCTCCAAACATAACGATGGTCATTATGGCCAAACAGTTATATTTTTGATTCATCAGACCAGAGGACATTTCTCCAAAAGTGCGATCTTTGTCCCCATGTGCAGTTGCAAACCGTAGTCTGGCTTTTTTATTGCGGTTTTGGAGCGGTGGCTTTTTCCTTGCTGAGAGGCCTTTCAGGTTATGTCGATATAGGACTCGTTTTTACTGTGGATATAGATACTTTTGTACCTGTTTCCTCCAGCATCTTCACAAGGTCCTTTGCTGTTCTGGGAATGATTTGCACTTTTCGCACCAAAGTACGTTCATCTCTAGGAGACAGAAGGTGTCTCCTTCCTGAGCGGTATGACGGCTGCCTGGTCCCAGTGTTTATACATGCATGCTATTATTTGTACAGATGAATGTGGTACCTTCAGGCGTTTGGAAATTGCTCCAATTGTACATCTCCAATTGACTCAAATTATGTCAATTAGCCTATCAGAATCTTCTAAAGCCATGACAGAATTTTCTGGAATTTTCCAAGCTGTTTAATGGCACAGTCAACTTAGTGTATGTAAACTTCTGACCCACTGGAATTGTGTTACAGTGAATTATAAGTTAAATAATGTGTCTGTAAACAATTGTTGGAACAATTATTTGTGTCATGCACAAAGTATATGTCCTAACTGACTTGCCAAACTATAGTTTGTTAACAAGAAGTTGGGGAGTGGTTGAAAAACAAGTTTTAATGACTCCAATCCAAGTGTATGTAAACTTCCGACTTCAAAAAGTATAGCTCGTGATTAGATTACAAAACTATTTGTATCCACATTTGTTTTGAGACTAGATATGGTTCGTATTATTGTGGAACAATTATATGAATGGTTTGTAGGTTGACTGATATATACAACATTGTACACATTATTTTTATATCAAATGTTTAAGTACGCTCTCATTGGTTTGACCTGTACTTCCATTTTGTATACCATTTGGTATTATTAGTTTACAAATCAAATTGGAAGATACATCTGATGAATTTGAGACTATTTATTTATCACCAAGCCAAGAGTGCTAATGTATGTAAGATTGTAAAATCCCAGCACAAAATACAGAAAATATTAAAAAGAATTGAGCTGTTACTGTGTACTAGTGTTTCTGTGTCAGAGAGCATCAAATGAACTGCAAAACAAGTGATACTGCACTTCTCACTTATTTCAACACGGTGTTGGTATTGTATAGAGTGCCTGTTATTATTTCGTCTGTCACTCAATTGGTGGAGTCAACCACTAGCCATAAAATAATGTTGAGGATTTACACCAACTTCTGAACCAGAACAGTATTTTAACTTTGTGCCAATGAGTCATCACTATCCTTTCTTACAAACAGAGCCACGGTAGACTTTGGCTAAGATTGGCATTATTATTATTATTATTGGGGCGGCAGCGCAGCCTAGTGGTTAGAGTGTTGGACTAGTAACCGAAAGGTTGCAAGTTCAAATCCCCTAGCTGACTGTTGTTCTACCCTGAACAGGCAGTTAACCCACTAGGCCATCATTGAAAATAAGAATTTGTTCTTAACTTGCCTAGTTAAATAAAGATACAATTATTACAAATTCATTGTTCTGCATGTTCTGCATTATAATATACATTATATTTGGCTCATATTGATTTTATTATGATTTTATAAAATAGTATGTGTATGTGTTCACATACAATTTGCAAAGTGATGATGACCAGTGGAAAAAATTATACTTTCAAAGAAATGAAAGTTGGGCACTTGTTTATATTGCAGTGCAATTATTTTCCTTCATTTTATCTACACAATGTCCCTTTCCAGATTGTGTGGCAAACAAATCAAAGGTCAACGACGATAATGGTGTTGGACTTTCATTTCTTTGAAGACTGGCAATATTCTCCTCCTGATTAAGTGGCAGTAATGAAACAAAAGGCTGTGAAGCTTATGAGGTATAGCCTGGCTGAAGCCACCCACGTGAGGACGAAGTTAGGTGTAAGCTAGGCTATATGAAGTAAGCCCAAGACAAAAATGGGTGAAAAGCCCAATATTGTGTAGTATTTCAGTCAAATACCTAAATGATCAAGAGCGTATCTGAGTAGTTTGTTGAAAAACTGTTAAAGGATAACTTACACTATAAAAAAAAATATATATCCAGTTTTTACATTAACTTACTGGAAGCCAGTTACTTCTAAGTTACTGTTACAAAAATATACAGTATGTGCCTGTAAATTGCAAATAACATTTGGTTTAATAGTAAACTATTGTAAAGTTTAGTTTTCTCTCTCAAGCATTGCCAGTCAGTCACATTCCCTAATGACTAGGGGGAGGAAAATTAAATGAGATGGGTGATGATCTAAAAGTGATCCACAGTTATTCAAAGGCACAGAGAAATAACACCTAAAGCCATGCCTGTACTTTTATTCATTCACATGAGTTTTATTCACTCATGCTTTGTTTTGTAAGGTGAGTAATTTGAGGGGAATGAACCAAACGTTTTCTCACCAGGCGAAGTGGATAATGTTTTATTTATTTAGTTGAGAACAAGTTCTCATTTACAACTGCGACCTGGCCAAGTTAAAGCAAAGCAGTGCGACACAGACAACAACACAGAGTTACACATGGAATAAACAAACATACAGTCAATAATACAATAGAGAAAGTCTATATACAGTGTGTGCAAATGAGATAGGATAAGGGGGTGAGGCAATAAATAGGCCATAATGGCGAAATTATTACAGTATGGCTAATTAATCACTGGGGTGATAGATGTGCAGAAGATGACTGTGCAAGTAGCGGTACTGGAGTGCTGTTAGATGAATTTAGTAACTATGTGTTCATTAACCAATTCAATTTACCTCTTACAGCTACCCCCATGAAGACATACCCAAATCTAACTGCATGTAGCTCAGGCCCAGGACCAAGGATATGCATATTTTTGGTTTCATTTGAAAGAAAACACTCTGAAGTTTGTGTAAATGTGAATTGAATGTAGGAGCATATAACACAATAGATCTGGTTTAGATAATACTATGACAAACCATACATTTTTTCATTTTTATTGTTGTATCATCATCTTTAAAATGAACAAGACAAAACAAACATTCAGATAGGATGATGGCGACAATTTCAGTTAAACACATAAGAGGGCAACAGTACTTGTGCAAAGTTTCAGAATGATAACTTCCAAAATGAGTGTGCTACATGACATTTATCATGAAGTCACCCAGGTGTCCCACACAAGTAGCCCAAATGTACCCATGTGGCCAAATTGGTGAAGTTATACATTTTGAATGGAACAACTATATTCAAAATATCAAAATGGTATTCTAACACACCCCCCCCCAAAAAATTGAGAAAAAACATGAAAAACATATATATATACATTGACTGTTCTACATCAGAATCATACCTCTTCTTATCAGGATTTCTTTATAATCTTCATCAAAGAAACAGTCTAAACATCAAAACAAGAGATAACTTAAACATTAAAAATGGTCTCATCCAACATAGGCTCCTCGTATGTGATGAAGCCGGATCCATCTGCTAGGTCTAAAGTCATGTATTCATCATTCCACTGGTCAGAGCTCGGAATCGGTCCGTATCTCACCATCTGTTGCGTCATCGATTTCCCCAGAGTCCTGAAAATGAGAACCTTTCACACCGGAATCATCTCCACAAAACTAACACAGTCACACAGGTGAAGGTTGCCCAAAACACAGTGATTTGTATGCTTTGTACGGTCTTAGATATATATGTGTTTGTTAATTTAAACAGTAACCTTTCTCTCCTTTCTTATTTCACAGGCACTAGTCAATGCTACTATTTCGGCCTGATTGTGCAGAATAATTTCTGGGCAATGTTTCCGTGTTAAACCCCTTAGTTCCTGAAACCAACTAAGCTTTCATTCCCCCTTTTGTCTTCCCCTATCTTGCTCATTTCCTGGCCCCCCTTCTAAACCTTCTCCTCTCTGCTCTCAAACCTTCAAGTTCACAGCAGTGCGAGGAGGGCTCCTCTGTCTGTCATTTCCCCTATCTGTCTGTAGCTCTTTCTCATAACAGTCCGTAACAACTATGTGTTGTTTCCAAACATTAACTAAGTGTCTCACTGTTTGGCTTTATCTGAACTCATGGATGTTTTGAAAAAACATGTCTATGGTGGCAATTTGGTGGCAATTTCTAAAGTCCTCACTGTCACGACTCCTACCGAAGGTGGCTCCCCTTCCCATTCGGGTGGCGCTTGGCGGTCTCCGGCCTACTAGCTGCCACTGATCCCCCCCCCCCCTTGTCTGTTTATTAGTTACACCTGTGTTTAGTTAGGTTAATTGGTTGGGCTTTATTATCCAGCCGGCCCGCCTGCTGGGTGTGCGGGATTGTTTTATGTTTCGCGTGTACGTGTGTTGTTCGGGACTCTTTAGTTCCCCTGTGTTTTGGTGCATTTGTTTGAATGGCGTCGTTATCACCTGTGTGGTGAATAAAGAAGTATTGCTACTCTGAACTCTCTGTTTCCTGCGTCTGACTTCTTTTTTTAAAATTGTATTTTTATTTAACTAGGCAAGTCAGTTAAGAACAAATTCTTATTTTCAATGACAGCCTAGGAACAGTGGGTTAACTGCCTGTTCAGGGGGCAGAACGACAGATTTGTATACAGCTCGGCGATATGAACTTGCAACCTTTTGGTTACTAGTCCAATGCTCTAACCACCAGGCTACCCTTCTTCCACCACACCCCGGGGATTACACTCACATAGGTTAATTAAGGTTATCTCGATCCTATCAACAATCCTGAATAACCACAGATGTCATATATCCCTGTCCACTTTATACTATTTAAATAAAAATATTCTAATGATCAAATGAAACCAAAACAAATCCTACCCAGCTTTCTGTACTAATGAAATCTCTCCTTCAGGAGTCCACTGTATTTTATCTAACAATAACATGGGTTAACCTTAAATCAGTCTCATCAATAATTAATATTTGTTGCATAGTGTGGGATACATTATCTACAGTAATTTACCATCCCTAAGATGTCATGTATTGTCATGTTGTGTCTTTCTGTCCTTTCCTTTCACCCTGTCTCCCTCTGCTGGTCGTATTAGGTTACCTTTTCTCCCCCGCTTTCCCCCAGCTGTTCCTTGTCTCCTCCTAACTACCTTGTCACCCCTTTTCCCACCTGTTCCCTTTTTCCCTCTGATTAGTCCTCTATATCTCTCTCTGTTTTTGTTCCTGTCCTTGTCGGATTCTTGTTTGTGTGTCTCATGCCTGAACCAGACTATCATCGTGTTTGCTGCAACCTTGTCCTGTCCTGTCGGAATCTACCTGTCCATCTGAGCCCACGTGTGTTTATCATTAAAGAAACTCTGTTTGTTAATTCGCTTTTGGGTCCTCATTCACGCACCTGACAGAAGAATCCGACCAAGAATGGACCCAGCGACTTCGGATCCTCTCCACTCAGCCGTCGAGATCCAGGGAGCGATGCTAGGCAGACACGAGCAGGAATTGTCTGCTGCTCGACATGCCGTTGAGACCCTGGCCACCCAAGTCTCCAACCTCACAGAACAGGTTCACCATCTCCGCCTCGATCCACCGGCCACTTCCAGGGCTTTCGAATCTCCGGAGCCCAGAATCAATAACCCGCCGTGTTACTCTGGGGAGCCCACTGAATGCTGCTCGTTCCTCACCCAGTGTGATATTGTGTTTTCTCTCCAGCCCAACACTTACGCCAGGAGCACTGCTCGTGTCGCCTACGTCATATCTCTCCTTACTGGACGGGCTCGTGAGTGGGGCACGGCAATCTGGGAGGCAAGGGCTGAGTGTACTAACCAGTATCAGGACTTTAAGGAGGAGATGATACGGGTTTTTGATCGATCTGTTTTTGGGGAGGAGGCTTCCAGGGCCCTGTCTTCCCTATGTCAAGGCAATCGATCCATAACAGACTACTCTATTGAGTTTCGCACTCTTGCTGCCTCCAGTGGCTGGAACGAGCCGGCTTTGCTCGCTCGTCTTCTGGAGGGTCTCCGCGCAGAGGTAAAGGATGAGATTCTCTCCCGGGAGGTTCCTTCCAGCGTGGATTCCTTGATTGAACTCGCTATTCGCATTGAGCGACGGGTTGATCTTCGTCACCGAGCTCGTGGAAAGGAGCTCGCGCTCTCCGTTGCCCCCCTCTCCGCATCACTACCATCTTCCTCTGCCGGCTCGGGAGCTGAGCCTATGCAGCTGGGAGGTATCCGCATCTCGACTAAGGAGAGGGAACGGAGAATCACCAACCGCCTCTGTCTCTATTGCGGTTCTGCTGGTCATTTTGTCACTTCATGTCCAGTAAAAGCCAGAGCTCATCAGTAAGCGGAGGGCTACTGGTGAGCGCTACTACTCCTGTCTCTCCTTCAAGATCCTGCACTACCTTGTCGGTCCATCTACGCTGGACCGGTTCGTCAGCTTCCTGCAGTGCCTTAATAGACTCTGGGGCGGAGGGCTGTTTTATGGACGAGACCTGGGCTCGGGAACATGACATTCCTCTCAGACAGTTAAGGGAGTCCACGGCCTTGTTCGCCCTGGATGGTAGTCCTCTCCCCAGGATTCAGCGTGAGACGCTACCTTTAACCCTCACTGTTTCTGGTAATCATAGCGAAACCATTTCTTTTTTAATTTTTCGTTCACCTTTTACACCTGTTGTTTTGGGCCATCCCTGGCTAGTTTGTCATAATCCTTCCATTAATTGGTCTAGTAATTCTATCCTCTCCTGGAACGTCTCTTGTCATGTGAAATGTTTAATGTCTGCTATCCCTCCTGTTTCCTCTGTCTCTTCTTCACAGGAGGAGCCTGGTGATTTGACAGGGGTGCCGGAGGAATATCACGATCTGCGCACGGTGTTCAGTCGGTCCAGGGCCACCTCTCTTCCTCCCGGTCGTATGATTGTAGTATTGATCTCCTTCCGGGAACCACTCCCCCCCGGGGTAGACTATACTCTCTGTCGGCTCCCGAACGTAAGGCTCTCGAGGACTATTTGTCTGTAGCTCTTGACGCCGGTACCATAGTCCCCTCCTCCTCTCCCGCCGGAGCGGGGTTTTTTTTTGTCAAGAAGAAGGACGGGTCTCTGCGCCCCTGCATAGATTATCGAGGGCTGAATGACATAACAGTGAAGAATCGTTATCCGCTTCCTCTTATGTCTTCAGCCTTCGAGATCCTGCAGGGAGCCAGGTTTTTCACTAAGTTGGACCTTCGTAACGCTTACCATCTCGTGCGCATCAGGGAGGGGGACGAGTGGAAGACGGCGTTTAACACTCCGTTAGGGCACTTTGAATACCGGGTTCTTCCTTTCGGCCTCGCTAACGCTCCAGCTGTCTTTCAGGCATTAGTCAATGATGTCCTGAGAGACATGCTGAACATCTTTGTTTTCGTTTACCTTGACGATATCCTGATTTTTTCACCGTCACTCCAGATTCATGTTCAGCACGTTCGACGTGTCCTCCAGCGCCTTTTAGAGAATTGTCTTTTTGTGAAGGCTGAGAAGTGCACTTTTCATGCCTCCTCCGTCACATTTCTCGGTTCTGTTATTTCCGCTGAAGGCATTAAGATGGATCCCGCTAAGGTCCAAGCTGTCATTGATTGGCCCGCCCCTAAGTCACGCGTCGAGCTGCAGCGCTTTCTCGGCTTCGCGAACTTCTATCGTCGTTTCATCCGTAATTTCGGTCAGGTGGCAGCTCCTCTCACAGCCCTTACTTCTGTCAAGACGTGCTTTAAGTGGTCCGTTTCCGCCCAGGGAGCTTTTGATCTCCTCAAGAATCGTTTTACATCCGCTCCTATCCTTGTTACACCTGACGTCTCTAGACAGTTCGTTGTCGAGGTTGACGCGTCAGAGGTGGGCGTGGGAGCCATTCTTTCTCAGCGCTCCCTCTCTGACGACAAGGTCCACCCATGCGCGTATTTTTCTCATCGCCTGTCGCCGTCGGAACGTAACTATGATGTGGGAAACCGCGAACTGCTCGCCATCCGGTTAGCCCTAGGCGAATGGCGACAGTGGTTGGAGGGGGCGACCGTTCCTTTTGTCGTTTGGACTGACCATAGGAACCTTGAGTACATCCGTTCTGCCAAACGACTTAATGCGCGTCAGGCGCGTTGGGCGCTGTTTTTCGCTCGTTTCGAGTTCGTGATTTCTTATCGTCCGGGCTCTAAGAACACCAAGCCTGATGCTTTATCTCGTCTCTTCAGTTCTTCAGTAGCCTCCACTGACCCCGAGGGGATTCTCCCTGAGGGGCGTGTTGTCGGGTTGACTGTCTGGGGAATTGAGAGGCAGGTAAAGCAAGCGCTCACTCACACTCCGTAGCCGCGCGCTTGTCCTAGGAACCTTCTTTTCGTTCCCGTTCCTACTCGTCTGGCCGTTCTTCAGTGGGCTCACTCTGCCAAGTTAGCCGGCCACCCTGGCGTTCGGGGTACGCTTGCTTCCATTCGCCAGCGTTTTTGGTGGCCCACCCGGGAGCATGACACGCGTCGTTTCGTGGCTGCTTGTTCGGTCTGCGCGCAGACTAAGTCCGGTAACTCTCCTCCTGCCGGCCGTCTCAGGCCGCTTCCCATTCCCTCTCGGCCGTGGTCTCACATCGCCTTAGATTTTGTCACCGGACTGCCTTCGTCAGCGGGGAAGACTGTTATTCTTACGGTTGTCGATAGGTTCTCTAAGGCGGCTCATTTCATTCCCCTTGCTAAGCTTCCTTCTGCTAAAGAGACGGCACAAATCATCATCGAGAATGTTTTCAGAATTCATGGCCTTCCGTCAGACGTCGTTTCGGACAGAGGTCCGCAATTCACGTCTCAATTTTGGAGGGAGTTTTGCCGTTTGATTGGGGCTTCCGTCAGTCTCTCTTCCGGCTTTCACCCCCAGTCTAACGGTCAAGCAGAACGGGCCAATCAGACTATTGGTCGCATCTTACGCAGTCTTTCTTTTCGCAACCCTGCGTCTTGGTCAGAACAGCTCCCCTGGGCAGAATACGCCCACAACTCGCTTCCTTCGTCTGCGACCGGGCTATCTCCTTTTCAGAGTAGCCTCGGGTACCAGCCTCCGCTGTTCTCATCTCAGTTCGCCGAGTCCAGCGTCCCCTCCGCTCAGGCTTTTGTCCAACGTTGCGAGCGCACCTGGAAGAGGGTCAGGTCTGCACTTTGCCGTTATAGGACGCAGACTGTGAGGGCTGCTAATAAGCGTAGAACTAAGAGTCCTAGATATTGTCGCGGTCAGAGAGTTTGGCTCTCCACTCAGAACCTTCCCCTTAAGACGGCTTCTCGCAAGTTGACCCCGCGGTTCATTGGTCCGTTCCGTATTTCTCGGATCATTAATCCTGTCGCAGTTCGACTTCTTCTTCCGCGATACCTTCGTCGCGTCCACCCGGTCTTCCATGTCTCCTGTATCAAGCCCGTTCTTCGCGCCCCCGCTCGTCTTCCCCCCCCCCCCCCCCATCCTTGTCGAGGGCGCACCCATCTACAGGGTCCGCAGGATTTTGGACATGCGTCCTCGGGGCCGTGGTCACCAGTACCTCGTAGATTGGGAGGGGTACGGTCCTGAGGAGAGGAGTTGGGTTCCCTCTCGGGACGTGCTGGACCGTGCGCTGATCGAGGATTTCCTCCGTTGCCGCCAGGTTTCCTCCTCGAGTGCGCCAGGAGGCGCTCGGTGAGTGGGGGGGTACTGTCATGTATTGTCATGTTGTGTCTTTCTGTCCTTTCCTTTCACCCTGTCTCCCTCTGCTGGTCGTATTAGGTTACCTTTTCTCCCCCGCTTTCCCCCAGCTGTTCCTTGTCTCCTCCTAACTACCTCGTCACCCCTTTTCCCACCTGTTCCCTTTTTCCCTCTGATTAGTCCTCTATATCTCTCTCTGTTTTTGTTCCTGTCCTTGTCGGATTCTTGTTTGTGTGTCTCATGCCTGAACCAGACTATCATCGTGTTTGCTGCAACCTTGTCCTGTCCTGTCGGAATCTACCTGTCCATCTGAGCCCACGTGTGTTTATCATTAAAGAAACTCTGTTTGTTAATTCGCTTTTGGGTCCTCATTCACGCACCTGACATAAGAACTGCAACTTATTTATTTTCATAAATAATCTTAATGCTTATAAAATCACAATATATTTTCCTGCCCTATTTGCTTAAAATATGTCCTGTCCAAACCTCAAAGGACCATATCTTCCCCTATTTATTATCGATGATAAGTAGGATTTCTGTTCCTGTTGTAATACCAAATCGATAGTAGCCAATTCGAAACATTCACAGTCAGTGTTTACAACAGAATCCTGAACCTCTTTCTTATCCTCACTAGAGTCTATTCCCCCGCTCCCCATAATTTGTCCTTTCTCAATTCCACTTTCTCCTCTGTGGTTTAAACTACAATTATGTCCAAGAACTATAAACTCCATCATAATTAATTTACCTTGAAATCAGTATCACAAATGACCACAAATACATTATCCAAATGGCCCTCCACTGAGGCTGATCAGACCATAAGGGAAAGCCATGATAGAGGTCAATGGTTATACCACCCTTTTACAGTCGTGTTCCATACTATATTAGACATATTAAAGAACCCGTTATCTAAAGAATTCACGTGTTTAATTAACTTCTTATGGCTGCAGGGGCAGTATTGAGTAGCTTGGATGAAAAGTTGCCCATTGTAAATGGCCAGCTCCTCAGTCTCAGTTGCTAATATATGCATATTATTATTAGTATTGGATAGAAAACACTCTAAACTTTCCAAAACTGTCAAAATATTGTCTGTGAGTATAACAGAACTGATATTGCAGGCGAAACCCTGAGGAAAATCAAAACAGGAAGTGGCTTCTATTTTGAAAACTCCATGTTCCATAGCCTCCCTTTGCTCCATTTAAAGGGCTATCAACCAGGTTCCTTTTCCTATCGCTTCCTCAGGGTGTCAACAATCTTCAGACATAGTTTCAGGCTTTTATTTTGAAAAATGAGCCAGAAAGATAACATCTCGTCAAGTGGTCGCATGAGTTTTGCTCGCGCAACAGTGCTTGGACAGACATTGCTTTTCCCTCTCCTACTGATAAAGACATTTGCGGTAGATATATTATCGATCATATATTTTAAAAACAACCTGAGGATTGATTATAAAAAACTTTGACATGTTTCTGTGGACATTACGGAAGCTATTTGGAATTTGTCTGCGTTGTCGTGACCGCTCTTTCCTGATGCTAAGTGTACTTAATGTATTGTCGAGCGATCGATAAACTTACACAAACGCTTGGATTGCTTTCGCTGTAAAGCACATTTTCAAAATCTGACACGACAGGTGGATTAACAAAAGACTAAGCTGTGTTTTCCTATATTGCACTTGTGATTTCATGAATATACAGTGCCTTGCGAAAGTATTCGGCCCCCCTTGAACTTTGCGACCTTTTGCCACATTTCAGGCTTCAAACATAAAGATATAAAACTGTATTTTTTTGTGAAGAATCAACAACAAGTGGGACACAATCATGAAGTGGAACGACATTTATTGGATATTTCAAACTTTTTTAACAAATCAAAAACTGAAAAATTGGGCGTGCAAAATTATTCAGCCCCTTTACTTTCAGTGCAGCAAACTCTATCCAGAAGTTCAGTGAGGATCTCTGAATGATCCAATGTTGACCTAAATGACTAATGATGATAAATACAATCCACCTGTGTGTAAACAAGTCTCCGTATAAATGCACCTGCACTGTGATAGTCTCAGAGGTCCGTTAAAAGCGCAGAGAGCATCATGAAGAACAAGGAACACACCAGGCAGGTCCGAGATACTGTTGTGAAGAAGTTTAAAGCCGGATTTGGATACAAAAAGATTTCCCAAGCTTTAAACATCCCAAGGAGCACTGTGCAAGCGATAATATTGAAATGGAAGGAGTATCAGACCACTGCAAATCTACCAAGACCTGGCCGTCCCTCTAAACTTTCAGCTCATACAAGGAGAAGACTGATCAGAGATGCAGCCAAGAGGCCCATGATCACTCTGGATGAACTGCAGAGATCTACAGCTGAGGTGGGAGACTCTGTCCATAGGACAACAATCAGTCGTATATTGCACAAATCTGGCCTTTATGGAAGAGTGGCAAGAAGAAAGCCATTTCTTAAAGATATCCATAAAAAGTGTCGTTTAAAGTTTGCCACAAGCCACCTGGGAGACACACCAAACATGTGGAAGAAGGTGCTCTGGTCAGATGAAACCTGAATTGAACTTTTTGGCAACAATGCAAAACGTTATGTTTGGCGTAAAAGCAACACAGCTCATCACCCTGAACACACCATCCCCACTGTCAAACATGGTGGTGGCAGCATCATGGTTTGGGCCTGCTTTTCTTCAGCAGGGACAGGGAAGATGGTTAAAATTGATGGGAAGATGGATGGAGCCAAATACAGGACCATTCTGGAAGAAAACCTGGTGGAGTCTGCAAAAGACCTGAGACTGGGACGGAGATTTGTCTTCCAACAAGACAATGATCCAAAACATAAAGCAAAATCTACAATGGAATGGTTCAAAAATAAACATATCCAGGTGTTAGAATGGCCAAGTCAAAGTCTAGACCTGAATCCAATCGAGAATCTGTGGAAAGAACTGAAAACTGCTGTTCACAAATGCTCTCCATCCAACCTCACTGAGCTCGAGCTGTTTTGCAAGGAGGAATGGGAAAAAATGTCAGTCTCTCGATGTGCAAAACTGATAGAGACATACCCCAAGCGACTTACAGCTGTAATCGCAGCAAAAGGTGGCGCTACAAAGTATTAACTTAAGGGGGCTGAATAATTTTGCACGCCCAATTTTTCAGTTTTTGATTTGTTAAAAAAGTTTGAAATATCCAATAAATGTCGTTCCACTTCATGATTGTGTCCCACTTGTTGTTGATTCTTCACAAAAAACTACAGGTTATATCTTTATGTTTGAAGCCTGAAATGTGGCAAAAGGTCGCAAAGTTCAAGGGGGTCGAATACTTTCGCAAGGCACTGTAAATATTTTTAGTAATATTCATTGAATGTAGCGCTGTGCAATTCAGCGGTTGTTGATGACAATTATCCCGTTAACGGGATTGCAGCCATAACAAGTTAAAACTCAGAAAATAAAACTCCTAATATTCCATATGTGAGTGTACCCCTTTAAGATATCTTGTTTCTGGGAAACATGGAAATCCCCTCAAACCCAAACCTAATTGGCTAATACAAACAAAACCTAATAATTATGATAATTCTATTGTACTCCCTCAAATCATTAGTTTTAAATTTCCTCAATGATTATATCTAAAAACCCATTCAATCTCTCTTCAAACAGTCTCCCCAAAATGCTTGATAGGAATACCCTGCTATTTGACACACACAACTGTGATAAACGTGCACTGTCTCTTTCAAATAAAATCAACTCAACCTGCAATCCCCTTTGTGGACCTGTCATGGTTCCACTTAATGGAAACAGGCTATAATGTTAGTATACCTTAACTTCCTGTTAAATTTTACTGGTGTTACCTAAACAATCAAACTAAAAATCAATAAAGAGCTATCACAAAACTTTTACGATTCAACTATTCAGACCTTCCTCTCTTATAGCCAAATATAGCCGAGCGAGCGCCACCAACCAGTGATGCCCACCTAGCAATTTTGTTGCTAGTTTTAGCGTCTTTTCAGATTAACCAGACAAATTCATCTACTTTTTAAAAATGTTTTTGGAACCTTTAGCAACTTTTGAAAAGTGACTCAAAGCTATAATGCACGCATTTTCCCTCTAAATGGCACAAACAATTTTCTCTGTCACCCTCAGTCACAACATCATTGCCATCAGATTTTAGTCAGAGCTATTTAACCACTGAACCACCATCACTATTGGAGTGACGGAGCCTCCCCTCCAACAACCCTATTATTATAATTGTCTGTAGTCGCAAACTCTGGCACCGAGACAATTCTCCGAAAATAGCCCTAATTTTAAGGTCCAAGCTTTTCCCCAGCGAGGATTCTCCTTACTCTCTCTCGTTTTCTCTGTATGTCCCCTTATCTTGTAACCTTCTTTTCCGGGATTCAGACAGCCCGGTATTTAACCCTCGTCCTGCTGTTTCTCTTGACTATCTACACCTTTCTTTTGACTGTCTCTATACACTTTTCTCGACTTTCCCCCCTTTCTCTACCTCTATTCACTTTCTCGATAAGTTTGCTAAATCCTGTCCTAGTTTGGTTAACTCTTTCCTGACTTTCCCAGAGTAGCAATAAATATTTGATTCCTGTCTGTCCGCTCTCTCTCTCTCTCTCTCTCTCTCTCTGCTCTCTATCTATAGCCCACTGTAAACCCACCGCTGCCCCCTGTCCTGGGGTTCCCCTTTTCCTTTTACAGCCGCCCAATCCTTTTTCTGTCTCATCTTCTTCTATGTGTATGTGCTTTTTGCCTTCTATGTGTGTGTTCTTTTCTACCGCTATCCAATTACTATAGTTACAGTGGGGCAAAAAAGTATTTAGTCAGCCACCAATTGTGCAAGTTCTCCCACTTAAAAAGATGAGAGAGGCCTGAAAACACTTCAACTATGACAGACAAAATTAGAAGAAAAAAATCCAGAAAATCACATTGTAGGATTTTTTATGAATTTATTTGCAAATTATGGTGGAAAATAAGTATTTGGTCAATAACAAAAGTTTATCTCAATACTTTGTTATATACCCTTTGTTGGCAATGACAGAGGTCAAACATTTTCTGTAAGTCTTTACAAGGTTTTCACACACTGTTGCTGGTATTTTGGCCCATTCCTCCATGCAGATCTCCTCTAGAGCAGTGATGGGGCTGTTGCTGGGCTAGACAGACTTTCAACTCCCTCCAAAGATTTTCTATGGGGTTGAGATCTGGAGACTGGCTAGGCCACTCCAGGACCTTGAAATGCTTCTTACGAAGCCACTCCTTCATTGCCCGGGCGGTGTGTTTGGGATCATTGTCACGCTGAAAGACCCAGCCATGTTTCATCTTCAATGCCCTTGCTGATGGAAAGAGGTTTTCACTCAAAATCTCACGATACATGGCCCCATTGTCATGTATTGTCATGTTGTGTCTTGTTTCTGTCCTCTCCCTTCACCCTGTCTCCCTCTGCTGGTCGTTATTAGGTTACCTTTTCTCCCCCTCTTTCCCCCAGCTGTTCCTTGTCTCCTCCTAACTACCTCGTCACCCCTTTTCCCACCTGTTCCCTTTTTCCCTCTGATTAGTCCTCTATATCTCTCTCTGTTTTTGTTCCTGTCTTTGTCGGATTCTTGTTTGTGTTTTTCATGCCTGAACCAGACTATCGTCATGTTTGCTGCAACCTTGTCCTGTCCTGTCGGAATCTGCCGGTCCATCTGAGCCTACCTATGTTTTGTTATTAAAGAAGTTCTGTTTACGTTAATTCGCTTTTGGGTCCTCATTCACGCACCGTAACAGAAGAATCCGACCAAGAATGGACCCAGCGACTTCGGATCCTCTCCACTCAGCCGTCGAGATCCAGGGAGCGATGCTAGGCAGACACGAGCAGGAATTGTCTGCTGCTCGACATGCCGTTGAGACCCTGGCCACCCAAGTCTCCAACCTCACAGAACAGGTTCACCATCTCCGCCTCGATCCACCGGCCACTTCCAGGGCTTTCGAATCTCCGGAGCCCAGAATCAATAACCCGCCGTGTTACTCTGGGGAGCCCACTGAATGCCGCTCGTTCCTCACCCAGTGTGATATTGTGTTTTCTCTCCAGCCCAACACTTACTCCAGGAGCACTGCTCGTGTCGCCTACGTCATATCTCTCCTTACTGGACGGGCTCGTGAGTGGGGCACGGCAATCTGGGAGGCAAGGGCTGAGTGTACTAACCAGTATCAGGACTTTAAGGAGGAGATGATACGGGTTTTTGATCGATCTGTTTTTGGGGAGGAGGCTTCCAGGGCCCTGTCTTCCCTATGTCAAGGTAATCGATCCATAACAGACTACTCTATTGAGTTTCGCACTCTTGCTGCCTCCAGTGGCTGGAACGAGCCGGCTTTGCTCGCTCGTTTTCTGGAGGGTCTCCGCGCAGAGGTAAAGGATGAGATTCTCTCCCGGGAGGTTCCTTCCAGCGTGGATTCCTTGATTGAACTCGCTATTCGCATTGAGCGACGGGTTGATCTTCGTCACCGAGCTCGTGGAAAGGAGCTCACGTTCTCCGTTGCCCCCCTCTCCGCATCACTACCATCTTCCTCTGCCGGCTCGGGTGCTGAGCCTATGCAGCTGGGAGGTATCCGCATCTCGACTAAGGAGAGGGAACGGAGAATCACCAACCGCCTCTGTCTCTATTGCGGTTCTGCTGGTCATTTTGTCACTTCATGTCCAGTAAAAGCCAGAGCTCATCAGTAAGCGGAGGGCTACTGGTGAGCGCTACTACTCCTGTCTCTCCTTCAAGATCCTGCACTACCTTGTCGGTCCATCTACGCTGGACCGGTTCGTCAGCTTCCTGCAGTGCCTTAATAGACTCTGGGGCGGAGGGCTGTTTTATGGACGAGACCTGGGCTCGGGAACATGACATTCCTCTCAGACAGTTAAGGGAGTCCACGGCCTTGTTCGCCCTGGATGGTAGTCCTCTCCCCAGGATTCAGCGTGAGACGCTACCTTTAACCCTCACTGTTTCTGGTAATCATAGCGAAACCATTTATTTTTTAATTTTTCGTTCACCTTTTACACCTGTTGTTTTGGGCCATCCCTGGCTAGTTTGTCATAATCCTTCCATTAATTGGTCTAGTAATTCTATCCTCTCCTGGAACGTCTCTTGTCATGTGAAATGTTTAATGTCTGCTATCCCTCCTGTTTCCTCTGTCTCTTCTTCACAGGAGGAGCCTGGTGATTTGACAGGGGTGCCGGAGGAATATCACGATCTGCGCACGGTGTTCAGTCGGTCCAGGGCCACCTCTCTTCCCCCACACCGGTCGTATGATTGTAGTATTGATCTCCTTCCGGGAACCACTCCCCCCCGGGGTAGACTATAATCTCTGTCGGCTCCCGAACGTAAGGCTCTCGAAGATTATTTGTCTGTAGCTCTTGCCGCCGGTACCATAGTCCCCTCCTCCTCTCCCGCCGGAGCGGGGTTTTTTTTTGTTAAGAAGAAGGACGGGTCCCTGCGCCCCTGCATAGATTATCGAGGGCTGAATGACATAACAGTGAAGAATCGTTATCCGCTTCCTCTTATGTCTTCAGCCTTCGAGATCCTGCAGGGAGCCAGGTTTTTCACTAAGTTGGACCTTCGTAACGCTTACCATCTCGTGCGCATCAAGGAGGGGGACGAGTGGAAGACGGCGTTTAACACTCCGTTAGGGCACTTTGAATACCGGGTTCTTCCTTTCGGCCTCGCTAACGCTCCAGCTGTCTTTCAGGCATTAGTCAATGATGTCCTGAGAGACATGCTGAACATCTTTGTTTTCGTTTACCTTGACGATATCCTGATTTTTTCACCGTCACTCCAGATTCATGTTCAGCACGTTCGACGTGTCCTCCAGCGCCTTTTAGAGAATTGTCTTTTTGTGAAGGCTGAGAAGTGCTCTTTTCATGCCTCCTCCGTCACATTTCTCGGTTCTGTTATTTCCGCTGAAGGCATTAAGATGGATCCCGCTAAGGTTCAAGCTGTCATTGATTGGCCCGTCCCTAAGTCACGCGTCGAGCTGCAGCGCTTTCTCGGCTTCGCGAACTTCTATCGTCGTTTCATCCGTAATTTCGGTCAGGTGGCAGCTCCTCTCACAGCCCTTACTTCTGTCAAGACGTGCTTTAAGTGGTCCGTTTCCGCCCAGGGAGCTTTTGATCTCCTCAAGAATCGTTTTACATCCGCACCTATCCTTGTTACACCTGACGTCACTAGACAGTTCGTTGTCGAGGTTGACGCGTCAGAGGTGGGCGTGGGAGCCATTCTTTCTCAGCGCTCCCTCTCTGACGACAAGGTCCACCCTTGCGCGTATTTTTCTCATCGCCTGTCGCCGTCGGAACGTAACTATGATGTGGGAAACCGCGAACTGCTCGCCATCCGCTTAGCCCTAGGCGAATGGCGACAGTGGTTGGAGGGGGCGACCGTTCCTTTTGTCGTTTGGACTGACCATAGGAACCTTGAGTACATCCGTTCTGCCAAACGACTTAATGCGCGTCAGGCGCGCTGGGCGCTGTTTTTCGCTCGTTTCGAGTTCGTGATTTCTTATCGTCCGGGCTCTAAGAACACCAAGCCTGATGCTTTATCTCGTCTCTTCAGTTCTTCAGTAGCCTCCACTGACCCCGAGGGGATTCTCCCTGAGGGGCGTGTTGTCGGGTTGACTGTCTGGGGAATTGAGAGGCAGGTAAAGCAAGCACTCACTCAAACTCCGTCGCCGCGCGCTTGTCCTAGGAACCTTCTTTTCGTTCCCGTTCCTACTCGTCTGGCCGTTCTTCAGTGGGCTCACTCTGCCAAGTTAGCCGGCCATCCTGGCGTTCGGGGTACGCTTGCTTCCATTCGCCAGCGTTTTTGGTGGCCCACCCGGGAGCATGACACGCGTCGCTTCGTGGCTGCTTGTTCGGTCTGCGCGCAGACTAAGTCCGGTAACTCCCCTCCTGCCGGCCGTCTCAGGCCGCTTCCCATTCCCTCTCGACCGTGGTCTCACATCGCCTTAGATTTTGTCACCGGACTGCCTTCGTCAGCGGGGAAGACTGTTATTCTTACGGTTGTCGACAGGTTCTCTAAGGCGGCTCATTTTATTCCCCTTGCTAAGCTTCCTTCTGCTAAAGAGACGGCACAAATCATCATCGAGAATGTTTTCAGAATTCATGGCCTTCCGTCAGACGTCGTTTCGGACAGAGGTCCGCAATTCACGTCTCAATTTTGGAGGGAGTTTTGCCGTTTGATTGGGGCTTCCGTCAGTCTCTCTTCCGGCTTTCACCCCCAGTCTAACGGTCAAGCAGAACGGGCCAATCAGACTATTGGTCGCATCTTACGCAGTCTTTCTTTTCGCAACCCTGCGTCTTGGTCAGAACAGCTCCCCTGGGCAGAATACGCCCACAACTCGCTTCCTTCGTCTGCGACCGGGCTATCTCCTTTTCAGAGTAGCCTCGGGTACCAGCCTCCGCTGTTCTCATCTCAGTTCGCCGAGTCCAGCGTCCCCTCCGCTCAGGCTTTTGTCCAACGTTGCGAGCTCACCTGGAAGAGGGTCAGGTCTGCACTTTGCCGTTATAGGGCGCAGACTGTGAGAGCTGCTAATAAGCGTAGAACTAAGAGTCCTAGATATTGTCGCGGTCAGAGAGTTTGGCTCTCCACTCAGAACCTTCCCCTTAAGACCGCTTCTCGCAAGTTGACCCCGCGGTTCATTGGTCCGTTCCGTATTTCTCGGATCATTAATCCTGTCGCAGTGCGACTTCTTCTTCCGCGATATCTTCGTCGCGTCCACCCGGTCTTCCATGTCTTCTGTGTCAAGCCCGTTCTTCGCGCCCCCGCTCGTCTTCCCCCCCCCCCATCCTTGTCGAGGGCGCACCCATCTACAGGGTCCGTAGGATTTTGGACATGCGTCCTCGGGGCCGTGGTCATCAGTACCTAGTAGATTGGGAGGGGTACGGTCCTGAGGAGAGGAGTTGGGTTCCCTCTCGGGACGTGCTGGACCGTGCGCTGATCGATGATTTCCTCCGTTGCCGCCAGGTTTCCTCCTCGAGTGCGCCAGGAGGCGCTCGGTGAGTGGGGGGGTACTGTCATGTATTGTCATGTTGTGTCTTGTTTCTGTCCTCTCCCTTCACCCTGTCTCCCTCTGCTGGTCGTTATTAGGTTACCTTTTCTCCCCCTCTTTCCCCCAGCTGTTCCTTGTCTCCTCCTAACTACCTCGTCACCCCTTTTCCCACCTGTTCCCTTTTTCCCTCTGATTAGTCCTCTATATCTCTCTCTGTTTTTGTTCCTGTCTTTGTCGGATTCTTGTTTGTGTTTTTCATGCCTGAACCAGACTATCGTCATGTTTGCTGCAACCTTGTCCTGTCCTGTCGGAATCTGCCGGTCCATCTGAGCCTACCTATGTTTTGTTATTAAAGAAGTTCTGTTTACGTTAATTCGCTTTTGGGTCCTCATTCACGCACCGTAACACCCATTCATTCTTTCCTTTACACGGATCAGTCGTCCTGGTCCCTTTGCAGAAAAACAGCCCCAAAGCATGATGTTTCCACCCCCATGCTTCTTTGGATGCAACTCAGCATTCTTTGTCCTCCAAACACGACGAGTTGAGTTTTTTTTCATCTGACCATATGACATTCTCCCAATCTTCTTCTGGATCATCCAAATGCCACTCCTGCGTTGTCTTGGCCGTTTGCTTAGGGTCGTTGTCCTGTTGGAATGTGAACCTTTGTCCCAGTCAGAGGTCCTGAGCGCTCTGGAGTAGGTTTTCATCAATGATCTCTCTGTACTTTGCTCCGTTCATCTTTGCCCCGATCCTGACTAGTCTCTCAGTCCCTGCCGCTGAACAACATCCCCATAGCATGATGTTGCCACCACCATACTTCACCGTAGGGATGGTGCCAGGTGTCCTCCAGACGTGAAGCTTGAAATTCAGGCCAAAGAGTTCAATGTTGGTTTCATAAGACCAGAGAATCTTGTTTCTCATGGTCTGAGAGTCTTTAGGTGCCTTTTGGCACAGGCAAGTGGGCTGTCATATGCCTTTTACTGAGGAGTCTGGCCACTCTACCATAAAGGCCTGATTGGTGGAGGTCTGCAGAGATGGTTGTCCTTCTGAAGATTCTCCCATCCCCACAGAGGAAATCTAGAGCTCTGTCAGAGTGACCGTCGGGTTCTTGGTCACCTCCATGACCAAGGCCCTTCTCCCTGATTGCTCAGTTTGCCGGGTGGCCAGCTCTAGGAAGAGTCTTGGTGGTTCCAAACTTCTTCCATTTAAAAATGATAGAGACGACTGTGTTCTTGGGAACATTCAATGCTGCAGAAAATTGTTGGTACACTTCCCCAGATCTGTGCCTCGACACAATCCTGTCTCGGAGCTCTACGGACAATTCCTTCGACCTCATGGCTTGGTTTTTGCTCTGACATGCGCTGTCAACTGTGGGAGTTTATATAGGCAGGTGTGTGCCTTTCCAAATCATGTCAAATTAATTGAATTTAACACAGATGGACTCCAATCCAGTTGTAGAAACATCTCAAGGATGATCAATGGAAACAGGATGCACCTGAGCTCAACTTCAAGTCTCATAGCAAAGGGTCTGAACACTTAAGTAAATAAGGTATTTGTTTTTTTATTATGAATACATATATTTAAAAAAAATCTAAAAACTGGTTTCGCTTTGTCATTATGTAGATTGCTGAGGAGTTTTATTTATTTAAGCAATTTTAGAATAATGTAACAAAATGTGGAAAAAGTCAAGCAGTCTGAATACTTTCCAAAGACATTGTATTCATACTCCCATCTCTTTCTTGCCCAAGAGCTACGACATCACACCTGCTTTTACCCTCTGTTGACTAACTGAGGTTGACACTCCAATAGAGCTAATGTGCTTGGCTCCAGTCCAGTTAGCCCTAAGCTTTTTTGGGGTTAGGCTGCTGGGGCGTCACTCATAGCCCCATTAGTTGAACCTCAGCCAGGTTTCCATTGCTCCATTAATGTCACATTGTCCCAGACTTGGCACCTATCCTAGGACTTGGACTCTGCAGTCACACAGTGCTGCCTACACCCTCACTTTCCTGATGATGCAATCCATGGCCTTCCTACGCAATAAAAACTCCATTGCTGAAGGAAGGTGGGTGGGGAATATTCTTCCTACGCTGCCACCATGAGTCATCTTCATAGAGTTTGTTTTGTCTGTGGGGGTTGAGGGTTGGATCACTAATTGTTATAAGTGGAAAGGGATGAGTTGATTTAATCAACAACTTCTGATCCCGCAGACAGCTAAATACACAAGTAGATCATCTAATTGAATTCAGTAAACCAGAAACTTTTTCTCTGGCCCTGTTTTTTCAACCTTTATCTGCAAAAAGCAACTACTTCAAACAACTTACCTGTACTGAGATCAAGTATCAACCTACTTTGCTGGTATGATTAGTCGAATCCTATTGAATGCAGGTGGTTGGTTACTACAGACAGGTCGTCAAAGTGTCAGCATTTCCCTTGTAGTATGCTCATACCCCCTGGCCTACCAATATCTGCCCTCCATTACCAAAAGCTAGTTCAGTGGTTCTGTTGTAGAAAAAAACAGCTCTTGTAGTCAAGAAAACTGTTAAGCATTCACCCAGGGTTTATTCAATAGTGACCTGCGCATGGGAGACCTTTTCTGGATGCAGCTCTCTTAGACATAAATACGTTTTAGCTTATATAGGCTAGGAACATCTGGCAAGCTTATCTATTCAACTTGGATAATAACTTTAAAGCACACAGTACAGTTGTCTGACAATTGTCATTAAGCTTAATTTCCCCATTGCTGCACTCACCCATGTAAGCTTTATGACTGCAGGGAACATTAGCTAACTGGTGTTTCTGGGGGATGTTTTCTATTTCTCCTCAATAAGACCCATGTGAGATAAAAACGTCACAGCAGTGAATAATTATCCCCCTTGCATCAAAGGAGAACTTATTCGCACTGATATCCAGATGCCTGATTCTCCAGCTCACTGATATCCAGATGCCTGATTCTCCATCTCTCTCTCTCTCTCTCTCTCTCTCTCTCTCTCTCTCTCTCTCTCTCTCTCTGTTCGTGTTTGCATGTGTGTATACTGTACTGTATGCTGTATGTGTATAAAACTAGTTGTCAAATCATGGAGTAATACTATGTGTTATGACCCACTTACAGTAATGGCATCACATGCTACCCATAAGTCAAACATTCCCCATTGGTGTCGGGTTCTGAATGAGGAAGAAAACTGACCACAGACTCATCCTGAGTGATATTTTGAACCCCGGCTTATTATCCTGTCTGTCTACTCTCACTTCTGCAGTTGATGTCAATCGAAAGTGATGGAAGATATGCACCAGTGGTTAGCTACCACACAACAATGTTATCTATACTTTCTGTTATAATCTAGAGATGTCACAATTGTCTCCATAAGAGGAAAAGGGGTATACCGCATCAACCATGAAGACAAACACGAAAATACTATTTTAGTCCATGACCCAGAAGGCTACATTTCTAATGTTTGTCCACTTTGGGGTGACAAAGTCTACTGATGATTTTCATTAAGATCCATGTCTGTGGGTTATATTTTGGTATGATAACCACATATTGGAGTTAGCTAAATGTGGTTATCACTGCATTATATATAATGACCCCTACTCGGTTAATTGGGCCAACAGGATTGAGGGTATGAAATGTAATTTTGTATGACCAGGGAACAATCTTCTCAACCTAAGGCAATTTGATATTATTAACTTCATAATACAACACATATGAAGGTATGAAACAATTGGATTGGTAATGACATCTGTATGGGCCCACCTGGAGAGGTGATCATACATGTCATTATTTTAGGGTACATTGAGACAGAATGGGCAGTATTGGGATGTGCTCTGTTTCCACTTGGTGTCCTATATCACCTATATCACCTTATATCACCTTGCCAAGGCTTTCGACTCTGTCAATCACCATATTCTTATCGGCAGGCTCAGTAGCCTCGGTTTTTCGGATGACTGCCTTGCCTGGTTCACCAATTACTTTGCAGACAGAGTTCAGTGTGTCAAATCGGAGGGCATGCTGTCCGGTCCTCTGGCAGTCTCTATGGGGGTGCCACAGGGTTCAATTCTCGGGCCGACTCTTTTCTCTGTATACATCAATGATGTTGCTCTTGCTGCGGGCGATTCCCTGATCCACCTCTACGCAGACGACACCATTCTATATACTTTCGGCCCGTCATTGGACACTGTGCTATCTAACCTCCAAACAAGCTTCAATGCCATACAACACTCCTTCCGTGGCCTCCGACTGCTCTTAAACGCTAGTAAAACCAAATGCATGCTTTTCAACCGATCGCTGCCTGCACCCGCATGCCCGCCTAGCATCACCACCCTGGATGGTTCCGACCTAGAATATGTGGACATCTATAAGTACCTAGGTGTCTGGCTAGACTGCAAACTCTCCTTCCAGACTCATATCAAACATCTCCAATCGAAAATCAAATCAAGAGTCGGCTTTCTATTCCGCAACAAAGCCTCCTTCACTCACGCCGCCAAGCTTACCCTAGTAAAACTGACTATCCTACCGATCCTCGACTTCGGCGATGTCATCTACAAAATGGCTTCCAACACTCTACTCAGCAAACTGGATGCAGTCTATCACAGTGCCATCCGTTTTGTCACTAAAGCACCTTATACCACCCACCACTGCGACTTGTATGCTCTAGTCGGCTGGCCCTCGCTACATATTCGTCGCCAGACCCACTGGCTCCAGGTCATCTACAAATCCATGCTAGGTAAAGCTCCGCCTTATCTCAGCTCACTGGTCACGATGGCAACACCCATCCGTAGCACGCGCTCCAGCAGGTGTATCTCACTGATCATCCCTAAAGCCAACACCTCATTTGGCCGCCTTTCGTTCCAGTACTCTGCTGCCTGTGACTGGAATGAATTGCAAAAATCGCTGAAGTTGGAGACTTTTATCTCCCTCACCAACTTCAAACATCAGCTATCTGAGCAGCTAACCGATCGCTGCAGCTGTACATAGTCTATTGGTAAATAGCCCACCCATTTTCACCTACCTCATCCCCATACTGTTTTTATTTATTTATTTTTGTGCTCTTTTGCACACCAATATCTCTACCTGTACATGACCATCTGATCATTTATCACTCCAGTGTTAATCTGCAAAATTGTAATTATTCGCCTACCTCATGCCTTTTGCACACATTGTATATAGACTCCCCATTTGTTTTCTACTGTGTTATTGACTTGTTAATTGTTTACTCCATGTGTAACTCTGTGTTGTCTGCTCATACTGCTTTGCTTTATCTTGGCCAGGTCGCAGTTGCAAATGAGAACTTGTTCTCAACTAGCCTACCTGGTTAAATAAAGGTGAAATAAAAAATAAATAAAAAATTCGCAAGAAATGCCGTCGGTGGTACACCAAATAAAAATGTGATTCACTTTTAACAACAAAAAAAAGAAAACAGTCCATTTATATTTTCCAACGGGGCTATACATCTGGGTGAGTTTTTTTGCTCGCCTGGGTAGCCTCGTTTCACTGCCAAAAATAAAATTAAACCATTTCTGTTCAACGAAATAACAACACAGTGTCAAATACAGGTAGCCTAGTCAAATAATTAACATCCAATCACATTAACCATTACTCTCTCGCGGGAATTCCACTAAGGGTCCAAATGTAGCCAAACGTAGCTTCTGCTCATTACGTTTGCTCGAAAATTGATAAATGGTTAAAAAAAAAGTAAGGCCCGCGTCCATTGAGACACATACCAGCTCTGCTGGTAGTACTGCTACTAGCAGTACTGCTACACCTGCACCAGCAGTACTACACCTGCACCTGTCGACGACACAAGATGTTCTGCTTCCACGAACACGTCCAATGCTAGCATCAGTAATTCTACATTTGTTGTTAGCCCAGCTGGCATGGACACTGCCAGTTGTGAATCTGATGCAGCTGAAGAGCTACTGCCCCCTTACCCAGGAAAGCACCAAACAACAGACCGGGACGTTGGACCATCGAAGAGGCGCAAATATGATGAGAACTACATTGATTTGGGGTTCACTTATATTGCGAGTAGTGCCTTTCCTCAGCCACAGTGTGTTATATGAACAAAAGTACTATCTCACAACTCAATGAAACCTTCACTCTTGAGCAGACATTTAGAAACAAAACATGCCTATTTGAAAAATAAGCCACGGGAGTTTTTTGAATGAATAAAACTTTTGAGTAGTAAGACATGTATCAAAGCAACAGATACCATTAATAAGAAGGGGCTAGAAGCGTCTTCTATGGTGATCTACTGAGTGGCTAGGACAGGCAACCCCATACTATTGTGGAGGACTTAATCATTCCTGCTGCCCCAGATATGGCTGGGACAATGCTGGGGGAAAAGGCCAAAACAACGATACAGACAATGCCTTCATCAAACAACACTGTTTCACGACGCATCAGTGACATGGCAGGAGATGTTTTGAAACAATTACTGCTTCGCATACAAGCCAGTCAATTCTATGCATTACAGCTGGATGAGACAACAGACGTCTTGGGCCCAGCGCAGCTCCTGGTATATGTCCGTTACGTTTATGAGTTGCCAATTAAGGAAGACATCCTCTTCTGCAAACCACTGGAAACCAGGACAACAGGAGAGGATATTTTTTAAGTACTGGACAGCTTTATGACATCAAATGGACTTTGGTGGTCAAGATTTGTTAGCATCTGTACTGATGGCGCAAAAGCCATGACAGAGAGACATAGTGGAGTGGTAACACACAGGCAATCAGTTGCTCCTGACGCCACTTGGCTACACTGCAGCATCCACCGAGAGAATCTTGATGCCAAGGGAATACCTGACAGCTTGAAAGACGTTTTGGACACAACAGTGAAAATGGTTAACTTTGTTAAAGCAAGGCCCCTGAACTCTGGTGTATTTTCTGCACTATGCAATGATATGGGCAGCGACCATGTAACACTTTTACAACATACAGAAGTGCGCTGGTTATCAAGGGGCAAAAGTTTTTTTAAATTGAGAGTCTAGCTTAAAGTCATTACTGACCATCATTTTCACTTGTCTGACCGCTTGTATGATGACGAGTTTCTCACAAGACTGGCCTATTTGGGTGATGTTTTTTTCTCGCCTGAATGATCTGAATATAGGATTATAGAGACTCTCCGCAACTATATTCATGGAACTCTTCTCTGTCTGCATTAACAAGGACAACACACAGGTCTTTCCATCATTGCGTGATTGTTTGTGTGCAAATGAACTCAAGCTTACGGAAAATGGCAAATAAGAAATAGCGACGCACCTGAGTGAGTTGGGTACACAATTCCGCAGGTACTTTCCCGAAATGGATGACACAAACAACTGGATTCGTTATCCCTTTCATGCCCTGCCTCCAGTCCACTTACTGATATCTGAACAAGAGAGCCTCATAGAAATTGCAACAAGCGGTTCTGTGAAAATTGAATTTATTTAGAAGCCACTGCCAGATTTCTGGATTGGACTGCGCTCAGAGTATCCTGCCTTGGCAAATTGCGCTTAAGACACTGATGCCCTTTGCAACCACTACCTATGTGAGTGGATTCTCAGTCATCACTAGTATGAAAACTACATACAGGCATAGAATTTGTGTGGGAAATTATTTAAGACTGTGGCTCTCACCAATACAACCCAACACTGCAGATTTATGTGCATCTGTTCAAGCACACCCTTCTCATTAACCTGTGGTGAGTTATTCACAATTTCCGATGAACAAATATTTGAGAGAGGGGGTATGCAGCTGGAGATTGAATGTTTGAAGGGGTACGGGACTATAAAAAGTTTGGGAACCACTGCCCTAGATGATGACTACTCCAAATTGAAGACAGAACAAGAAAACCCATTGGGAAAGTATTTTTTTATCTACAGTATATAGAGTCATCATAGACTTTGTCTATAATCAGTCCCAGTATCCTATTTTCAACATGGCTGCCATTAATTTCAATGGGGAGGAACTGCATTGATTGCATGGCCATAATATAATAAATAATTTGTGTAATGCAATTTTTGTGGGCTTAAAATGTGTGTTAAAATAAGGACAACCCAAAATGATGGTCCACGTTTCATCAGTTATATGTATTTAGCTAAATATTTCCAAAATAGTGGTAAAAATATGAGTTTGTAGCCGTTTCAAATGTATTACATTAAAACACTTGGAAAATTATTTAGTCGCATTCAGTAATGTCTAGTGATTAAAATTATATGCAGTATGATTCTATAAATTGTGTTGTAAAATCTGCCCTGTACATTGTACCCCAAATGAAATCCCATAGGAATGCATTACGTTCAGCAAAGAGGTACAGGTAACCCATTTTCACTAAATGCCTTCACAATAACTGTAACCAGTGTGAAATGGATAGCTAGTTAGCAGGGTGCGCGCTAACAGCGTTTCAATTGGTGACGTCACTCGCTCTGAGCCCTTGAAGTAGTTGTTTCCCTTGCTCGCGGCTTTTGTGGAGCGATGGGTAAAGATGCTTTGAGGGTGTGAGTTGTTTATGTGTACAGATGGTCCCAGGTTCAAACCCAGGTAGGGGCGAGGAGAGGAATGGAAGCAACACTGAGCACCAGACCTGACACGAAGCTAGGAAAAGTCTAAACCATGATGCCTCGGTATTGCTGATTTAACCATAGGATACACATTTTCCAATAAGGCAGCTCCACTGGTGTTCATTGGATGGGTCTGACATTGCCACACCTCTTTCAATAATAGGTGGAATATGCCTAATGATAATTAGATGTAATGATAATAGTTATGCAGACAACACAGCCAATTTAGCTAGGCTTGCAAAACATATAAGCATTTGTAAAATATCAGCAAAATTGTTTTCAATATATGCCTAAAAACACTATTCATGTAACTGGTTTTGGTCAGTATTTGCATCCTTCATTTCTATATTTTAATTTCAAACAATAAAACATGTATCTATAATATTCTTAATGAAGGGATCTTTCACCAGTATGTTGTGATTATAATGATATACAATATTATATTATGCCATATTGTTAAATATAAGATCTTGAATCATGTCATAACATAACATTCTAACAAACCTGACTGATGATGAGGGCATCAACTTACATAGATGATGAAGTATTAAAGCCTTATAGATTGTGTCTAGTTGCAATACTAATGCAAAATTGTATATTGTAGCATAGGGCCTACTGAAATATGTAATGGTTAGTAGCTGCTAAGGGTCGTCAAGGCCGGCAACGGTCAATTTGGTAAAATGCTGGATTTGTTTCATTTTTAAGATAGAATGTTCCGTTGTTGTTGGATACAGTCATTTTCAATGAGCATGTGAACATTCCAACTTGTCTCAACATTATTTTATCAGCCTGCAAACATTCTTTTGCATAGACTCCCATATAACAAAATATGAAAGGTGTGAAAAACATAGAAAGCTGCTTTTTTGGAGAGGTTGTTATATATCAATTTGATCAGGGGCTTGTGGGGAAAAAATGCAATACCATCAAACCTTTGCCACCCCAAAGTGGCCACAGTCTTATCCTGGCCCATGGACTTGTGGCAGTTGTGGTCAATGCCATCTTCAATAATATTTTTTAATGAAGTCCACATAAATAGCACAATGCCCCAAACTCACTATTAAATTAGTCCCAAAGAGTGTGCCAGACCTAACGCAAAAGGTGACTATATTTTTCAAATATCCTGTTTTTTTATACAGTCAAAAAACGATTAACCACAAGTTATTGTGCAGAGTATTCCCTGCATCTCTCTTCAAGGGGACGTTCCCTGGCATTTGTAGACTCCATAATTGGAAATTCATGTGGCGAAAACTTTAGGGTAGCTGGCTGATTTGTGAGAGTGAGATAAAATAAAATAACTTGGTAAACAACAGAATCTCAATCTTAATGGGAATCTACCCAACTGCTCAATGTAAGGAAGGATCAAGAGACACATACGTCATAAAAGACAGAACACACCTTGAGGTGAGCAAATTCAAACCACCAACAAAATAATGAAATCCTTGTTGAGTGATGACATTCATTCACGTTTTAATAAAAGAGGTTGCTTCGTTTACTTTCATTAAAAAAATGTTTTTGAAATCAACAAACGTATTACTCTGAGTAATGCCTCACTTTGACTAAGAACCATGTCTTTTACCAGGGTGTGTGCCATGGTGTTCGTTTAGCATTCACTTACTCATTCACGTGACAAAAAGATGTTCAGGATTACTGTAATGAATAAACTCAGCAAAAAAAGAAATGTCCTCTCACTGTCAACTACGTTTATTTTCAGCAAACTTAACGTGTAAATATTTGTATGAACATAACAGGATTCAACAACTGAGATACAAACTGAACAAGTTCCACAGACATGTGACTAACAGAAATTGAGGGGGGGGGGGGGGGGGTTCAAAATCAAAAGTAACAGTCAGTTGTAAGGCACCAGCTACATTAAGTACTGCAGTGCATCTCCTCCTCATGGACTGCACCAGATTTGCCAGTTCTTCCTGTGAGATGTTACCCCACTCTTCCACCAAGGCACCTGCAAATTCCCGGACATTTCGGGGGGGGAATGGCCCTAGCCCTCACCCTCCGATCCAACAGGTCCCAGACGTGCTCAATGGGATTGAGATCCGGGCTCTTCGCTGGTCATGGAAGAACACTGACATTCCTGTCTTGCAGGAAATCACGCACAGAATGAGTAGTATGGCTGGTGGCATTGTCATGCTGGAGGGTCATGTCAGGATGAGCCTGCAGGAAGGGTACCACATGAGGGAGGAGGATGTAATGATGCTGTGACACCGCCTCAGACCATGACGGACCCTCCATCTCCAAATCGATCCCGCTCCAGAGTACAGGCCTCGGTGTAACGCTCATTCCTTCAAAGATAAACCTGAATCCGACCATCACCCCCGGTGAGACAGAACCGCGACTCATCTGTGAAGAGCACTTTTGCCAGTCCTGTCTGGTCCAGCGACGGTGGGTTTGTGCCCATAGGCGATGTTGTTGTCGGTGATGTCTGGTGAGGACCTGCCTTACTACAACAGGCCTACAAGCCCTCAGTCCAGCCTTTCTCAGCCTATTGTGGACAGTCTGAGCACTGATGGAGGGATTGTGTGTTCCTGGTGTAACTTGGGCAGTTGTCGTTGCCATCCTGTACCTGTCCCGCAGGTGTGATGTTCGGATGTACCGATCCTGTGCAGGTGTTGTTACACTTGGTCTACCAATGCGAGGAAGATCAGCTATCCGTCCTGTCTTTAGCGCTGTCTTAGGCGTCTCACAGTACGGACATTGCAATTTATTGCCCTGGCCACATCTGCAGTCTGCATGACTCCTTGCAGCATGCCTAAGGCATGTTCACACAGATGAGCAGGGACCCTGGGCATCTTTCTTTAGGTGTTTTTCAGAGTCAGTAGAAAGGCCTCTTTAGTGTCCTAAGTTTTCATAACTGTGACCTTTATTGCCTACCGTCTGTAAGCTGTTAGTGTCTTAACGACCGTTCCACAAGTGCATGTTCATTAATTGTTTATGGTTCATTGAACAAGCATGGGAAACAGTGTTTAAACCCTTTACAATGAATATCTGTGAAGTTATTTGGTTTAGTTTAGGATGTACACTCTTTGAAAAAAGGCTTCCAAAAGGGTTCTTTGGCTGTCCCCATAGGATAACTATTTTGCGTTCCATGTAGAACCCTCCGTGACAAACGGTTCTACATGAAACCCAAAATGGTTGTATTTATATAGCCCTTCGTACATCAGCTGATATCTCAAAGTGCTGTACAGAAACCCAGCCTAAAACCCCAAACAGCAAGCAATGCAGGTGTAGAAGCACGGAACCAAAAGGGTTCTACCTGGAACCAAAAAGGTCTCTTCAAAGGGTTCTCCTATGGGGACAGCTGAATAACCCTTTTAGGTTCTAAATAGCACCTTTTTTTCCACATAGAGTGTAGCAGATCTCCAAAGAAACCACGTTTTTTTGAGTGTATTGTTTGCAAACAAAAATGAGATTAGTAACCTATCCACAAACCAAGGTTGTATTATTTCTGGATGTCAAGTGGGTGAACAAGAGTGTGTCCCTTTACCATTAGCCACTCTCTGTGACCAATAACATTTGATTTGATTTTATTTGCGCACTAAAAGGGCTCATGAACGTTCAATCTAAAGCATTTTATTTCATGGAAATTCCCAAAACCCGATTTTCCTTCGCTGGGACTGGTACAGTCACGTTATGCCCAAAACGAACCAGTTGTGGATGTAACTGTTAGTTTTGCATTGATGGATTCATGTGCATTTAACATCCCAAAACCCATACTGCTCCCATAGTATTCACATACCTACATACATATTGCTTTCGCAATACTCCAATGCCCAAGTGAGATGACAGACACTTTGGCACCCTACTACATAGAACCTGACAGGCATGATTCTCTATTTCCATGCATTGTTTTGTCTTGAAAGATATTTTTGCACAGAGGATGTTGCATGACAGTTGTATTGTGAGTAATGTTTTAGTTTTGGTACCTCTGCCAATAGTTCATTGACATGTACTGATCTGTTGGAAGGGAGGTACAATTTCAGTGAGTTTATAAATAATGTATCACATGTACTGGTCCTCAGACAGTTTTCCATTCGGTCTTGAAACAGGAAATACTGGTCAGGAAATACTGGTCTTAAATCTGTGACTGCACTTCCTCCTTGCAGTATATACACTGTAATGGAAAACTGTAATTTATACGGTAATTTTAGGAATTATAAACAGTAAGAAACTCAGACATTCCTTCAGTCGTTCATTCCGATTTCATTGGCGTTGACTTTTTTATTACAGTTTAATAGTCATTTTTACGTCGTTGTTCTGTGTGTCATTACACAGTACTTACTTGTGTGCTCTCCTTGAGAGTTTTATTTCTGGTTTAAAGGTGTACACGCACTATACATGTTAGATAGCTTTTCATATTTGTGTTTTATTTTGGTAGAAAATGTAAGTAAAATATGATTGACAGTCAATGTCAATACCCATTGATTGTGAAATATAGTATAATCTGTGAAATAAATAACATGTGCATGTAAATATAAATAACACAACACACACACATGCACATATATATATATATATATATATATATATATATATATATATATATATATACACACACAGACACATACAGTACCAGTCAAGGTTTTGGACACACCTACTCACTCCAGAGTCTTTCTTTATTTTTACTATTTTCAAGAGGTCTATATATCCTTAGCAGTGACTGGCAAGTCATCTCTAAATGACACTCTATACACTGGATTTGGTGTCGGACCCCTACAATCACTCAGTGGCAGTATGGACAATGCATCTGCATTGCCATGCTGCTCTGACAGTTTGTACTGTATCTCATATGTGTAAGCTGCTAAAATCAAAGACCATTGTTGCATTCTAGATGCTGCAAGTGTTGGGACACCTGTTTTAGGACCAAAAATCTTAACAAGAGGCGTATGGTCTGTCAGCAAGGTACATTTCATACCATACAGATACTCATGAAATGTCATAACTTCAAACACTAGTCCTAGAGCTTCTTTCTCTATTTGAGAATAGTTGCTTTCTATTTTGGTAAGCATCCTAGAGGCAAATCATATAGGCAGTGGTGGAAAAAGTATCCAATTGTCATACTTGAGTAAAAGTGAAAGTCACCCAGTAAAATAGTACTTGAGTAAAAGTCTAAAAGTATTTGGTTTTAAGCAGGGACGTCACTAGAGATTCATGGATAGGTGAGCTAAACCTCTTTTAGGGGGGTCTGGCCATACTCCTCCAGGATTTGTTTTAAAGCCTGTTTGTTGTTCCTCTCTCTCTGGATCTGTTTGTTGTTCCTCTCTCTCTGGATCTGTTTGTTGTTCCTCCCTCTCTCTCTGGATCTGTTTATTGTTCCTTTCTCTCTGGATCTGTTTGTTGTTCCTCTCTCTCTGGATCTGATTTTTGTTCCTCTCTCTCTGGATCTGTTTGTTGTCCCTCTCTCTATGGATCTGTTTGTTGTCCCTTTCTCGCTGGATCTGTTTGTTGTCCCTCTCTCTCTGGATCTGTTTGTTGTTCCTCCCTCTCTGGATCTGTCTGTTGTTCCTCCCTCCCTCTCTGGATCTGTTTGTTGTACCTCTCTCTCTGGATCTGTTTGTTGTTCCTCTCTCTCTGGATCTGTTTGTTGTTCCTCTCTCTCTGGATCTGTTTGTTGTTCCTCCCTCTCTGGATCTGTTTGTTGTCCCTCTCTCTCTCTATGGATCTGTTTTTTTGTGCCTCTCTCTCTGGATCTGTTTGTTGTCCCTCTCTCTCTCTCTGGATCTGTTTGTTGTTCCTCCCTCTCTCTCTGGATCTGTTTGTTGTTCCTCTCTCTCTGGATCTGTTTGTTGTTCCTCTCTCTCTGGATCTGTTTGTTGTTCCTCTCTCTCTGGATCTGTTTGTTGTTCCTCCCTCTCTGGATCTGTTTGTTGTCCCTCTCTCTCTCTATGGATCTGTTTGTTTGTGCCTCTCTCTCTGGATCTGTTTGTTGTCCCTCTCTCTCTCTCTGGATCTGTTTGTTGTTCCTCCCTCTCTCTCTGGATCTGTTTGTTGTTCCTCTCTCTCTGGATCTGTTTGTTTTCCCTCTGTCTCTGGATCTGTTTGTTGTTCCTCTCTCTCTGGATCTGTTTGTTGTTCCTTCCTCTCTGGATCTGTTTGTTGTTCCTCTCTCTCTGGATCTGTTTGTTGTTCCTCTCTCTCTGGATCTGTTTGTTGTTCCTCCCTCTCTCTCTGGATTTGTTTGTTGTTCCTCTCTCTCTGGATCTGTTTCTTGTTCCTCCCTCTCTCTCTGGATCTGTTTGTTGTTCCTCTCTCTCTGGATCTGTTTGTTGTTCCTCCCTCTCTCTCTGGATCTGTTTGTTGTTCCTCTCTCTCTGGGTCTGTTTGTTGTTCCTCTCTCTATGGATCTGTTTGTTGTTCCTCCCTCTCTGGATCAGTTTTTTGTTCCTCTCTCTCTGGATCTGTTTTTTGATCCTCTCTCTCTGGATCTGTTTATTGTTCCTTTCTCTCTGGATCTGTTTGTTGTTCCTCTCTCTCTGGATCTGATTTTTGTTCCTCTCTCTCTGGATCTGTTTGTTGTCCCTCTCTCTATGGATCTGTTTGTTGTTCCTTTCTCGCTGGATCTGTTTGTTGTCCCTCTCTCTCTGGATCTGTTTGTTGTTCCTCCCTCTCTGGATCTGTCTGTTGTTCCTCCCTCCCTCTCTGGATCTGTTTGTTGTCCCTCTCTCTCTGGATCTGTTTGTTGTTCCTCTCTCTCTGGATCTGTTTGTTGTTCCTCTCTCTCTGGATCTGTTTGTTGTTCCTCCCTCTCTGGATCTGTTTGTTGTCCCTCTCTCTCTCTATGGATCTGTTTTTTTGTGCCTCTCTCTCTGGATCTGTTTGTTGTCACTCTCTCTCTCTCTGGATCTGTTTGTTGTTCCTCCCTCTCTGGATGTTTGTTGTTCCTCCCTCTCTGGATCTGTTTGTTGTTCCTCTCTCTCTGTATTTGTTTGTTGTCCCTCCCTCTTTGGATCTGTTTGTTGTCCCTCCCTCTCTAGATCTGTTTGTTGTTCTTCTCTCTCTCTCTGGATCTGTTTGTTGTTCCACTCTCTCTGGATCTGTTTGTTGTTCCTCCCTCTCTGGATCTGTTTTTTGTTCCTCTCTCTCTGGATCTGTTTGTTGTTCCTCTCTCTCTGGATCTGTTTGTTGTTCCTCTCTCTCTGGATCTGTTTGTTGTTCCTTCCTCTCTGGATCTGTTTTTTGTTCCTCTCTCTCTGGATCTGTTTGTTGTTCCTCTCTCTCTGGATCTGTTTGATGTTCCTCCCTCTCTCTCTGGATTTGTTTGTTGTTCCTCTCTCTCTGGATCTGTTTGTTGTTCCTCCCTCTCTCTCTGGATCTGTTTGTTGTTCCTCTCTCTCTGGATCTGTTTGTTGGTCCTCCATCTCTCTCTGGATCTGTTTGTTGTTCCTCTCTCTCTGGGTCTGTTTGTTGTTCCTCTCTCTCTGGATCTGTTTGTTGTTCCTCCCTCTCTCTCTGGATCTGTTTTTTGATCCTCTCTCTCTGGATCTGTTTATTGTTCCTTTCTCTCTGGATCTGTTTGTTGTTCCTCTCTCTCTGGATCTGATTTTTGTTCCTCTCTCTCTGGATCTGTTTGTTGTCCCTCTCTCTATGGATCTGTTTGTTGTTCCTTTCTCGCTGGATCTGTTTGTTGTCCCTCTCTCTCTGGATCTGTTTGTTGTTCCTCCCTCTCTGGATCTGTCTGTTGTTCCTCCCTCCCTCTCTGGATCTGTTTGTTGTTCCTCTCTCTCTGGATCTGTTTGTTGTTCCTCTCTCTCTGGATCTGTTTGTTGTTCCTCCCTCTCTCTCTGGATCTGTTTGTTGTTCCTCCCTCTCTGGATCTGTTTGTTGTCCCTCTCTCTCTCTATGGATCTGTTTTTTTGTGCCTCTCTCTCTGGATCTGTTTGTTGTCCCTCTCTCTCTCTCTGGATCTGTTTGTTGTCCCTCTCTCTCTCTCTCTGGATCTGTTTGTTGTTCCTCCCTCTCTGGATGTTTGTTGTTCCTCCCTCTCTGGATCTGTTTGTTGTTCCTCTCTCTCTGTATCTGTTTGTTGTCCCTCCCTCTTTGGATCTGTTTGTTGTCCCTCCCTCTCTAGATCTGTTTGTTGTTCCTCTCTCTCTCTCTGGATCTGTTTGTTGTTCCACTCTCTCTGGATCTGTTTGTTGTTCCTCCCTCTCTGGATCTGTTTTTTGTTCCTCTCTCTCTGGATCTGTTTGTTGTTCCTCTCTCTCTGGATCTGTTTGTTGTTCCTCCCTCTCTCTCTGGATTTGTTTGTTTTTCCTCTCTCTCTGGATCTGTTTGTTGTTCCTCCCTCTCTCTCTGGATCTGTTTGTTGTTCCTCTCTCTCTGGATCTGTTTGTTGTTCCTCCCTCTCTCTCTGGATCTGTTTGTTGTTCCTCTCTCTCTGGGTCTGTTTGTTGTTCCTCTCTCTCTGGATCTGTTTGTTGTTCCTCCCTCTCTGGATCAGTTTTTTGTTCCTCTCTCTCTGGATCTGTTTGTTGTTCCTCCCTCTCTCTCTGGATCTGTTTTTTGATCCTCTCTCTCTGGATCTGTTTATTGTTCCTTTCTCTCTGGATCTGTTTGTTGTTCCTCTCTCTCTGGATCTGATTTTTGTTCCTCTCTCTCTGGATCTGTTTGTTGTCCCTCTCTCTATGGATCTGTTTGTTGTTCCTTTCTCGCTGGATCTGTTTGTTGTCCCTCTCTCTCTGGATCTGTTTGTTGTTCCTCCCTCTCTGGATCTGTCTGTTGTTCCTCCCTCCCTCTCTGGATCTGTTTGTTGTTCCTCTCTCTCTGGATCTGTTTGTTGTTCCTCTCTCTCTGGATCTGTTTGTTGTTCCTCTCTCTCTGGATCTGTTTGTTGTTCCTCCCTCTCTGGATCTGTTTGTTGTCCCTCTCTCTCTCTATGGATCTGTTTTTTTGTGCCTCTCTCTCTGGATCTGTTTGTTGTCCCTCTCTCTCTGGATCTGTTTGTTGTTCCTCCCTCTCTGGATCTGTCTGTTGTTCCTCCCTCCCTCTCTGGATCTGTTTGTTGTTCCTCTCTCTCTGGATCTGTTTGTTGTTCCTCTCTCTCTGGGTCTGTTTGTTGTTCCTCTCTCTCTGGATCTGTTTGTTGTTCCTCCCTCTCTGGATCAGTTTTTTGTTCCTCTCTCTCTGGATCTGTTTGTTGTTCCTCACTCTCTCTCTGGATCTGTTTTTTGATCCTCTCTCTCTGGATCTGTTTATTGTTCCTTTCTCTCTGGATCTGTTTGTTGTTCCTCTCTCTCTGGATCTGATTTTTGTTCCTCTCTCTCTGGATCTGTTTGTTGTCCCTCTCTCTATGGATCTGTTTGTTGTTCCTTTCTCGCTGGATCTGTTTGTTGTCCCTCTCTCTCTGGATCTGTTTGTTGTTCCTCCCTCTCTGGATCTGTCTGTTGTTCCTCCCTCCCTCTCTGGATCTGTTTGTTGTTCCTCTCTCTCTGGATCTGTTTGTTGTTCCTCTCTCTCTGGATCTGTTTGTTGTTCCTCTCTCTCTGGATCTGTTTGTTGTTCCTCCCTCTCTGGATCTGTTTGTTGTCCCTCTCTCTCTCTATGGATCTGTTTTTTTGTGCCTCTCTCTCTGGATCTGTTTGTTGTCCCTCTCTCTCTCTCTGGATCTGTTTGTTGTTCCTCCCTCTCTCTCTGGATCTGTTTGTTGTTCCTCTCTCTCTGGATCTGTTTGTTGTTCCTCTCTCTCTGGATCTGTTTGTTGTTCCTCTCTCTCTGGATCTGTTTGTTGTTCCTCCCTCTCTGGATCTGTTTGTTGTCCCTCTCTCTCTCTATGGATCTGTTTTTTTGTACCTCTCTCTCTGGATCTGTTTGATGTCCCTCTCTCTCTCTCTGGATCTGTTTGTTGTTCCTCCCTCTCTCTCTGGATCTGTTTGTTGTTCCTCTCTCTCTGGATCTGTTTGTTTTCCCTCTCTCTCTGGATCTGTTTATTGTTCCTCTCTCTCTGGATCTGTTTGTTGTTCCTTCCTCTCTGGATCTGTTTTTTTGTGCCTCTCTCTCTGGATCTGTTTGTTGTCCCTCTCTCTCTCTCTGGATCTGTTTGTTGTCCCTCCCTCCCTCTCTGGATCTGTTTGTTGTTCCTCTCTCTCTGGATCTGTTTGTTGTTCCTCTCTCTCTGGATCTGTTTGTTGTTCCTCCCTCTCTCTCTGGATCTGTTTGTTGTTCCTCCCTCTCTGGATCTTTGTTGTCCCTCTCTCTCTCTATGGATCTGTTTTTTTGTGCCTCTCTCTCTGGATCTGTTTGTTGTCCCTCTCTTTCTCTCTGGATCTGTTTGTTGTCCCTCTCTCTCTCTCTCTGGATCTGTTTGTTGTTCCTCCCTCTCTGGATGTTTGTTGTTCCTCCCTCTCTGGATCTGTTTGTTGTTCCTCTCTCTCTGTATCTGTTTGTTGTCCCTCCCTCTTTGGATCTGTTTGTTGTCCCTCCCTCTCTAGATCTGTTTGTTGTTCCTCTCTCTCTCTCTGGATCTGTTTGTTGTTCCACTCTCTCTGGATCTATTTGTTGTTCCTCCCTCTCTGGATCTGTTTTTTGTTCCTCTCTCTCTGGATCTGTTTGTTGTTCCTCTCTCTCTGGATCTGTTTGTTGTTCCTCCCTCTCTCTCTGGATTTGTTTGTTTTCCCTCTCTCTCTGGATCTGTTTGTTGTTCCTCCCTTTCTCTCTCTGGATCTGTTTGTTGTTCCTCTCTCTCTGGATCTGTTTGTTTTCCCTCTCTCTCTGGATCTGTTTGTTGTTCCTCTCTCTCTGGATCTGTTTGTTGTTCCTTCCTCTCTGGATCTGTTTTTTTGTGCCTCTCTCTCTGGATCTGTTTGTTGTCCCTCTCTCTCTCTCTGGATCTGTTTGTTGTCCCTCCCTCCCTCTCTGGATCTGTTTGTTGTTCCTCTCTCTCTGGATCTGTTTGTTGTTCCTCTCTCTCTGGATCTGTTTGTTGTCCCTCTCTCTCTCTATGGATCTGTTTTTTTGTGCCTCTCTCTCTGGATCTGTTTGTTGTCCCTCTCTCTCTGGATCTGTTTGTTGTTCCTCCCTCTCTGGATCTGTCTGTTGTTCCTCCCTCCCTCTCTGGATCTGTTTGTTGTTCCTCTCTCTCTGGATCTGTTTGTTGTTCCTCTCTCTCTGGGTCTGTTTGTTGTTCCTCTCTCTCTGGATCTGTTTGTTGTTCCTCCCTCTCTGGATCAGTTTTTTGTTCCTCTCTCTCTGGATCTGTTTGTTGTTCCTCACTCTCTCTCTGGATCTGTTTTTTGATCCTCTCTCTCTGGATCTGTTTATTGTTCCTTTCTCTCTGGATCTGTTTGTTGTTCCTCTCTCTCTGGATCTGATTTTTGTTCCTCTCTCTCTGGATCTGTTTGTTGTCCCTCTCTCTATGGATCTGTTTGTTGTTCCTTTCTCGCTGGATCTGTTTGTTGTCCCTCTCTCTCTGGATCTGTTTGTTGTTCCTCCCTCTCTGGATCTGTCTGTTGTTCCTCCCTCCCTCTCTGGATCTGTTTGTTGTTCCTCTCTCTCTGGATCTGTTTGTTGTTCCTCTCTCTCTGGATCTGTTTGTTGTTCCTCTCTCTCTGGATCTGTTTGTTGTTCCTCCCTCTCTGGATCTGTTTGTTGTCCCTCTCTCTCTCTATGGATCTGTTTTTTTGTGCCTCTCTCTCTGGATCTGTTTGTTGTCCCTCTCTCTCTCTCTGGATCTGTTTGTTGTTCCTCCCTCTCTCTCTGGATCTGTTTGTTGTTCCTCTCTCTCTGGATCTGTTTGTTGTTCCTCTCTCTCTGGATCTGTTTGTTGTTCCTCTCTCTCTGGATCTGTTTGTTGTTCCTCCCTCTCTGGATCTGTTTGTTGTCCCTCTCTCTCTCTATGGATCTGTTTTTTTGTACCTCTCTCTCTGGATCTGTTTGATGTCCCTCTCTCTCTCTCTGGATCTGTTTGTTGTTCCTCCCTCTCTCTCTGGATCTGTTTGTTGTTCCTCTCTCTCTGGATCTGTTTGTTTTCCCTCTCTCTCTGGATCTGTTTATTGTTCCTCTCTCTCTGGATCTGTTTGTTGTTCCTTCCTCTCTGGATCTGTTTTTTTGTGCCTCTCTCTCTGGATCTGTTTGTTGTCCCTCTCTCTCTCTCTGGATCTGTTTGTTGTCCCTCCCTCCCTCTCTGGATCTGTTTGTTGTTCCTCTCTCTCTGGATCTGTTTGTTGTTCCTCTCTCTCTGGATCTGTTTGTTGTTCCTCCCTCTCTCTCTGGATCTGTTTGTTGTTCCTCCCTCTCTGGATCTTTGTTGTCCCTCTCTCTCTCTATGGATCTGTTTTTTTGTGCCTCTCTCTCTGGATCTGTTTGTTGTCCCTCTCTTTCTCTCTGGATCTGTTTGTTGTCCCTCTCTCTCTCTCTCTGGATCTGTTTGTTGTTCCTCCCTCTCTGGATGTTTGTTGTTCCTCCCTCTCTGGATCTGTTTGTTGTTCCTCTCTCTCTGTATCTGTTTGTTGTCCCTCCCTCTTTGGATCTGTTTGTTGTCCCTCCCTCTCTAGATCTGTTTGTTGTTCCTCTCTCTCTCTCTGGATCTGTTTGTTGTTCCACTCTCTCTGGATCTATTTGTTGTTCCTCCCTCTCTGGATCTGTTTTTTGTTCCTCTCTCTCTGGATCTGTTTGTTGTTCCTCTCTCTCTGGATCTGTTTGTTGTTCCTCCCTCTCTCTCTGGATTTGTTTGTTTTCCCTCTCTCTCTGGATCTGTTTGTTGTTCCTCCCTTTCTCTCTCTGGATCTGTTTGTTGTTCCTCTCTCTCTGGATCTGTTTGTTTTCCCTCTCTCTCTGGATCTGTTTGTTGTTCCTCTCTCTCTGGATCTGTTTGTTGTTCCTTCCTCTCTGGATCTGTTTTTTTGTGCCTCTCTCTCTGGATCTGTTTGTTGTCCCTCTCTCTCTCTCTGGATCTGTTTGTTGTCCCTCCCTCCCTCTCTGGATCTGTTTGTTGTTCCTCTCTCTCTGGATCTGTTTGTTGTTCCTCTCTCTCTGGATCTGTTTGTTGTTCCTCCCTCTCTCTCTGGATCTGTTTGTTGTTCCTCCCTCTCTGGATCTTTGTTGTCCCTCTCTCTCTCTATGGATCTGTTTTTTTGTGCCTCTCTCTCTGGATCTGTTTGTTGTCCCTCTCTCTCTCTCTGGATCTGTTTGTTGTCCCTCTCTCTCTCTCTCTGGATCTGTTTGTTGTTCCTCCCTCTCTGGATGTTTGTTGTTCCTCCCTCTCTGGATCTGTTTGTTGTTCCTCTCTCTCTGTATCTGTTTGTTGTCCCTCCCTCTTTGGATCTGTTTGTTGTCCCTCTCTCTCTGGATCTGTTTTTTGATCCTCTCTCTCTGGATCTGTTTATTGTTCCTTTCTCTCTGGATCTGTTTGTTGTTCCTCTCTCTCTGGATCTGATTTTTGTTCCTCTCTCTCTGGATCTGTTTGTTGTCCCTCTCTCTATGGATCTGTTTGTTGTTCCTTTCTCGCTGGATCTGTTTGTTGTCCCTCTCTCTCTGGATCTGTTTGTTGTTCCTCCCTCTCTGGATCTGTCTGTTGTTCCTCCCTCCCTCTCTGGATCTGTTTGTTGTTCCTCTCTCTCTGGATCTGTTTGTTGTTCCTCTCTCTCTGGATCTGTTTGTTGTTCCTCTCTCTCTGGATCTGTTTGTTGTTCCTCCCTCTCTGGATCTGTTTGTTGTCCCTCTCTCTCTCTATGGATCTGTTTTTTTGTGCCTCTCTCTCTGGATCTGTTTGTTGTCCCTCTCTCTCTGGATCTGTTTGTTGTTCCTCCCTCTCTGGATCTGTCTGTTGTTCCTCCCTCCCTCTCTGGATCTGTTTGTTGTTCCTCTCTCTCTGGATCTGTTTGTTGTTCCTCTCTCTCTGGGTCTGTTTGTTGTTCCTCTCTCTCTGGATCTGTTTGTTGTTCCTCCCTCTCTGGATCAGTTTTTTGTTCCTCTCTCTCTGGATCTGTTTGTTGTTCCTCACTCTCTCTCTGGATCTGTTTTTTGATCCTCTCTCTCTGGATCTGTTTATTGTTCCTTTCTCTCTGGATCTGTTTGTTGTTCCTCTCTCTCTGGATCTGATTTTTGTTCCTCTCTCTCTGGATCTGTTTGTTGTCCCTCTCTCTATGGATCTGTTTGTTGTTCCTTTCTCGCTGGATCTGTTTGTTGTCCCTCTCTCTCTGGATCTGTTTGTTGTTCCTCCCTCTCTGGATCTGTCTGTTGTTCCTCCCTCCCTCTCTGGATCTGTTTGTTGTTCCTCTCTCTCTGGATCTGTTTGTTGTTCCTCTCTCTCTGGATCTGTTTGTTGTTCCTCTCTCTCTGGATCTGTTTGTTGTTCCTCCCTCTCTGGATCTGTTTGTTGTCCCTCTCTCTCTCTATGGATCTGTTTTTTTGTGCCTCTCTCTCTGGATCTGTTTGTTGTCCCTCTCTCTCTCTCTGGATCTGTTTGTTGTTCCTCCCTCTCTCTCTGGATCTGTTTGTTGTTCCTCTCTCTCTGGATCTGTTTGTTGTTCCTCTCTCTCTGGATCTGTTTGTTGTTCCTCTCTCTCTGGATCTGTTTGTTGTTCCTCCCTCTCTGGATCTGTTTGTTGTCCCTCTCTCTCTCTATGGATCTGTTTTTTTGTACCTCTCTCTCTGGATCTGTTTGATGTCCCTCTCTCTCTCTCTGGATCTGTTTGTTGTTCCTCCCTCTCTCTCTGGATCTGTTTGTTGTTCCTCTCTCTCTGGATCTGTTTGTTTTCCCTCTCTCTCTGGATCTGTTTGTTGTTCCTCTCTCTCTGGATCTGTTTGTTGTTCCTTCCTCTCTGGATCTGTTTTTTTGTGCCTCTCTCTCTGGATCTGTTTGTTGTCCCTCTCTCTCTGGATCTGTTTGTTGTTCCTCCCTCTCTGGATCTGTCTGTTGTTCCTCCCTCCCTCTCTGGATCTGTTTGTTGTTCCTCTCTCTCTGGATCTGTTTGTTGTTCCTCTCTCTCTGGGTCTGTTTGTTGTTCCTCTCTCTCTGGATCTGTTTGTTGTTCCTCCCTCTCTAGATCAGTTTTTTGTTCCTCTCTCTCTGGATCTGTTTGTTGTTCCTCACTCTCTCTCTGGATCTGTTTTTTGATCCTCTCTCTCTGGATCTGTTTATTGTTCCTTTCTCTCTGGATCTGTTTGTTGTTCCTCTCTCTCTGGATCTGATTTTTGTTCCTCTCTCTCTGGATCTGTTTGTTGTCCCTCTCTCTATGGATCTGTTTGTTGTTCCTTTCTCGCTGGATCTGTTTGTTGTCCCTCTCTCTCTGGATCTGTTTGTTGTTCCTCCCTCTCTGGATCTGTCTGTTGTTCCTCCCTCCCTCTCTGGATCTGTTTGTTGTTCCTCTCTCTCTGGATCTGTTTGTTGTTCCTCTCTCTCTGGATCTGTTTGTTGTTCCTCTCTCTCTGGATCTGTTTGTTGTTCCTCCCTCTCTGGATCTGTTTGTTGTCCCTCTCTCTCTCTATGGATCTGTTTTTTTGTGCCTCTCTCTCTGGATCTGTTTGTTGTCCCTCTCTCTCTCTCTGGATCTGTTTGTTGTTCCTCCCTCTCTCTCTGGATCTGTTTGTTGTTCCTCTCTCTCTGGATCTGTTTGTTGTTCCTCTCTCTCTGGATCTGTTTGTTGTTCCTCTCTCTCTGGATCTGTTTGTTGTTCCTCCCTCTCTGGATCTGTTTGTTGTCCCTCTCTCTCTCTATGGATCTGTTTTTTTGTACCTCTCTCTCTGGATCTGTTTGATGTCCCTCTCTCTCTCTCTGGATCTGTTTGTTGTTCCTCCCTCTCTCTCTGGATCTGTTTGTTGTTCCTCTCTCTCTGGATCTGTTTGTTTTCCCTCTCTCTCTGGATCTGTTTGTTGTTCCTCTCTCTCTGGATCTGTTTGTTGTTCCTTCCTCTCTGGATCTGTTTTTTTGTGCCTCTCTCTCTGGATCTGTTTGTTGTCCCTCTCTCTCTCTCTGGATCTGTTTGTTGTCCCTCCCTCCCTCTCTGGATCTGTTTGTTGTTCCTCTCTCTCTGGATCTGTTTGTTGTTCCTCTCTCTCTGGATCTGTTTGTTGTTCCTCCCTCTCTCTCTGGATCTGTTTGTTGTTCCTCCCTCTCTGGATCTTTGTTGTCCCTCTCTCTCTCTATGGATCTGTTTTTTTGTGCCTCTCTCTCTGGATCTGTTTGTTGTCCCCCTCTCTCTCTCTGGATCTGTTTGTTGTCCCTCTCTCTCTCTCTCTGGATCTGTTTGTTGTTCCTCCCTCTCTGGATGTTTGTTGTTCCTCCCTCTCTGGATCTGTTTGTTGTTCCTCTCTCTCTGTATCTGTTTGTTGTCCCTCCCTCTTTGGATCTGTTTGTTGTCCCTCCCTCTCTAGATCTGTTTGTTGTTCCTCTCTCTCTCTCTGGATCTGTTTGTTGTTCCACTCTCTCTGGATCTATTTGTTGTTCCTCCCTCTCTGGATCTGTTTTTTGTTCCTCTCTCTCTGGATCTGTTTGTTGTTCCTCTCTCTCTGGATCTGTTTGTTGTTCCTCCCTCTCTCTCTGGATTTGTTTGTTTTCCCTCTCTCTCTGGATCTGTTTGTTGTTCCTCCCTCTCTCTCTCTGGATCTATTTGTTGTTCCTCTCTCTCTGGATCTGTTTGTTTTCCCTCTCTCTCTGGATCTGTTTGTTGTTCCTCTCTCTCTGGATCTGTTTGTTGTTCCTTCCTCTCTGGATCTGTTTTTTTGTGCCTCTCTCTCTGGATCTGTTTGTTGTCCCTCTCTCTCTCTCTGGATCTGTTTGTTGTCCCTCCCTCCCTCTCTGGATCTGTTTGTTGTTCCTCTCTCTCTGGATCTGTTTGTTGTTCCTCTCTCTCTGGATCTGTTTGTTGTTCCTCCCTCTCTCTCTGGATCTGATTGTTGTTCCTCCCTCTCTGGATCTTTGTTGTCCCTCTCTCTCTCTATGGATCTGTTTTTTTGTGCCTCTCTCTCTGGATCTGTTTGTTGTCCCTCTCTCTCTCTCTGGATCTGTTTGTTGTCCCTCTCTCTCTCTCTCTGGATCTGTTTGTTGTTCCTCCCTCTCTGGATGTTTGTTGTTCCTCCCTCTCTGGATCTGTTTGTTGTTCCTCTCTCTCTGTATCTGTTTGTTGTCCCTCCCTCTTTGGATCTGTTTGTTGTCCCTCCCTCTCTAGATCTGTTTGTTGTTCCTCTCTCTCTCTCTGGATCTGTTTGTTGTTCCACTCTCTCTGGATCTATTTGTTGTTCCTCCCTCTCTGGATCTGTTTTTTGTTCCTCTCTCTCTGGATCTGTTTGTTGTTCCTCTCTCTCTGGATCTGTTTGTTGTTCCTCCCTCTCTCTCTGGATTTGTTTGTTGTTCCTCTCTCTCTGGATCTGTTTGTTGTTCCTCCCTCTCTCTCTGGATCTGTTTGTTGTTCCTCTCTCTCTGGATCTGTTTGTTGTTCCTCTCTCTCTGGATCTGTTTGTTGTTCCTCCCTCTCTGGATCTGTTTGTTGTCCCTCTCTCTCTCTATGGATCTGTTTTTTTGTGCCTCTCTCTCTGAATCTGTTTGTTGTCCCTCTCTCTGGATCTGTTTGTTGTTCCTCCCGCTCTCTCTGGATCTGTTTGTTGTTCCTCTCTCTCTGGATCTGTTTGTTGTTCCTCTCTCTCTGGATCTGTTTGTTGTTCCTCTCTCTCTGGATCTGTTTGTTGTTCCTTCCTCTCTGGATCTGTTTGTTGTCCCTCTCTCTCTCTATGGATCTGTTTTTTTGTGCCTCTCTCTCTGGATCTGTTTGTTGTCCCTCCCTCTCTCTCTGGATCTGTTTGTTGTTCCTCTCTCTCTGGATCTGTTTGTTGTTCCTCCCTCTCTCTCTGGATCTGTTTGTTGTTCCTCTCTCTCTGGGTCTGTTTGCTGTTCCTCTCTCTCTGGATCTGTTTGTTGTTCCTCCCTCTCTGGATCAGTTTTTTGTTCCTCTCTCTCTGGATCTGTTTGTTGTTCCTCCCTCTCTCTCTGGATCTGTTTTTTGATCCTCTCTCTCTGGATCTGTTTATTGTTCCTTTCTCTCTGGATCTGTTTGTTGTGCCTCTCTCTCTGGATCTGATTTTTGTGCCTCTCTCTCTGGATCTGTTTGTTGTCCCTCTCTCTATGGATCTGTTTGTTGTTCCTTTCTCGCTGGATCTGTTTGTTGTCCCTCTCTCTCTGGATCTGTTTGTTGTTCCTCCCTCTCTGGATCTGTCTGTTGTTCCTCCCTCCCTCTCTGGATCTGTTTGTTGTTCCTCTCTCTCTGGATCTGTTTGTTGTTCCTCTCTCTCTGGATCTGTTTGTTGTTCCTCTCTCTATGGATCTGTTTGTTGTTCCTCCCTCTCTGGATCTGTTTGTTGTCCCTCTCTCTCTCTATGGATCTGTTTTTTTGTGCCTCTCTCTCTGGATCTGTTTGTTGTCCCTCTCTCTCTCTCTGGATCTGTTTGTTGTTCCTCCCTCTCTCTCTGGATCTGTTTGTTGTTCCTCTCTCTCTGGATCTGTTTGTTGTTCCTTCCTCTCTGGATCTGTTTTTTGTTCCTCTCTCTCTGGATCTGTTTGTTGTTCCTCTCTCTCTGGATCTGTTTGTTGTTCCTCCCTCTCTCTCTGGATTTGTTTGTTGTTCCTCTCTCTCTGGATCTGTTTGTTGTTCCTCCCTCTCTCTCTGGATCAGTTTTTTGTTCCTCTCTCTCTGGATCTGTTTGTTGTTCCTCCCTCTCTCTCTGGATCTGTTTGTTGTTCCTCTCTCTCTGGGTCTGTTTGTTGTTCCTCTCTCTCTGTATCTGTTTGTTGTTCCTCCCTCTCTGGATCAGTTTTTTGTTCCTCTCTCTCTGGATCTGTTTGTTGTTCCTCCCTCTCTGGATCTGTCTGTTGTTCCTCCCTCCCTCTCTGGATCTGTTTGTTGTTCCTCTCTCTCTGGATCTGTTTGTTGTTCCTCTCTCTCTGGATCTGTTTGTTGTTCCTCCCTCTCTCTCTGGATTTGTTTGTTTTCCCTCTCTCTCTGGATCTGTTTGTTGTTCCTCCCTCTCTCTCTCTGGATCTGTTTGTTGTTCCTCTCTCTCTGGATCTGTTTGTTTTCCCTCTCTCTCTGGATCTGTTTGTTGTTCCTCTCTCTCTGGATCTGTTTGTTGTTCCTTCCTCTCTGGATCTGTTTTTTTGTGCCTCTCTCTCTGGATCTGTTTGTTGTCCCTCTCTCTCTCTCTGGATCTGTTTGTTGTCCCTCCCTCCCTCTCTGGATCTGTTTGTTGTTCCTCTCTCTCTGGATCTGTTTGTTGTTCCTCTCTCTCTGGATCTGTTTGTTGTTCCTCCCTCTCTCTCTGGATCTGTTTGTTGTTCCTCCCTCTCTGGATCTTTGTTGTCCCTCTCTCTCTCTATGGATCTGTTTTTTTGTGCCTCTCTCTCTGGATCTGTTTGTTGTCCCTCTCTCTCTCTCTGGATCTGTTTGTTGTCCCTCTCTCTCTCTCTCTGGATCTGTTTGTTGTTCCTCCCTCTCTGGATGTTTGTTGTTCCTCCCTCTCTGGATCTGTTTGTTGTTCCTCTCTCTCTGTATCTGTTTGTTGTCCCTCCCTCTTTGGATCTGTTTGTTGTCCCTCCCTCTCTAGATCTGTTTGTTGTTCCTCTCTCTCTCTCTGGATCTGTTTGTTGTTCCACTCTCTCTGGATCTATTTGTTGTTCCTCCCTCTCTGGATCTGTTTTTTGTTCCTCTCTCTCTGGATCTGTTTGTTGTTCCTCTCTCTCTGGATCTGTTTGTTGTTCCTCCCTCTCTCTCTGGATTTGTTTGTTGTTCCTCTCTCTCTGGATCTGTTTGTTGTTCCTCCCTCTCTCTCTGGATCTGTTTGTTGTTCCTCTCTCTCTGGATCTGTTTGTTGTTCCTCTCTCTCTGGATCTGTTTGTTGTTCCTCCCTCTCTGGATCTGTTTGTTGTCCCTCTCTCTCTCTATGGATCTGTTTTTTTGTGCCTCTCTCTCTGAATCTGTTTGTTGTCCCTCTCTCTGGATCTGTTTGTTGTTCCTCCCGCTCTCTCTGGATCTGTTTGTTGTTCCTCTCTCTCTGGATCTGTTTGTTGTTCCTCTCTCTCTGGATCTGTTTGTTGTTCCTCTCTCTCTGGATCTGTTTGTTGTTCCTCCCTCTCTGGATCTGTTTGTTGTCCCTCTCTCTCTCTATGGATCTTTTTTTTTTTGTGCCTCTCTCTCTGGATCTGTTTGTTGTCCCTCCCTCTCTCTCTGGATCTGTTTGTTGTTCCTCTCTCTCTGGATCTGTTTGTTGTTCCTCCCTCTCTCTCTGGATCTGTTTGTTGTTCCTCTCTCTCTGGGTCTGTTTGTTGTTCCTCTCTCTCTGGATCTGTTTGTTGTTCCTCCCTCTCTGGATCAGTTTTTTGTTCCTCTCTCTCTGGATCTGTTTGTTGTTCCTCCCTCTCTCTCTGGATCTGTTTTTTGATCCTCTCTCTCTGGATCTGTTTATTGTTCCTTTCTCTCTGGATCTGTTTGTTGTGCCTCTCTCTCTGGATCTGATTTTTGTGCCTCTCTCTCTGGATCTGTTTGTTGTCCCTCTCTCTATGGATCTGTTTGTTGTTCCTTTCTCGCTGGATCTGTTTGTTGTCCCTCTCTCTCTGGATCTGTTTGTTGTTCCTCCCTCTCTGGATCTGTCTGTTGTTCCTCCCTCCCTCTCTGGATCTGTTTGTTGTTCCTCTCTCTCTGGATCTGTTTGTTGTTCCTCTCTCTCTGGATCTGTTTGTTGTTCCTCTCTCTCTGGATCTGTTTGTTGTTCCTCCCTCTCTGGATCTGTTTGTTGTCCCTCTCTCTCTCTATGGATCTGTTTTTTTGTGCCTCTCTCTCTGGATCTGTTTGTTGTCCCTCTCTCTCTCTCTGGATCTGTTTGTTGTTCCTCCCTCTCTCTCTGGATCTGTTTGTTGTTCCTCTCTCTCTGGATCTGTTTGTTGTTCCTTCCTCTCTGGATCTGTTTTTTGTTCCTCTCTCTCTGGATCTGTTTGTTGTTCCTCTCTCTCTGGATCTGTTTGTTGTTCCTCCCTCTCTCTCTGGATTTGTTTGTTGTTCCTCTCTCTCTGGATCTGTTTGTTGTTCCTCCCTCTCTCTCTGGATCAGTTTTTTGTTCCTCTCTCTCTGGATCTGTTTGTTGTTCCTCCCTCTCTCTCTGGATCTGTTTGTTGTTCCTCTCTCTCTGGGTCTGTTTGTTGTTCCTCTCTCTCTGTATCTGTTTGTTGTTCCTCCCTCTCTGGATCAGTTTTTTGTTCCTCTCTCTCTGGATCTGTTTGTTGTTCCTCCCTCTCTGGATCTGTCTGTTGTTCCTCCCTCCCTCTCTGGATCTGTTTGTTGTTCCTCTCTCTCTGGATCTGTTTGTTGTTCCTCTCTCTCTGGATCTGTTTGTTGTTCCTCTCTCTCTGGATCTGTTTGTTGTTCCTCCCTCTCTGGATCTGTTTGTTGTCCCTCTCTCTCTCTATGGATCTGTTTTTTTGTGCCTCTCTCTCTGGATCTGTTTGTTGTCCCTCTCTCTCTCTCTGGATCTGTTTGTTGTTCCTCCCTCTCTCTCTGGATCTGTTTGTTGTTCCTCTCTCTCTGGATCTGTTTGTTGTTCCTCTCTCTCTGGATCTGTTTGTTGTTCCTCTCTCTCTGGATCTGTTTGTTGTTCCTCCCTCTCTGGATCTGTTTGTTGTCCCTCTCTCTCTCTATGGATCTGTTTGTTTGTGCCTCTCTCTCTGGATCTGTTTGTTGTCCCTCTCTCTCTCTCTGGATCTGTTTGTTGTTCCTCCCTCTCTCTCTGGATCTGTTTGTTGTTCCTCTCTCTCTGGATCTGTTTGTTTTCCCTCTCTCTCTGGATCTGTTTGTTGTTCCTCCCTCTCTGGATCAGTTTTTTGTTCCTCTCTCTCTGGATCTGTTTGTTGTTCCTCCCTCTCTCTCTGGATCTGTTTTTTGATCCTCTCTCTCTGGATCTGTTTATTGTTCCTTTCTCTCTGGATCTGTTTGTTGTTCCTCTCTCTCTGGATCTGATTTTTGTTCCTCTCTCTCTGGATCTGTTTGTTGTCCCTCTCTCTATGGATCTGTTTGTTGTTCCTTTCTCGCTGGATCTGTTTGTTGTCCCTCTCTCTCTGGATCTGTTTGTTGTTCCTCCCTCTCTGGATCTGTCTGTTGTTCCTCCCTCCCTCTCTGGATCTGTTTGTTGTTCCTCTCTCTCTGGATCTGTTTGTTGTTCCTCTCTCTCTGGATCTGTTTGTTGTTCCTCTCTCTCTGGATCTGTTTGTTGTTCCTCTCTCTCTGGATCTGTTTGTTGTTCCTCTCTCTCTGGATCTGTTTGTTGTTGCTCCCTCTCTGGATCTGTTTGTTGTCCCTCTCTCTCTCTATGGATCTGTTTTTTTGTGCCTCTCTCTCTGAATCTGTTTGTTGTCCCTCTCTCTGGATCTGTTTGTTGTTCCTCCCGCTCTCTCTGGATCTGTTTGTTGTTCCTCTCTCTCTGGATCTGTTTGTTGTTCCTCTCTCTCTGGATCTGTTTGTTGTTCCTCTCTCTCTGGATCTGTTTGTTGTTCCTCCCTCTCTGGATCTGTTTGTTGTCCCTCTCTCTCTCTATGGATCTGTTTTTTTGTGCCTCTCTCTCTGGATCTGTTTGTTGTCCCTCTCTCTCTCTCTGGATCTGTTTGTTGTTCCTCCCTCTCTCTCTGGATCTGTTTGTTGTTCCTCTCTCTCTGGATCTATTTGTTTTCTTCTCTCTCTGGATCTGTTTGTTGTTCCTCTCTCTCTGGATCTGTTTGTTGTTCCTTCCTCTCTGGATCTGTTTTTTGTTCCTCTCTTTCTGGATCTGTTTGTTGTTCCTCTCTCTCTGGATCTGTTTGTTGTTCCTCCCTCTCTCTCTGGATTTGTTTGTTGTTCCTCTCTCTCTGGATCTGTTTGTTGTTCCTACCTCTCTCTCTGGATCTGTTTGTTGTTCCTCTCTCTCTGGATCTGGTTGTTGTTCCTCTCTCTCTGGATCTGTTTGTTGTTCCTCTCTCTCTGGATCTGATTGTTGTTCCTCCCTCTCTGGATCTGTTTGTTGTCCCTCTCTCTCTCTATGGATCTGTTTTTTTGTGCCTCTCTCTCTGGATCTGTTTGTTGTCCCTCTCTCTCTCTTTGGATCTGTTTGTTGTTCCTCCCTCTCTCTCTGGATTTGTTTGTTGTTCCTCTCTCTCTGGATCTGTTTGTTGTTCCTCCCTCTCTCTCTGGATCTGTTTGTTGTTCCTCTCTCTCTGGATCTGTTTGTTGTTCCTCCCTCTCTCTCTGGATCTGTTTGTTGTTCCTCTCTCTCTGGGTCTGTTTGTTGTTCCTCTCTCTCTGGATCTGTTTGTTGTTCCTCCCTCTCTGGATCAGTTTTTTGTTCCTCTCTCTCTGGATCTGTTTGTTGTTCCTCCCTCTCTCTCTGGATCTGTTTTTTGATCCTCTCTCTCTGGATCTGTTTATTGTTCCTTTCTCTCTGGATCTGTTTGTTGTGCCTCTCTCTCTGGATCTGATTTTTGTGCCTCTCTCTCTGGATCTGTTTGTTGTCCCTCTCTCTATGGATCTGTTTGTTGTTCCTTTCTCGCTGGATCTGTTTGTTGTCCCTCTCTCTCTGGATCTGTTTGTTGTTCCTCCCTCTCTGGATCTGTCTGTTGTTCCTCCCTCCCTCTCTGGATCTGTTTGTTGTTCCTCTCTCTCTGGATCTGTTTGTTGTTCCTCTCTCTCTGGATCTGTTTGTTGTTCCTCTCTCTCTGGATCTGTTTGTTGTTCCTCCCTCTCTGGATCTGTTTGTTGTCCCTCTCTCTCTCTATGGATCTGTTTTTTTGTGCCTCTCTCTCTGGATCTGTTTGTTGTCCCTCTCTCTCTCTCTGGATCTGTTTGTTGTTCCTCCCTCTCTCTCTGGATCTGTTTGTTGTTCCTCTCTCTCTGGATCTGTTTGTTGTTCCTTCCTCTCTGGATCTGTTTTTTGTTCCTCTCTCTCTGGATCTGTTTGTTGTTCCTCTCTCTCTGGATCTGTTTGTTGTTCCTCCCTCTCTCTCTGGATTTGTTTGTTGTTCCTCTCTCTCTGGATCTGTTTGTTGTTCCTCCCTCTCTCTCTGGATCAGTTTTTTGTTCCTCTCTCTCTGGATCTGTTTGTTGTTCCTCCCTCTCTCTCTGGATCTGTTTGTTGTTCCTCTCTCTCTGGGTCTGTTTGTTGTTCCTCTCTCTCTGTATCTGTTTGTTGTTCCTCCCTCTCTGGATCAGTTTTTTGTTCCTCTCTCTCTGGATCTGTTTGTTGTTCCTCCCTCTCTCTCTGGATCTGTTTTTTGTTCCTCTCTCTCTGGATCTGATTTTTGTTCCTCTCTCTCTGGATCTGTTTGTTGTCCCTCTCTCTATGGATCTGTTTGTTGTTCCTTTCTCGCTGGATCTGTTTGTTGTCCCTCTCTCTCTGGATCTGTTTGTTGTTCCTCCCTCTCTGGATCTGTCTGTTGTTCCTCCCTCCCTCTCTGGATCTGTTTGTTGTTCCTCTCTCTCTGGATCTGTTTGTTGTTCCTCTCTCTCTGGATCTGTTTGTTGTTCCTCTCTCTCTGGATCTGTTTGTTGTTCCTCCCTCTCTGGATCTGTTTGTTGTTCCTCTCTCTCTCTATGGATCTGTTTTTTTGTGCCTCTCTCTCTGGATCTGTTTGTTGTCCCTCTCTCTCTCTCTGGATCTGTTTGTTGTCCCTCTCTCTCTCTCTCTGGATCTGTTTGTTGTTCCTCCCTCTCTGGATGTTTGTTGTTCCTCCCTCTCTGGATCTGTTTGTTGTTCCTCTCTCTCTGTATCTGTTTGTTGTCCCTCCCTCTTTGGATCTGTTTGTTGTCCCTCCCTCTCTAGATCTGTTTGCTGTTCCTCTCTCTCTCTCTGGATCTGTTTGTTGTTCCACTCTCTCTCTCTCTGGACCTGTTTGTTGTCCCTCCCTCTCTGGATCTGTTTGTTGTTCCTCCCTCTCTGGATCTGTTTGTTGTTCCTCTCTCTCTGGATCTGTTTGTTGTTCCTCTCTCCATGGATCTGTTTGTTGTTCCTCTCTCTCTGGATCTGTTTGTTGTTCCTCTCTCTCTGGATCTGTTTGTTGTTCCTCCCTCTCTCTCTGGATCTGTTTGTTGTTCCTCCCTCTCTGGATCTTTGTTGTCCCTCTCTCTCTCTATGGATCTGTTTTTTTGTGCCTCTCTCTCTGGATCTGTTTGTTGTCCCTCTCTCTCTCTCTGGATCTGTTTGTTGTCCCTCTCTCTCTCTCTCTGGATCTGTTTGTTGTTCCTCCCTCTCTGGATGTTTGTTGTTCCTCCCTCTCTGGATCTGTTTGTTGTTCCTCTCTCTCTGTATCTGTTTGTTGTCCCTCCCTCTTTGGATCTGTTTGTTGTCCCTCCCTCTCTGGATCTGTTTGTTGTTCCTCTCTCTCTCTCTGGATCTGTTTGTTGTTCCACTCTCTCTGGATCTATTTGTTGTTCCTCCCTCTCTGGATCTGTTTTTTGTTCCTCTCTCTCTGGATCTGTTTGTTGTTCCTCTCTCTCTGGATCTGTTTGTTGTTCCTCCCTCTCTCTCTGGATTTGTTTGTTTTCCCTCTCTCTCTGGATCTGTTTGTTGTTCCTCCCTCTCTCTCTGGATCTGTTTGTTGTTCCTCTCTCTCTGGATCTGTTTGTTTTCCCTCTCTCTCTGGATCTGTTTGTTGTTCCTCTCTCTCTGGATCTGTTTGTTGTTCCTTCCTCTCTGGATCTGTTTTTTTGTGCCTCTCTCTCTGGATCTGTTTGTTGTCCCTCTCTCTCTCTCTGGATCTGTTTGTTGTCCCTCCCTCCCTCTCTGGATCTGTTTGTTGTTCCTCTCTCTCTGGATCTGTTTGTTGTTCCTCTCTCTCTGGATCTGTTTGTTGTTCCTCCCTCTCTCTCTGGATCTGTTTGTTGTTCCTCCCTCTCTGGATCTTTGTTGTCCCTCTCTCTCTCTATGGATCTGTTTTTTTGTGCCTCTCTCTCTGGATCTGTTTGTTGTCCCTCTCTCTCTCTCTGGATCTGTTTGTTGTCCCTCTCTCTCTCTCTCTGGATCTGTTTGTTGTTCCTCCCTCTCTGGATGTTTGTTGTTCCTCCCTCTCTGGATCTGTTTGTTGTTCCTCTCTCTCTGTATCTGTTTGTTGTCCCTCCCTCTTTGGATCTGTTTGTTGTCCCTCCCTCTCTAGATCTGTTTGTTGTTCCTCTCTCTCTCTCTGGATCTGTTTGTTGTTCCACTCTCTCTGGATCTATTTGTTGTTCCTCCCTCTCTGGATCTGTTTTTTGTTCCTCTCTCTCTGGATCTGTTTGTTGTTCCTCTCTCTCTGGATCTGTTTGTTGTTCCTCCCTCTCTCTCTGGATTTGTTTGTTGTTCCTCTCTCTCTGGATCTGTTTGTTGTTCCTCCCTCTCTCTCTGGATCTGTTTGTTGTTCCTCTCTCTCTGGATATGTTTGTTGTTCCTCTCTCTCTGGATCTGTTTGTTGTTCCTCCCTCTCTGGATCTGTTTGTTGTCCCTCTCTCTCTCTATGGATCTGTTTTTTTGTGCCTCTCTCTCTGAATCTGTTTGTTGTCCCTCTCTCTGGATCTGTTTGTTGTTCCTCCCGCTCTCTCTGGATCTGTTTGTTGTTCCTCTCTCTCTGGATCTGTTTGTTGTTCCTCTCTCTCTGGATCTGTTTGTTGTCCCTCTCTCTCTGGATCTGTTTGTTGTTCCTCCCTCTCTGGATCTGTTTGTTGTCCCTCTCTCTCTCTATGGGTCTGTTTTTTTGTGCCTCTCTCTCTGGATCTGTTTGTTGTCCCTCCCTCTCTCTCTGGATCTGTTTGTTGTTCCTCTCTCTCTGGATCTGTTTGTTGTTCCTCCCTCTCTCTCTGGATCTGTTTGTTGTTCCTCTCTCTCTGGGTCTGTTTGTTGTTCCTCTCTCTCTGGATCTGTTTGTTGTTCCTCCCTCTCTGGATCAGTTTTTTGTTCCTCTCTCTCTGGATCTGTTTGTTGTTCCTCCCTCTCTCTCTGGATCTGTTTTTTGATCCTCTCTCTCTGGATCTGTTTATTGTTCCTTTCTCTCTGGATCTGTTTGTTGTGCCTCTCTCTCTGGATCTGATTTTTGTGCCTCTCTCTCTGGATCTGTTTGTTGTCCCTCTCTCTATGGATCTGTTTGTTGTTCCTTTCTCGCTGGATCTGTTTGTTGTCCCTCTCTCTCTGGATCTGTTTGTTGTTCCTCCCTCTCTGGATCTGTCTGTTGTTCCTCCCTCCCTCTCTGGATCTGTTTGTTGTTCCTCTCTCTCTGGATCTGTTTGTTGTTCCTCTCTCTCTGGATCTGTTTGTTGTTCCTCTCTCTCTGGATCTGTTTGTTGTTCCTCCCTCTCTGGATCTGTTTGTTGTCCCTCTCTCTCTCTATGGATCTGTTTTTTTGTGCCTCTCTCTCTGGATCTGTTTGTTGTCCCTCTCTCTCTCTCTGGATCTGTTTGTTGTTCCTCCCTCTCTCTCTGGATCTGTTTGTTGTTCCTCTCTCTCTGGATCTGTTTGTTGTTCCTTCCTCTCTGGATCTGTTTTTTGTTCCTCTCTCTCTGGATCTGTTTGTTGTTCCTCTCTCTCTGGATCTGTTTGTTGTTCCTCCCTCTCTCTCTGGATTTGTTTGTTGTTCCTCTCTCTCTGGATCTGTTTGTTGTTCCTCCCTCTCTCTCTGGATCAGTTTTTTGTTCCTCTCTCTCTGGATCTGTTTGTTGTTCCTCCCTCTCTCTCTGGATCTGTTTGTTGTTCCTCTCTCTCTGGGTCTGTTTGTTGTTCCTCTCTCTCTGTATCTGTTTGTTGTTCCTCCCTCTCTGGATCAGTTTTTTGTTCCTCTCTCTCTGGATCTGTTTGTTGTTCCTCCCTCTCTGGATCTGTCTGTTGTTCCTCCCTCCCTCTCTGGATCTGTTTGTTGTTCCTCTCTCTCTGGATCTGTTTGTTGTTCCTCTCTCTCTGGATCTGTTTGTTGTTCCTCTCTCTCTGGATCTGTTTGTTGTTCCTCCCTCTCTGGATCTGTTTGTTGTCCCTCTCTCTCTCTATGGATCTGTTTTTTTGTGCCTCTCTCTCTGGATCTGTTTGTTGTCCCTCTCTCTCTCTCTGGATCTGTTTGTTGTTCCTCCCTCTCTCTCTGGATCTGTTTGTTGTTCCTCTCTCTCTGGATCTGTTTGTTGTTCCTCTCTCTCTGGATCTGTTTGTTGTTCCTCTCTCTCTGGATCTGTTTGTTGTTCCTCCCTCTCTGGATCTGTTTGTTGTCCCTCTCTCTCTCTATGGATCTGTTTGTTTGTGCCTCTCTCTCTGGATCTGTTTGTTGTCCCTCTCTCTCTCTCTGGATCTGTTTGTTGTTCCTCCCTCTCTCTCTGGATCTGTTTGTTGTTCCTCTCTCTCTGGATCTGTTTGTTTTCCCTCTCTCTCTGGATCTGTTTGTTGTTCCTCCCTCTCTGGATCAGTTTTTTGTTCCTCTCTCTCTGGATCTGTTTGTTGTTCCTCCCTCTCTCTCTGGATCTGTTTTTTGATCCTCTCTCTCTGGATCTGTTTATTGTTCCTTTCTCTCTGGATCTGTTTGTTGTTCCTCTCTCTCTGGATCTGATTTTTGTTCCTCTCTCTCTGGATCTGTTTGTTGTCCCTCTCTCTATGGATCTGTTTGTTGTTCCTTTCTCGCTGGATCTGTTTGTTGTCCCTCTCTCTCTGGATCTGTTTGTTGTTCCTCCCTCTCTGGATCTGTCTGTTGTTCCTCCCTCCCTCTCTGGATCTGTTTGTTGTTCCTCTCTCTCTGGATCTGTTTGTTGTTCCTCTCTCTCTGGATCTGTTTGTTGTTCCTCTCTCTCTGGATCTGTTTGTTGTTCCTCTCTCTCTGGATCTGTTTGTTGTTCCTCTCTCTCTGGATCTGTTTGTTGTTCCTCCCTCTCTGGATCTGTTTGTTGTCCCTCTCTCTCTCTATGGATCTGTTTTTTTGTGCCTCTCTCTCTGAATCTGTTTGTTGTCCCTCTCTCTGGATCTGTTTGTTGTTCCTCCCGCTCTCTCTGGATCTGTTTGTTGTTCCTCTCTCTCTGGATCTGTTTGTTGTTCCTCTCTCTCTGGATCTGTTTGTTGTTCCTCTCTCTCTGGATCTGTTTGTTGTTCCTCCCTCTCTGGATCTGTTTGTTGTCCCTCTCTCTCTCTATGGATCTGTTTTTTTGTGCCTCTCTCTCTGGATCTGTTTGTTGTCCCTCTCTCTCTCTCTGGATCTGTTTGTTGTTCCTCCCTCTCTCTCTGGATCTGTTTGTTGTTCCTCTCTCTCTGGATCTATTTGTTTTCTTCTCTCTCTGGATCTGTTTGTTGTTCCTCTCTCTCTGGATCTGTTTGTTGTTCCTTCCTCTCTGGATCTGTTTTTTGTTCCTCTCTTTCTGGATCTGTTTGTTGTTCCTCTCTCTCTGGATCTGTTTGTTGTTCCTCCCTCTCTCTCTGGATTTGTTTGTTGTTCCTCTCTCTCTGGATCTGTTTGTTGTTCCTACCTCTCTCTCTGGATCTGTTTGTTGTTCCTCTCTCTCTGGATCTGGTTGTTGTTCCTCTCTCTCTGGATCTGTTTGTTGTTCCTCTCTCTCTGGATCTGATTGTTGTTCCTCCCTCTCTGGATCTGTTTGTTGTCCCTCTCTCTCTCTATGGATCTGTTTTTTTGTGCCTCTCTCTCTGGATCTGTTTGTTGTCCCTCCCTCTCTCTCTGGATCAGTTTTTTGTTCCTCTCTCTCTGGATCTGTTTGTTGTTCCTCCCTCTCTGGATCTGTCTGTTGTTCCTCCCTCCCTCTCTGGATCTGTTTGTTGTTCCTCTCTCTCTGGATCTGTTTGTTGTTCCTCTCTCTCTGGATCTGTTTGTTGTTCCTCTCTCTCTGGATCTGTTTGTTGTTCCTCCCTCTCTGGATCTGTTTGTTGTCCCTCTCTCTCTCTATGGATCTGTTTTTTTGTGCCTCTCTCTCTGGATCTGTTTGTTGTCCCTCTCTCTCTCTCTGGATCTGTTTGTTGTTCCTCCCTCTCTCTCTGGATCTGTTTGTTGTTCCTCTCTCTCTGGATCTGTTTGTTGTTCCTCTCTCTCTGGATCTGTTTGTTGTTCCTCTCTCTCTGGATCTGTTTGTTGTTCCTCCCTCTCTGGATCTGTTTGTTGTCCCTCTCTCTCTCTATGGATCTGTTTGTTTGTGCCTCTCTCTCTGGATCTGCTTGTTGTCCCTCTCTCTCTCTCTGGATCTGTTTGTTGTTCCTCCCTCTCTCTCTGGATCTGTTTGTTGTTCCTCTCTCTCTGGATCTGTTTGTTTTCCCTCTCTCTCTGGATCTGTTTGTTGTTCCTCCCTCTCTGGATCAGTTTTTTGTTCCTCTCTCTCTGGATCTGTTTGTTGTTCCTCCCTCTCTCTCTGGATCTGTTTTTTGATCCTCTCTCTCTGGATCTGTTTATTGTTCCTTTCTCTCTGGATCTGTTTGTTGTTCCTCTCTCTCTGGATCTGATTTTTGTTCCTCTCTCTCTGGATCTGTTTGTTGTCCCTCTCTCTATGGATCTGTTTGTTGTTCCTTTCTCGCTGGATCTGTTTGTTGTCCCTCTCTCTCTGGATCTGTTTGTTGTTCCTCCCTCTCTGGATCTGTCTGTTGTTCCTCCCTCCCTCTCTGGATCTGTTTGTTGTTCCTCTCTCTCTGGATCTGTTTGTTGTTCCTCTCTCTCTGGATCTGTTTGTTGTTCCTCTCTCTCTGGATCTGTTTGTTGTTCCTCTCTCTCTGGATCTGTTTGTTGTTCCTCTCTCTCTGGATCTGTTTGTTGTTCCTCCCTCTCTGGATCTGTTTGTTGTCCCTCTCTCTCTCTATGGATCTGTTTTTTTGTGCCTCTCTCTCTGAATCTGTTTGTTGTCCCTCTCTCTGGATCTGTTTGTTGTTCCTCCCGCTCTCTCTGGATCTGTTTGTTGTTCCTCTCTCTCTGGATCTGTTTGTTGTTCCTCTCTCTCTGGATCTGTTTGTTGTTCCTCTCTCTCTGGATCTGTTTGTTGTTCCTCCCTCTCTGGATCTGTTTGTTGTCCCTCTCTCTCTCTATGGATCTGTTTTTTTGTGCCTCTCTCTCTGGATCTGTTTGTTGTCCCTCTCTCTCTCTCTGGATCTGTTTGTTGTTCCTCCCTCTCTCTCTGGATCTGTTTGTTGTTCCTCTCTCTCTGGATCTATTTGTTTTCTTCTCTCTCTGGATCTGTTTGTTGTTCCTCTCTCTCTGGATCTGTTTGTTGTTCCTTCCTCTCTGGATCTGTTTTTTGTTCCTCTCTTTCTGGATCTGTTTGTTGTTCCTCTCTCTCTGGATCTGTTTGTTGTTCCTCCCTCTCTCTCTGGATTTGTTTGTTGTTCCTCTCTCTCTGGATCTGTTTGTTGTTCCTACCTCTCTCTCTGGATCTGTTTGTTGTTCCTCTCTCTCTGGATCTGGTTGTTGTTCCTCTCTCTCTGGATCTGTTTGTTGTTCCTCTCTCTCTGGATCTGATTGTTGTTCCTCCCTCTCTGGATCTGTTTGTTGTCCCTCTCTCTCTCTATGGATCTGTTTTTTTGTGCCTCTCTCTCTGGATCTGTTTGTTGTCCCTCTCTCTCTCTTTGGATCTGTTTGTTGTTCCTCCCTCTCTCTCTGGATTTGTTTGTTGTTCCTCTCTCTCTGGATCTGTTTGTTGTTCCTCCCTCTCTCTCTGGATCTGTTTGTTGTTCCTCTCTCTCTGGATCTGTTTGTTGTTCCTCCCTCTCTCTCTGGATCTGTTTGTTGTTCCTCTCTCTCTGGGTCTGTTTGTTGTTCCTCTCTCTCTGGATCTGTTTGTTGTTCCTCCCTCTCTGGATCAGTTTTTTGTTCCTCTCTCTCTGGATCTGTTTGTTGTTCCTCCCTCTCTCTCTGGATCTGTTTTTTGATCCTCTCTCTCTGGATCTGTTTATTGTTCCTTTCTCTCTGGATCTGTTTGTTGTGCCTCTCTCTCTGGATCTGATTTTTGTGCCTCTCTCTCTGGATCTGTTTGTTGTCCCTCTCTCTATGGATCTGTTTGTTGTTCCTTTCTCGCTGGATCTGTTTGTTGTCCCTCTCTCTCTGGATCTGTTTGTTGTTCCTCCCTCTCTGGATCTGTCTGTTGTTCCTCCCTCCCTCTCTGGATCTGTTTGTTGTTCCTCTCTCTCTGGATCTGTTTGTTGTTCCTCTCTCTCTGGATCTGTTTGTTGTTCCTGTCTCTCTGGATCTGTTTGTTGTTCCTCTCTCTCTGGATCTGTTTGTTGTTCCTCCCTCTCTGGATCTGTTTGTTGTCCCTCTCTCTCTCTATGGATCTGTTTTTTTGTGCCTCTCTCTCTGAATCTGTTTGTTGTCCCTCTCTCTGGATCTGTTTGTTGTTCCTCCCGCTCTCTCTGGATCTGTTTGTTGTTCCTCTCTCTCTGGATCTGTTTGTTGTTCCTCTCTCTCTGGATCTGTTTGTTGTTCCTCTCTCTCTGGATCTGTTTGTTGTTCCTCTCTCTCTGGATCTGTTTGTTGTTCCTCCCTCTCTGGATCTGTTTGTTGTCCCTCTCTCTCTCTATGGATCTGTTTTTTTGTGCCTCTCTCTCTGAATCTGTTTGTTGTCCCTCTCTCTGGATCTGTTTGTTGTTCCTCCCGCTCTCTCTGGATCTGTTTGTTGTTCCTCTCTCTCTGGATCTGTTTGTTGTTCCTCTCTCTCTGGATCTGTTTGTTGTTCCTCTCTCTCTGGATCTGTTTGTTGTTCCTCCCTCTCTGGATCTGTTTGTTGTCCCTCTCTCTCTCTATGGATCTGTTTTTTTGTGCCTCTCTCTCTGGATCTGTTTGTTGTCCCTCTCTCTCTCTCTGGATCTGTTTGTTGTTCCTCCCTCTCTCTCTGGATCTGTTTGTTGTTCCTCTCTCTCTGGATCTATTTGTTTTCTTCTCTCTCTGGATCTGTTTGTTGTTCCTCTCTCTCTGGATCTGTTTGTTGTTCCTTCCTCTCTGGATCTGTTTTTTGTTCCTCTCTTTCTGGATCTGTTTGTTGTTCCTCTCTCTCTGGATCTGTTTGTTGTTCCTCCCTCTCTCTCTGGATTTGTTTGTTGTTCCTCTCTCTCTGGATCTGTTTGTTGTTCCTACCTCTCTCTCTGGATCTGTTTGTTGTTCCTCTCTCTCTGGATCTGGTTGTTGTTCCTCTCTCTCTGGATCTGTTTGTTGTTCCTCTCTCTCTGGATCTGATTGTTGTTCCTCCCTCTCTGGATCTGTTTGTTGTCCCTCTCTCTCTCTATGGATCTGTTTTTTTGTGCCTCTCTCTCTGGATCTGTTTGTTGTCCCTCTCTCTCTCTTTGGATCTGTTTGTTGTTCCTCCCTCTCTCTCTGGATTTGTTTGTTGTTCCTCTCTCTCTGGATCTGTTTGTTGTTCCTCCCTCTCTCTCTGGATCTGTTTGTTGTTCCTCTCTCTCTGGATCTGTTTGTTGTTCCTCCCTCTCTCTCTGGATCTGTTTGTTGTTCCTCTCTCTCTGGGTCTGTTTGTTGTTCCTCTCTCTCTGGATCTGTTTGTTGTTCCTCCCTCTCTGGATCAGTTTTTTGTTCCTCTCTCTCTGGATCTGTTTGTTGTTCCTCCCTCTCTCTCTGGATCTGTTTTTTGATCCTCTCTCTCTGGATCTGTTTATTGTTCCTTTCTCTCTGGATCTGTTTGTTGTGCCTCTCTCTCTGGATCTGATTTTTGTGCCTCTCTCTCTGGATCTGTTTGTTGTCCCTCTCTCTATGGATCTGTTTGTTGTTCCTTTCTCGCTGGATCTGTTTGTTGTCCCTCTCTCTCTGGATCTGTTTGTTGTTCCTCCCTCTCTGGATCTGTCTGTTGTTCCTCCCTCCCTCTCTGGATCTGTTTGTTGTTCCTCTCTCTCTGGATCTGTTTGTTGTTCCTCTCTCTCTGGATCTGTTTGTTGTTCCTCTCTCTCTGGATCTGTTTGTTGTTCCTCCCTCTCTGGATCTGTTTGTTGTCCCTCTCTCTCTCTATGGATCTGTTTTTTTGTGCCTCTCTCTCTGGATCTGTTTGTTGTCCCTCTCTCTCTCTCTGGATCTGTTTGTTGTTCCTCCCTCTCTCTCTGGATCTGTTTGTTGTTCCTCTCTCTCTGGATCTGTTTGTTGTTCCTTCCTCTCTGGATCTGTTTTTTGTTCCTCTCTCTCTGGATCTGTTTGTTGTTCCTCTCTCTCTGGATCTGTTTGTTGTTCCTCCCTCTCTCTCTGGATTTGTTTGTTGTTCCTCTCTCTCTGGATCTGTTTGTTGTTCCTCCCTCTCTCTCTGGATCAGTTTTTTGTTCCTCTCTCTCTGGATCTGTTTGTTGTTCCTCCCTCTCTCTCTGGATCTGTTTGTTGTTCCTCTCTCTCTGGGTCTGTTTGTTGTTCCTCTCTCTCTGTATCTGTTTGTTGTTCCTCCCTCTCTGGATCAGTTTTTTGTTCCTCTCTCTCTGGATCTGTTTGTTGTTCCTCCCTCTCTCTCTGGATCTGTTTTTTGTTCCTCTCTCTCTGGATCTGATTTTTGGTCCTCTCTCTCTGGATCTGTTTGTTGTCCCTCTCTCTATGGATCTGTTTGTTGTTCCTTTCTCGCTGGATCTGTTTGTTGTCCCTCTCTCTCTGGATCTGTTTGTTGTTCCTCCCTCTCTGGATCTGTCTGTTGTTCCTCCCTCCCTCTCTGGATCTGTTTGTTGTTCCTCTCTCTCTGGATCTGTTTGTTGTTCCTCTCTCTCTGGATCTGTTTGTTGTTCCTCTCTCTCTGGATCTGTTTGTTGTTCCTCCCTCTCTGGATCTGTTTGTTGTTCCTCTCTCTCTCTATGGATCTGTTTTTTTGTGCCTGTCTCTCTGGATCTGTTTGTTGTCCCTCTCTCTCTCTCTGGATCTGTTTGTTGTCCCTCTCTCTCTCTCTCTGGATCTGTTTGTTGTTCCTCCCTCTCTGGATGTTTGTTGTTCCTCCCTCTCTGGATCTGTTTGTTGTTCCTCTCTCTCTGTATCTGTTTGTTGTCCCTCCCTCTTTGGATCTGTTTGTTGTCCCTCCCTCTCTAGATCTGTTTGCTGTTCCTCTCTCTCTCTCTGGATCTGTTTGTTGTTCCACTCTCTCTCTCTCTGGACCTGTTTGTTGTCCCTCCCTCTCTGGATCTGTTTGTTGTTCCTCCCTCTCTGGATCTGTTTGTTGTTCCTCTCTCTCTGGATCTGTTTGTTGTTCCTCTCTCCATGGATCTGTTTGTTGTTCCTTTCTCGCTGGATCTGTTTGTTGTCCCTCTCTCTCTGGATCCGTTTGTTGTTCCTACCTCTCTGGATCTGTTTGTTGTTCCTCCCTCCCTCTCTGGATCTGTTTTTTTGTACCTCTCTCTCTGGATCTGTTTTTTGTACCTCTCTCTCTGGATCTGTTTGTTGTACCTCTCTCTCTGGATCTGTTTGTTGTCCCTCTCTCTCTCTATGGATCTGTTTTTTGTGCCTCTCTCTCTGGATCTGTTTGTTGTTCCTCTCTCTCTCTCTGGATCTGTTTGTTGTCCCTCTTTCTCTCTCTGGATCTGTTTGTTGTCCCTCTCTCTCTGGATCTGTTTGTTGTTCCTCCCTCTCTGGATCTGTTTGTTGTTCCTCCCTCTCTGGATGTTTGTTGTTCCTCCCTCTCTGGATCTGTTTGTTGTTCCTCTCTCTCTGGATTTGTTTGTTGTCCCTCCCTCTTTGGATTTGTTTGTTGTCCCTCCCTCTCTGGATCTGTTTGTTGTTCCTCTCTCTCTCTCTGGATCTGTTTGTTGTCCCTCTCTCTGGATCTGTTTGTTTTCCCTCCCTCTCTGTATCTGTTTGTTGTCCCTCTCTCTCTGGATCTGCTTGTTGTCCCTCTCTCTCTGGATCTGCTTGTTGTCCCTCCCTCTCTGGATCTGTTTGTCTGTTCCTCTCTCTCTGGATCTGTTTGTTGTTCCTCTCTCTCTCTCTGGATCTGTTTGTTGTCACTCTCTCTCTGGATCTGTTTGGTGTACCTCCCTCTCTGGATCTGTTTGTTGTTCCTCTCTCTCTCTCTCTCTCTCTCTCTCTGTATCTGTTTGTTGTCCCTTTCTTTCTGGATCTGCTTGTTGTCCCTCTCTCTCTGGATCTGTTTGTTGTCCCTTTCTTTCTGGATCTGCTTGTTGTCCCTCTCTCTCTGTATCTGTTTGTTGTCCCTCTCTCTCTGGATCTGTTTGTTGTTCCTCTCTCTCTCTCTCTGGATCTGTTTGTTGTTCCTCTCTCTCTGGATCTGTTTGTTGTTCCTCTCTCTCTGGATCTGTTTGTTGTCCCTCTCTCTCTGGATCTGTTTGTTGTTCCTCTCTCTCTCTCTGGATCTGTTTGTTGTTCCTCTCTCTCTCTCTGGATCTGTTTGTTGTTCCTCTCTCTCTGGATCTGTTTGTTGTTCCTCTCTCTCTGGATCTGTTTGTTGTTCCTCTCTCTCTGGATTTGTTTGTTGTTCCTCTCTCTGGATCTGTTTGTTGTTCCTCCCTCTCTCTCTGGATCTGTTTGTTGTTCCTCTCTCTCTGGATCTGTTTGTTGTTCCTCTCTCTCTGGATCTGTTTGTTGTTCCTCTCTCTCTGGATCTGATTGTTGTTCCTCCCTCTCTGGATCTGTTTGTTGTCCCTCTCTCTCTCTATGGATCTGTTTTTTTGTGCCTCTCTCTCTGGATCTGTTTGTTGTCCCTCTCTCTCGCTCTGGATTTGTTTGTTGTTCCTCTCTCTCTGGATCTGTTTGTTGTTCCTCCCTCTCTCTCTGGATCTGTTTGTTGTTCCTCTCTCTCTGGATCTGTTTGTTGTTCCTCCCTCTCTCTCTGGATCTGTTTGTTGTTCCTCTCTCTCTGGGTCTGTTTGTTGTTCCTCTCTCTCTGGATCTGTTTGTTGTTCCTCCCTCTCTGGATCAGTTTTTTGTTCCTCTCTCTCTGGATCTGTTTGTTGTTCCTCCCTCTCTCTCTGGATCTGTTTTTTGATCCTCTCTCTCTGGATCTGTTTATTGTTCCTTTCTCTCTGGATCTGTTTGTTGTGCCTCTCTCTCTGGATCTGATTTTTGTTCCTCTCTCTCTGGATCTGTTTGTTGTCCCTCTCTCTATGGATCTGTTTGTTGTTCCTTTCTCGCTGGATCTGTTTGTTGTCCCTCTCTCTCTGGATCTGTTTGTTGTTCCTCCCTCTCTGGATCTGTCTGTTGTTCCTCCCTCCCTCTCTGGATCTGTTTGTTGTTCCTCTCTCTCTGGATCTGTTTGTTGTTCCTCTCTCTCTGGATCTGTTTGTTGTTCCTCTCTCTCTGGATCTGTTTGTTGTTCCTCCCTCTCTGGATCTGTTTGTTGTCCCTCTCTCTCTCTATGGATCTGTTTTTTTGTGCCTCTCTCTCTGGATCTGTTTGTTGTCCCTCTCTCTCTCTCTGGATCTGTTTGTTGTTCCTCCCTCTCTCTCTGGATCTGTTTGTTGTTCCTCTCTCTCTGGATCTGTTTGTTGTTCCTTCCTCTCTGGATCTGTTTTTTGTTCCTCTCTCTCTGGATCTGTTTGTTGTTCCTCTCTCTCTGGATCTGTTTGTTGTTCCTCCCTCTCTCTCTGGATTTGTTTGTTGTTCCTCTCTCTCTGGATCTGTTTGTTGTTCCTCCCTCTCTCTCTGGATCTGTTTGTTGTTCCTCTCTCTCTGGATCTGTTTGTTGTTCCTCCCTCTCTCTCTGGATTTGTTTGTTGTTCCTCTCTCTCTGGATCTGTTTGTTGTTCCTCCCTCTCTCTCTGGATCAGTTTTTTGTTCCTCTCTCTCTGGATCTGTTTGTTGTTCCTCCCTCTCTCTCTGGATCTGTTTGTTGTTCCTCTCTCTCTGGGTCTGTTTGTTGTTCCTCTCTCTCTGGATCTGTTTGTTGTTCCTCCCTCTCTGGATCAGTTTTTTGTTCCTCTCTCTCTGGATCTGTTTGTTGTTCCTCCCTCTCTCTCTGGATCTGTTTTTTGTTCCTCTCTCTCTGGATCTGATTTTTGTTCCTCTCTCTCTGGATCTGTTTGTTGTCCCTCTCTCTATGGATCTGTTTGTTGTTCCTTTCTCGCTGGATCTGTTTGTTGTCCCTCTCTCTCTGGATCTGTTTGTTGTTCCTCCCTCTCTGGATCTGTCTGTTGTTCCTCCCTCCCTCTCTGGATCTGTTTGTTGTTCCTCTCTCTCTGGATCTGTTTGTTGTTCCTCTCTCTCTGGATCTGTTTGTTGTTCCTCTCTCTCTGGATCTGTTTGTTGTTCCTCCCTCTCTGAATCTGTTTGTTGTTCCTCTCTCTCTCTATGGATCTGTTTTTTTGTGCCTCTCTCTCTGGATCTGTTTGTTGTCCCTCTCTCTCTCTCTGGATCTGTTTGTTGTCCCTCTCTCTCTCTCTCTGGATCTGTTTGTTGTTCCTCCCTCTCTGGATGTTTGTTGTTCCTCCCTCTCTGGATCTGTTTGTTGTTCCTCTCTCTCTGTATCTGTTTGTTGTCCCTCCCTCTTTGGATCTGTTTGTTGTCCCTCCCTCTCTAGATCTGTTTGCTGTTCCTCTCTCTCTCTCTGGATCTGTTTGTTGTTCCACTCTCTCTCTCTCTGGACCTGTTTGTTGTCCCTCCCTCTCTGGATCTGTTTGTTGTTCCTCCCTCTCTGGATCTGTTTGTTGTTCCTCTCTCTCTGGATCTGTTTGTTGTTCCTCTCTCCATGGATCTGTTTGTTGTTCCTTTCTCGCTGGATCTGTTTGTTGTCCCTCTCTCTCTGGATCCATTTGTTGTTCCTACCTCTCTGGATCTGTTTGTTGTTCCTCCCTCCCTCTCTGGATCTGTTTTTTTGTACCTCTCTCTCTGGATCTGTTTTTTTGTACCTCTCTCTCTGGATCTGTTTGTTGTACCTCTCTCTCTGGATCTGTTTGTTGTACCTCTCTCTCTGGATCTGTTTGTTGTCCCTCTCTCTCTCTATGGATCTGTTTTTTGTGCCTCTCTCTCTGGATCTGTTTGTTGTTCCTCTCTCTCTCTCTGGATCTGTTTGTTGTCCCTCTTTCTCTCTCTGGATCTGTTTGTTGTCCCTCTCTCTCTGGATCTGTTTGTTGTTCCTCCCTCTCTGGATCTGTTTGTTGTTCCTCCCTCTCTGGATGTTTGTTGTTCCTCCCTCTCTGGATCTGTTTGTTGTTCCTCTCTCTCTGGATTTGTTTGTTGTCCCTCCCTCTTTGGATTTGTTTGTTGTCCCTCCCTCTCTGGATCTGTTTGTTGTTCCTCTCTCTCTCTCTGGATCTGTTTGTTGTCCCTCTCTCTGGATCTGTTTGTTTTCCCTCCCTCTCTGTATCTGTTTGTTGTCCCTCTCTCTCTGGATCTGCTTGTTGTCCCTCTCTCTCTGGATCTGCTTGTTGTCCCTCCCTCTCTGGATCTGTTTGTTTGTTCCTCTCTCTCTGGATCTGTTTGTTGTTCCTCTCTCTCTCTCTGGATCTGTTTGTTGTCACTCTCTCTCTGGATCTGTTTGGTGTACCTCCCTCTCTGGATCTGTTTGTTGTTCCTCTCTCTCTCTCTCTCTCTCTCTCTCTCTCTCTCTCTGGATCTGTTTGTTGTCCCTTTCTTTCTGGATCTGCTTGTTGTCCCTCTCTCTCTGGATCTGTTTGTTGTCCCTTTCTTTCTGGATCTGCTTGTTGTCCCTCTCTCTCTGTATCTGTTTGTTGTCCCTCTCTCTCTGGATCTGTTTGTTGTTCCTCTCTCTCTCTCTCTCTGGATCTGTTTGTTGTTCCTCTCTCTCTCTCTGGATCTGTTTGTTGTTCCTCTCTCTCTGGATCTGTTTGTTGTTCCTCTCTCTCTGGATCTGTTTGTTGTTCCTCTCTCTCTGGATTTGTTTGTTGTTCCTCTCTCTCTGGATCTGTTTGTTGTTCCTCCCTCTCTCTCTGGATCTGTTTGTTGTTCCTCTCTCTCTGGATCTGTTTGTTGTTCCTCTCTCTCTGGATCTGTTTGTTGTTCCTCTCTCTCTGGATCTGATTGTTGTTCCTCCCTCTCTGGATCTGTTTGTTGTCCCTCTCTCTCTCTATGGATCTGTTTTTTTGTGCCTCTCTCTCTGGATCTGTTTGTTGTCCCTCTCTCTCTCTCTGGATTTGTTTGTTGTTCCTCTCTCTCTGGATCTGTTTGTTGTTCCTCCCTCTCTCTCTGGATCTGTTTGTTGTTCCTCTCTCTCTGGATCTGTTTGTTGTTCCTCCCTCTCTCTCTGGATCTGTTTGTTGTTCCTCTCTCTCTGGGTCTGTTTGTTGTTCCTCTCTCTCTGGATCTGTTTGTTGTTCCTCCCTCTCTGGATCAGTTTTTTGTTCCTCTCTCTCTGGATCTGTTTGTTGTTCCTCCCTCTCTCTCTGGATCTGTTTTTTGATCCTCTCTCTCTGGATCTGTTTATTGTTCCTTTCTCTCTGGATCTGTTTGTTGTGCCTCTCTCTCTGGATCTGATTTTTGTTCCTCTCTCTCTGGATCTGTTTGTTGTCCCTCTCTCTATGGATCTGTTTGTTGTTCCTTTCTCGCTGGATCTGTTTGTTGTCCCTCTCTCTCTGGATCTGTTTGTTGTTCCTCCCTCTCTGGATCTGTCTGTTGTTCCTCCCTCCCTCTCTGGATCTGTTTGTTGTTCCTCTCTCTCTGGATCTGTTTGTTGTTCCTCTCTCTCTGGATCTGTTTGTTGTTCCTCTCTCTCTGGATCTGTTTGTTGTTCCTCCCTCTCTGGATCTGTTTGTTGTCCCTCTCTCTCTCTATGGATCTGTTTTTTGTGCCTCTCTCTCTGGATCTGTTTGTTGTCCCTCTCTCTCTCTCTGGATCTGTTTGTTGTTCCTCCCTCTCTCTCTGGATCTGTTTGTTGTTCCTCTCTCTCTGGATCTGTTTGTTGTTCCTTCCTCTCTGGATCTGTTTTTTGTTTCTCTCTCTCTGGATCTGTTTGTTGTTCCTCTCTCTCTGGATCTGTTTGTTGTTCCTCCCTCTCTCTCTGGATTTGTTTGTTGTTCCTCTCTCTCTGGATCTGTTTGTTGTTCCTCCCTCTCTCTCTGGATCTGTTTGTTGTTCCTCTCTCTCTGGATCTGTTTGTTGTTCCTCCCTCTCTCTCTGGATCTGTTTGTTGTTCCTCTCTCTCTGGGTCTGTTTGTTCCTCTCTCTCTGGATCTGTTTGTTGTTCCTCCCTCTCTGGATCAGTTTTTTGTTCCTCTCTCTCTGGATCTGTTTGTTGTTCCTCCCTCTCTCTCTGGATCTGTTTTTTGTTCCTCTCTCTCTGGATCTGATTTTTGTTCCTCTCTCTCTGGATCTGTTTGTTGTCCCTCTCTCTATGGATCTGTTTGTTGTTCCTTTCTCGCTGGATCTGTTTGTTGTCCCTCTCTCTCTGGATCTGTTTGTTGTTCCTCCCTCTCTGGATCTGTCTGTTGTTCCTCCCTCCCTCTCTGGATCTGTTTGTTGTTCCTCTCTCTCTGGCTCTGTTTGTTGTTCCTCTCTCTCTGGATCTGTTTGTTGTTCCTCTCTCTCTGGATCTGTTTGTTGTTCCTCCCTCTCTGGATCTGTTTGTTGTCCCTCTCTCTCTCTATGGATCTGTTTTTTTGTGCCTCTCTCTCTGGATCTGTTTGTTGTCCCTCTCTCTCTCTCTGGATCTGTTTGTTGTCCCTCTCTCTCTCTCTCTGGATCTGTTTGTTGTTCCTCCCTCCCTGGATGTTTGTTGTTCCTCCCTCTCTGGATCTGTTTGTTGTTCCTCTCTCTCTGTATCTGTTTGTTGTCCCTCCCTCTTTGGATCTGTTTGTTGTCCCTCCCTCTCTAGATCTGTTTGCTGTTCCTCTCTCTCTCTCTGGATCTGTTTGTTGTTCCACTCTCTCTCTCTCTGGACCTGTTTGTTGTCCCTCCCTCTCTGGATCTGTTTGTTGTTCCTCCCTCTCTGGATCAGTTTGTTGTTCCTCTCTCTCTGGATCTGTTTGCTGTTCCTCTCTCTATGGATCTGTTTGTTGTTCCTTTCTTGCTGGATCTGTTTGTTGTCCCTCTCTCTCTGGCTCTGTTTGTTGTTCCTCCCTCTCTGGATCTGTTTGTTGTTCCTCCCTCCCTCTCTGGATCTGTTTTTTGTACCTCTCTCTCTGGATCTGTTTTTTTGTACCTCTCTCTCTGGATCTGTTTGTTGTACCTCTCTCTCTGGATCTGTTTGTTGTACCTCTCTCTCTGGATCTGTTTGTTGTCCCTCTCTCTCTCTATGGATCTGTTTTTTGTGCCTCTCTCTCTGGATCTGTTTGTTGTTCCTCTCTCTCTCTCTGGATCTGTTTGTTGTCCCTCTTTCTCTCTCTGGATCTGTTTGTTGTCCCTCTCTCTCTGGATCTGTTTGGTGTTCCTCCCTCTCTGGATCTGTTTGTTGTTCCTCCCTCTCTGGATGTTTGTTGTTCCTCCCTCTCTGGATCTGTTTGTTGTTCCTCTCTCTCTGGATTTGTTTGTTGTCCCTCCCTCTTTGGATTTGTTTGTTGTCCCTCCCTCTCTGGATCTGTTTGTTGTTCCTCTCTCTCTCTCTGGATCTGTTTGTTGTCCCTCTCTCTGGATCTGTTTGTTTTCCCTCCCTCTCTGTATCTGTTTGTTGTCCCTCTCTCTCTGGATCTGCTTGTTGTCCCTCTCTCTCTGGATCTGCTTGTTGTCCCTCCCTCTCTGGATCTGTTTGTTTGTTCCTCTCTCTCTGGATCTGTTTGTTGTTCCTCTCTCTCTCTCTGGATCTGTTTGTTGTCACTCTCTCTCTGGATCTGTTTGGTGTACCTCCCTCTCTGGATCTGTTTGTTGTTCCTCTCTCTCTCTCTCTCTCTCTCTCTCTCTCTCTCTCTCTCTCTCTCTCTCTCTCTCTCTCTCTCTCTCTCTCTCTCTCTCTCTCTCTCTCTCTCTCTCTCTCTCTCTCTCTCTCTCTCTCTCTCTCTCTCTCTCTCTCTGGATCTGTTTGTTGTCCCTTTCTTTCTGGATCTGCTTGTTGTCCCTCTCTCTCTGGATCTGTTTGTTGTCCCTCTCTCTTTGGATCTGTTTGTTGTTCCTCTCTCTCTCTCTGGATCTGTTTGTTGTTCCTCTCTCTCTGGATCTGTTTGTTGTTCCTCTCTCTCTGTATCTGTTTGTTGTTCCTCTCTCTCTGGATCTGTTTGTTGTTCCTCCCTCTCGGAATACTATATAACAAAGTATTGAGATAAACTTTTGTTATTGACCAAATACTTATTTTCAACCATAATTTGCAAATAAATTCATAAAAAATCTTACAATGTGATTTTCTGAAGAAAAAAAAATCTAATTTTGTCTGTCATAGCTGACATGTACCTATGATGACAATTACAGGCCGCTCTCATCTTTTTAAGTGGGAGAACTTGGACAATTGGTGGCTGACTAAATACTTTTTTGCCCCACTGTATGCTGCCATATACTGTACATTGATTGAACTGAAAGCTTAAACATCTACTTGCTTTTTTTCTCACTAACCTTCTTCAGACATGCTCCCTCAGCCCTGTCAGCCTCCAACTGCTTTCCCTCATTCTTGTCTGCTGTGTTTTGACATGTATTGTTATTAAACTCCTATTTACAATAACTCAAGGCTTAATAGGTGATTAATCAGTTTAAGTTTTAATTTGTTTGTTTGAACTGGTCAAATCTTAATTTCTCACCAGATTGGCCTTCTGGCTGCTGGCACTGCTTCTCTTGAAGAGTTTCCATATATCCATCTAACGTTAGTCATTAGCTAGCCTACAGTTGAGAAGTTGAGGATAATACAATGACATTGTGATCAACACTATGTCGCCTTTTCTACACATGACCTACTGATAATTGTTTTGCAATGGCCTACTGAATGAAAGCAACTGAGTACGAAAAGGTTTGTGCATGATGTTACGTCATCTGTCTCATTTATAGCCTGGCACAGATAGCAAGACTACATTAAATATAATGTTAATTAGATATCATCTGTCTCATGTATAGCCTGGCACAGATAGCAAAACTACATTAAATACAACGTTAACTAGATATAACTTAACTTGTGTCGAATTTAAAAGACACCGTCACCGTTAGCTAGCTCGCAGCGTCTGTTACACTGTAACTTACAGGCAGACTCACATAAAAACTTATTGGTTAACAAAAAATACTTTATTTTATTCAGCCAGGAGTTTATTGTATGAAAAACATATTTCACTGTCTCTGGCATCTAATGGTGTTTGTCTTGGTCTTAAAAACATCTGATGAACATCTGATGTTAATTTCATCAGTGATTTGAAATGATGTCATCAGTGGGAAAGGCAGGGAAAGTTTTTTCAGGGTATTTAGGAGCATACACTGGGGAATGGTTCCTAGCTACCTACAGTATGAGGCCATGAGAATAATTAAATAAAATATCAGAAGCCAACGAGAGAAGTTTTGTGCAAGAGAGAGATGGGAGGGTGAAAAGAAAAGGAAAGGGAACGCGAGGAACAGGGAGTAGCAGGTACTGTATATGAATGTCAGGTTAGCGAACAAGAGTCTTGAGGGTCATTGTCCCTTTACCATCAGCCACTCTGTCTCAGCCAGTCTTACGGAATACATCAACATGCATTATGCAAATATGTGTTAACAACCAATGACATTGATTTGCTGTGATTTGATTAGATTCGCTCTAAACATACTCATGAAAGTTCAATCTAAAGCATTTTTTTAATGGAAAATCCCAAACCTCGTTTTTCTTCGCTGGGACGGGTACAGTTCAAGTTATGCCCAAAACGAACCAGTTGTGGATGTAACTGTTAGTTTTGCATTGATGGATTCATGTGCATTTAACATCCCAAAACCCATACTGCTCCCATAATATTCACATACCTCAGTTTGCTTTCACAATTCTCCAATGCCCAAGTGAGATGACAGACACTTTGGCACCCTACTACATAGAACCTGACAGGCATGATTCTCTATTTCCATGCACTGTTTTGTCTTGAAAGATATTTTTGCACAGAGGATGTTGTGTCACAGTTGTATTGTAAGTAATGTTTTAATTTTGGTACCTGTGCCAATAGTTCATTGACATGTACTGATCTGTTGGAAGGGAGGTACAATTTCAGTGAGTTTTCCAGTGAGTTTTCCATCCGGTATTAAAACAGGAATTACTGGTCAGGAAATATTGGTCATAAATCTACTCTACTCACAGTGTGCTCTCCTTAACAGTTTGACATCTGGTTTGAATATGTACACACTATACATTTCAGATTGTGTTTTATTTAGTAAAAAATCGAAGAAAAATATTATTGCTGGTAACTAATGAACGTATCCTCTGCATCAAAGGTAACCCTTCCTTTCCTTTGGCGGTCATGTTTTTTGCAACTGCACTTGAAGAAACTTTCAACGTTTTTGAAATTGTGCAAATTGACTGACCTTCACGTCTTAAAGTAATGATGGACTGTCATTTCTCTTTGCTTATCTGAGCTGTTCTTGCCATAATATGGATTTGGTCTTTTACCAAATAGGGCAATCATCTGTACCACACCTACATTGTCACAACACAACTGATTGGCTCAAACGCATTAAGAAGGAAAGAAATTCCACAAATTAACTTTTAACCAGTGACACCTGTTAATTTAAATGCATTCCAGGTGACCACCTCAAGAAGCTGGTTGAGAGAATGTCAAGAGTGTGCAAAATATATTTGTTTAACACTTTATTTGGGTTACTACATGATATGTGCTATTTCATAGTTTTCATGTCTTCACTATTATTCTACAATGTAGAAAATTGTAAAAGAAAAGAAAAACCCTTGAATTAGTAGGTGTGTCCAAACTTTTGACTGGTACTGTATATACACACACACACACACATATATACACATACACACACATACACATACTGTATATTCCAACGATTTTACTGAGTTACATTTCATATAAGGAAATTGGGTAGGCCTGGGAGGGCATAGGCCCACCCACTTGGGAGCCGGGCCCACCTACTGGGGAGCCAAGCCCAGCCAAAAGTGCTTTATTATAGACAGAAATACTCCTCAGCACCCACCACCAATGTTCCCTCAAATGTTTTTCGTCACTGAGCAAATGTCATGTCTGCTGAGTGCAAACCTGAGCGTTGTGAAAATTCTGTGCAACTTCCAGCAAACTTTTACTGTGAACTCTGAGGCTGTACCCACTTTAAGTTACAGTTTTAAAAGTGGCCAAGAAGGCTACTGTGGCTATTTGATCATGATGTAGGCCTACCAGAGTGACCTACCATCAAAAACAATGGAGAAAATGCACCCCATAACATCTTAACATAGAAATAGCTGTTCAATCATTCAGCCTACACTAGCAGCCAATGTGTGGTATTCAATGTAGGTCTACATTCCGTGAGACTTTTGAAAAAAACACATGCAGGGCTTGATATCAACCTGTTTATCCACTTCTCCTTCAGACAAGGAGTTGACTGAAAATGATGCAAGAATCCACCTTATAAAATAAAATGCATTATTATTACAGAGAATTAGACAAATTATACTACCCTCTGCCCATTGGCTACTTAGCTTATTCAAGCCTGTCTCAAGATACAACACTTTCAGCTCATGAAACATGGGACCAACATTTCACATGTTTTTATTCAGCAAATATACACATTAGATATATGTATACAGTATATATATATAGATACACATATATATATATTTATAGATACACATATATATATATATTTATATGTATACACACTGTATACACACACACACACACATATATATATATATATATATAGATATAGATATAGATATAGATATAGATATAGATATCGATCTATAAATATATGGGTGATTATGCAACTACGGGCACTTCTATGTCCTCGGGTCAATTTTGGGGATTTTATAAAAAATAAAACAAATACAAATATGTGTATGTTAAGTTCACACTGGAATCACCCCATACTTTTTAAAACACCTCTCTATCAAGTATTCTAGCTACTTTTCAGATGCATTGTATACCTCAATTTCACTATTTTGCCCTTGTCCCTAACCCAGACTTTTAAGCTTCTACTACGTTTTTCTATGAGAAAACATTAATAATTACACATTATATAATATTATGTACTACAGAAAGAGTCAATTAAATAAAATCTATATCAATATTTATTGTGAGTGTGCATACAGAGCATACAGAGATCTTATTATGACAAATGTCAAACTTGATCATGCTTTATGGAATGCTGAGAAATACAAAAAAAGGTATGATCGACTGATGAACAAAATGGAGAGACAAGATTCCCCAAAGACAAAGACAAAAACGCAAATGAAGGGAACTCTGAAGAACTTGAGAAGGATTGTATTGTTTCAAAATGCCATCATTGCAGAGTTAAAACAAAAGTATAAAATAAATTGCAGTGCCAAGGACAAACAAGGGGCTTCAAAAATGCTCAGACATCCTGAGAACGTATGGCCTGGTCAAAGCCGCAAACAGAGAATTTTGGGGCCAATGAAAACAGGCCGTCAAGTCTTCAATACTCCAGGAAAAATTTGTGTAACCGAATTAGCACAGCCACAGAAGAGAACATCACAAGATTCTATGAACGTGATGACAACAGCAGAGACAACAGGGAAAAGGACACACTAACGAGGAACAAGAAGAAAAAGCAGAAGCACTTCTTGAATGACACAATTCAGAACCTTTATCAGAAGTTTAAGAGGGAATATTCAGAAATTCAAATTTCCTACTGTGAATTCTGCAAAAGACATCATGTTGGTGTTGTCAAGGCAGCAGTACAAGATAGGGATACATGTCTCTGCAAAACCCACGCCAACCTCCAGTTCATGGCGGACAAACTACAATATCACTAAGTGATCAGCTGCAGCAACATTGAGGAAGTTATTGAGTCTTTGTGCTGTGAGAACCTGAAGAAAGAGTACATGTATAGAGAGTGCTCTCTTTGCCAAGCCAAAGAGCTTAAAATATCTGACTTTGATGCTGGTGAGCAGACATAGTGGTTAGAGTGGAAAAACAAAGCGAGAGAGAAGAAAAACAAAGAGGGAAACATGGAGAAGTTCACTGTACATTTGACAGTAAAATAAAAGGTAGGTGGCACACTGCAGATTCTATTGGAGGACTTCTCCAACGGATTGAAAGAGAAGTTGGGGAAACACGTGTACAACATTCGACACCAATACTCCAAACTGAGAGAATTAATAGAGAATCCGGAGAAAGAGGAGATCATTGCGCATATTAACTTTGCAGAGAACTACAGTACCTGTGTAAATACACCAGTGAAATCCAGGCTGTTCACTTTGTTTTCATGTTTTATTTTTACATAGAAGTCATTTCCACCACACCTTGTCATTTCCATCACAACCCATATTTTTGAGGTAAATTAGTATATTCTGTATAATTTACATACATTTATTTGTTTTAGATATGGAAATCATACGGTTATTATCATAATCTCACAAAAAGGTTGGGTGGAAATATCTTATTTTTCATGATAAATAAATGTTTTCAGCTGTCAGCAAGGCAAGTTTATACATTCAGGCATCGTGTTGAATTATTCATATTAGGAAAACCTTAAAAATCACTTAAAATAATATTCAATACAAGTTCATGTACAAATGTATAAGAACTCCGTCATAAATCAATTGTATGATATTTGATTTTCAACAAAAATGGATGTTTAATGACGTGATGGAAATGACATTTGTCTATGGCTGTCTGGGAAAAGGGACAAAAATATATACATTCCTGAATAGTACGATCGCAGGCATTATCAGATATAGTTTCTAGACAAATAAAAGGCAAGTACAATACTGGTAAAATGGTGTTTGAATAAGTTTTACTTTCTGAAAGTTTGCACGGCCAAAGTGGCCAAAGTTGCAGAATCACCCATATATACACTCATATACACACACATACATAAATTCATTGTATTGAAGCAGCTACAGTAATAGTCCATTGGTCACATGATTCTCAATTTTTTTCTTCACAGTTTTGCCATTTTTAAAAACAGAGATAAGATTCATACATTCATACAGTGACATAGTACTATTCTGTTTAGTTTCGTTCTAAGTTAAATGTATACATAATTTAGTCATTATTCATAAAAATCCAAATAACAGTCAGAGAACAGGTCCTCATTTTCCTCTGAACTGTACCTCATAGTCTTTCACACAGCTTTGTGTAGTCTCATACACTGGTGCATGGCTTACATCAGTCACACCACTTGATGCTGTATCACATCTTTTTGAAGCATCCAACACATCTACATCAAACGTGTCTGGTTTGTCTGTATGCAGCAGCGAGCCAAACAGCCTGTCCCAGTGTGTGAAGTAGGGTGCGTAGTTGACCATGAACTTGAGATGGTGGAGGTCGTGGTGTGGAGATCCGCCATAGAGCCCAAAGGGTACCAGTCTGTGAGGGGCCCAGGGCAGGTCATAACCTGAGTGGTCCTCCACAGACAGCCAGATGTTCAGGGTGAAGAAGAACATCTTGGTGAGCGGGTGGCAGCCCAGCAGGTTAGGGTTCACTGCAGCAAACAAGCCCAGACTCAGGGTCTCCCAGATCCCAGAGTGCTCTGTGGTCAGGGCGAAGGTGGCTGTGTAGCGGTGGTGCACCTTATGGAAAGTCCGGTAGAGCCAGGGCACCTTGTGGTGCAGCACGTGCCACACAAAGTACTGCAGGTCAAAGAGAAGGAGACAGGCTAACACATCCCAGGCCACACGAAGAGACCCAGGGGCTTGGGCAGGGAGGACCACTGGTCTCCAGTACCAGTGCAGAACACTGAGGGGGAAAATGAACACAGCGTGGGTGTGCAGGGAGGTAGCCAGGCAGCTCCATGCCATTGCCCAGGTCACCCTGCTCTGTGACTGAATCTTGTAGCGGTGCACCAGGGCTACTCTGGAGGACAGGGTGTCCAGGCACAGGTAAGGCAGGCAGCAGCTCAGATAGAGTGTCATGGAGAACAGGACAGGGAACAAGGGAGAGCGGAGAAAGTCTTCTTGTGCTCTTATCTTGTCCCATAAAGTCTGTAGCAGGAAAGGAGAGGAGGACTCCAGTGAGGGCTCCATCTTTACTGATCGAATGGTCTTCAGTCTGCAGTAGAGGATGCCCTGCCTTTTAAAGAGGGTGTATTGTTACTCTGTGTGACGTTGTGCAGGTCCTTATGAGTCTTTTCCTGCTGGGGAACTCCGCAAGGAGGGAACGACATGCTTCACTCTCCAAACTATTTAACCCTGTGTGTCTATGAACAACTGTCCTCAAATCAAAATGTCATTTTTCAAAGGGAAATAAAATGATGTTTAGGGTGACACAATGCTTCAGACAACGAAGTAAGTCATTATTCATTAGTTTAACATAGTTGATCGTAACTGTTTTCAAATGGTCTACAACACCTTCCCACCCGTTTGAACCATAGACAGGTAAATACATCACTTGATCACATCATGGACTCTAGTTTCCAACTGTGTGTATGTTTGTTTTGTTTCGTGTTTTTATTTACAAAAATACTAGTATTTAGTATTTATTGCTGGGTTAACCAATAGGAATACGCCTGAGTTTCATTTATATGCAGTACCAGTCAAAAGTTTGGACACACCTACACACCTACTCTATTAAAGGGTTTTTCTTTATTTTTACTATTTTCTACATTGTAGAATAATAGTGAAGACATTACAATTATGAAATAACACATATGGTATCATGTAGTAACCCAAAGATTTGATTTTATATTTGATGTCTTCACTATTATTCTTCAATGTAGAAAATAATACAAATTTAAGAAAAACTCTTGAATGAGTAGGTGTGTCCAAACTTTTGACTTGTACTGTTGGTACAAGGTCAGGGTTAGGGTAGGCGGTCAGAGACAGAGTTTTGGTAGAAAGCAATGTGGAATGAAAGGTGACTAGACTTCAGTATCCATCCCAATACATCACCTTCTCAGAAGTGCTCCAGAAATCACAGTACAATTTCTCTTAGAAACATTGGACAACATTTTGCCAGTAGGCCTACTGTACAGTATTTCACATATTCTTAAACTTCTATTGTACATGACATTATTGAAATACCCACTACACTGCACACCTATTGATCTTCTTGATGTTGTACAGTGCAGTAGTAGTGACAGCGGGGTCATTCGTGGGTCATTCGTCTCTTTTTGAACGGCTCTTGTTGGTGAACGTCGAATCGCATCCGTGGAAGAGACATTTCTTTGTCTCCCAGATTTGTCTAGCCTGCTGTTACCACTGCTTTTTGAATCTGCCAACAACAATTATCTGTAGATAAGTTCTTTTAAATATTATCTGGAGATTCCTCACTGCAGGAATAATAGGTAGTGAGGAGAGAGCATCATTCTGGTCCACACACTGTGTTAAAAAAAAATCATTTCATTTTCTTTGCAGATGTGCTCTTTTGTATGGTTTTATGTAAAAGTTTAAGCACTACAGAATGAAGAACTATTTGAGAGGCAAATTAACAACTCTTTTAGTTGAAAGGAGCAAAATGATCCGGCTCACCAAAAAGACCAGAATGCCCATCACTATAAAGTAGACTACCCCTTCAGTCTTCGTGATATACAACACTCTTTTCCTTGCAATGGCTTGACAAAAAACAGGATTTTTATTTTTGTTTAAGGTTCCACCTAGTGTTTTAGTAAAGTCAATGCATCACTTCACCATCGTCTCATGCAGGGATTGGCAACTCCAGGGTTCCCCAAACACGGTCCTGGGGCCACATTTTGTTTTTTTCCCCAGCACTAGACAGCTGATTCAAATAACCAACTCATCAACTAGCTTTGGTTATTTGAATCAGCTTTAAGGAAATAAGCAAACGAGTTCGGGAAACCCTGGCCTAGCCCATAACTCTTGTGCGCTCTTAAAGGGGCACACAGCGATTTAACATTAACGTCACATCTCTCACCATCTTTTTCTCTTTGAAAAGTGAGATGACGAAACATTGCTTTTGATTTCTTAAGAAGAAGAACTAAGAACTAAGATGTTTCAAACATTATAATAAAATGTATCTAAAAAAGCTAAGTCTTGTTGTCAACTATGGGAACCTGTCCTGGGTTATTAACTGTGGGAACCTGTCCTGGGTTATCAACTATGGGAACCTGTCCCGGGTTATCAACTGTGGGAACCTGTCCTAGGTTATCAACTGTGGGAACCTGTCCTGGGTTATCAACTGTGGGAACCTGTCCTGGGTGCACCAAGAGGAGCTAAACCACACGTGATGCCATAAAATATGAAACCTTTACATCTGGTGTACAACACATCTAGACCTTGGACCTGAAAGAGCCTGCTCTCTGATCTTAATAAACTTTAACCTGTAAGATGTGATACACAAAACCTCCTTTGGCTCAACGTGTTGACTCAACATCTCTGTGACTGCCAATTAAAATGGGTCAGTTAGCAATCCACTGACGTGTTTCTTACTTTTGCATAGAGTAAAAAAGGCTGAATAATGTTTGTATTCATTTCTCAGAAATATCATAATATCATATATTAAGTCATTGTGATGATGGGTCGGTTGGTTGGTTGGTTGTTTGAAGTTGATTGATCTTTAAATGTAAATGATATTGGAATGGTGTCTTCAATGACCATTCACTTTAGTCTCTATTTGCTAGAAACAAAACTATGGCTAGAAATTAAACTTTGATACTGCTTGTAAAGTGAGGCAGTAAACAGCATAAGCAGCTGATTGTAAGATAACAATGTGGTCCAGACAGTATAAAATCAGGAGAAAAGTCAGTGAGGTATCTAATCAGACACTCATTTGCTCTTGAAACTCAGAGACGACAAGATGGCTTTCTCTTGTCCAACTAAGAGGTAAGCTCTCGCTCTCTCTCTCTCTCTCTCTCTCTCTAAACAAGTAATTGGTTCATCATCCAGGTCTGAAATATTTCTCTTAAGTATTGTTAGTTCTAAACTATTTTGATTGAAATGTTGTCTTTTTTTAAACCAGAATGGCTCAGACCTCCTTGAAAATTAGGCTGCAGGGTTTGGAATGCCACTTCACCTGGAAGCTGGACGACAGCAGATCTAAACTGGAAAGTCTCAGACATACCCTGATAGATATCATCAGCAGCGAGGGGGTTCTCTGTTCCTGGACGGGTCATCTGTACAACCTCCTGGCTTACCTACACCACGCTTTGGGCTCCACAGAGGACGCTCTTCAATGCCTGAAGAAGGCTGAAGAGGCCATTCGCCTAAACAGCCCAGACGACGTGGAGCTAAGTCTAGTGGTCCACTATGGGAACTTGGCCTGGGTGCACTATCACCAAGGGGAGCTGACAGAGAGCCAGACCTATGTGGAGAAGGTGGGGAGACTACTGCGGGACAACCCCTCACCCTGCCCAGGTGTAGTGTGGGGAGAAAGGGCCTGGACTTTGAATAAGTTTGATGTAAGCAAGAGGAAGGCAGCGGTATATTGTTTCCGGATGGCCTTGAAAGGGGACCCTGAGAACAAGGTGCTGCGCTGTGGTTATGCCATAGCATTTAGTAAATCTTTTGAAAATAAAGACATTACCCCGAGGCTGCGATCTGAGATGTTGGAGCACCTACGGATTGCTAGAGAATTGGATCCAGAACATTTGACCATCACAGTGATGTACCTGCAGAGGCTTGCAGATAGCGGCCAGGTTGAGGAAGCACGTAAACTTGCAGAGGAAGTGATAGAGAAGCCTTTGGACAGCTTTGGTGGATTTGGACTCTTACTATCATTTTTCAGAGATTACGTCTCTCATGATTCAAGCATTGACCTGGCAAGAAAGACCCTGGAGAGACACCCTGATTCACGCCAACTGAAAAAGCGTCTTGCGCAGTGTTACAAATGGAAGATTTTCTCTCCGGAAGAGAAAAGGAACCCAATGAGGCATATTCTGATTGAAAATGCAGTCAGCCTTTATGAAGAGGTGGTCACACTCTACCCAAAATCCCTTGCTGTAAAACTGGAACTGTCTTCCATGTACAAAGAATCTGGCAGACTTGATAGAGCAGATAAGATATTCGAGGACCTGCTTCTTGAAATAGAAGCAATGGATCCACAGGATTTACAAAAATTCTACAACAGGTATGCCCAACATCTGTTTTATGCCAAACACGATGCTTCCAGGTCAATTGATTTCCACAAGAAGGCAGTAGAGATTATGCTACCCACTGGCCAACGTGACAGCAGTATTCGTGTTTTGTTGTCAAATGTCCATAACGGAGGAGACAGAGCTGAGGAAATTGTTGACTTTCTGGATGGACTTGATAGAGATGGTGCTGTCAGCCAGTTCTAGACCTTTTTTTTACAATAAAGGCTTGAATTAACCAGAACTGCTTGTCGAATCAGTCAAATTTGCATAACCTGTTTATGATTGATTCATGTGGAAAATATATTCACTATACCACTAGGACAAATCTAGGGCAATCTAGTACAAATTTTAATTTAGTTCTAACTGAATACCTTCGTATTCCAAATGTCTGTGCTCAATTTTACTACTGGGATTGCTGAGAGATGCATGATCATCAATACTAACACTGGAAAGGAAATTCAAGGCTGAGAGTAAAGTCATAAATATGTAGGCCTAACAGGACAATATCTGTCTGGAATCCACATTTTGAATTGAGTCTCTACAAGTTAACTGTGGACAATGTACTGCAGACAAACTAATATGTTATTTTAAATGTTTCATTATAGAGTAGAGAGGTCCAGTATAGCCTCACAGACAGACTATCCAGAACAATATGATCATATTTATTTTATTTTCTTCACACTGGGCACAATAGATAGAAAATGAAAATGTATGTAATGTGTAATATTATACTGTCTAATATCTTGTAAGTTCTTGTGAAAATAAAGTTGTTCTGTTCTATTAAGAGATCATTAATTAAAGAAATACAATAACAGCAAACAACAACAAGTCATTTTATAATTATAAACCACTATCCCAGTAGGTTACTAAAATGTCTTAATGCATAGCTGTGGATATCCAGTTGAAATTGTATGACTAAATACATTGACTGTCATCAGCTATGGTCTGAGTTTGATTGATTAAGGCTCTGAAGGTCATGGATACGGTACAAGGTCAGGGTCAGGGTACACGGTCAGAGACAGAGAACACCCCAATACAGCACAGAATGTTTCAGTGGAAAGCAATGGGGGAATGAAGGGTGATAAGTGTCAGTTGACATCACAATACATCCATCACCTTCTCAGAAGTTGCTCCAGCAATCACAGTATCATTGCTGCTGAAAAAGATTGGCCAACAGTACTGTGCAGTTTTTCACTAATGTTTTAAGTTCTAAGGTATGTGACTTTATTGAAATACAGATTACACTACACACCCATTGAGCTCCTTGATTGTGTTCAGGAGGCTTCCTCTTCAGTTTTTGTCATAGGAAAAACAGGATTAGATGTGTATACTTCGCCACCTAGTGTTTTAATAAAGACAATGCATCACTTCCCATTGTCTCATGCATCACCACCAGTTCAGCATCCAAAATTATGTCAACCTTCATGAAGAGGTGGTCGCACTCTACCCACAACCCTTTGCAGTAAAACTGAAACTGTCTGGCTTGTACAAATAATCTGTCAGCGTTGATTGAGCAGATAATATAGAGGATTTACAAAAGATTCTTCAACTGCTATTTCCAACATCTGTTTTATGCCAAACAAGATGCTTCCAGGTCAATTGATTTCCACAAGGCAACAGAAATTATGCTACCCACTGACCGACGTGAGAGCAGTATTCGTGTTGTTTCGTCCACTATCCGTAATGGAAGAAACAGAGCGGGGCAAAAAAACGCCACCTGCTGGAGACTTCATATTTTGGGCCCACTTCACACCTCTCGGTTCAACTCTCTCCCCTAACATAACTTTCATGCGCTCTTAAATGCGGCACACACCCATTAGCTTTAGTCTCTATTTGCTAGAAACTAAATCATAGCTAGAAATAAATCTGTAACACTTGAGGCAATAACAGCCCATTGGAAGATAAGGATGTGGTCCATACAGAATAAAATCAGGACAGAAGTCAGTGAGGTATCTAATCAGACACTAATTTGCTCATTAAACTCAGAGATCATGAGGTGGCTTTCTTTCCCTAAGTGCGTTTCTCTCTCAATCTATCCCTCACTCACTCACTTAGGCATTGTTAGTTGAACTAACTTAGTTCTAAACTATTTCTCATTGAACTGTTTTTTTTTTTAAAAAAGCTCTTCAACTGGTATGCCCACCATCTGTTTCATGTCAAACAAGATACTTCTATATCAATTATTTTCCACAAGAAGGCAGCAGATATTACGCTACTTACTAAACACCGTGACAACAGAAACCGTGTTTTGTTGTCACTTGTTCGTAATGGAGGAGCAGCTTTGGAAATTGTGGACTTTCTCAATGACCTTGATGGAGAGGGTACCGTTGGTCAGTTCTATTCCTTTTTTCCAATAAAGGCTTGAATTAACCAGAACTATCTAGTATCTAGAACAATCTAGAGACAAAAATGATTTAGTAAAATCAAAATACTTTCACATAAAAAAGTGTCTGGGCACAGTTTTAGCTACTGGGATTGTTGAGAGATGCATGATCATCCATACAAACATTTCAAAGTAAATTCAAGGCTGATGGTAAAGTATTCTAATTCCTGTAAACATGTAGGCCTAACATGACAAAAATGTGTCTGGAATCAATATTTTCAAAATCAAATAAATAACAATTGGTCACATACAGGTGTTGAGCAGATGTTATAGCTGGTGTAGCATAATACTTGTGCCTCTAGCTCCAACAATATCTAACAGTTTCACAACATATACCCAAAATACATGTAAATCTAAGTAAGGAATGGATTAAGAATATACAGTTGAAGTCGGAAGTTTACATACACTTAGGTTGAAGTCATTAAAACTTGTTTTTCAACCACTCCACACATTTCATGTGAACAAGCAAGTTTGGCAAGTCGGTTAGGACATCTACCAGTTCCTCTTGCAGCAAAGCACCCCCACAACATGATGCTGCCACCTCTGTGCTTCACAGTTGGGATGGTGTTCATCGGCTTGCAAGCCTCTCCCCTTATCCTCCAAACATAATGATGGTCATTGTGGCCAAACAGTTCTATTTTTGTTTCATCAGACCAGATGACATTGCTCCAAAAAGTACTATCTTTGTCCCCATGTGCAGTTGCAAACCGTAGTCTGGCTTTTTTATGTCAGTTTTGGAGCAGTGGCTTCTTCCTTGCTGAGTGGCCTTTCAGGTCATATCGATATAGAACTCGTTTTTACTGTGGATATAGATACTTTTGTACCTGTTTCCTCCAGCATGTTCACAAGGTCCTTTGCTGTTGTTCTGTGATTGATTTGCACTTTTCGCACCAAAGTATGTTCATCTCTAGGAGACCGAAGGTGTCTCCTTCCTGAGCGGTTTGACGGCTGAGTGTTTATACCAGCATACTATTGTTTGTACAGATGAATGTGGTACCTTCAGGCATTTGGAAATTGCTCCTAAGGATGAACCAGACTCGTGGAGGTCTACAATTGTTTTTCTAAGGTCTGGACTGATTTATTTTGATTTTCCCATGATGTTAAGCAAAGAGACACTGAGTTTCAAGGTAGGCCTTGAAATACATCCACAGGTACACCTCCAATTGACTCAAATTATGTCAATTATCTTATCAGAAGCTTCTAAAGCCATGACCTCATTTTCTGGAATTTTCCAAGCTGTTTAAAGGCAAAGTCAACTTAGCATATGTAAACTTCTGACCCACTGGAATTGTGATACAGTCAATTTTAAGTGAAATGATCTGTCTGTAAACAATTGTTGGAAATATTACTTTTGTCATGCACAAAGTAGATGTCTATAGGCAGCTAGTGATGGCTGTTTAGCAGTCTGATGTCCTTGAGAAGCTGTTTTCCAGTCTCTCGGTCCCAGTTTTGATGAACCTGTACGGACCTCGCCTTCTGGATGATAGCAGAGTGAACAAGCAGTGGCTCGGGTGGTTGATGTCCTTGATGATCTTTTTGGCCTTCCTATGGCATTGGGTGCTGTAGGAATCCAGGAGGGCGGGAAGTTTGCCTCTGATAATGCATTGGGCAGACCACACCACCCTCTGGAGAGTTTTGCGGTTGTGGGCGGTGCAGTTGCCATACCAGGTGCCATACCAGGTTGTGATACAGCCCGACAGGATGCTCTCAATTGTGCATCTGTAAAAGTTTGTTATGGTTTTAGGTGTTAAGCCACATTTCTTCAGCCTCCTGAGGTTGAAGAGGCACTGTTGCGCCTTCTTCACCACACTGTCTGTGTGGGTGGACCATTTCAGTTTGCCAGTGATGTGTACACCAAGGAACTTGAAGCTTTCCACCTTCTCCACTGCAGTCCCATCGATGTGGATAGGGGAGTGTTCCTTCTGCTGTTTCCTGAAGTCCACGTCCTTTGTTTTGTTGATGTCGAGTGAGAGGTTATTTTCCTGGCACCACACTCCCAGAGCCCTCATCTCTTCCCTGTAGACAGTCTCATCGTTGTTGGTAATCAAGCCTAGTACTATTGTGTCGTCTGCAAACTTGATGATTGAGTTGGAGGCGTACTTGGCCATGCAGTCATGGGTGAACAGGGAGTACAGGAGTAGGCTGAGCATACACTGTTGTGGGGCCCCAGTGTTGAGGTTCAGCGAAGAAAAGGTGTTGTTTCCTACCTTCACCACCTGTGGGCGACCCGTCAGGAAGTCCAGGACCCAGTTGCACAGGGCCTTTGTTCAGACCCAGGGCTTCGAGCTTGATGATGAGCTTGGAGGGTACTATGGTGTTTAATGCTGAGCTATAGTCAATGAACAGCATTCTTAGATAGGTATGCTTCTTGTCCAGATGGGACAGGGTAGTGTACAGTGTGGTGGCGATTGCATCGTCTGTGGATCTTTTGGGGCGGTATGCAAATTGAAGTGAGTCTAGGGTGGCGGGTAAGGTGGAGGCGTTATAATCCTTGTCTAGTCTCTAAAAGCACTTCGTTATGACAGAGGTGAGCACTACGGGGCGATAGTCATTTAGTTAAATTACCTTTGCTTTCATAGGACAATGGTGGCCATCTTGAAGCATGTGGGGACAACAGACTGGGATAGGGTGAGATTGAATATATCTGTGAACACACCAGCCAGCTGGTCTGCGCATGCTCTGAGGATGCGGCTATGGATACCTTCTGGGCTGGCAGCCTTGCGAGGGTTAACACGCTTAAATGTCTTACGCGTGTTGGCCACGGAGAAGGAGAGCCCACAGTCCTTAATAGCGTTCCCCGTCAGTGGCACTGTATTATCCTCAAAGCGAGCGAAGAAGGTGTTCAGCCTGTCTGGAAGCAAAACTTTGGTGTCTGCGATGTGGCTTTTTCTCCTTTTATAATCCGTGGTTGTCTGTAGACACTGCCACATGCGTCTCGTGTCTGAGCCGTTGAACTGGAACTCAACTTTGTCCCTATATTGACGTTTAGCCTGCTTGATTGCTTTGTGGAGGGAATAACTACACTGTGTGTATTCTTCCATATTCCCAGTCTTCTTGCCCTGGTTAAATGTTGTGGTTTGTGCTTTCAGTTTTGCGCAAATCAAATCAAATGTATTTGTTACATACACATGGTTAGCAGATGTTAATGCGAGTGTAGCGAAATGCTTGTGCTTCTAGTTCCAACAATGCATTAATAACCAATGAGTAATCTAACCTAACAATTCCAAAACTACTACCTTATACACACAAGTGTAAAGGGATAAAGAATATGTACATAAAGATATATGAATGAGTGATGGTACAGAATGGCATAGGTAAGATTCAGTAGATGGTATCGAGTACAGTATATACATATGAGATGAGTAATGTGGGGTATGTAAACAAAGTGGCATAGTTTAAAGTGGCTAGTGATACATGTATTACATAAAGATGCAGTAGATGATATAGGGTACAGTATATACATATACATATGAGATGAGTAATGTAGGGTATGTAAACATTATATTAATGCTCCCATCTATCTACGGTTTCTGGTTGGGGTAGGTTTTAATAGACACAGTGGGTACAACATCTCCTATGCACTTCCTGATAAATTAATTAATCGTATTTAATGACTCCAACTGAAGTGTATGTAAACTTCTGACTTCAACTGTATATGTCAAAACGGCATTGGACTAATATACAGTGACATAGTATAGAGTACATTATATACATGTGTGATGCAATATTTACAAACAATTCAAGTGGCTAATGTGTCAATATTATTTTCTGAAGCTACTCTGAACATATCCTAGTCCACGTGATCAAAACATTCTTGAAGAGTGGATTACGATTGGTCAGACCAGAGTTGAATAGTCCTCACCACGGGTGCTTCCTGTTTGAGTTTCTGCCTATAGGAGGGGAGAAGCAAGATGGAATCGTGTTCCGATTTGCCGAATGGAGGGCGGGGGAGGGCCTTATATGCATTCTGGAAGGTAGTATAGCAATGGTCGAGGGTTTTAGCAGCGCGAGTACAGCAATCAATATGTTGATAGAATTTAGGAAACCTTTTCCTCAAATTTGCTTTGTTAAAATTCCCAGCTCTAATAAATAAATAAATGCAGCCTCAGGATATGTGGTTTCCAGTTTGCATTAAGTCCATTGAAGTTCTTTGAGGGCCACCATGGTATCTGCTTGGGGGGGATATAGACCGCTGTGGCTATTATTGACGAAAACTCTTTCGGAGATAGTACGGTCGGCATTTGATTGTGAGATATTCTAGATCGGGTGAACAGAATGTCTTGATTTGCTGTATGATATCAATTAAACCATAAGTCGTTAATCATAAAACATATACCTCCACCCTTCTGCTTCCCGGAGAGATGTTTGTTCCTGTCGGCGCGATGTACTGGGAACCCAACTGGCTTTACAGAGTCAGACAGTATATCTCGAGAGAGCCATGTTTTCATGAAGCAGAGTATGTTACAATCCCTGGTGTCTCTCTGAAAAGCAATTATTTTCATATTGTGTCTGTAAAGGCATACTGCGGACGAATGTAGACAAACTAATGTTACTCTTAATTCTTGCATTATAAAGTAGAGAAACCCATTATAGCCTCACAGACTGACTATCTGTTTGTTTTTGTTTTCTGCACAGTGGGAACAATCGATTCTGTTTCTAGAAAATCTGTTAAATGTGTAAGATATACTGTATAATACCTTATAAGTTCTTGGGAAAATAAAGGTATTCTATTCTATTGTCTTTACATATCATTAATTCAATTAATACAGTAACAAACAAGGCAAAGTAATTTTACAATGTACATCACTATCCCATGTAGATAACTAGAATTTCTAAATGGAGTTGTGGATATCAAGTAGCAATTTTAAGGCTTAATACATTGACTATTAGCTAAAGCGCCATTGAGGCCATTTTCATTTTGAAGTAGTCAATATTCTTCTTCTACTTCTTCTAGGAGTTGGCAAACAGACTGAAAGGGAGCATTCTGCCACCTAGAGTGGGTTGTTTGAAAAGGTATAAAGCTACGGTTTGTAATTTACTGCCATATCCAGTTATGGAATGTTTGCTCACCAGTATAATTCATTGGAATATCCCTTCTGGTGACCCGGATGTAATCACGTGCAGTGATGCCAACTTAGCAATTGTGTTGCTAGATTTAGCAACTTTTCAGACTACCCTGGCAACTTTCTTTTCAAACAGCACCTAGCAACAAATTTAGCTACTTTAAAAAATGTATTTAGAACTTTTAGCAACTTTTGAAAAGTGACTCAAACGCTAAAATGGACACATTCTCCCTCACACTCAGTCACAACACACGTGCCTGGCTGCAAAAGTGCATTGTGAGTGATGTCAGCAGCAGGCGCTCAGCTCGTGCACAGGCAGCAGCAGGCCAGCAGCTATTTCAGCAAATTGCAAATCATTGTTGGCTGACTGCAGCAGCAGTAGTACAGGTTCGACAAGCCAGACCCAATGAATATACACTGCTCAAAAAAATAAAGGGAACACTAAAATAACACATCCTAGATCTGAATGAATGAAATATTCTTATTAAATACTTTTTTCTTTACATAGTTGAATGTGCTGACAACAGAATCACACAAAAATTATCAATGGAAATCAAATTTATCAACCCATGGAGGTCTGGATTTGGAGTCACACTCAAAATTAAAGTGGAAAACCACACTACAGGCTGATCCAACTTTGATATAATGTCCTTAAAACAAGTCAAAATGAGGCTCAGTAGTGTGTGTGGCCTCCACGTGCCTGTATGACCTCCCTACAACGCCTGGGCATGCTCCTGATGAGGTGGCGGATGGTCTCCTGAGGGATCTCCTCCCAGACCTGGACTAAAGCATCCGCCAACTCCTGGACAGTCTGTGGAGCAACGTGGCGTTGGTGGATGGAGCGAGACATGATGTCCCAAATGTGCTCAATTGGATTCAGGTCTGGGGAACGGGCGGGCCAGTCCATAGCATCAATGCCTTCCTCTTGCAGGAACTGCTGACACACTCCAGCCACATGAGGTCTAGCATTGTCTTGCATTAGGAGGAACCCAGGGTCAGCCGCACCAGCATATGGTCTCACAAGGGGTCTGAGGATCTCATCTCGATATCTAATGGCAGTTAGGCTACCTCTGGCGAGCACATGGAGGGCTGTGCGGCCCCCCCAAAAAATATTTTGGAGGAAAGTGTTGTCGGTGAGAGACACAAGAAGTGGTCATATTTAGACATTTTGTGTGTTTACCAAGCAGAAGAAGCATGTTTTAATCCTTATTAAAAAGATAATCGGTGGAATGTTCCTGTATGGTTTTTTTTACGAAGCAGGGCGCCTATCAAGAGGGTTATTTCTGGGGTTGTGTAAGAAGTAAAGGCAGATGATATAACTGAAGACATACTGTAGATGGAGTGGTTGTTGCACGTTGACTGACCCGTATGGTGGATGGAGAAAATACATTTACTTCATCCATACTAGTGTTCTTTAATGAAGAGTCTTTCCCTTCTCATATAAAGTCAGGATTCATGAGTTTTTGTGCACAAACCCTTTCAGTGTCATTAATGCAGAAGTTTTGATCTCGTGTCAAATGCGGGTAGATGGGAAGAGTATCATATGCCAGATGAAGTGAAATGCTGCAATTGTCGTGGTGAACATGCGTCCGAATTCCTGGAGTGCCCTTTTAGGGTGAAGGAGACAGAGGTGGAAAGAGTAAGGGGTGTCCAGAGTGTCTCCTATCTGGAAGCGGAGAGAAGAGTGGAAGGAGCAAATGGCGGTGAAGGAACAATGGTAGTAGAGCCACACTAGTTTCTCATTAAACAAGGGATCATGAAATGTTACATGTTAAAAAGATGGACTTTGTATTATTTATTTCAATGGTTGTAAACTGTACAGCACAAGCTGAGTAGAAGTCTGAGAAAATTGGAATCATTGTGAATGCAGATTATAGTTTTTGGGATATTCATGATTTCACAGCGAGGCCTTGCAATAAATCTGATCGGTGAATGTTCAATCTCACAGGCCTCTGAGCCTGTGTAGGGATGCATTCTGAAATGGACTGTGATTGAATAAGTGGGATGCGTTTTGTTTGTTGAAGTGTTTTTTCCACAATTAATGTTTTTATTTTCTCTTTCAATACCCCGTCCAGCTGGTGACAGTAATGCACCATTAACATTGGGTGCCAACGGCCATCAAACCCCATCAATGGAGAAGGAAATGTGAAAGCTTATCGTCAGTTCTAAACAAGCTCCTGTTGGTCTTGAAGAATTGCAATCACAGAAGAATGAATTACGTTTAAACGTTTGTGATTTTAAATAGTTCTTAAAAATGCAATGTATCATAAAATGTATCATTCAGTTGATCATCTTTTATTTCGGCTCCAGTTCAAGTGTTCCCGTTCATTCATTGGCCTAAACATTATTAATGGAAAAACTTCTAGTTTTGTTGAGTTATTGCATGAATCCACAATTAAACCATGGATTGTTACAATAGAAAATGGGTAAATTGCAACTTTTTTAATAGACAGCTGGTTTTGATAGGCTCAATGTATTATGTCTACGTTTAAAGCAACATCTTACATTATTTCAAGTTGGAACTTTATGACTCATCGTCAGGTCCGGCAGTGCTAGTCGTCAAGGGTCCAAATTGCAGTGTCATAATAAATGTCCATCCTTCATTGGCGTATGGGCTAGTTTGAAGTATCTTTTAAACAATAACAAAACACTTCATTACAAATAATCGCTTTGCTAATGGTGTATGGTTGTAGGCAGTTCCTATTTCAATTCTGTCCGCCATCTTGGCAGCCATCTCTCCTGTTCTGTCTCTCTCACCTCTATCGCTTAGATTCTGCCAGTCCACTCTGTCTTCCATCTGTTTTCCACAAACAAGTGCTGTGACATGGAAATATGGCCGTGTGGGAACCCTAAACATACAGTGCCTTGCGAAAGTATTCGGACCCCTTGAACTTTGCGACCTTTTGCCACATTTCAGGCTTCAAACATAAAGATATAAAACTGTATTTTTTTGTGAAGAATCAACAACAAGTGGGACACAATCATGAAGTGGAACGACATTTATTGGATATTTCAAACTTTTTTAACAAATCAAAAACTGAAACATTGGGCGTGCAAAATTATTCAGCCCCTTTACTTTCAGTGCAGCAAACTCTCTCCAGAAGTTCAGTGAGGATCTCTGAATGATCCAATGTTGACCTAAATGACTAATGATGATAAATACAATCCACCTGTGTGTAATCAAGTCTCCGTATAAATGCACCTGCACTGTGATAGTCTCAGAGGTCCGTTAAAAGCGCAGAGAGCATCATGAAGAACAAGGAACACACCAGGCAGGTCCGAGATACTATTGTGAAGAAGTTTAAAGCCGGATTTAGATACACAAAGATTTCCCAAGCTTTAAACATCCCAAGGAGCACTGTGCAAGCGATAATAGTGAAATGGAAGGAGTATCAGACCACTGCAAATCTACCAAGACCTGGCCGTCCCTCTAAACTTTCAGCTCATACAAGGAGAAGACTGATCAGAGATGCAGCCAAGAGGCCCATGATCACTCTGGATGAACTGCAGAGATCTACAGCTGAGGTGGGAGACTCTGTCCATTGGACAACAATCAGTCGTATATTGCACAAATCTGGCCTTTATGGAAGAGTGGCAAGAAGAAAGCCATTTCTTAAAGATATCCATAAAAAGTGTCGTTTGAAGTTTGCCACAAGCCACCTGGGAGACACACCAAACATGTGGAAGAAGGTGCTCTGGTCAGATGAAACCAAAATGGAACTTTTTGGCAACAATGCAAAACGTTATGTTTGGCGTAAAAGCAACACAGCTGAACACACCATCCCCACTGTCAAACATGGTGGTGGCAGCATCATGGTTTGGGCCTGCTTTTCTTCAGCAGGGACAGGGAAGATGGTTAAAATTGATGGGAAGATGGATGGAGCCAAATACAGGACCATTCTGGAAGAAAACCTGATGGAGTCTGCAAAAGACCTGAGACTGGGACAGAGATTTGACTTCCAACAAGACAATGATGCAAAACATAAAGCAAAATCTACAATGGAATGGTTCAAAAATAAACATATCCAGGTGTTAGAATGGCCAAGTCAAAGTCCAGACCTGAATCCAATCGAGAATCTGTGGAAAGAACTGAAAACTGCTGTTCACAAATGCTCTCCATCCAACCTCACTGAGCTCGAGCTGTTTTGCAAGTAGGAATGGGAAAACATTTCAGTCTCTCGATGTGCAAAACTGATAGAGGCATACCCCAAGCGACTTACAGCTGTAATCGCAGCAAAAGGTGGCGCTACAAAGTATTAACTTAAGGGGGCTGAATAATTTTGCACGCCCAATTTTTCAGTTTTTGATTTGTTAAAAAAGTTTGAAATATCCAATAAATGTCGTTCCACTTCATGATTGTGTCCCACTTGTTGTTGATTCTTCACAAAAAAATACAGTTTTATATCTTTATGTTTGAAGCCTGAAATGTGGCAAAAGGTTGCAAAGTTCAAGGGGGCCGAATACTTTCGCAAGGCACTGTATAAAGTTGATCAATTTAATCTGTTTCGATTAATGAAAGATGAAGAAGGTCCTCATGCTTCCAAAACCGTACCGCAAGCAATGGGGGTTAATGTTCAGACAGAGTGTAGCAGCTCTTAACAACCCCCCCCCCCCCAAGGAAGATGCCTTCGTCCAATAACTCTTATGTGTAATGTAATGCAACTGAGAGTCATGATCAAGGGCTAGGGATGTATGGCAGGCTACTGTAGAGTCGTAAGAGTGGCCTTTTGGTGTTAGCTGTTATCAGTAATTTGTCTTGATTCTAAAGACAAATGTCAGTGCTTTGAATAGAGAACACCACTTGTCATCTCTTGTTGTTGCAGGCCTAGATTGTTTGTTGAACTGTAGATTATGGAAAATGCAAATAGCCAAGTGAAGTAAGTAATGGGAGAAAAGATTTGAAGTGTTAGCAAGGTAAAATGTTACTCTGAATTATATTTTTCCTGGCTCTATAACTTTCATACCTCACTATAGTCTTTGTCATGAGGGAAAATTCAAAGAACAGACAAAACCCACCTAAAAGCCATGACAACTTTATGGGGTATATTTTGTATCATATGCTTGGCTACTATTGCAGTTTGCAGAGGAATTGCCAAATATTCTGAACAAAATATAAACGCAACATGTAAAGCATTGGTCTCATGTTTCATGAGCTGAAATAAAATACCCCAGAAATGTTCCACAAGCACAAAATGCGTATTTCTCTCAAATTGTGTGCACACATTTGTTTATATCCCTGTTAGTGATCGTTTCTCGTTTGCCAAGATAATCCATCCACCTGTGTCACGACTTTAGCCGAAGTTGGTCCCTCTCCCCTCTTGTTCGGGCAGCGTTCGGCAGTCGACGTCACCGGCCTTCTAGCCACCGCCGATCCACTTTTCATTTTCCATTTGTTTTGTCTTAGTCTTACACACCTGGTTTCACTCACCCAATTACCTGTTTATTATTTAACCCTTTGTTCCCCATGTTTGTTTGTGAGTGATTGTTCTTTGTAAACCGTTATTTGTGGGCTCGTATATTTGCCTTGTATTTTTGAGTAAAGTACGTTGTTTACTCATTTCTGCTGTCCTGCGCCTGACTCTCTACACTAGCTACACACAGGACCACATTAAAACCTGACAGGTGTGGCATATCAAAAGCTGATTAAACAGCATGGTCATTACAGAGGTGCACCTTGTGCTGGGGACAATAAAAGGCCACTCTAAAATGTGCAGTTGTGTCAAACAACACAATGCCACAGATGATTCCAATTTTGAAGAAGTGTGCAATCGGCATGCTGACTGCAAGAATGTCCACCAGAGCTGTTGCCAGAGAATTGAATGTTCATTTCTCTACTTTAAGCCTCCTCCAACATTGTTTATAGAATTTGGCAGTACATCCAAACACCCTTGAAACCACGTGTAACCATGCCAGCCCAAGGACCTTCACATCCAGCTTCTTCACCTACGGGATCGTCTGAGATCAGCCACCACGACAGCTGATGAAACTGAGGAGTATTTTTGTCTGTAATCAAGCCCTTATGTTGGGAAAATGTATTCTGAATTGTCGGGCCTGGCTCCCAAGTGGGTATATATAAACGCAACAATTTCAACGGTTTTACTAAGTTACAGTTCATATAAGGAAACCAGTCCATTGAAATACATTCCTTGGGCCCTAATCTATGGCCTTCACATGACTGGGCATATGCCCACCCACTTGGGAGCCAGGCCCACCCATGCCTGCACCCCTGCCCAGTCATGTGAAATCCATACATTAGGGGCTAAGGAATTTATTTCACTTGTCTGATTTCCTTATATGAACTGCAATAGTATATTTTTGTTCAGTATAATTAAAGGAAACTATTCCCCTCTGTTTAAGTTCAGTCTTGGGTCAATGTATAATTAAATGTCAAATAGAAATGTATGGTTGAAGATAGAAGAGTGGAATGCACTAGTTAAAATTTGTGTAAATGTTTGTTCCTTTTATTTAAAAAAAAGTTGTATGTTTTGTAGTATTGACAGTATCTCTCATACCCATTGTAACTTGCCTATTTTACCACAGAATGTAATTTTAACAATGTATGTTTTTATTTGCATTAATGCAAATAAAAACGATTCATTAATGTTGAAGGCTGCTTCCATTTTGAAGGACTGTCTATTACTTGTGTTGTTAGTCATTACGTTGATTTAGCTATGCGTGGACATACAAGATAGGACTTGACAATGTGGCAGGCAAGACAGTAGAATAACCAATTCCACAAAGAGATATTATTACATGGCAGTGCTCCACCCTCTTTTCACAGACCTGTCCAAGTACCGTATAGGTTTATGTCAGGACTGGTGGTGAACATAAGGTAATGCAGATGACTATCACACTATTTCACTTCCAGATTTCAGGACAACAATAAAAAAAACACCGGAACTCTTGTTGTGCAGTCTTTATTACATTAAAATATTTATATGCTTTTGTAAATGTTTTTTTTTTTTTTTAATATGTCAGGTGTTGACAGAGCATGATAGAATTTAACTTCAACAGACATGATTCACATAGTTCCCATCAGTATTTCTGATCTACCTCTTATGAACCTACACTACAATCATTCTAAATAATCATTGTTATGGGTTCATTGAACATCTGGTAATCAAACCATGTTCCATATACAATGAAATGTAAACAAAGGAAAGGAGTACAGAAATGAACCTTCAGAAAAGTTTCCTATGAGATCAACAGCTGCACAACTAAGTTGACATCTTCAGCTGATGCCCTAATTACATAGAGGATATATAAGAAATCATTTTAGAATGGGAAAACTGGGCGGTTAAGGGTGAATTACCATCGTGCCATGTATCTACAGGCAATAGTCAAAATTGGATTTCCATTCGACCTTTGTTAATAAAGGCCTTGTACAGTAGGTCTCATTGGGGTACATGGTGGCTTTCACTGTTGGATCCTCAAACATGCATTCCGTCCACTTCTTGAGCTCAGTGGGAATAAGAGAAGAGATGTATTTTATTTTTTGAAATGAGACTAATGAGCCCTTGTCGATCGCAGTGCACTTTAGTTGAGCCAAACTATATAAATCACTCAAGTAACAGGACCATCTCATAAAACCTGTGAGAGACGCAATAAGAATATGGAGGATTTTGTAGACTGCTATTCATACACTAGGGCCAGTATTCACAAAGCATTTCAGAGTAGGAGTATGATCACACTATCGTATGATCAGGGGGGACCAGAGCCCTTATCCAAAAAGCGTCCCAGAGTAGAACATTTGTCGCATGTGCTGAGAATAAACTCTTATGGGTAAAAATAAAAACTATGAATGAAACCTCTTTATTCATAAGAGTCCCACTTAGGAGACAGATACTTAGGATCTAATGAGCTCAGTGTTGCCAACTCATTTTCAGGGTAAGTTGCTAGAGGCAGGTTGATTTGTTGCTAAAAGTTGCTAAATGACGTTGTGATGTCATTGCGTGATAACGTAAAACTGCGTCATTACATAGAATAAACAATAACGTTACTCAAATTGACTGGCCATCTCGGCAAAAAATATGATTTGACATTTGTTCAGGTTACAGACTCCCACTCTTTTCTGTACTTCTGGCTGTGCAATTTTGATTGAGACATGTTGATTGATGTTGTAAGTTCTGTTCAAGTTCAAACATTCGTGACCAACTATATTCATTGGGTTTGGCTCGTCGAACACGTACTACTGCTGCTGCAGTCAGCCAACAATAATTTTCAATTTGCTGAAATTGTTGCTGGCCTGCTGCGGCCTGTGCACGAGCTGAGTGCCTGCTGCTGACATCACTCACAATGCACTTTTGCAGCCAGGCACATGTGTTGTGACTGAGTGTGTGACAGAGAAAATCGTTTTTGTGTCATTTAGAGGGAAAAGGTGTGCAGTGTAGCATTTGAGTCACTTTTCAAAAGTTGCCAAAAGTTCAAAATACATTTTTAAGTAGCTAAATTTGTTGCTAGGTGTTGTTTGAAAAGAAAGTTGCCAGGGTAGTCTGAAAAGTTGCTAAATCTAGCAACACAATTGCTAAGTTGGCATCACTGAATGAGCTGCCCTAACCAGTTGAGTTAATAGCAGGTGTCATTATAATAGAAAAAGGCAGTGAGTCAATGGTTCCTGCGCCACATGCAACTGCTTTGGAGTTGCTAACATAATGTTTTGGTATATGATCACTCCATAAATAATGTAGACCTACATGCAACAGTGTCTCTTGCGCTTTTGACAATGATGTTGCATGATGCCTATTTCACATGATATGCCTAAATACTTAAAACCACTAGTCCAATGAATACGTTTCTTTCGATTATTGAATTAGCTACATCATGTTATTATTGAAGCGCAACATCACATAAAAATAAACAAAAATCCCTAAATTGGGCATGCTTAAAGTTGGGAAATTGAAGGCATCTAGGACTTATGTTAATTTTGATTTGTGTTTGATGGGAAAAAAATCAACATTTGTTTCAAACGTATGCAATGTTGTATGCAACCCAGACAGCACACATACATCTCACAGAAGTCAGCCTGAAGGCGGGATATAATTAGTAGATCGGGGTCCATTTAGAAGGTTGGCACGAGGGCGTGTAGACATCGAAATGGGGCCGAGTGTAACAATGCTGCCTTCTCTCGATGCATAATCATTCCTCACCCGCTGGGGCCACATTTCACATCTTTTATGCATAGCCTACCCATGGACAGTCAAACATCTACGGGTCATGGTTGGCAATACTTTTACCAGAAAAGATGTATAAAGCCTATAAGCTTAAATTAATTAATTCAAAACGCATTTTCTGACAACAGGACACCACTTGGCTCAAATGTTATCATTTTTTGTAAATATATTCATCACACATTCACTGCAAAAATCAATTAGCCTGTAATAAAACCTTAATTCCATCTTTATCGAGCTAACTGGACACCATCTGCATTAGATATATTTTTGTTACATGTGATGTTTCAGTTTCTCTGTTCCTTGTTTCTCTCTTTATGCTGGAGTTCTTTTAAGAACTTGATTGTATAGCAGTAGCCTGATAAACATTAACTTGAACCTTTTCTTTTCATTTTACTTACAAACAAAATCCCTTATAGTCCATTATAGTCCCATTTAGCTCAGTTGGTACAGCATGGTGCTTGAAAAACCAGGGTTGAGGGTTCAATTCCCATGGGGGACCAGTATGAAAATGTATGCACCCACCACTGTAAGTTGCTCTGTAGAACACTCTCTGCTAAATGAAAAGCATATTGTGTTTCATTATTGCCAGTGTAATTTTGCTAATAATATTTTATATATTTTCCATTCAAATTTGATGTTAACACTCATTTGGTAATGAGTATTTCAAATCGTGTAGTGAAACATTATTTGCTGTTGGATCCGACCTCAAATAAAGGTATTTTTAATGTTGTCTGTAGAGAGCTAGAGGCATCAACATCAAGTCACTTTCCCCGGTCAATTGTAAGTGCAGTTATTGTGAAGTAGAAACGTCTAGGAGCAACAACGACTCAGCTGCGAAGTGGCAGGCAACACAAGCTCACAGAACGGGGATGATGAGTGCTGAAGCGCCTAGCGCGTAAAAATTGTCTGTCATCGGTTGCAACACTCACTACCAAGTTCCAAACTGCCTCTGGAAGCAATGTCATCACAATAACTGTTCCTAGAGAGCTTCCTGATATGGGTCTCCATGGCCGAGCACCCACACACAAGCCTAAGATCACCATGCGCAATGCCAAACATCAGCTGGAGTGGTGTAAATCATTCCACCATTAGACTCTGGAGCAGTGGAAATGTGTTCTCTGGAGTGATGAATTCCGCTTCACCATCTGGCAGTCCGACGGACGAATCTAGGGTTTGCTAGGAGAACGATACGTGCCCGAATGCATAATGCCAACGGTAAAGTTTGGTGGAGGAGGAATAATGGTCTGGGGCTTTTTGCCATTGCTCCGGCCAGGCCCCTTAATTCAAGTGAAGGGAAATCTTAACACAACAGCATACAATGACATTCTAGACGATTCTGTGCTTCCAACTTTGTGGCAAAGGGCCCTTTCGTGTTTCAACATGAGTCTTGTGGAGCACACACCCATTTGCTTAAGTCTCTATTTGTTAGAAACGAAACTATGACAATAACCACATAACCCTCCCATTGGAAGATAACAATTTGGTCCATACAGTATAAAATCAGGATAGTCAGTGAGGTATCTAATCAGACACTAATTTTCTTTGTCGTGAAACAGACACTCATTTTCTTTGTCGAGACCACAAGATGGCTTTCTCTTGCCCAACTACGAAGTAAGTGATCTCTCTCTCTCACTCACACATAAACAACAAGTAATTGGTTCATCATCCATGTCTGAAATATTTCCCTTAAGTATTGTTAGTTCTAAACTATTTTGATTGAACTGCTGTCTTTTTTTAAACCAGAATGGCTCAGACCTCCTTGAAAATTAGGCTGCAGGGTTTGGAATGCCACTTCACCTGGAAGCTGGACGACAACAGATCTAAACTTCAAAGCCTCAGAGAATCCATGATTGACATCAGCAGCAGCGAGGGGGTTCTCTGTTCCTGGACGGGTCATCTGTACAACTTCCTGGCTTACCTACACCACGCTTTGGGCTCCACAGAGGACGCTCTTCAATGCCTGAAGAAGGCTGAAGAGGCCATTCACCTAAACAGCCCAGACGACGTGGAGCTAAGTCTGGTGGTCCACTATGGGAACTTGGCCTGGGTGCACTATCACCAAGGGGAGCTGACAGAGAGCCAGACCTATGTGGAGAAGGTGGGGAGACTACTGCGGGACAACCCCTCACCCTGCCCAGGTGTAGTGTGGGGAGAAAGGGCCTGGACTTTGAATAAGTTTGATGTAAGCAAGAAAGCAGAAGCACTAGATTGCTTCCGGAAGGCCTTAAAGGGGGACCCTCAGAACAAGGTGCTGCGCTGCGGCTACGCCATGGCGTTTAATAAATCTGTTGAAAATAAAAACATTACCCCGAAGCTGCGATCTGAGATGTTGGAGCACCTACGGATTGCTAGAGAATTGGATCCAGAAGATTTGTACATCACAGTGATGTACCTGCAGAGGCTTGCAGAGAGCGGCCAGGTTGAGGAAGCACGTAAACTCTCAAAGGAAGTGATAGAGAAGCCTTTGGACAGCTTTGGTGGATTTGGAATCTTGCTATATTTTTTACGAGATTACGTCTCTCATGATTCAAGCATTGACCTGGCAAGAAGGACCCTGGAGAGACACCCCAATTCACGCCAGCTGAAGAGACATCTTGGGAAGTGTTACAAATGGAAGATTTTCTCTCAAGAAGAGAAAAGGAACCCAATGAGGCATATTCTGATTGAAAATGCAGTCAGCCTTTATGAAGAGGTGGTCGCACTCTACCCAAAATCCCTTGCAGCTAAACTGGAACTGTCTGCCATGTACAAAGAATCTGGCAGAGTTGATAGAGCAGATAAGATGTTCGAGGACCTGCTTCTTGATAGGGAAGGAATGGAACCACAGAATTTACAAAAAATCTACAACTGGTATGCCCAACATCTGTTTTATGCAAAACAAGATGCTTCCAGGTCAATTGATTTCCACAAGAAGGCAGTAGAGATTATGCTACCCACTGACCAACGTGATAGCAGTATTCATGTTCTGTTGTCCATTGTCCGTAATGGAGGTGACAGAGCGAAGGAAATTGTGAACTTTCTGGATGGCCTTGATGGAGAAGGTGCTGTCGGAAAATTCTAAACCTTTTTTCCAATAAAGGCTTGAATTAAGTAGAACTGTCTGCTGAATCAGTCAAATGTGCATCACCTTTTTAATATTGATTAATGTAGAAAATATATTTACTATACCAAACACCACTAGGAAAAATCTAGGGCAATCTAGGACACAGTTTGATTTAGAAGAAACTGAATACCTTAGTATTAAAAAGATCTGCACTCAATTGCATGACCATCAATACTAAAACTTGAAAGTAAATTCAATGCTGATAATAAAGTCTTATAAATATGTAGGCCAACATGACAAACATCTGTCTGGAATCCACATTTTGAATTGAGTCTGTAAAAATGTACTTTGGACTAATGTACTGTAGACAAACGAATATGTTATTTTACATGTTTCATTATAGAGTAGAGGCCCTGTATAGCCTCACAGACAGACTATCCAGAGCAATAGGATCGTATTGCTTTTATTTTCTTCACACTGGACACAATAGATTGTGTTCCTGGAAAAGGTATGTAATGTGTAATATTGTACTGTCAAATATATTGTAAGTTCTTGTGAAAATAAAGGTAGTATGTTAAGAGATCATTAATTAAAGAAATACAGTAACAGCAAACAATTCCAAGTTATTTTATAATACACCACTATCCCAGTAGTTTACTACAATTTCCTAATGCATAGCTGTGGATATCTAGTTGAAATTGTACAACAAAATACATTGACTATGACCAGCTATGGTCTGCGTTTGATTAAGGCTCTGAAGGTCATGCATACGGTATAAGGTCATGGTACACAGTCAGAGACAGAACACCACAATACAGCACAGAATGTTTCAGTGGAAAGCAATGGGGAATGAAGTGTGACAATGGTCAGTTGGCATCAAAATACATCTTCTCCGTAGTAGCTCCAGAAATCACAGCATCATTTGGGCGGCAGGTATTCTAGTGGTTAGAGTGTTGGGCCAGTAACCGAAAGATTACTAGATTGACTCCCCGAGCTGACAAGTTAAAAAGCTGTTGTTCTGACCCCGAACAAGGCAGTTAAGAAGGCTGTTCCTAGGCCGTCATTGTAAATAAGGATTTGTTCTTAACTGACTTAACATTGCTCCTTCAGTTTTATACAGACAACTACTTATCTCGAAAGGGTTTGACAAAAAAAATGATTTTATGTGTATAAGGCGCCACCTGGTGTTTTAATGAAGACAATCCATAACTCTCCATCATCTCATGCGTCACAACCAGTTTAGCATCCATAAATTCACCCATGTGTCTCTATTTGTCATTGATTGACTGACCTGCTGAAGTCCGGTCAAGGAAAACTCCTGGCCTTAAACATAACATTCTCATTCCATCTCTCTTCTCCTGTCTCTGGTGGTGGTAGCTATTCATAGTAGGTGAATCCAGTGTGAGGAATATGTGAACCCTGGGCTCGTTAATATACATTCTGTCCCGTACTCTTCGATTGTATATCCTGTTTCTCTATTTGGTTATCTCTCCCCTAACCTAATCTGTCAGGCCTCCCCAACATCCTGGATCTGACATGAAGAAAAAAAACTTTCGGGGGAGGTTCTCTTCTGCACTGTTCAACCAATCCAGTAAATGTGGAGTCACCTCGTGTCTGCCAGCAGGGGAGGACCTAACACCTCAGCTCGTGCTGTATGGGGTGGGCCGAAGGCCCATTCCATCAAAGGCCTTCACCAAGCTCTGGCCCACCCTCACGTGCCTGAAGGAAGCACTGTGGTCCTCCCGTAACCTGCTGGTAGCGAAAAACGTAGAGACCACCCCCCAGGCAGTGGCCACGGTAGCCACGGAAGCCCTGGGGTGGTACGGAAGGAAGGGGGCCTCGACCCCAGGCGAAGGGTCCCCCACAACACCCTAGGTCCCGGCGGCCACGGCCTGACAGCGCTGCGGCGCCTAGGGCGATGCGCCTAGGGGAGGGATCTCCTCTGGGCCCCGAAGGATGGGACGATGATCTATTCAGAAGAGCAGGATGAGGTGAGCTTGATAAAGGACTCACCCCGCTCCTGTACAAGGGACCGAAGACAGCCTTTTAACAAAGTGACTTTTTAACATGTTTTTCATGTCTTAAAAATGTTTTACCTTTGTTAGATCATTAGTACACATTTTAAATGGCTTTTACAGATTTGATGTTTTTACAAGGAAAGTACTTTTATTCATGGTTGTTTTCATTGGTTTTAACAACATGTACTTTTTAACAAATTTAAATGTAACTTTCAAATGCTGTGTTTTATGCTTTGTTGCCGTTTTTATGTGTATCAATGATGTAAAAAATGTATGAGCTGTTTTTAAAGGAATGTGTCAATAAAACTTTTCCAAAAGAAAAAAGTAACTGTGGAGTAGTTCAAATGGAGTGTCGCCACAGATAGAACAATGAGACAGATATTTCACTAGGTGTATAAATGTGAAGCATCCGGAAGCATCCGCCAGCAAGCCTATTTGCGGGCAATGGGAGAAGATGGAATGAGATGGATTTTGATCGACATCCTGCAAATCTTCACATCAATGAAACATTTGATCTCAATGCAGTTTTCTGTTCCCAAAACTAAAATATGTTATGAACAGAACATACAAAGTTTTGTAGACTTCACCCTTTGCCAAAGCTTTTAAAAAATTGCGCTGTTTAAGAGTGCAAAGGTGAATTGAGTTCTTACACACACACACACACACACACACACTTCAGAGTAGGCGTTCCCAAACGGAAATATGCAGCTGTAGACTAGAATGCGCCAATAGGTTCTGCCCACTATGACTCATTTGTTCCTATTGGAAACGACAAGCTTTTTATTTTATTTTTGTCTAACGTTTTTGTCTCTTTTTTTTACAACACAATTTTTGATTGTTTTAATGTATTTAGAAGCCCTCGAATGAATTACATCCAAAATCAAGGCAACATTTCTTCAGCCAATGGCTGGGCCACAAATTCAATACTAAAATATCCAACTTGTCATGTCTGATGCAACAAAAACTATTCTAATGACATGCCACTATCGTTGTTGTCTCGTTGTTAACGTCCAAAAGCGGATTTGGTTCACAAGCTCTCTTTCCATTTCTTCTGAAAACCAGAACCAGATCTGGTTAGGGGACTCGGCAGAGGCACAGATAATCGATTATATTGACCAGAAACTCCAGAGAGAAATAGTAATTACGTATTTTTGAGGCACACGAACTCTGAATTGTGTTTTTGTAGTTTTGTTTTTGGATAAACGCCAAAAATAAGGTCAGCGGCAAACACAGGTTTAGGAGATCTTAAACGTGTTTTTGTAATCTTTATCAGGCTAATGTCACTTAAAAAAATAAATAATTTAAAAGCACATAAAGGCTTCATCATTAATAAAGGTCATGTTAACTGACTTATATTATTTCACAGAATCATGTATGTTAACCTCAGACCTTATTTTCGGCATTTAGTCCAAAACCCTTCTCTTTCCCAATAAATAATCCACATTGGAATACATGAACCAAAGATTATGGTCATACTGACAAAATACATGTTTCACAGCCATAACAATGGGAGTTGTTGTTCACAAAGCGGCACAGAGAGCTGTCTAGCTCCCGCTTATCCTTTCTTTGGATTGGTGGATATATCTCATTATTGTAAACCTCTTTTGAATATTCGATGAGGGTTGTTGACGTCAACCGCCCATATTCAATAGAGAGATGCTATGCTACTAACCTCAGACCATGCATCTCAAGACAACTCTGATTACGTTATTTTTTTCAAAGTTGCTGGGTTGCCACGCACACTCGTAACAGCAATTAGCAGTAATTAGCATTACGAAACCTATTTTCAATCAAATAAACCTCACGTAGCAAATAAGCCATGCATTTTTTTATTTACCAAATTCGAAACTCCATACAATTGATTTCCTTACAAAAAGTCCTTGCTTGGTTGGGGAAACAACAAAAAAACGTCATGCTGGAGGGAGACAAAATTTCCCCCGAGTTGGGTCTTCCTCTCTAGCTGAACGAACCAGAGGAAATGTATTTCCAGGTTTAATGACTACAACAAAGATATGTACAGTGGGGCAAAAAAAGTATTTAGTCAGCCACTGTCCACTATCCCAAAATATGTTTTCTGTATAGTTCACAGTGAGCAAATGAAGAAATGAGCTGGGCAAAGTCAAGCACGAGATACTGGCGCGTTGTAGCAACTATTTGCATATTGTCGTTAGGTAACGCCTTCTCTGTGAAGTACGCGTGTGCACAAACTCAATTCAAAATTGCACTCCTTCTAAACAACGCATTTTTTTTTTTTTTACTTTAGCATTGTGTCAACTCTATAAAACTTAGTGCACTGTGTTCGTAACATATCTTAGTTTGGGGAACTGAAAAATGTATTGAGATCAAATTTTTCATCGATGAGCCAATTAACAGGCCCAGTTTGACCAGAGATACTTTAGAGGAGACGGAAAACTCCATAATTCTCTTGATAACGTCATTGACGATGCATGGGCAACGTACACAAAGGGTGTGCATTCTGAGCTATTTTGGGACACAGAGCGTCTCTCCTTCAAAAGGGTGAATGGGAGTCAATTGGGTGCCAGCTCAAATCAAATCAAATGTTATTGGTCACATACACATGTTTAGCAGATGTTATTGCGGGTGTAGTGAAATGCTTGTGTTCTTAGCTCCAACAGTGTAGTAATATCTAACAATACACACAAATCTAAAAGTAAAGTAATGGAATTAAATAAATATTAGGACGAGCAATGTCGGAGTGGCATTGACTAAAATACAGTACAATAGAGTACAGTATATGGATATGAAATGAGTAAAGCAATATGTAAACCTTATTAATTACGGTGCAGGGTTGAGTAACCAGGTGGTAGCCAGCTAGTGATGCCTATTTAACAGTCTGATGACCTTGAGACAGAAGCTGTTTTTCAGTCTCAGCTTTGATGCACCTGTGCTGACCTCGCCTTCTGGATGATAGCGGGGTGAACAGGCCGTGGCTTGGGTGGTTGATGTCCTTAACAATCTTTTTGGCCTTTCTGTGAAATCGGATGCTGTAGGTGTCCTGAAGGGCAGACAGTGTTCCCCCGGTGATGCGCTGGGCAGACTGCACCACACCTGGAGAGCCCTGCAGTTGCGGGCAGTGCAGTTGCCGTACCAGGCGGTGATACAGCCCAACAGGATGCTCTCAATTGTCCATCTGTAAGAGTTTGTGAGGGTCTTAGGGACCAAGCCAAATTTCTTCAGCCTCCTGCGGTTGAAGAGGCGCTGTTGTGCCTTCTTCACCTCACTGTCTCTGACCATTTCAAATCATCAGTGATGTGTACGCTGAGGAACTTGAAGATTTCCACCTCCACTGCGGTCCCTTCAATGTGGATAGGGGTCTGCTTCCTCTGCTTTTTTCTGAAATCCACAATCAGCTCCTTTAGTTTTGTTGACGTTGAGGGAGAGGTTATTTTTCAGGCACCACTCTGCCTGGGCCCTCACCTCCTCCCTGTAGGCTGTCTTTTTTTATTTGTTTTTTATTTAACCTGTCAGATAAGAACATATTCTTATTTACAATGACGGCCTATACCGGCCAAACCCGAATGACGCTGGGCCAATTGTGTGCCACCCTGTCTCGTCATTGTTGGTAATCAGGCCTACTATGGTTGTGTCTTCGGCAAACCTGATGAATGAGTTGGAGGTGTGATTGACCACACAGTCATGGGTGAACAGGGAGTACAGGAGGGGGATGAGTCCTACCTACCCTTGTGGGAACCCTGTGTTGAGGAACAGTGAAGTGGAGGTGTTGTTTCCTACCTTCACCACCTGGGGGCGGCCAGTCAGAAAGTACAGGACCCATTTGCACAGGGCGGGGTTCAGACCCAGGGCCCAGAGCTTGATGATGGTACAATGGTGTTGAAGGTTGAGCTATTGTCAATGAACAGCATTCTTAGATATAAGTATTTGATGAGAGGGCGGAAAATGAGGTTTTGTTTGAAACTGTTAGTGAGTTAGGTGAAGATAATAGCACAGAGAGTGAGAATGAGTGGGTTACAGTGGAAAAAAAGGGAAACAAGAAATGTACAGTTGTGGTGGAAACTAGGAAACCCCTAGACTCATTTTTAGTCGGAGTGAGGGTATTGGACCAATGCTACCTGGGAAATCTGTTTAACGTCTCTAGGAAAATCTGGAATGTGTTGAAGGAAAGTGTTAAGTCAGTGAGAATCACAAGAAGTGGTCTTATTTAGATGTTTCATGTCTGCGGAGCAGAAGAAGCATGTTTTAATACTCAAAAAGATAATCGATGGAATGCTTCCTGTATGGATTTTCTGAAGCAGGGCGCCTATCAAGAGGGTTATTTCTGGGGTTGCGTAAGAAGTAAAGGCAGATGATATAACTGAAGACATACTGTAGATGGATGGAGTGGTTGTTGCACGTTGACTGACCTGTAATGGTGGATGGTGAAAATACATTTACTTCATCCATACTAGTGTTCTTTAATGAAGAGTGTTTCCCTTCCCATATAAAGTCAGGATTCATGACTTTTGTGCACAAACTATTTCAGTGTCATTAATGCAGATGATTTGGTCATATGTCAAATGTGTGCAGACGGGAAGAGTATCATATGCCAGATTAAATTAAATGCTGCAATTGTGGTGGCGATCATGCGTCCAAAATCCTGGAGTGCCCTTTTAGGGTGAAGGAGACCGAGGTGGAAAGAGTAAGGGGTGTCCAGTGTCTCCTATCTGGAAGCTGTGAGAAGAGTGGAAGGAGCGAGTGGCGGTGAAGAAACAATGGTAGTAGAGCCACACTAGTTTCTCATTAAACAAGGGATCATGAAATGTTACATGTTAAAAAGATGGACTTTGTATTATTTATTGTAATGGTCATAAACTGTACAGCACAATCAAAGAAGAAGTCTGAGAAAATTGGAATCATTATGAATGCTGATTAATGTTTTTTAGATTTTTGCTATTTCACAGCCGAGGCCTTGCAAGAAATCTTGTCTTTGAATGTTCCACTCTCACAGGCCCCTGAGCCTGTGTAGGGATGCAGTTTGGAATGGACTGTGATTGAAAAACGTGAGATGCGTTTTGTTTGTTGAAGTGTCTATTTTTTGTATTTTGTATGATGTAATTTTCCCCACTTTTCTGCAATGGATTTTTGTATTTTCTCCTTCAATATCCCGTCCAGCTAATGTACTATCAAAATTGGATGCCAAACGCCGTTTAACCCAAATGAAGAAGAAGGAAATGAGAAGGCTGAACCAAAGATTTTTATAAATTAAACAAGAAATCCTATTGCACGTTCTAGCACACGTCTGCATATTTCCGTTAGGGAACGCCTACTTTGTGACGTGTGCAATAACTCAATTTGTCTTTGCACTCCTAAACAGCGCAATTTAAAAAAAACTTTTGCCACGGGTAAAGTCAAGAAAACTTTTCCCACTCTGTTCATAACCAATTGTAGTTTGGGGAACAGAAAACTGTATTGAGATCAATTGTTCAATCGATGAGAAAATTTACAGAATGTCGGCCAAAACGCCAGTAGTCTTCCTCTCACTACCATATTTGTTAGGGAGTGGAAACGCCAACCGGATGCTTCACATTTATACATCCAGTAAAATATCTGTCTTATTGTTCTGTCTGTGGCTGAACCACTTCTTCCTCATTCGCACATTTCAGAGTTTGCGTTTCCCCGGTTCTAAATAATCTCCTGTTTGTCTTGAAGAATTGCAATCGCAGAAGAATGAATTATGTGAGATCTGACATCACTTAAAGGTTCGTGATTTTAAATAGTAAATCAAAATGCAATTTATCGTTTAGTTGATAATGTTTTATTTCGGCTCTCGTTCGAGTGTTACCGTTTATTCATTGGCCTAAACGTTATTACGGGAAAAAAAAACGTTTTATTGAGTTATTGCGGTAATCCACAATTATCTATGGATTGTCAGAAGAAAATGGGTGAATTGCTTATATATACACACACACATATATATATATAGCTTGTTTTGATAGCTTCGATGTATTCTATCCGTATTTATGGAAACATCTCATTCTTTCAAGTTGGCACTGTGTGACTCATCCTCAGGTCCGGCAGTGCTAGTCGTCAGTGGTCCAATTTGAAGTGCCATTCTGTTTTTCTATCCTTCATTAGCCTATGGGCTATTTTGAAGTACCCTAGAAACAATAACAAAACATCATTGCCAGTAATCACTTTGCTAATGGTGTGTGGTTGTAGGCAGTTACTATTTCAGGCAGAGAGTACTGCAATTTTGTAAAAGTTTTTTTGTTTTATGGTTTTCCATTGAGTCAGTGTATTTTATTTTGTCCCCTTTAAGTTATGGGTTGTAAGTAGCACAATATTGGACTAAAGGAGCTAGCGTTACTCCTTTGTCAAAGAACCATACAAATACTCCATCTGAACGTGAAATTGATTCTCAATTGCTGTATGTCTCTGGAAACATAAATCCATCTACTTTCATATCAAAATAATTTCACAAATGCAAAAAACACACTTAATGTACACTGTTTAACCGGTTTAACACAATTGCAGACGACAGTTATTTTACAGTGACAGCACGTTTGTGGAGTCAGTCTTCTGTTTATACACAGGTGGTCGGAGACACAGATAGCTAATTAGCACAGGTAGTCCACTTTGGGATTGGGTTGGCGGATCGCATCCAACTTTTAGGTGCATATACCGCCACCCACGGTCTAGGAGTGTGAGGCCAGTCACGGCCTACCTACAATAAATTCTAGTACTACAAAATTGTGGAAAAAGGAAAATTACCCTGCCAACTATTATCCCTCACAAAAAAACACCACCTCATTCCACTATTTAACCGTATCTAATCTTACTACTGGCCAATGGTCTGGGAAGACAGATACTATCACACAACACCCCCTGCAACTCTTCTGCAGTAAAACCTTGCAATCCCAAGGACTTCTTTGCAGCTGCCAACACAACCTCTATTTTCTGTGACTTACTTTTTCTGTAGTACAGTTGACAACCATGGCTAAGAATGCTAAGAAAACCCACCATACTGAAGCACATTCTTCCCATCCCCCTGTATTGGTCTCTGCTTATTCACGGGAATCCTCTCAGGATCCCTCACCCTGTACCCATCTTACTCTACCAATCTCTTCACTGCTTCAGCATACAACACTTTCTTTACTACTCTGACCATGGAAACCTCAACCTGCTTTTCTCTCACCGGACACCTCTGATTTCCTGCCCCATGGGCAACCCCTCGGCTAGCACACACAACTTTCTCCACCGATACTACACATTCCTTCATCTCATGTCCTCTTGCACACTTCTCAAATCTAAGAATCTCCCTCTTACACACTGCTGCCACATGACCATAAGCTTGGCACCTAAAACACTGTAGTACTTTTGGAACATAATCTCTCACGGGATAACTGACACATCCTACATTGACCTCGTAGGGCAAAGACGGCATCAAAACTTAGCAGGACAGACAATGTCTTCACTGTTTCACCACGTTCCTACCTCGTCTGTGTCACACCAAACGCCAGGCGTCACAGACACCAGGGATCTTCGATTTCAGCTGATCCTCCTCAACACTTAATGCCACCCCCTTTACCACTCCTTTCCAACGTCGCCCTGCTCCAGGGAGCGAAGCAAGTCACAGTTCTTGTTGCGTGGTCCAGTTGTGTTTCGGAGGACGCACGCCTCTCCTGAGTCCATACGGGAGTTTCGGCGATGAGACAAGACTGTAACTACCAATTGGATACCAGCAAATTGGGGAGAAAATGGGGTAAAACAAACAACGTTCCACTTTTCTCATTTCTTTCTTGTCCACCATCTTCTCCTTTATCAGATCTTCCAGAAGGCTTGTGTAATCCACCACTCCATATTTACTCATATGTTCATATGTTGTTAGCCATCTCTCCTGTTATGTCTCTCTCACGTCTATCGCTTAGATTCTGCCAGTCCACTCTTTCTTCCATCTGTTTTCCATAAACTAGTGCTGTGACATAGAAATATGGCAGTATGGGAACCCTAACCGTATAAAGTTGATCAAACCTTTGTTTTTTGGCCGTTATTTCTCACCGATATGAAAGACAGCGAAGGTCCTTATGCTTCCAAAACCATACCGCAAGCGATGTGTGTTAATGTTCAGACGGAGTGTAGTGGCTCTTAACAAATCCCCCCCCCTAAGTAAGACGCCTTCGTCCAATGACTCTTATGTGTAATGTAATGAGGGGTTGGGTTAAATGCGGAAGACACATTTCATTTGAAGGCATTCAGTTGTACAACTGACTAGGTATCCCCCCTTTCCTTTCCTAATGGAACTGAGAGTCATGATCAAGGGCTTGGGATGTAGGATAGGCTACTGTAGAGTCAAAAGAGTGGTATTTTGGAGTTAAAATAGTTTAGGCTTTAGCTGTTATCAGTATTTTGTCTTGATTTTTAAGGCTAATGTCAGTGCTTTACATAGGGGAACAACCTGACATCTCGTTGTTGTAGGCCTATAATGTTTGTTGAGCTGTAGATTATGGAAAATACAAATAGCCAAGTGAAGTAAGTCATGGGAGGAAATGTTGCCAGTGTAAAATGTTACTCTGAATAAAAAAAAAATCCTGGCTCTACAACTTTCATACCTCATCATAGTCTTTGACCTGAGGGAAATTTCAAAAAACAGACTAATTCCACCTAAAAGTCATGAACAACTTTATGGTGTATATTTTGTATCATATGCTAGGCTACTATTGCTGTTTACAGGGGAAATGCCAAATAGTTGTTCAGCATCTTAATGGCCTATGGGAAATTCCAGCGAAATGTCTCAGAATGGACCAACCAAACAAATTAAATGTGTGTCTACAGAACCACTTCGGGGGGAGCGTATACCCCAAAAAACAGACTTATACATATTGGCATGTTGGAGAAAAAGCTAATAATGGACGTTATAGATGTGTCATGAAATGGACAAGCTTTTTGGGGAGACTGAACATAATTAGCGATGTGAGTTTGTAAGTCCTACGTTAATGCATGGATGGCCATTTTGAAGGAAAGGCTTGGCTGAATACAAAAACAATCATTTTGATCAAGAAATCAATCATAACACATTTGTAGTCATCTGGAATAGGGATGCACAATTTATTGGTGAACATATCGGAATCAGCCGACATCAGCTACAAATGGCAACATCGGTATCGGCCCGATGTCTAGTTTAACATCGATGTGAATAACCGATGTCAAAGCTGACATGCATACCTATATGACGTAATGACGCCAAGGAAAATTTTTCGCTACACGTGCAACACAGCATTCCTAACCTAGCCCACAATGTCTGCTATGTGGATCGAGCAGTCATTTGAAAGAGTAAGAAAATTTCAGCGAGACAACTCAAAAGGCGAAATCCATTAATGCCAAGATAATGGAATTCATTGCTCTTGACAGTCAACCGTTCTCTGTCATGGGTGATGTTGGCTTTTGCTAATGGCTTCAGCACCGGTACACACTAACGTTACCAACTGCACTGTTATTCAGATGTTGCCCTACCGGAGTTACACAGTAATAACGTCACTGCTATTAGCTTCACAGCATAGCTAGCTTTTGCTTGGTACCTAGAGATCACCAATACAACCAGCATGAAAACAATGACCAGTAGAAACTGCAGTCATTTTCACTGTTCTTAGCAATGATTTAGGAATCCTTGTGAGTAAGTATTAGCTAGGTAGCCACTTGTTGTTTTCCTATTTAAATTGAACTTCAGTTCATGAAAATAAATAGCTAGCCAGCTACTTAACCTTGACGCCCAAAGCTAATGTTATAAGCAGCCAGACAACTTCATCTGGCTAGTGAGGCTTGACCTGACCGGGTTATGTGTTGTGAAGCTAGCCACAATAAGAATTAGGCACAATAGTGGAATTTGCTGTTTGACTTCAAAATAAAAGTACCTCTTTGAAAGTGATGCAGAAGGTTACAATTGGTGGAATCATGCCATATTTAGACTAGATAATGTTAAACAAGGTTGGAATGTGACGCAATGAAATGGGGTATCAGTCTACTCGGTGACACCCACAGAACACAACTGTAAAGAGTTTACGCAAATAGCATTGTAGCTCTTATCGCGGGACTGTGACTATGTGAAATCACCTCCCCAGTTAGCCTATTGTGTGTATTGACATTAATTTTGCACTCTACAGCTTTACCTAAGAATTGGGAATCAATGAAATGGGGTAACACTCAATACCCAATATATTTTCTCCCAATGTGCTCCTCATCAGACTCAGCATCCACACAGTATTGTTATTCCTTAGGAATAGTGTTCAATACACATAGGTTGACAATAAATGTGGCTCAATTCACAGTTGTTTCAGAATCCCGCAATAAGAGCTACCATGCTAATGTTCTCTGGGTGTCACTGAGTAGACTGATACCCGTGTCATTAATCCACAATCCATAGGTAAGGCTGTACAGTGAAACACGTATGCCCCCCAATGCAATTCTAAAGTATAATTAATCCAGTGTGATTAACAGATTTGCCAAATTAACAAATTGTCTTTTGTTGATTTTATATAACAACATTCCAACCTTGTTTGGCATGAGCTACTAAAACAAGTATGGCATAATTCTACTATTTGTAATCATTTGCATCACTGTCAATAAAATATTTTTATTTTGAAGGCTAACCGCAAAGTTCACTATTGTGGCTAATCCTTATTGTGGCACGCTTCACATAGATGTGTCCGACCACCATTAATCAAATAAGAACTGTCTTATAAATTAGGGTTCTTTTAGATGATGACACATAGCTCCATAGTTAGCTAGCTAACTGTAGCCACTGAAACAGATTATGCCGTTTTGCTATGTTTTTGGGGAAGAACATTGTTTGCATCCATGAGCTAGCTAGCTTTTCTTTATGACCAGCACTGTAGGTGTGCGAGACAACTTCACCAGCATCATAGCATCGGTATCGACGAATCGTTGTGACATATGAAATACGAGTGATTGTGTAATAACTACGTAAAAAAATGTATGAACGCCTTAAATGATTACGTGCAGTCATATTCAGGTCTTGATTGGTCAACATGCTTATTTGACGTGTATCTTTTTTGACATGCAAAGACCCAAACGGCGTTCCATAGAAATCCTGGTTGAGAATGAAACAAATGAGCAACGAAACAGCACAGCAAGTAAGTGAAATAAATAGGTTTTGATTATGTTTTACTGGTAATGGGGACATACGTAAATGCCAACAAAATAACTTTTTGGTCAGTGTGGTGTGTGTGTAATCTTTTTTTTACTAGGCAAGTCACTTAAGAACAAATTCTTGTTTACAAATGACGGCCTACCCCGGCCAACCCCAGACGACGCTGGGTCAATTGTGCAGTGCCCTATGGTACTCCCAATCACGGCCGGATGTGATACAGCCTGGATTCGAACCAGGGACTGTAGTGATGCCTCTTGCACTGATATGCAGTGCCTTAGACCGCTGCATTCATGTGTGTGTGTTAACTATTTAACTGTACTAGAATGCTTAAAAGGCTGCCAAAAATGTCATATTGGTGCGTCACTAGTTTGGAAGGTTTATGTTCAGTCTCCCAAAAAGCTTGTTAATTTCATGACCCATTCATAATGCCTACAATTTCTTTATTTCTCCAAATATTTAGACGTCTGCTTTTTTGATTATATGCTCACCCCATTATGGCATTTCCTTTCCTATTTAGGCTAAATTATGGTTCCTTCCTATCTAAACACAATCAAAATGTTACATGAACTGAGCTACTATTTACTCCCTTAATAGCGCTATGCAATAGTGATTCTTTGACACAAATAAAAATGAATTATACATTTGCCAAATTAGTTATTGTAAGGCTTTTCATCTAATTGTTTACTGGAAGCAAATTCTTTACAGATGCAATGCGATCCGTTCTGTTTGGTTCTCGCAGTGCTTACTTCCTTCCATGACACACAGTTCAATTTTTGGCTACAGTGCGTCACTCCTCTCTCTCTATATTTAGAGGTGCAGGCTGCTTCCTCAAGAAGGCTGAGGCTCTTCAGAGTTAACATGTGATTTTGTGTTATGATTCTACTGAATCACCTCGCAATGCATAGTACACAATAACAACGTGTTTGAAGAAGTAAACTAGCTCTCAAGCTGATTACGAAATCCTCCAAAAAGTTGCAAGGACATTTAATAATTTAGTCAAATCCTATTTATTTTTCAGGTTTTGGGCTGCAGCTTGATCAGAGTTGATGAGATGCTGGCGTGAGGGGTGACACTGGTTTTGTCTCCCCCCTGAGGTCCAGGGAGCCAGGATGCAGGGGGCCATAGCACGGGTGTTTGTGGTGGTGGCAGCAGCCATCTTGAACCATCCGCTGCTGTTCCCGCAGGAGAACACCACCCTCCCAGAGCAGGATGAGGCCCTGCTGGCCCGCATGAGGGAGCATGAGAAAAGGCTGGAGCTGGAGCAGGCGCGGCTGGAGCAGGAGCTCTTGTATGCAGGCACGGAGCAGCAGGACCCTGGCTCAGAGGACGGCTACGGCTGGTACTTCTGGAGCGCCCTCTCACTGGTCATCTTCTTCACTATAGAGGTGTGTCGGCAGGATTTGGCAGACATGGAAGCCCGATACGCTGATGATGAGGATGGGTTTGTTGAGGGTGGATCCATCAGTTCCAAGACACTCCAGCTTGATAAGGGAGTCCTAAACAGCTTCTGTGAGAGATGCATCCACACCTCGGCCCATGAGAACTGGAGGGTGCGGGAATTTGTGGAGGGCTTCGCTGATGACCTGCTAGAGTCCCTGAGGAGTGTGTGTGACAGGGAAACTGACATGGAGGTGGCGGACTTTGTGGGCGTTGGGAGCATGTTTGAGTCGTGGAGGGTGAGCAAGCCCCTGATGTGTGATCTCATTGTCCCTTTCGCCCCACCGGAGCCATACTCCTTCCAGTTCCATCTGTGGTGCAGCCCCTCCAGTGACGTGCCCCTGGACATGCAGGGCTGTGGCAGGATCAAGGTGACAAAGGTCGGGGAGAATGAGGACGGCTGTCTCTGTGGCTCTGCCAACCTGGGTGAGGACATGCTGTGCTTGCTACACAGCAAAAATGAAAAGCCTAGAGCAGACTACACCCCGGATGACCTTCTGTGCTCCAAGAACACACCTTATCTGGCTAAGGACCAGGTCATGAAGTGGTTCCAGATCTCCGTGACCAAAGCCTGGGGTCGGATTTCTCACAAGTACGAGTTTGAGCTCACTTTCCGCAACCTGGATGCTACTGGAGCACTGAAGGTCCGATTCCGCTCAGGAAAGGTTGTTGTGATGAACATCATCCCTGTTGTGGAACTAGATGGCACAAATGCCTACTTTGTGTCACACTTCCCCTCTGACAGCAGCACCTCCTCAGACACTTACTGGCCCCTCTCCTTCGCTGTCTATGAGAGGAACCTGCTCAAACATCTGGCTAAAAGCCTGCCTGAAAATTCCTGCCACCTCCACTGCCTTCAGATCATCACTTTCCTACACAACAAACAGATGGGTCTAACTGGCAGGTGTGCTCTGACCAACTACCACCTGAAGACGACCCTGCTGCACCTGTTGTTGAGTAAGGGCTCGTCTAGCTGGGGCCCTGAGAGTCTGGAGCACAGGCTACGGGACATGCTAGGCTTCCTTCACAGGAGTCTTCAGGAGAAGAGACTCTGTCACGCTCTGGTTGGGAACAGCCAAGTTCCGCCAGAAGTCCGGGTTCCGGAAACATTCCACAGAGCGGAACCCATCAATCTTTTCCGGCCACTGGTGTTACAGAGAGAGCTTTACGCTGACACGCTTCGGCATTTCCAGGAGATGCTCAGGAACGCTCCTGTTCTGATTCAGGAGTACACGCCTCTGTTACAAAATGGCGACACTCACCACAGATTCAACTCGATGGCACAGTCTGAGTAATGGACTCTGTTTTAATGCACTGCAATGAGTGGAGGTATCCTTAATAACAACAATAATAATAACAATAATTAACAAATGTATGTTACAGCCTTAAGACATTTCTCTAGGCACTGAAAAGAGAGGTGAACAATGTTCCTTTGTTATTTTGAAATGGACTTTGTGGTTGGTGGTTTTATTTGATAGCAGGTTCTAAAAACACTCAAGGAAGTTACCAAAGTGTGTTCTTAGTAACAGTACTGTAACTGCTATTTCAATATGGCTGTTTCCCAAGTGCAATTATATTTTACTGAATGAAGGTTTACAAAAACAGTTTTCCCCTCACAAAATTAGAGCAGTATATTTTGATATGAAGAATAAGTATTATTTTTGTATTCTAGAGAAGACCACATCATACTTTGTAGTATGTGTGTTTTTATGATGCAGTACTTGTCAGCAATTGCTGTTTGACATGAAGGAATATTAATTTTGTAAGCCGTGCAACAGTTTGAAAATACCAATTGAAGACTCCCTGTTACATGTCTTGGCTGTCATTCACCAAAAGATAAGAATGTCAGCAAAGGTATTCCGTTGAAATTCCTTTACAATGGGTACACGAGGAACATAAGATTATTTTAGAAATTCCTTTCAGCATGACAATCTTAGAAATGACACAACATGTACACAGCAGATGTTGTAAGGTTGTGCTAACTAATTGAAGGAAAAATTCCCCTCTGTTTAAGTTCAGTCTTAGGTTCAAGTATAATTAAATGGCAAATAGACAACGTATGGTTTGAGATAGTGGAATGCACTCGTAAAAATTGTATTTGTATGTATGTGTGTGTGTGTGTGTGTGTATGTATGTATGTATAGATGTATATACACATACATATAGATGTGTGTGTATATATGTATATACACATGCATATTTTGGAAGCCGAAATACTCACATTTTATTTATTAAAAGAAAATGTATATTTTGTATTACCTGTATCTCTCATACCCATTGTAACTTGCCTGTTTTACCACCGAATGTACTTTTAACAGCGTATGTTTTTTGCAGTAATTTTATTCATAAATGTTGAAGGACTATCTATTCCTTGTGTTGTGAGTAATGCCATTGATTTTTCTACACATTCTACACATTTTTCTACATAAAAGATAGGATTTGGCAATGTGACAGGTAAGATAGTGGCATAACCAGTGGCAGTGCTCCACATTCTATTCACAGACTTGTCCAAGTACGGTGTAGGTTTATGTCAGGACTAGTGGTGAAAATAAGGTAATGCAGATGACTATCACACTATTTCACTTCCAGATTTCAGGACAACAATATAAAAACACTAGAACTCTATTACATAACAATATTTATATGCTTTGTAAATGTAAAAATACATATCTGCCAGGTGTTGACAAAGCATGATAGAATTTAACTACAACAGACATGATTCACATAGTTCCATCAGTACTTCTGATCTAGCTAAACTAAATTATCATTGTTATGAGTTCATTGAACATCTGGTAATTAAACCATGTTCCATATACAGTGAAATGTAAACAAAGGAAAGGAGTACAGAAATGAACCTTCAGAAAAGTTTCCTATGAGATCAACAGCTGCACAACTAAGTTGACATGTACAACTGATGCCCTAATTACCATAGCAGGAATATAAAATATATTTAAAATGGGAAAACTGGACGGTCAAGGGTGAACTGCCACTGTACCATGTATATACAGGCCATGGTCAAAATTGGGTTTCCCTCCAACATAGCTCCCTTGTAGGTCTCACTGGGGAACATGGTGGCTTTCACTGTTGGATCCTCAAACATGAACTCTGTCCACTTCTTGAGCTCAGTGGTACCATTCAGACAGCTTGGAATAAGAGATTACTTTTGAGTTTTGAAAATGAGATCTTGTCACTCGCAGTGCACTTTGGTTGAGCCAAACTATATAAATCACACAAGCAATAGGACCTTCTCATAATACCTGTGAGAGACACAATAAGAATGTGAATGATTATGTAAACTGATATTCATACACTAGGGCCAGTATTCACAAAGCGTTTCAGAGTAGGAGTATGACCACACAATCATATGATCAGGGGGGCCCAGGGCCCATATCCACAAAGCGTTTCAGAGTAGGAGTATGACCACACAATCACATGATCAGGGGGGCCCAGGGCCCATATCCACAAAGCGTTTCAGAGTAGGAGTATGACCACACAATCACATGATCAGGGGGGCCCAGGGCCCATATCCACAAAGCGTTTCAGAGTAGGAGTATGACCACACAATCACATGATCAGGGGGGCCCAGGGCCCATATCCACAAAGCGTTTCAGAGTAGGAGTATGACCACACAATCACATGATCAGGGGGGCCCAGGGCCCATATCCACAAAGCGTTTCAGAGTAGGAGTATGACCACACAATCATATGATCAGGGGGGCCCAGGGCCCATATCCACAAAGCGTTTCAGAGTAGGAGTATGACCACACAATCACATGATCAGGGGGGCCCAGGGCCCATATCCACAAAGCGTTTCAGAGTAGGAGTATGACGACACAATCACATGATCAGGGGGGCCCAGGGCCCATATCCACAAAGCGTTTCAGAGTAGGAGTATGACCACACAATCACATGATCAGGGGGGCCCAGGGCCCATATCCACAAAGCGTTTCAGAGTAGGAGTATGACCACACAATCACATGATCAGGGGGGCCCAGGGCCCATATCCACAAAGCACCCCAAGAGGGGAAAATTGGTTGCAAGTTCTGAGAAGAGACATTTTACTCCTACTCTTATGGGTAAAAAAATGGATTTTTAGGGAACCTCATGAGCTGTCCTAACCAGTTCTGTTTTAATAGCAGGTGTCTTGATAATAGAAAAATGCATTGAGTCAGTGGTTTCTGCACCACATGCAATTGCTTTGGAGTTGTTAAAATGTTTTGATTTTTTCATCCATAAATAATCTAGAAGTACATGCAACAGTATTTGCGCTTTTGACTATTTCGATCATTTAATTACCTGCATCATGTTGTTTCAAGTTATCCCTTTGGAGCGCAACATCACATCGTAAAACAAATATTTCTACAATTTGTAACGGTTGTCGTAGGTGGAAGAAGGTGAAGAGGACCAATGTGCAGCGTGGTACGTGTACATGGTAAATTTAATAAAGAAACTGCACACTAGAACAAAAGAAACAACAAAACAGTTATGTTTGATGCAGACAGAAAACCACACCCATAGTAGGAAAACAGGCTGCCTAAGTATGGTTCTCAATCAGAGACAACGATAACCAGCTGCCTCTGATTGGGAACCATTCCAGGCCTAAACATAGAAACACAACACCTAGACATACAACATAGAATACCCACCCACATCACACCCTGACCAAACTAAAAATAGAAACACACAAAGCAATCTACGGTCAGGCCGTGACACAATTGTGCATGCCTAAAGTTGGGCAATTGAAGGCATCTAGGGCATATGTTAACTTTGATTGTGTTCGATGGAAATAATAGACAGTTTCAAACGTATGCAATGTTGTATGCAACATTATCAGGAAGTGACTTAATCTTGATGCCTGTCAGCCAAAACGATTTAGAGTTGTAAAACTGGAGTGACGAGTGTGTTGATACAAAGGTAATATTGTAAAAATTCCACTTTAACAACCATCAGAATTGCTTTAAAAAAAGTTATTCATGCCAACAGTCATCCATAATTAAGAATATGCAAAGTGATCATGTCAGGCAAAAAATATTTTAAACATTTATACTAATGCTGATGGTTGTTAAAAGCGGAATTTTGACAATATCACCGTTATATCAACACACTCCTCATTCTCGTTCTACAACTTTAAATAGTTTTGGCACACAGGAATCAAGATCAAGTCACTTGCTGGTAATGTTGCATACAACATTGCACAAGCAGCCGCACAATGCATAATGCCAAGCGTCGGCTGGAGTGTTCTAAAGCTCGCTGCCATTGGAAACACATTTTCTGAACGGACGAATCTGGATTTGGCAGATGCCAGGAGAACTCTACTTGCTTGAATGCATAGTGACACATTTTTTATTTGTTGGAGGAGGAATAATGGTCTGGGGCTGTTTTTCATGGTCCGGGCTAGGCACCTTAGTTCTTCAGTGAAGTGACATCTTAATACTACAGCATAGAATGACATTCTAGAAGACGATACCGTGCTTCCAACTTTGTGGCAACAGTTTGGGTAATGCCCTTTCCTGTTTCAGCACGAATATTGTGCACTCTTAAAAGTGGCACACATAGGACTGTGGCGGTCATGAAATTTCGTCAGCTGGGGATTGTCAAGCAAATAACTGCTGGTCTTACGGTAATTGACAGTTAATTAACAAACACATTTAGCATATCCAGGCTTCCACACAAGCTACTGATGCAGACCTTTGGAACATCTACATTTTAAAAAGTCAAATAAACCCATGTGATATAGCCTACATCTTCACAATAAATCCATTATTTATTTAGGATAAGTCTAAAGAAACATGATATGAAGAAAATGTAGTCTATTTCAGAAGAACTGAATAGCATACTCTGAGTTGTCCTTATGTTAGGTCCTGATCTGGCTATGCCATTTGGCTGTGGGCTACGCTAGTTAATTTAGCAGACAAGATTGGCTTAGAATTCCATGGCATTATTTTACAGTTTGAAAAATACAATTGAACTAAGCAGAATAAAATAGAAAGGATATTTTCTCCAAACAATTTGAGGGAGTGCGCACACTTACCTATTCTGTGTTAAGTTGTTAACATACTGTAGAAATACAATGCATTTGGAAAGTATTCAAATCCCTTGACTTTTTCCACATTTGGTTAAGGTATTGTTTTTTTCCCTCATCAATCTACACACAATACCCAATAATGACAAAGCAAAAGCAGGTCGTAATCTTTTTTTGAAAATGTATTAAAAATCGCAAAGTATTCAGACCCTTTACTCAGTACTTTGTTGAAGCACCTTTGGAAGCAACTACAGCCTCAAGCCTTCTTTGGTATTACACTACAAGCTTGGCACACTCGTATTTGAGGAATTTCTCCCATTCTTCTGTACAGATCCTCTCAAGCTCTGTCAGGTTGGATGGGAAGCGTCGCTGCACAGTTATTTCAGGTCTCTCCAGAGATTGATCGGGTTCAAGGCTTGGCCACCCTAGTCTGAGGTCCTGAGCACTCTGGAGCAGGTTTTCATCAAGGATCACTCTGTACTTTGCTCCGTTCATCTTTCCCTAAATCCTGATTAGTCTTCCAGTCCCTGCCGCTGAAAAACATCCCTGAAGCATGATGCTGCCACCACCATGCTTCATCGTAGGGATGGTCCAAGGTTTCTTCCAAACGTGACACTTGACATTCAGGCCAAAGAGTTTAATCTTGGTTTCATCAGACCAAAGCATCTTGTTTCTCATGGTCCTTTTGGTGCCTTTTGGCAAACTCCAACCAGGCTGTCATGTGCCTTTTACTGAAGAGTGTATTCCATCTGGCCACTCTACCATAAAGGCCAGATTGGTGGAGTTGGTTTTAAACTTCTTCCATTTAAGAATGATGAAGGCCACTTTGTTCTTGGGACCCTCAATGCTGCAGAAATGTTTTGGTACTCTTTCCCAGATTTGTCCCTAGACACAATCTTGTCTTGGAGTTCTACGGACAATTTCTTCCACCTCATGGCTAGGTTTTTGCTCTGACTTGCACTGTCAACTGTGGGATTTTATATAGACAGGTGTGTGCTATTTCCAAATCATGTCCAATCAATTGAATTTCCCACAGGTGGACTCCAATCAAGTTGTAGAAACATCTCAAGGATGATCAATGGAAACAGGATACACCGGAGCTCAATTTCTCACTTTTGAGTCTCATAGGAAAGGGTCTGAATACTTATGTGAATAAGTTTATATATATATATATATATATATATACAGTCATGGCCAAAAGTTTTGAGAATAACACAAATATACATTTTCACAAAGTTTGCTGCTTCAGTGTCTTTAGATATTTTTGTCAGATGTTACTATGGAATACTGAAGTATAATCATAAGCATTTCATAAGTGTCAAAGGCTTTTATTGACAATTACATGAAGTTGATGCAAAGAGTCAATATTTGCAGTGTTGACCCTTCTTTTTCAAGACCTCTGCAAATCTGCCCTGGCATGCTGTCAATTAACTTCTGGGCAATGTCCTGACTGATGGCAGCCCATTCTTGCATAATCAATGCTTGGAGTTTGTCAGAATGTGTGGGTTTTTGTTTGTCCACTCGCCTCACACCTGCCTGCTGCCATTCCTGAGCAAGCTCTGTACTGGTGGTGCCCCAATCCCGCAGCTGAATCAACTTTAGGAGACGGTCCTGGTGCTTGCTGGACTTTTTTGGGTGCCCTGAAGCCTTCTTCATTCACAACAATTTAACCGCTCTCCTTGAAGTTCTTGATGATACGATAAATGGTTGATTTAGGTGCAATCTTACTGGCAGCAATATCCTTGCCTGTGAAGCCCTTTTTGTGCAAAGCAATGATGACGGCACGTGTTTCCTTGCAGGTAACCATGATTGACAAAGAAAGAACAATGAGTATATGCAAATTGCCATCATACAAACTGAGGCAGCAGACTTTGTGAAAATGAATATTTGTGTCATTCTCAAAGCTTTTGGCCATGACTGTGTGTGTATATATATAAATTGACAATTTCTTTAAAAAAATCTGTTTTCACTGTCATTATGGGTATTGTGTGTCGATTGATGAGGATTTGTATTTATTTAATAAACTTTAGAATAAGGCTGTAACGTAACAAAAATGTGGAAAAAGGTATGGGGTCTGAATACTTTCTGAATGCATTGTAGGTACTACTATATGCTTAATTTAGTTGTTCTACAAACACTGGGCTATATGTTTTGATTTTGAATACATTGTAAGGCTGCAGCATGCGATTAATGATGATTTGAAAAAAGTTGCATGAGATGTGCTTTGTTTTTTTGCACAGGCTGTACACACTTCATCAGTCTGTCATTCACAATTTGACAAGCACATGATAATGCCTCGACTTTCTCCTTTGTGTGTCCGTAATGCCTCCTAACAAAATCCATGCCTTTGCGCTGAATATAATAAATTACTATTCCCTTCTCCCTGAGTGCTTCACGCTCCGAAGCACCTCTCACTCACATGGTTCTCCATCATCTGATCGAGTGTTGTTAGGCCTACTTTCTCACAGGCTACAAGTGAAGACAGACACATCGGGGACTCAACTACCTTATCCTATTCCGAGGTGCATATTGAAGATATTAGAAGATCTGTCCACATTTACAATTTTGTCAGCCAACATGATAAGTAGGCCTGACAAACAGCAAAAGCACTAGCCTATGTCAATCCACTATCCATAATACAAAAGTTGACTTATTCTATTCTGTGTAAGAAAAATATATTCCAAACATAGTCTGGGACAGTTATGGGAAGCTATAGATCCCAAATTAATACAACTACTGGCATCAAAAAAACAGTTTTACTCAATGAGGCTGACTCAACAGATTAGGCTGACTCAACTATTAGGCTATTTCTTCACATTATAAATGCAGCAATGCACACACAGCAGTAGGCTATAAGTGTGAATGGTCCACTTAGCGGGAAAACACCATTATCAAGTGACTGCAAATGCGATTACTCATGTAATGCTTTTATTATAAAGGTGCGTTTTTATTGTGAAAATGATCTTCCCCAAATTTGAAACTCACGCACTGCTTATGTATGCCAGTTAGGCTGTAAACCCCTTGTAAAGCGGATTAATGTGCTTATTTATAAGAAGTTATTTGGCCACTTTAGTTGTAAAACAAACCTTATCAAAACATACAGGCCTATGGGCACTTGATAATGGTGTTTTCCCGCTAATGCACCATTACTCATGTAATGCTATATGATTCAAAATTGTTGCGAAAAAAAAGCACAGTTTCTTGCCTTACGCTGGGCATCATTCACAAGTAATAAAATATCATTTACAAGTGATAGCCTAATATTGTTATTAGGGATGCACGATATATCAATAAGCATATCGGAATCGGACGATATTAGCTAAAAATGCCAACATTGGCATCGGCCCGATGTCTAGTTTAACGCCGATGTGCAAAACCGATGTCAAAGCTGACGTGAAAACCTACAGTGCCTTGAAAAAGTATTCATCCCCCTTGGCGTTTTTCCTATTTTGTTGCATTACAACCTGTAATTTAAATAGATTTTTATTTGGATTTCATATAATGGACATACACAAAATAGTCCAAATTGTGAAAAAAATTACTTGTTTAAAAAATGAAGCCCCTAAATAAGATCTGGTGCAAATAATTACCTTCAAAAGTCACACAATTAGTTAAATAAAGTCCATCTGTGTGCAATCTAAGTGTCACATGATCTGTCACATGATCTCAGTGCATATACACCTGTTCTGAAAGGCCCCAGAGTCTGCAACACCACCAAACAAACGGCACCATAAAGACCAAGGAGCTCTCCAAACAAGTCAGGGACAAAGTTGTGGAGAAGTACAGATCAGGGTTGGGTTATAATAAAAAATCTGAAACTTTGAACATCCCACGGAGAACCATTCTATCCATTATTTAAAAAAATGAAAGAATATGGCACCACAACAAACCTTTTGTGCAAAGCAATGATGACGGCACGTCCCAAGAGAGGGCCGCCCACCAAAACTCATGGACAAGGCAAGGAGGGCATTAATCAGCGAGACAACAAAGAGACCAAAGATAACCCTGAAGGAGCTGCAAAGCTCCACAGCGGAGATTGGAGTATCTGTACATTGGACCACTTTAAGCCGTACACTCCACCGAGCTGGGCTTTATGGAAGAGTGCCAGAAAAAAGACATTGCTTAATAAATAACAAAATAAGCAAACACATTTGGTGTGTTTAGGGAGACTCCCCAAATATATGGAAGAAGGTACTCTGGTCAGATGAGACTAATATTGAGCTTTTTGGCCATCATGGAAAATGCTATATCTGGTGCAAACCCAACACCTCTCATCACCCCGAGAACACCATCACCACAGTGAAGCATGGTGGTGGCAGCATCATGCTGTTGGGATGTTTTTCATCGGCAGGGACTGGGAAACTGCTCAGAATTGAAGGAATGATGGGAACGAGGGAAACCTGTTTCAGTCTTCAAGAGATTTGAGACTGGGACGGAGGTTCACCTTCCATCAGGACAATGACCCTAAGCACACTGCTAAAGCAACACTCAAGTGGGTTAAGGGGAAACATTTAAATGTCTTGGAATGGCCTAGGCAAAGCCCAGACCTCAATCCAATTGAGAATCTGTGGTATGACTTAAAGATTGCTGTACACCAGCGGAACCCATCCAACTTGAAGGAACTGGAGCAGTTTTGCCTTGAAGAATGGGCAAAAATCGCAGTGGCTAGATTTGGCAAGTTAATAGAGAGAGAAGTATTGACTTTGGGGGGGTGAATAGTTATGCACCCTCAAGTGTATAGTTTTTTTTGTCTTATTTCTTGTATGTTTCACAATAAAAAATATGTTTAATCTTCAAATTTGTAGGCATGTTGTGTAAATCAAATGACCCCCCCCCCCCCCCCAAATTAATCTATTTTAATTCCAGGTTGTAAGACAACAAAATAGGAAAAATGCCAAGGGGTTGAATACTACGATGACGTAATGATGCCATGAAAAATATAGCTCTACACGTGCAACACAGCAATCCTAACCTAGCCCACAATGTCTACTGTGTGGATCTATTTTTAAGTTTCAAAGGAAGATAACAAAAAGGCCATATGCAACGTTTGTGCTGCTATTATTTCCCGAGGAGGAAAGAAAGTGACATCATTTAATACCACAAACCTAATTACTCATTTGAAAGTGCATGACCCCCAGACGTTCAGCAACTACTTAGAACAAAAGCAGAAAAATAGAGCTCTAGGGGCGCTATTTCATTTTTGGATAAAAAACGTTCCCGTTTTAAGCGCGATATTTTGTCACGAAAAGATGCTCGACTATGCATATTCTTGACAGTTTTGGAAAGAAAACACTCTGAAGTTTCAGAATCTGCAAAGATTTTGTCTGTAAGTGCCCCAGAACTCATTCTACAGGCGAAACCAAGATGATGCATCACCCAGGAATTAGCAGAATTTCTGAAGCTCTGTTTTCCATTCTCTCCTTATATGGCTGTGATTGCGCAACGAATGAGCCTACACTTTCTGTCGTTCGCCCAAGGTCTTAGCAGCATTGTGACGTATTTGTAGGCATATCATTGGAAGATTGACCATAAGAGACTACATTTTCCAAGTGTCCGCCTGGTGTCCTGCGTCGAATTCGGTGCGCAATTGCCAGCTGCTTCTACTTTACCATTTGATTCAGGGGAGAAAGCATGTGTCCAAGAACGATGTATCAATGAAGAGATATGTGAAAAACACCTTGATGATTGATTCTAAACAACGTTTGCCATGTTTTCAGTCGATATTATGGAGTTAATTTGGAAAAAAGTTCGCGTTTTGAGGACTGAATTTTCGGATTTTTTTTGGTAGCCAAATGTGATGTATAAAAGGAGCTATTTCTAATACACAAGGAATCTTTTTGGAAAAACTGAGCATCTGCTATCTAACTGAGAGTATCCTCATTGAAAACATCAGAAGTTCTTCAAAGGTAAATGATTTTATTTGAAGGCTTTTATGTTTTTGTTAATGTTGCGTGCTGGATGCTAACGCTAATGCTAACGCTAAATGCTAACGCGAAACGCTAACGCTAGCTAGCTACTTTTATACAAATTATTGTTTTCCTATGGTTGAGAAGCATATTTTGAAAATCTGAGATGACAGTGTTGTTTACAAAAGGCTAAGCTTGAGAGATGGCATATTTATTTCATTTCATTTGCGATTTTCATAAATAGTTAACGTTGTGTTATGCTAATGAGCTTGCTGATAGATTTACACAATCCTGGATACAGGGGTTTTTTCATAGCTAAACGTGACGCAGAAAACGGAGCGATTTGTCCTAAACAAATAATCTTTCAGGAAAAACTGAACATTTGCTATCTGAGAGTCTCCTCATTGAAAACATCTGAAGTTCTTCAAAGGTAAATGATTTTATTTGAATGCTTTTCTGTTTTTTTGTGTAAATGTTGCCAGCTGAATGCTAATGCTAAATGCTACGTTAGCCATCAATACTGTTACACAAATGCTTGTTTTGCAATGGTTGAGAAGCATATTTTGAAAATCTGAGATGACAGTGTTGTTAACAAAAGGCTAAGCTTGAGAGCTAGCATATTTATTTCATTTCATTTGCGATTTTCATGAATAGTTAACGTTGCGTTATGGTAATGAGCTTGAGTCTGTATTCACGATCCCGGATCCGGGATGGGGAGATCAGAAAGGTTAAGAGCACACTTCCAACAACTGAACAAGTTCAAGTCGAGCAGTCATTTGAAAGAGTAAGAACATTTCAGCAAGACAACTCAAAGGCGAAATCCATTAATGCCAAGACAATGAAATTGATTGCCCTTGACAATCAACAGTTCTCTGTCGTGGATGATGTTGGCTTTCGCCGACTGGTCAAGCACCCCGACTCACATCCATGAACTACTTGCTATGGGCGTCACTGCTATTAGCTTGATAACTGACATTTAGACCAGCGATGTCAGCCCCATGAGCATGCCGAGTCTGACAGCACAGTGGGTCGACAAGGATTTCGTACTGAGGAATGCCGTATTGCATGCTCAAGAATGTGCTGGCACCCATACCGCTGCTGCCATTTCAATGGCATTTGAGAACATGTTTGAAACTTGGAAACATGAACACACTCCTCGCTCCATTCAAACAACTGGCTCGAGAAATAAGCTCATCAACTGCTTCTGCAGCAGACGTAATACCCTCTGTCACGGCATTGAAATGCCTGCTCAACAAAACTTCCGCCAGACCGTGAGGTTAAACTTGCAAAGGTATTCTACTAGAGGCTGTGAACAAGCGATTCGGTGGCATTCTCTCTGAGCCTCTTTACTGTGTCACCACCATGCTCGATGCTAGGTACAAGGACCGCTACTTCAATGCAGACAAGAAACAGGGTTTACGTGAAATGTTACAGACACAGCTGGACAAGTTGGAAACGGACACAGTGACAGTGCGCACCAAGGAAGAGAGACCAAGGACACACAGAGCTGAAACTTCACTACTTGACATGTATGACAAAATCCTGGTTGAGAATGAAACGACTGAGCAAATGAACAGCGAAACAGCCAGCAAGTAAGTGAAACAAATTGGTTTTGATTATGTTTTACTGGGAATGGGGACATAAGTAAATGCCAACAAAATAACTTTTTGGTCAGTGTGTGTGTTTCAACTATTTAACTGTACTAGAGCAATTAAAAGGCCTCTAAAATTTTAAATATTGGTCATCGTATCGGGTTTTCTGGCAAGAAAATATTGGATTTTGGTATCAGCTAAAAATGTAATATCGGTGCATCCCTAATTGTCCCCAATCAGACTATTCTTGATTTAATCTTGTCTTTACATACACTAAATAATATGTGTGAAATTTGTTTTGATTTAGAATGGACTGTTACGGAGTCTAGTTGATAGGTAATCGACTAGCTGGGCTGTTCCCCGGACCCCGTATGTAGGGACTACTACAATACTTGAACAAGGCTATTGAACTTCACATTTGTGTCTGTCTTTATTCGTTTATCCAATATATCATACTGAAACATGGTATCAGAGGCTAAAAAAACATGTTTGTTATTTTTGTAGCTAAGTACAGTTTAGGCGCAGTTACGTTCCATATGTTAACATACACCGTTTCCTACTGCCAATGTTAGTCACACCACTGATCAACTCGTTGTTAGCTGGCTAGCTAGCATCACTACCTACCTCGATGGCTGAAGGCAAAGAGATCTCCTATTCCATAGCTATGGCAGTGAGCATTCCGCCACCAAATCCCGTGGTTCTCACAGGGGACTGGAATACTAATTGGGACAACTTCAGGGATGAATTTAAAGACTATGCACTAGCGACCGGTCTACAAGAGAATCCCAAAGAGGTCCAAGCGGCAACTCTGAGGAGCTTAATGGGGAGAGAATGCAGGCATATTTAACGGCACAATCTCACCCTCACAGCACGACAACAGGCTGATGCAAAGGCCATACTGGATACATTAGGGAATTACTTCAAACCCGCCAGGAACGTAATTTACGAGTGGTTCGTTTTTGGAAGCTGCAAACAGGAAGAGGGTGAGTCAGTACACAACTTCGTAACCCGTTTGAGAGAAAGATCAGCTACTTGTGAATGCGGGGGATTGAAAGATTAATTGATTCGTGGCAAAATAGTACTGGGAATTCCAAATGAGAACACGAGCTGAGGGCGACTACTAAGAGAGATAGGCTTAACATTAGTAACTGCCATTGAAGTGTGCCGCACTGCCGAAGTCACTGACATGAGAATGAGAGCAATGGAAATTGAAACCCCACGCACAAGGCAAAGTGCACTGCTCTGCCAACGGAAAACCTGCATTGCTTGTGGAACTAATTATCCCTTTGCAAAAGTGTCTCAAAAGCAAAAAATGGGTGAGTGAGGGCAAGATTCACTATTTTTTAAGGTACACTTAAAAAATTGGATGAGAGCTTCCCTCCAGTCCAGTGTGCTCCTCGCAATGTGCCCATTGCAATGAAACTGGATGTGAAGGCCCAGCTGGACAAGTATGAGGCCGATGGCCACATGACATCTTTTTGAGTAAAGTAACGGTTATTACTCATCTCTGTGTCCTGTGCCTGACTCCGCCTTACCCGTTTCACATAGACATATGACAATTCTTGGTATCATTTGAAAGGAAACACTCTGAATGTTGTGGAAATGTGAATTGAATGTAGGAGAATATAACACAATAGATCTGGTAGAAGATAACACAAGGAAAATGTATTTTATTATTTATTTTATTATTGTTGCATCATCTTTCAAATTAATAACAACAGCCAAACATTCAGATAGGATGCTGGGGATAATTTCAATGAAGAACATAAGAAGACAACAATAGTTGAGGAAAGTTTCAGACAGATAACTTCAGGAATGAGCAAGCTACATGACATTGAGCATGAAGTCACCCAGGTGTCCCACACACATGTACCCAAATGTACCTAAGTGGCCGAATTGGTACAGTGATACATTTGGAAGCAAATAACTATATACAAAATACATAAATGCTATTCTAACACACCCCCTAAAATAAAAAATAAAGAATAACAAGGGTAACTATTTACACACTTTCAATTTACAATATTGTGAAGACCCTCAGTCCTCTACACAATATTGTGCTGCTGATGCCATGGCCCATAGCAGTCTCTTTCTGCTGTAAAGCAGAGGGTTACTGAACAAGTGGTGCAGGTGATGGGTCATTTCCTGTGACAAAGCGCACAACGATAACCTCCCTACTGTGCCCTTTTTGCCCTGTGGCACATTCATGCCTGCAGAGATGAATCTGGGCAGGTGAACACCACTGGTTGGAGCAGAAGGGACAGAGGTAGAGGGGACAGAAGGTGCTACAGTGGACTTGCTGTAGCTAGCAAGCTCCTGGATGAGCAGCTCTCTGAAGGCTAGCTGTGAGATGGGGGGCTGTCCACAGTTCTTAGCCATTTCCTTCTGGAGGATGAAGGCATTCACCACAGCAATGCCGATGAAATGATAGAACAATGTCTTGTACCATTTCATTGTCTTGTGGAGAACATTGTAGTAGCCTATCAGTGCGTCTGACAGGTCCACACCTCCCATGCCCTTGTTGTAGTCCTTTACAGCAGCTGGAATGGGGACATTTTTTTGTGGTCCATGCCCCAGTAGTGACCTACACGCCTGATGATGTGATCGCCACTGAAGGACTTGTGGATAGTTGTGCACATGACCACCTCTCTGGTATCCATTCACTTTACAAAGAGCAGGCCATCTTCACGAATCCATCACATGGTACCCCGATCAGCCCGCTTAGGCATGTCGTTCACCTTTGTTTTTGGAAAGCCCACTCTGTTGGTCCGAATGGTGCTACAAGCCCACACAACCTGCTTCCTCAGGTCTGTAAACAAGGTAGGGCTTGTGTAGAAGCTGTACACAAACCATTTGTAGCCCTTCCCCAGCAGTTGAAAATCCTATAACTCCATAATGGAGTCATGACTAAGTCCTTTACTGGTAGCAAAACTGTTTACCCTTCATAAACAAAATAATGTAAGTGTAGGCAAACAGTATCAGCCAAAACAAACAGTTTGTAACCCCATTTTGTTGGTTTGTTACGCATGTATTGTTTGAGGCCAATTCTGGCCTTTGAGGCTACCATCCTCTCATCTAGGGACAGGTTCTAGGCAGGCTGGGTCTTGCAGGCCTCAACGATGTTGGGGTAGAGATGTTTGATTTTGCAGAGCCTATCAAACCTTGCTGTGCCTCTCTTCTTGTCATTCTCCCCATCAACTTCTGGGTCACTGATGTGAAGCGCCCCTGAGATAGTCTGAAACCTTTTACAATACATGACAGTGATGGGGAAAGGCAGTAGATGGAGAGGTGACGTTTTCCAGTAGTCCCTCAGAGTTTTCAACTTCACCAGCCCCATGTAAATGACCAGTGAAAGGTAGCAGAAAAGGTCTGACATGGAAATGGGCTTCCATGCCTCTTTCTTTCCTGCCTGCTTCTTAGCCCCATACTTGTTGGTGTTAGACACCAGGGAATCAATAACAGACGAGGTGAAAAACAGCTGAAAAAGTTGAATGGGGCTGTACTTTGAGGTCATGTCCAGCTGCGGTCCTGGTGGTCTTTTCGGTCTGAATGTTGGTGGAAGTGGCTCCACATCCTCGTCTAATACAGTGTGCCAACGATCTTCTGCAGGTTTTACACTTTCCCTCCTCCACTTCTTTGTCAGTGCCTTCACACCTCTAGATGGCCTGGGTAGGTGTGGAGACGGAAACAGCAGCGGTCCGGCTCGATGAACCAGCTTCAGTTGGGGATGGACACCTTGACATTGGGGGCTCATATTCAGAGTGCTTGGCAAAAAAAATACAAAAAATCAGTAAGAATACTTTCACCTATGAGCCCTGTATCAACATGTAAAATTAACAGATATATGTATTATATAGAGTACAGGGAACATAATCACTATGGTGAAGTGCTGTTCCATTCTACTCCATTCCATGTTTTTATAAAATAAATGTAAAAAATATATAATACACACACACACATCCACAATGTATAGCCAATGTTACTTTACACATTTCATTAATTATGATATTTTTTATATATTGCAAATAAAATAAGAAAATCTCAAAAAAATTCAAATTAATAATATTTGATATTATTAATTTCAAACAACAGCATTAGCATGACAAGTACTTACCAATCCAAAATGGCATCCTCTCCAAGCAGAAACATGTCTTCTGCCTGTGAGTCAAAACTATCATCGTTGACTGACTCATCTTCCTGAAGCAACTCTGTCTCGCTTTCCCTATCAATTTCCTCTATAATTTGGGTTAAATCTGTATGCCTAGACTTTGTTTTTGCTTTTCCAGATTTATTCCCCACAATTTAAATATATAAAATAGCTGAAAATGCTCTTTACCATGTACTGCTATGTGTAACACTCGTGGCATCGTCAAGTATGATTTGCAATGGCGAATTAACCTCTTTTACGCCTGAGTTTATGACAAAGGCTGGTCTTCGAACGTATAACCATTACATAATGCCTTTTACCTCAGCTCATTGGCTATCTTCCAAGCAAGATTTCAAGATGATCAGTGGTCATTGGGCCAAAATATAGTCATTCGACGAAAGACTAGTCCTATCATTGGTGCGCAATTAGATCATTGATTGGTGTCTTCAAATCGGTTTGTTTCGGTCAACCAGAGGATTGCAATAAACCAACCATGACTGGATAAACGTATGTTTAGTGTGTGTAATTACATTGAATGTTTCGTCAAAAGTTGAATGAGACGGAATTCACGACACAAGCGGTTTACAAATGTTCCATGTTAGGCTATAAAAATTGATTTTATCAAACAAAATGAACATTCACTGTATCGCTGGGATACTTGGCATTGCCACCAGAGGAATATCTTTAAAGGTAAGCGATTTATTTAATTGCTATTTCTGACTTTCGTGACGCTAATCCTTGGTTGGAAAATGCTAGTAATACTTTTGTGTGATGGGCGCTGTCCTCAGATAATCTCATAGTATGCTTTCGCCATAAACCTTTTTGAAATCTGACAAAGCGGCTGGATTAACAAGAAGTTAAGCTTTTAAATGATGTAAGACACATGTATTTACATGAATGTTTAATATTACAAATGGTGTATTTAGACTTTTAGCGCTCTGCAATTTCACCGGATGTTGTCCCACGTTACCGTCCCACATGCCCATAAATTAAGCTACGCTTTGGCCTGAAGAAGCTGCAGTTCAAGGTGAAAGGCGTCCACTTCCATGGCCACATTCTCTCGGTCAAAGGCCTGAAGCCAGACCCAGACAAAGTCAGTGCGATCCTCATCATGTCAAATCTGTCTGATGCAAATGGAGTGCAGCGTCTCATCAGCTTTGCAAACTATCTTGCAAAGGTCATGCCACACCTATCAGCAGTCTGTGAGCCTCTGCGCTGGTTGCTGGACAAAGACACACCATGGCACTGGCTAACCAAACATGAGGCCATAGTGCAGGAGATTAAATCTTTGGCTTCATCCATGCCAGTTTTGCGGGACTCCAGCCAAAGTGAACTTGGATGTTGCCTTATTCAGAAATCAAATCAAACTTTATTTGTCACGTGCGCCAAATACAACAAGTGTAGACCTTACCGTGAAATGCTTACATACAAGCCCTTAATCACCAGTGCAGTTCAAGAAGAGTTAAGGAAATATTTACCAAATAAACTACAGTAAAAAACAATTAAAAGTAACACAATAAAATAACAAGAACATGGCTATATACAGGAAGGCCAGCCCATTGGGTTCGCTTTGAGATCGCTCACCCCCATCTAACATGCACAAATTGAGAAAGAGTGCCTCAGCATAGTCTTCTCCTGCCAGTGCTTCCATCACAACTTATATGGCCGAGAGCTGGTCACCAATGAAACGGACCACAAACCACTCATTGCCATATTCAATAAACCTCTCCTCAACGCGCTCAAGAGGCTTCAAAGCATGCTCATAACTATGCAAAACTACAGCCTGAAGGTTGTCTACAAGAAAAGGCCAGAGATGTACATCAGCGACACAATGAGCAGGGCAACAGCACAATATACAGGCAGAGGCACTGCCTATCAGCAGCATGTCATCTGTTCGCTACAGCAGGAACAACAATATGTTCAACAGAGCAATCAAGCAGACTACTTAAACGTCACTGAAGTCCATGGCTCTCACATGTTGGCCATACCTGAAAGAGGAGACACCTTTCACAGTGAGAGAATACTGGATCTTTCGAGATGAGATCAGCGTGCAAAATGGCATCTTGTTCAGAGGTCAGAATGTCATTATTCCCAAATCACTAAGTCCAGAGATGCTTACTCGCATACACTCGAGTCACGTTGGAGGTGACACATGCTACTGCCAGGCACGTGAAACATTATACTGACCAAAAATGCAAGCAGAAATTAAAGACTTTGTCAGCAGCTGTACCACATGCAACGAGTACACTCTTAAACAGCAAAAGGAAACCATGATGTCGCACAAACTGCCCACAAGGGCTTGGCAAATCATCAGCATGGACTTATTCAGCCACAGACAAAAGCACTATCTTCTCATTTTTGAGCACTACACTGACTTTTGAGAAATTGAACGGCTCCCTGACTTGTCTGCAGAGACAGTCATAAAGTGCTTCAAGGCGCAGTGCAAGGTAAGGCCAGCCTGACAAGGTCATCACGGACAACTGCACAGTTCAAGCGTTTCGCCTCAGAATGGGAGTTTGACCATGTGACCTCCACGCCTAAAGGCAAATGGCAAGGCAGAGTCAGCTGTCAAGATTGCAAAAACCCTGTGACGGAGGGCCTTGCGTGACAGCAACGACCCCTGGAAAGCCATCTTACAGTGGGGGAACACACCCACCGAAACATGGACAGAAGCCCAGTGCAACGCTTGCTGTCCAGACCTCTGAAGACTACCATCCCCGTAGCTAAAAAGCCACTTGAGCCATGCGTCATGGTTGGGGTCACGGACAAACTGTGGCACAGAAAGCAGCTCACTAAGTGCTTCTACGACCAGACTGCTGGAGACTTACCAGAGCTGGAGGTGGGTGAAACAATAAGGATGAAACCACTGCCGGGAGACCACCCAGGACTTTGGAGTCTGGATACATGCCTACAGAGTGTTGCACCACATTCTTACCTGGTGGCTCCCTCTATCGTCGCAATCAGGTGGATCTGCATGTAGCAGAGCAGACAACTAACGAGAACACGCCATTCATGCACCTAGATGAGTTGGATCTCAGTCCAGGGCTAAAGGCAAGGGGCACAGAATTGAGACAGGAGCCAACTGAAGGTTAGGATTCTAGCACACCAAGCTCTCCAGCTCGTGGCCCTAATCCTACCCCTGTCAGAGCCCATACTTACTCACGGGTGGGTCAACTGTGTAAGCCACTAGACAGGCTTACTCTGTAAGCAAGAGTCTGTGGTAACTTGTCCTCTGTTTATATAAAAATATCAAATGTAAAAACAGAGGAAAATGACAACTGATGTAAATAGAAAATGTAATGCTTTTTCAATTGTTATGACTTGACTGTTAATAAGAACTTAATGTTGTTCTGTTATGTTTTCACTTTCTATTGAAAAGGATGATGTTACGGAGTCTAGTAGATAGGTAGTTGATAGCTGGGCTATTCCCTAGACCCCGTATGTAGGGACATGTACAATGACATTTGTGTCTGTCTTTATTATTTTTACCTAACATATCATACTTTAACATGGACCATTGTCATACACCTGTCTCAAAACAGGGGCAGGGGAAAAAAAAAGACATGTCATCCATGCACATGTCATAAATAGCAAATGGAGGCTCATTGTTTAATGCCAGCCAGGTAGGCTATACTCCTGCTGTAAAGAGAAGCAATTTGCTTAATATTAGGAAAGTTGAGAAATGAATATTGTAAGCCTTTAGAAAGCTGATGGAATCCTCCTCTTTTTAATAGAGGCCACCACTCTGTTTTCTCATGCAATTGCATAGACTATAGAAATGTTGCACAACATGAGCTCATGGGCTCTCATGAAGTGTTAGATTAGATTTTTGATGACATATGCATTGACGTCAGAGTGATTAGAGGGACAATAGAGTGCTGAGTACCAGGCAGTTAGCGTGTTTGGTAAGCTACTAATGACCATCATTAGCATCAGAGCTTGAATGAGACTAATTACCGTGACTAAACGGTCAAGTGGAATTTGACTGCCTTCATGACTCATAACTGCTGATGACGGTAATATGGTTATCATAACAGCCCTTGGCAAACACTAATTTGCTTTGGTCTCTATTTGCTAGAAACAAAATTATGATAGTTGTTTGTAAAGTGAGGTAATATCAGCATAACTTGCCCATTGGAAGATAATGTGGTATAAAATCAGGATAGAGTCCGTGAGGTATCTAATCAGACACTCATTTGCTCTGTGTTGAAACTCAGAGACCACAAGATGGCTTTCTCTTGTCCAACTATGAGGTAAGTGATATCTCTCTAGCACTCTCTCTCTCTCTCTCTCTCTCTATCCTCTCCTCTCCTCTCCTCTCCTCTCCTCTCCTCTCCTCTCCTCTCCTCTCCTCTCCTCTCATATGACTGAAATTAGTCCTTGGTTCACCATCCAGGTCTTAAAGATCTCTCTTAGGTATTGTTCATGAAAAAAATGTATACAATTAAAATGTTGTCTTTTTTTAACCAGAATGGCTCAGACCTCCTTGAAAATTAGGCTGCAGGGTTTGGAATGCCACTTCACCTGGAAGCTGGACTACAGCAGATCTAAACTAGAAAGCCTCAGAGAAACGATGATAGATATCAGCAACAGAGAGGGGGTTCAATATTCCTGGGAGGGTTATCTGTACAACTTCCTGGCTTACCTACACTATGCTCTGGGCTTCACAGAGGACGCTCTTCGTTGCCTGAAGAAGGCTGAAGAGGCCATTCGCCAAAGCAGCCAAGATGGCATGGAGCTAAGTCTGGTGGTCCACTATGGGAACCTGGCTTGGGTACACTATCACCAAGGGGAGCTAACAGAGAGCCAGACCTATGTGGAGAAGGTGGGGAGACTATTGCGGGACAACCCCTCGCCCTGCCCAGGTGTAGTATGGGGTGAAAGGGCCTGGACTTTGAATACGTTTGATGTAAGCAAGAGGAAGGCAGCGGTATATTGCTTCCGGATGGCCTTAAAAGAGGACCCTGAGAACAAGGTGCTGCGCTGTGGCTACGCCATGGCATTTAATAAATCTGTTGATAGGAAAGACATTACCCCGAAGCTGCGATCTGAGATGTTGGAGCGCCTACGGATTGCTAGAGAATTGGATCCAGAAGATTTGTACATCACAGTGATGTACCTGCAGAGGCTTGCAGAGAGTGGCCAGGTTGAGGAAGCATGTAAACTTGCAAAGGAAGTGACAGAGAAGGCTTTGGACTGCTTTGGTGGATTTGGAATCTTGCTAGATTTTTTAAAAGAATACATCTCTCATGATTCAAGCATTGACCTGGCAAGAAGGACCCTGGAGAGACACCCCAATTCACGCCAGCTGAAGAGACATCTTGGGAAGTGTTACAAATGGAAGATTTTCTCTCTGGAAGAGAAAAGGAACCCAATGAGGCATATTCTGATTGAAAATGCAGTCAGCCTTTATGAAGAGGTGGTCACACTCTACCCAAAATCCCTTGCAGCTAAACTGGAACTCTCTGCCATGTACAAAGAATCTGGCAGAGTTGATAGAGCAGATAAGATATTTGAGGACCTGCTTCTTGAAATAGAAGGAATGGAACCACAGGATTTACAAAAATTCTACAACTGGTATGCCCAGTATTTGTTTTATGCCAAACAAGATGATTCCAGGTCAATTGATATCCACAAGAAGGCAGTAGAGATTATGCTACCCACTGGCCAACGTGACAGTAGTGTTCGTGTTTTGTTGTCCATTGTCCATAATGGAGGAGACAGAGCTGAGGAAATTGTCGACTTTCTGGATGGACTTGATGGAGAAGGTGCTGTCAGCCAGTTCTAGACCTTTTTTTACAATAAAGGCTTGAATTAACCAGAACTGCCTGCCGAGTAAGTCAACTTTGCATCACCTGTTTATGATTGATTAATGTGGAAAATATATTCACTATACCACTAGGACAAATCTAGGACAAGATTTTATTCAGTAACCATTGAATACTTTAGTATTAAAAATGTCTGCGCTTAATTTGGCTACAGGGATTTATTTGCATGATCAACAATACTAAAACTAGAAAGTAAAAATTCAAGGCTGATTGTAAATCCTATAAATATGTAGGCCTAACATGACAAACATCTGTCTCAAATCCACAGTTTCAATTGTATCTGTAAAGGTTTGCTGCACACTAATGTAGTGTAGACAAACTCATATTTTGTTCTTCAATATTGCATTATAGAGTAGCCTTACAGACTGTCTATCCAGATAGGATCTTATTGCTTTAAAAAAAAAAATGCGGACCTGGCACAATAGATTCTGTTTCTGGTAAATGTATGTCTAATATTATACTGTCTAATATCTTGTAAGTTATTGTGAAAATAAAGGTATTCTGTTCTATTCTATTAAGAGATAATTAATTAAAGAAATACAGGAACAGCAAACAACAAGTCATTTTATAATTATAAACCACTATCCCAGTAGGTTACTAAAATGTCTTAATGCATAGCTGTGGATATCCAGTTGAAATTGTACGACTACATACATTGACTATCATCAGCTATGGTCTGAGTTTGATTGGTTATAAGGTCATGGATACGGTCCAAGGTCAGGGTCAGCGTACACAGTCAGAGACAGAGAACACCACAATATAGCACAGAATGTTTCAATGGGAAGCAATGGGGGAATGAAGGGTGACAAGTATCAATAGACGTTACAATACATCCATCACCTTCTCTGAAGTTGTTCCAGAAATCACAGTATCATTGCTGCTGTGAAAGATTGGTCAATCTATTGCCAGTACTGTGCAGTATTTCAAAAATCCTTAAAGTACATGACATTATTGAAGTACACATTACACAACACAACCATTGAGCTCCTTGACTTCGTACAGTAGGCTACCCCTTCAGTTTTAGTCAGACAACACTACTTCCCTTGCAATGGTTTGACAAAAAACATGATTTTATCTGTGTAAGTAGCCACCTACTGTTTTAAGAAAGACAACGCATCACTTCTCCAATGTCTCATGTATCACCAGTTCAGTATTCATAAATTTGCCCATGTTTCTATTTTAGTCATTGATTAACTGACATACAGAAGGTTGAAATACAGGCTCAGAGTTTTTCCTGGTCTTGTCAGGTAAAACTCTTGGCCTTAAACATTCTCATTCCAAGAATATGTGAACCCTGGGGTCATTTATTTACATTATGTCCTGTACTCTAAGATAATTTATATTCTTTCTCTATTTGGTTATCTCTCCCCTAAACTAATGTAGCAGGCCTAACATAAACGCCTGAAACTAGATTCCCCCAATATGCTGGTCTTGACAAAAATAAAATAAAACTTGCAGGGTTCTCTTCTGCACTGTTCAACCAATCCAGTAAATGTGGACGAGTTAAAATGGAGTGTCGCTTTGTTAACGTCCAAAAGCGGATTCGACCTCACAGGCTCTCTTTCCATTTCTCCTGAAAACGGGAACATCTGCTTAGGGGACTCGGCAGAAGCACAGATTATCCATTATATTTACAGAGAGAAATATTAATGGCATCTTTTTCTAGGCACGCTCACTCCGGCATGGCTTGTTGGACAAAGCCTATGTGGAAACGAATGGTGTTTTTGGATAAACTCTGAAAATAAGGTCTGTAGTAAAAACAGGTTTAGGAGATCTTATACGTTTTGTTCTATGAGATAATCTATCAGCTAACTTCCCTTTGTGAATGTTTAAGCATTTATATGATTTAAAAAAGCACATAAAGGCTTCAGAATTCATAAAGGTCATGTTAACTGACATAATCTCACAGAACAAAACGTAAAAGAACTCCTAAACTTGTGTTAACCTCAGTGTAATGTTCGTCGTCTTCCTCTGATGAGGAGTAAGATAGATCGGACCAATTTGCAGCGTGGTAAGTGTCCATTTTAATGAGTAAAAACTGACCTGGGCAGTAGCCACCTACTGACAAGCGGGAGACTCCGGCAGTGCTGGACAGGCGGGAAACTCCGGCAGCTCTGGAGTGAAGGGCGATTCCGGCAGCTCCTAGCTGACTGACGGCTCTGGCAGCTCCTGGCTGACTGACGGCTCTGGCAGCTCCTGGCTGACTGACGGCTCTGGCAGCTCCTGGCTGACTGACGGCTCTGGCCACTCCTGGCTGACTGACGGCTCTGGACAGACTGGCGGCTCTGGCAGCTCAGGACAGACTGGCGGCTCTGGCAGCTCAGGACAGACTGGCGGCTCTGGCAGCTCAGGACAGACGGGAGACTCTGGCAGCTCAGGACGGACGGGAGACTCTGGCAGCTCAGGACAGACGGGAGACTCTGGCAGCTCAGGACGGACGGGAGACTCTGACAGCTCAGGACAGACGGGAGACTCTGGCAGCTCAGGACAGACGGGAGACTCTAGCAGCGCTGGAGAGGCGGGAGCACCTGTAGGGAGAAGACGGAGAGACAGCCTGGTGCGGGGGGCTGCCACCGGAGGGCTGGTACGTGGAGGTGGCACCGGATAGACCGGACCGTGAAAGCGCACAGGAGGTCTTGAGCACTGAGCCTGCCCAACCTTACCTGGTTGAATGCTCCCCGTAGCCAGACCAGTGCGGCGAGGTGAAATACTCCAGATATAACAGACTGACCCTAGCCCCCCGACACATAAACTACTGCAGCATAAATACTGGAGGCTGAGAGAGGAGGGGTCAGGAGACACTGTGGCCCCATCCAATGATACCCCCGGACAGGGCCAAACAGGCAGGATATAACCACACAAACTTTGCCATAGCACAGGCCATACACCACTAGAGGGATATCTTCAACCACCAACTTACCATCCTGAGACAAGGCCGAGTATAGCCCACAAAGATCTCCGCCACGGCACAACCCAAGGGGGGACGCCAACCCAGACAGGAAGACCATGTCAGTGACTCAACACACTCAAGTGACGCACCCCTCCTAGGGACAGCATTGGAAGAGCACCAGTAAGCCAGTGACTCGGCCCCTGTAATAGGGTTAGAGGCAGAGAATCCCAGTGGAGAGAGGGGAACCGGCCAGGCAGAGTTAGCAAGGGCGGTTTGTTACTCCTGTACCTTTCCGTTCACCTTCACACTCCTGGGCCAGACTACACTCAATCATAGGACCTACTGAAGAGATGAGTCTTCAATAAAAACTTAAAGGTTGAGACCGAGTCTGCGTCTCTCACATGGGTAGGCAGACCATTCCATAAAAATTGAACTCTATAGGAGAAAGCCCTGCCTCCAGCTGTTTGCTTAGAAATTCTAGGGACAATTAGGAGGCCTGCATCTTGTGACTGTAGCATACGTGTAGGTATGTTCGGCAGGACCATTTCGGAAAGATAGGTAGGAGCAAGCCCATATAATGCTTTGTGGGTTAGCAGTAAGAACTTGAAATCAGCCCTTGCCTTAACAGGAAGCCAGTGTCGGGAGGCTAGCACTGGAGTAATATGATCAATTTTTTTGGTTCTAGTCAGGATTCTAGCACTAACTGAAGTTTATTTAGTGCTTTATCCGGGTAGGCAGAAAGTAGAGCATTGCAGTAGTCTAACCTAGAAGTAACAAAAGCATGGATTAATTTTTCTGCATCATTTTTGGACAGAAAATGTCTGATTTTTGCAATGTTACGTAGTTGGAAAAAAGCTGTCCTTGAAACAGTCTTGATATGTTCATCAAAAGAGAGATCAGGGTCCAGAGTAACGCCGAGGTCCTTCACAGTTTTATTTGAGACGACTGTACAACCATTAAGATTATTTGTCAGATTCAACAGAAGATATCTTTGTTTCTTGGGACCTAGAACAAGCATCTCTGTTTTGTCCGAGTTTAAAAGTAGAAAGTTTGCGGCTATCCACTTCCTTATGTCTGAAACAGAGGCTTCCAGCAAGGGCAATTTTGGGGCTCCTCCATGTTTCATTGAAATGTCAAAAACAGCTGTGTGTCATCCGCATAACAGTGAACATAGAAGTTAACATTATGTTTTCGAATGACATCCCCAAGAGGTAAAGTATATAGTGAAAACAATAGTGGTCCTAAAACGAAACCTTGGGGAACACCAACATTTACAGTTGATTTGTCAGAGGACAAACCATCCACAGAGACAAACTGATATCTTTCCGACAGATAAGATCTAAACCAGGCCAGAACTTGTCCGTGTAAACCAATTTGGGTTTCCAATCTCTCCAAAATAATGTGGTGATCGATAGTATCAAAAGCAGCACTAAGGTCTTGGAGCACGAGGACAGATGCAGAGCTTCGGTCTGACGCCATTAAAAGGTAATTTTCCACATTCACAAATGCAGTCTCAGTGCTATGATGGGGTCTAAAACCAGACTGAAGCATTTCGTATACATTGTTTGTCTTCAGGAAGGCAGTGAGTTGCTGCGCAACAGATTTTCCAATTTTTTTTAGAGGAATGGGAGATTCGATATAGGCCAATAGTTTTTTATATTTTTTGGCTTTTTCAAGAGAGGCTTTTTTACTGCCACTTCTAGTGAGTTTGGTACACATCCGGTGGATAGAGAGCCGTTTATTATGTTCAACATAGGAGGGCCAAGCACAGGAAGCAGCTCTTTCAGTAATTTAGTTGGAATAGGGTCCAGTATGCAGCTTGAAGGTTTAGAGGCCATGATTATTTTCATCATTGTGTAAAGAGATACAGTACTAAAACACTTGAGTGTCTCTCTTGATCCTAGGTCTTGGCAGAGTTGTGCAGACTCAGGACAACTGAGCTTTTGAGGAATACGCAGATTTAAAGAGGAGTCCGTAATTTGCTTTCTATTGATCATGATCTTTTCCTCAAAGAAGTTCATGAATTTATTACTGCTGAAGTGAAAGCAATCCTCTCTTGGGGAATGCTGCTTTTTAGTTAGCTTTGCGACAGTATCAAAAATAAATTTAGGATTGTTCTTATTTTCCTCAATTAAGTTGGAAAAATAGGATGATCGAGCAGCAGTGAGGGCTCTTCGATACTGCACAGTACTGTCTTTCCAAGCTGGTCAGAAGACTTCCAGTTTGGTGTGGCGCCATTTCCGTTCCAATTTTCTGGAAGCATGCTTCAGAGCTCAGATGTTTTCTGTAGGGGTGCGACTGAATCTAGGGTTTTGCGCAAGGTTAAATTGAGTTCCTCAGTTAGGTGGTTAACTGATTTTTGTCCTCTGACGTCCTTGGGTAGGCAGAGGTAGTCTGGAAGGGCATCAAGGAATCTTTGGGTTGTCTGAGAATTTATAGCACCGACTTTTGATGATCCTTGGTTGGAGTCTGAGCAGATTATCTGTTGCGATTGCAAATGTAATAAAATCGTGGTCCGATAGTCTAGGATTACGTGGAAAAACATTAAGATCCACAACATTTATTCCATGGGACAAAACTAGGTCCAGAGTATGACTGTGGCAGTGAGTAGGTCCGGAGACATGTTGGGAAAAACCCACTGAGTCGATGATGGCTCCAAAAGCCTTTTGGAGTGGGTCTGTGGACTTTTCCATGTGAATATTGAAGTCACCAAAAATTACAATATCTGCTATGACTACAAGGTCCGATAGGAGTTTAGGGAACTCAGTGAGGAACGCTGTATATGGCCCAGGAGGCCTGTAAACAGTTGCTATAAAAAGTGATTTAGTAGGCTGCATAGATTTCATGACTGGAAGCTCAAAAGATGAAACATCGTTTTTTTTTGTAGATTGAAATTTGCTATCGTAAATGTCAGCAACACCTCCGCCTTTGCGGGATGAGCGGGGGATATGGTCACTAGTGTAACCAGGAGGTGAGGCCACATTTAACGCAGTAAATTCATCAGGCTTAAGCCATGTTTCAGTCATGCTAATCACATCAAGATTATGATCAGTGATTAGTTCGTTGACTATAACTGCCTTAGAAGTGAGGGATCTAACATTAAGTAGCCCTATTTTGAGATGTGAGGTATCACAATATCTTTCAATAATGGCAGGAATGGAGGAGATCTTTATTCTAGTGAGATTGCTAAGGCGAACACCGCCATGTTTAGTTTTGCCCAACCTAGGTCGAGGCACAGACACGGTCTCAATGGGGATAGCTGAGCTGACTACACTGACTGTGCTAGTGGCAGACTCCACTAAGCTGGCAGGCTGGCTGGCTAACAGCCTGCTGCCTGGCATGCACCCTATTTCATTGTGGAGCAAGGGGAGTTAGAGCCCTATCTATGTTCGTAGATAAGATGAGAGCACCCCTCCAGCTAGGATGGAGTCCGTCACTCCTCAACAGGCCAGGCTTGGTCCTGTTTGTGGGTGAGTCCCAGAAAGAGGGCCAATTATCTAAAAATTCTATCTTTTGGGAGGGGCAGAAAACCGTTTCAACCAGCGATTGAGTTGTGAGACTCTGCTGTAGAGCTCATCACTCCCCTTAACTGGGAGGGGTCCAGAGACAATTACTCGATGCAGACACATCTTTCTAGCTGATTTACACGCTGAAGCTATGTTGCGCTTGGTGACCTCTGACGTTGGTGCCGACGTGGATAACAATATCCCTATACTCTCTACACTCACCAGTTTTAGCTTTAGCTAGCACCATCTTCAGATTAGCCTTAACGTCAGTAGCCCTGCCCAGTGGTAAACAGTGTATGATCGCTGGATGATTTGTTTTAAGTCTAATACTGCGGGTAATGGAGTCGACAATGACTAGGGTTTTCAATTTGTCAGAGCTAATGGTGGGAGGCTTCAGCGTCTCAGACCCCGTAACGGGAGGAGAAGAGACCAGAGAAGGCTCTGCCTTTGACTCCGACTCGCTGCTTAATGGGGAGAATGGGTTGAAAGTTTCTGTAGGCTGAATGAGCGACACAGGTTGAGCATTCCTACAGCATTTCCCTCCAGAAGCCATGAGAAAGTTGTCCGGCTGCGGGGACCGTGCGAGGGGATTTATACTACTATCTGTACTTACTGGTGGCACAGACGCTGTTTCATCCTTTCCTATGCTGAAATTACCCTAGCCTAACGATTGCGTCTGAAGCTGGGCTTGCAGCACAGCTATCCTCGCCGTAAGGCGATCGTTCTCCTGTATATTATGAGTACAGTGACTGCAATTAGAAGGCATCATGTTACTGTTACTACTTAGCTTCGGCTGGTGGAGGTCCTGACGAACCCTGTCCAGATAAAGCGTTCGGAGTGAAAAAGTTGAATGAAAAAAAGTTGAGTGAGGGAAAAACTAAAAAATATACACGGTAATTAAAATGTAAAGCCGTAAAGTTGTCAGGTAGCAAAGTAAGGTTAGTGAGTTGAGTGAGGGAAAAACTAAAAATATAAACGTAATTAAAAGTAAAAATCGTTGTTAGGTAGCAAAGTAAGGTTAGCAACAAAACGCACAGCAGCACGTAAACAAGTCTGCAAGTTGTGACTGGAAATAAGAGATTACATTTATGTGAGTTTTGAAAATGAGACTAATGAGTCCTTGTCACTCGCAGTGGACTTTGGTTGAGCCAAACTATATAAATCACACAAGCAATAGGACCATCTCATAAACCATGTGAGAGACGCAATAAGAATGTGAAGGATTTTGTAGACTGCTATTCATACACTAGGGCCAGTATTCACAAAGCATTTCAGAGAACGAGTATGATCACACGATCCTATGATCAGGGGGACCAGGGCCTGTCAGACACCTGGGAATAAGAGATGAAATTTATACTGAACAAAAATATAAAGGCTACAATTTCAACAATTCTTTATGATGGGGAGGAGACAGGTTCAAGAAGGATTTTCAATTCAGACATGGATTGTGTATGTGTGCTATTCAGAGGGTGAATGGGCAAGACAAAATATTGAATTGCCTCTGAACAGGGTATTGTAGTAGGTGGCAGGCGCACCTGTTTGTGTCCAAAACTGCAACGCTTTCTTCCTTTACAGACTCCATAAACTTATGACTGTTTCCAAAATATTAATTTTGTGTATGGCTTCCTAGAAACAAGGGGTGGCTCAACTAACCTTTTGGGACAATTTATCCCACCCTCCCTTAACTTGAACAAAGATCCTTATAATCCAGTGACAGTGAGTTTGCAGAATTTCAAGAGCACTAGGCTACATACAGTAATCACATCTTGATCATGGTGACTTAAATAGGTCCAAACGAGGTCATATCTCAAGATATCTTGTAAAACAAATGTCCCATCCTTATCCTGAAGTAGATATCTAATATATGTTGAATATGTACAGTACCAGCCAAAGTTTTGACACACCTTCTACTTCTAGGGTTTTTCTTTATTTGGACTATTTTCTACATTGTAGAATAATAGTGACGACATCAAAACTATGAAATAACACATGGAATCATGTAGTAAATGCCTAGGTGTCTGGCTAGACTGTAAACTCTCCTTCCAGACTCATATTAAACATCTCCAATCCAAAATTAAATCTAGAATCGGCTTCTTATTTCGCAACAAAGCCTCCTTCACTCACACCGCCAAACATACCCTCGTAAAACTGACTATCCTACCGATCCTCGACTTCAGCGATGTCATTTACAAAATAGCTTCCAATACTCTACTCAGCAAACTGGTTGCAGTCTATCACAGTGCCATCCATTTTGTCACCAAAGCCCCTTATACCACCCACCACTGCAACCTTTATGCTCTAGTCTGCTGGCCCTCGCTACATATTCGGTGCCAGACCCACTGGCTCCGGGCCATCTATAAGTCTAGGTAAAGCTCTGCCTTATCTCAGCTCACTGGTCACGATATCAACACCCACCCGTAGCACGCGCTCCAGCAGGTATATCTCACTGGTCATCCCCAAAGCCAACACCTCCTTTGGCCGCCTTTCCTTCCAGTTCTCTGCTGCCAATGACTGGAACGAATTGCAAAAGTCGCTGAAGCTGGAGACTTATATTTCCCTCACTAACATTAAACATCAGCTATCTGAGCAGCTAACCGATCGCTGCAGCTGTACATAGCCCATCTGTAAATAGCCCACCCAATCTACCTACCTCATCCCCATATTGTTTTTATTTACTTTTCTGCTCTTTTGCACACCAGTATTTCTACTTGCACATCATCATCTGCTATTTATCACTCCAGTGTTAATTTGCTAAACTGTAATTACTTCACTACTATGGCCTATTTATTGCCTTAACTCCTGTCATTTGCACACACTGTATATAGACTTTATTTTTTTTCTGTTATGTTATTGACTCTACGCTTGTTTATTCCATGTGTAACTCTGTGTTGTTGTTGTGTCGCACTGCTTTGCTTTATCTTGGCCAGGTCACAGTTGTAAATGAGAACTTGTTCTCAACTAGCTTACCTGGTTAAATAAAAGGTGAAAAGAATAAAAAAATAAAAAAATAAAAAAAATGTGACAATGGGATGGGATGTTTGTTATGAAGTTGAACGTATGAGCTATGACAGAATGTGTAACGATTGTCGTTGGTGGAAGGAGAGGAGGACCAAAATGCAGCGTGGTAAGTGTTCGTCATACTTTATTTGACTGAACGCACAAAACAAAATAACAAAGTGAAATGAAAGAAACAAAACAGTTATGTAAGGTGACATGCACTAAACAGAATACAAACACCCACAACCAAAATGGGGAAAACAGGCTACCTAAGTATGATTCTCAATCAGAGACAACGAACGACACCTGCCTCTGATTGAGAACCATACTAGGCCAAAAACACAGAAATATAACATAGAAAAAAGAACATAGACTACCCACCCCAACTCACGCCCTGACCAACCTAACACAAAGACATAAAAAAGGAACTAAGGTCAGAATGTTTAAAATGAAAATAAAAAGTTAGTTATTTTGGACAAAAAAAATACACTACCAGATATTCTATTCATATATTTCAAACCTTTATTTAACTAGGCAAGTTAGTTAAGAACTAATGCTTATTTACAATGTCAGCCTACCAGGGAACAGTGGGTTAATTGCCTTGTTATGGGGCAGAAGACCGATTTTTGCTTTGTCAGCTCAAGGATTTGATCCAGCAATCTTTCGGTTAATGGCACATATAATGAGGCAAGGACAAGGTAGAAAATACAGCTGGAGGAAATACAGCCTAAGAACTATAGCTAGCTATGGGCCCGAACCAACACATTACATAACCCTTGTGTGGTATTCATGTTTTTGTTATTCACCCAATGTTTGCGGGTCTGATGGACCCACAACATTATTGTGTTTTTAAAACAATACAGCAATAACAATTTACTTAAAAATATTTAATACTTAAATATTGACTTATATCAATTACAAGCAATATAGACAGCATACATGGTTAATATTTGCCATTTACCTCTGCTAGATCACATTTATCAAGAAAAGCTCTATTCATAAAATAAAAAAAATAAAAGATTTTGTAAACAAAAATCTATTATAATCAAGACATGGGTAGAATAAATAATGTTTATCTGGAACAAATATAAATGAAACAACGTTTTCATAACTATTGATGTTTGTTGCTTCGAATTGAACAAATTGGAAGAACAAATGTTGAACACAAATTAAGGCCGGTCTATACACCACATGAGGGACAGAGTTTTACTGTGTGTGTGTTGCAAATGCATTTCTTGCACGTGCATGTGTAATGTGTCTTTCTGTCCTTGGGTCCACACACATCGCAGCGCTTCTTCTTGTTGGTACCGGCTGCAATCTAGTATGATGAAAACACTTAGTTCAGGAATTTTACGAACATCTCACTCACTCAGTCACATATATAGCTGCAGCAGGCCAAGGTAGGAGAGTCAGACACACGCACATGCAACATCACTCACACTTACTTGTGTGAATTGTCGGTTCTGTGGGTCATGCGGATGGGGCAGCCGCATCCTCCTCCTGAATCCTCTTCACGATGGATTCGTCAAGATGACAAACACGTTGTACGCCAAAATGTCCAAGTGGCCAGCGTAGGGTTCTTCTTTTGCAGCTGTAGCCAGTCACCAGCTTATCTAAAAATTGTCCACCGCTCCTTTCATGGCATTGTAATAATTCATTATGATTTCTGTTTTTTTCTGGTCATCCCTATTCAGAACACTCATGAGTACCACATTTTTGCCTTTCTTTGGCACGTAGGACACTAGGGACGTATCGGTCGTTAACACAAACTTAGAGGAATTGATAGGCCTGTGCCGTGTATTCAACAGGAGACAGGCAGACTGGCAGCGAGACAGACAGGTGCTTGGTGCTATGTTGAAACAGCCAGCCCAGGGAGGAGGAAGACACACACACTTTTCCACACTTTTATTACCCTCGGGTCCAGGAAGACCTGAACACCACATATGTAATATAAATGTGTAGGGGGGTTCACAGTGTGCACTCAATGAAAATGTGTTATTTTACATGGTCTTCACAGAAAATTAGCCAAGGCCAGTGAGTCTTAGATTGAAAAAATAATTAATTGTATAATTTTTAATTTAGTAAACATTGAAAATGGGTCCCACAGGCCCGAACACCACACAAGGGTTAAATAGATTTTAGAAGTTGTCTTTCTTACTTTTGGCAAAAGAAATTCAGAGGCCATGGAAGATGAGCAGTTGTGGTTACTCCGAGTCTCTAAGTGACAAATGAACATGTTGCACACTTGTATAGAAACATTACAATGCAAACACTCCTTGTGCACATGTTTTGTCAAATTAAATTAATACCTAGGTAACACTATTTTCTTTACCAAAGTCACAGATAGAACAAGGAGCTAGTTATAGTGTTAGTTATTATAAATATATTTGGCAATGTTACGTTCTCCTCTTTGTTTTGACCGTGTTTCCGAGGTCTGTGGATTTAACACAGAGTTACTGTCTTAACAAGAGTATGGACAAATATGTTTTTTTTTGTGGTATGGTCAAAGATTTGTTTATTTTATTTATTTATAAAAACATGTTTTTTTACAAAAAGTATAAACTGGGTGGTTTGAGCCCTGAATACTGCTTGGCTGACATACAATGGGTATGACACCACTTTTCTTTTTACTGCTCTAATTACGTTGGTAACCAGTTTCAAATAGTAATAAGGCACCTCAGGGGTTTGTGGTATATGGCCAATATAAGAGCTGTATCCAGGCGTTGAGTCGTGACTAAGAACAGCCCATAGCCACGGTATTTTGGTAATTTTATTTTCTTTTGTCTTTTTTAAAATTCATAATGCAGATTACATTGCTACATCAACTTACATTGCTACATCAAACAAAAAGAACGCAAGTATTAACCAGAAAATACTAAAACACAAAAAATATCAATGAAATAATAAAAAAAATAAACAATTATAGTGCACTTGTAATCCCTCTGAAACAATATCATTATAATGATTCAGGAACATTTTATTCCTGTTGTTATTCACCGGGGTTAATCTTTTAAGAAGATAGTTAAATTCAATCAAAAATATGTGTAATTTTGGTATAGAATTTGGGGATTTTTGTTTGTGTATAAAGTATTTGGCAACAAGAATTTTAAAAAATCACAATCATTTCAGTGGTCTTGTTATCATTGCAATAGCAACATATTATATATATCCTTCATGTCAAAAACATGGGTAGTGTTCATAATGGTAAATAAGTATTCTGCAAGCTTTTCCCAAAATTCTGACACAAATTTACATTCAAAGAACAAGTGGTCAAATATTTGTATGTATTTTACTTTCCTGGGTGTGACGGATTTAGAAATCAACAAATGGTTCAAACGCATGTAGGGGGAGGGTGTGGAAGGGAAATTGTAGTTGTCAAGACAACAAACCAAACATTTGCTCCTGTGTTACATGCTAGCTGTTAGTTGTCTTGCACAGCTCAGTTTATTCAGTACATTTCCAGAAATGGATGTATTGGGAAATTTAGAAGTCAGGTAAGTTAAAATGCATTGGTTTGTTCGTTTGGTGATGCGTGGTGTATCTTACTTAGTTCATCTAAAATTATGTGTGTTAGCGAAATGGTAAGATAGCAAACTATATAAATTATGTATCTATATTCACGTTAACGTTACAGTAACTAACGTTACTAGCTAACGTTAGCTACTATAATGCACGCTTAGAAAAAATGGTTCTTCGTCTGTGTGTTCTGTTTCTTAGGTGGGCTCAGGGTTTGACAAGCCAAAATGTTGAATTTGTTGACAAGAAAACAGCCTGCTACATTTGTGGGAATTACATCGTTTTCCTGAATATAGAGACGAAAATTAGAAGTGTGCTGCAGTGTCCTGGTCGGGGTATTGGTGCCTTCACAGCAAATGGACATTGCAGGACACTTGCATTCTCCAACCATAAACTAAATCCCTCCATATTTGTGTACAACTACCCTGAACTTATTCTGAAGAATGAACTGAAGGGTAAGTCTTTATCTGAAACACTGACATTATTAACATGATTAAAGAGTTATATACATTGCATTAGCTATTCAAATACTTCCTCCAGTTAGCAACATTACTAAAGTGTTTTCTCATTTACAGGAACAGCCCATGTAGACTACACATCTCTGGCACTAAGTGATGCTGGTCCTTATTTGGCCTGCTGCTCATCAATACCAGACCACACCATAACAGTATGGTAACTGAAACCACTCCACTTAATATCCTCCTTCCACATTCATTTAAATGACCTCTGTTTTGTACACTCACTATTTGTGGTAATACCAATGCTTTTTTGTAGGAACTGGGAAACTGGGGATCCAATTTGTAACCAACCACAAGCTGGAAAAGACATCACCTCTTTGGTGTTTAACCCAATGAACTGGCTCCAGATTTGCTCTTTGAGTGCATCATCATCCCTCACAGTTTGGACCGTTGAGAAGAGTGACAGCTTTCATATAATGAAACCAGGGTAATTGAGGTTAATTGTAACTACATAAATGCTGCTGGTTATTTCAATAATCACAATTGACACCTACAATAAATGTTATCCATGTCTTCACTATAAATTACATTTCATGGGTACATTTCATGTGTTATTAATGTATTATTCATTACATTGTCAATTGTCAGTGTGATAGATCTCCCTGCGACTGATGGCTGTCTGGTTGAGAGGGAGATTAACCCCTCTCATGTCCCCACTGGAATACTCACCTACTTCGGACCTCAGATGCCCATCTCAGCCATCGCAGGGCTTGCAGAAGACAAGGCAGAAACCTTTGTGGTACTGTCTTCTTAACACCTCTCAACTGCAGGAACTAATTGCACAGGTTTTGTCTCACTCTGTAGTGAGTAGCTTATGTAAAAAAATTTTTTTTTAAAATGTGCAATTGTACTCTTCTCAATCTCAAAACAAGTTCACTATCCCTGTTTTGAAAGCCCAAAGAGCGCATCAAGACCAGGCTAAGACCTAGCACCATCTGCTGGACAGCCTCATCAGAGCTCTATGTGGGCTGTCAGGAAGGCCACCTGCTGCAGGTTGACCCAGACTCTCTGGCTGTCTCTGTCCTCTTCAACCCCTCAGGTACACCCTGCTGTCTCATAGCGTTCTTTACTCTGGCCTAGGGGACCTGCTGTGCACTGGCTCTCACTCCAGATGAGTATCAGTCAGACACTCATACTGAGGTTCATGGGGAACAAAAATGTACTGACAGTCACCAATTTTAGAAACATTGCCGAAAATAATCTACTTGGTTAGAATAATTGTGCACTGACATATCACGTCAATGATCACAATTATATGTGTAGTGTTATATTGCATGTTCATATCAATATGATAAAATATGTGTGCTTACTATTGTTCAGCTGCAGATGACATTCCTGGGTTGCAGCAGGGTAGCTTCCAGAGCTTAGCCCTGCACAAGGATGGACTATTTGTGTCAGGAAAGGTAACAAACTGCTCTTCACATTGATTGGAGGATGGATACATGATATCCAGCGAATTCAGCAGTATGAAGTCTGGGTCTTAGAGTTCAACTTACCCAGATGCATTCTATTTAGAGCCAACAACAACATATTCCAGATTTATATTGTTTAAAAATAGGCTTTTCTATTCTACAGGAGAATGTGCTACGCTGCTTAAAAATTAAGGGGAACCAAGTGGAGGTTACACAAACTTGGACATTGGAGGAACCAGCCACAACCATAATATATTCGCCAGACTATGAAACACTGCTCTTAGCTTCCAGTACAGTGAGTGCATACATTGTACTGTATTATGGATACATATTTTTATTATTTCTAGGCTCTTGTTATAGTATGCTTTTGCTTTTTTCCCAGGGGCGCATCTACAGGTATAAACGATCCCAGTGCGAGAAGGTGGTGAAAGTCCTGGACGTTCTCAGTGGAGACTTTGTGGCAGCAGCTTCACTGTATACTGATAATAACTTATGTGTGGTAAGAGATCATTGATGTCATGTTTAACTGATGTAAATGTTTTGTAATGGATCCTCATTCATAATGATGTTTCTCTCCTCGTTACAGTCAGTGAGGGACTCGGGAGAGTTGCAGCTGTGGTCTCTAGATACTGGCTTCTGCATCGGCTCTATATCTCTTCAAGTAAAGGTTAATAGTCATTCAATTACAATAGTATTAGGGCAGCTATGCTAAATAATACAGTAAGTAGGCATAGTCAATTGTGAATTGTGCTTGTTACAGTATTTAAGTGAAAGTCTCATGTAAACTTCATGGACAATAGAACAATAATAAAAAAAATAATAATAAATCAACTACTATTGTGTCTAGGTGACCAGTTTGGCCTGCTGTCCGATTGCTCAATACGTTGCCGTGGGAACAGTGTCGGGGCATGTCCTGTTCATTGAGCTGACCAAGGAGCAGCAGCCTCGTCTGGTGCACAGGGTTCACCTCTACTACACTCCTGTGGACCACCTACTGCAAGTATCTCCAATGGGTTTACTGTTGTTATTTGCGTTTTGGTTGTTCTTATTGTAAAATGAGCCTTTTAAAGTTATCAATGTTCAATAGTAATATAGGATTTCATATTGTTTTTGGTTTACAGTTTTGATCAAGGAGGAAACTTCCTTATCACTGGTGCCTCGGATGCAAATATATATGTGTTGAATGCAAGGGCTTCCAGAGTATTTGAGGTAATCGGATACACAGGTACATTAATGCTCCACAAAAGTCCATATATGTTTCTCCTGGTATTTCTTTAACTCATTTCAACCCATTATGTTTGATTAAAGCAGTGTTGTTCTCTCCAGGTGCTAAAGGAGCCATCGTGTCCCTGTCTACCCAGTACAGCCGGGACATTAAGCAGGTCAAACTGCTGGCTCTGTGTGCTGGAGAGAAGGACATAGGCCGAGGGGAGGGAAGTCTGCTTACACTGCTCACTCTGCCTGTGCAGGCGCTTACGGGTACTGACTGGGCTGTGTGTGTGTGTGTGTGTGTGTCCACAGAAAGAAGCTGTTGTTAATCATCCTGCCTGACTTTGGGTCTGTTCCATTTTATTTCACATCTGTCTCTGTTTAATTCCTGTATTGACATGCTGGAACTGAGATAGAATGGAATTTGTGTACTGCTGTTGCTTTGCAGGGGCAGGAGTGTGTGCAGACCCGAGAGGATGTCTTTCCAATAATGTCCTACAGCGGTGCACATATGAGGTCCCTCACGCACTCAGCTCCTCTGCCCTGGGAGCCAATAAGATCTTTGGCTACTGCCAAAAGAGGAAAGCTCTCCAGAGATTCCAGCTACCTGAGGTAAGGTCCCATGCATTACCAGTCTGACTTATGTTTAAAACCCCAAAAATCTTATATCTAACATCTGAACATTTGTTGATGATGGGTGGTTTGCTGTTTAGTTTTTATTTGGTCATGACGTATGACCAAATTTGACACAATACCAATAACATTTGCATAAACACAACACAATACACGTGACCACTGTGCCATCCATGTCTGTCTCCTAGAGCACAGAAAGGTTCTCTGACCAGGACGTGGTCCAGTTGACCCCAGAGAAGGAGGTGGAGGGTCACCCTTTGGGCCCCGCCTCCATCCTCCTGTCGCCCCACCAGTCTTGGCTGGCCTCAGTGGGCCAAGACGGACTGCTGCGCATCCGGGAGATCTCCAGTCTGGTACGACCTTGTTTCACTTCAGGCTTTGCATGTTACATTGAACATAACATGCAGCTTTATAGAGCTCATTTGAAATATGCTGAAGAAAAAAAACAGTATTGTATTATAAATGTAGTATTGTTCTTAAAAGAGTGAATCTCAAAAGAGGAAATCTGTGAGAACAAAATATTGATGAAAACACATTATCTTTGTGTTATGACCACTCGTAATGCTATTAACCTGAGTATGTTGTCATTGTCATGTACAGGACCGGTATGTTCAGATGCAGTGTCACTCGTGTTGGCTGGGAGGGGTGAGGACAGTGTCCTTTACCTCAGACAGTCAGACAATGATCACTACAGGCCTGAAAGACGGCTCTATGGTCTGTACAAGACTAAGGTAAGTCAACGGGGACAAGTCTGAAGGCAATGCAGCGTTGAACACCAGAGAGCACTGTAGTTCATGTAGATGTGGAATTTCAAAGATTATTAGATCATTCTAAAACATTTCACAATTTCTACTATAACAAGGAGAACCTTTCTCTCATTATAATGCATTGGACTACTTTTATTTGTAAGACATTGTATTCTGTCTATGTATTTTTCTGTTTTCCATGAAGACTGAAAATGGCAGGTGTTGGCAAAGCGAATGCAGCTACACAGTACAGCCAGTCTATAGCCAAATACCAGGAGAGTGTGATAACATCAGAGAACCCTATTCTCAGTAGGATGGCTGACTGGGACCCAGAGGCCCTGTCCCCTCCTGGGTCAGCAGATCTACACAGAGAAGAGGTAGCCAAGGTTACCATTCACATCACAGGAAGTTGCTGGCACCTTAATTGGGGAGAACAGGCTGGTGGTAATAACTGGAGCGGAGTTAGTGGAATGGTGTTAAATACATCAAACACATGGTTTCCAGGTGTTTGATGCCATTCTATTTGCACCCTTCCGGCCATTATTATGAGTCATTCTTCCCACAGCAGCCTCCTGTGATTCATATAGATTTTACATCCTCCATCTTAACTTACGCCTCACTGCGCCAGCTAAATACATCCTAGTTGACGCTATTCACACAGGGTTTGTCCTTTGCATCAGTGTAATGAAGATCATTTCAGATCCATCAAATCTTATGGAGTCAGATATGTGATGTTTCATATTTACACATGAAATGTAGTTAATTTGTTTGTCCTCACCTCCTGTCTTTAGGCCAATGATAAGCGACAGATAGTTGATGTGATGGAACAGGATGAGAGCTCCACCAACCTACCCTCAGCCACAGCCTCAGACTCCACCTGGCTGGACAACAAGCTGGAAGCGGTCAGTAACACTGCTGATGTCACTTCAGCACAAGAGCTTTAGTCCGTCATTGTAGGCCGTCAATATCAAGAAGAATTTGTTCTTAACTGACTTGCATATTTAAATATAGATTTGGTACTCAGTTTCACTCCAGTACTGATGGGAGAAATATTGATGTTGCCCGTGACAAATACTTCAATACCTGATTCACAAAACAGCTGTGTTGCTGTTGGCACATTCTTCCTGGGTGAAAAGATCAGGCGCAGGTTGGGAGAAAGGCAGATAAACATTTCGGAGATTGTAGATAACACTGAACTGATATCAAAGCTGTGGCATTCATTGTGTTGTGGGTTTTCAAATTGTAGATCACAGTTAGATAACAGTTAGATAACATAAAACAGCCATAGTTGGGTAACGTTCAGCCACTGTGCCATTACCTGCTTTATTATTTGTGTGGTGATGTGTTTGATTCCATTCAAGTCCCATCATGTTGAGTATAGAAGAATTTAGTAGGGTGTAATGTTATAGCTGATGTATTGTGAAATATATGACAACAGTTCTGGTGAAAGTCAGTGTTGAAAGATATGCTGGCAAAACAATGTACTGTTTTTCAGGTAGTCCAGATAAATGTATCCACTGACGTGCTTTGAGTATGGGGATACAAAACAGAACAACAAATTGTCATCAGACAATACACACATCCTGCTACTACCATTATACTGTCCACAGGTTATCAATGAGGAGATCCAGCAGTTTTCACAGACAAAGAAAAGCCTGAGGAAAAATGTCAAACAATTGCGTGACACAGTAAGCAGAGCTCTAATCCTCTTTTTATTTACTTTGCTTAATGAATCATGCGTGAGTGTAAAATTAGACACAATATCATCAAAATGCTAATGGCTAATGTGACCATGTCGTCGGCCCCAGATCCAGGCAATGATGCGTGAGAACGAGACACTGCCTGACATGGAGAAGCTGGAGCAGCAGGAGTTCAACCTGGATGTAGATGAGCAAAAGAGACTGCAAGCCGAGGGGGAACAGGAGGTCACCAGGGTAAAACACACACACACACACACACACACACACACACACACACACACACACACACACACACACACACACACACACACACACACACACACACACACACACACACACACACACACACACACACACGTGATAGTATTCTTATTGACTCCCTTACAGGTCCGAAATGAGATTGAGTTGGAGAACCTAGCCAAGTGCTACCTGCGTGACGTCCTTAAGAGAGAATGCTGGGATTCCATGAAGGTCAAAGGGCAAGCTATCAAGGTAAGTTGAGAGTCACAACCAAAATGGAGTTGGTTTTCAAAGGTGCAGCAACAGATGTGTTTTGAGACTGTGTGTTTTGTTGGCTTTACCTTAGGCTTTCCACACTGAACACGAGGTGAAGAACTACCCCATGAAGGAGCGGACACAGCAGGAGCTGGATGAACTTCATAGAGTGGAGAGTATGAGGAAGATTGAACGGGCTGACAGTAATGTGAGTTAGAATGTGCTGTATGTCCCTTTAGTCACAGTGCAATTGCTAGAGATTTTGCCAATTTTATACACCTTCATTGGCAATAGTGCCAAGCGATATGTTTTTTTTGTTTTACATGCCACTCATCCTCTTCCAAAACACTCTAGCTCCAGCAGGAGATTCTAGAGAAGAAGACCAAGACCACGACGGAAGAAGAGGAGGAGGAGGAAGGCCGTGAGATGGAGAGTGCTTCCCTCACAGGTAGCCTCAGTGCCCAGTATGGAGGCTCAAACCCCTACCTCTACAATCAGTTCAACCTGCATATCAGAGAGCAGAAGATCAACCAGATCACTTTGCTACAGGTAAACAAACAGTTTGACAATATGTACTAGGATTTTAATAACCAATGTATACATATTCAGCATTTAAAGGGCAATTCCACCACTTTTCAACCTCTTATTCATTATCTCCAGCACAATAACAACAGTGTCTACATATGCGAACACAGCACATTTCTATGATCTGTGGTTGAAATGATAAAAAAATCCATGAATTGCGAAACCTGTAACAAGTTGTTTTTGCCAAAGACAGGGTATTTTCTTGCTCCTCATGTCACGGTGAATCTCAGTGTTTGAAAATCATTTAATATATTTTTTTACTACAAAACATAAACACGCCATTTTCACATACAGTGCCTTGCGAAAGTATTCGGCCCCCTTGAACTTTGCGACCTTTTGCCACATTTCAGGCTTCAAACATTAAGATATAAAACTGTATTTTTTTGTGAAGAATCAACAACAAGCGGGACACAATCATGAAGTGGAACGACATTTATTGGATATTTCAAACTTTTTTAACAAATCAAAAACTGAAAAATTGGGCGTGCAAAATTATTCAGCCCCCTTAAGTTAATACTTTGTAGCGCCACCTTTTGCTGCGATTACAGCTGTAAGTCGCTTGGGGTATGTCTATCAGTTTTGCACATCGAGAGACTGAATTTTTTTCCCATTCCTCCTTGCAAAACAGCTCGAGCTCAGTGAGGTTGGATGGAGAGCATTTGTGAACAGCAGTTTTCAGTTCTTTCCACAGATTCTCGATTGGATTCAGGTCTGGACTTTGACTTGGCCATTCTAACACCTGGATATGTTTATTTTTGAACCATTCCATTGTAGATTTTGCTTTATGTTTTGGATCATTGTCTTGTTGGAAGACAAATATCCGTCCCAGTCTCAGGTCTTTTGCAGACTCCATCAGGTTTTCTTCCAGAATGGTCCTGTATTTGGCTCCATCCATCTTCCCATCAATTTGAACCATCCTCCCTGTCCCTGCTGAAGAAAAGCAGGCCCAAACCATGATGCTGCCACCACCATGTTTGACAGTGGGGATGGTGTGTTCAGCTGTGTTGCTTTTACGCCAAACATAACGTTTTGCATTGTTGCCAAAAAGTTCAATTTTGGTTTCATCTGACCAGAGCACCTTCTTCCACATGTTTGGTGTGTCTCCCAGGTGGCTTGTGGCAAACTTTAAACAACACTTTTTATGGATATCTTTAAGAAATGGCTTTCTTCTTGCCACTCTTCCATAAAGGCCAGATTTGCGCAATATACGACTGATTGTTGTCCTATGGACAGAGTCGCCCACCTCAGCTGTAGATCTCTGCAGTTCATCCAGAGTGATCATGGGCCTCTTGGCTGCATCTCTGATCAGTCTTCTCCTTGTATGAGCTGAAAGTTTAGAGGGACGGCCAGGTCTTGGTAGATTTGCAGTGGTCTGATACTCCTTCCATTTCAATATTATCGCTTGCACAGTGCTCCTTGGGATGTTTAAAGCTTGGGAAATCTTTTTGTATCCAAATCCGGCTTTAAACTTCTTCACAACAGTATCTCGGACCTGCCTGATGTGTTCCTTGTTCTTCATGAAGGCTCTCTGCGCTTTTAACGGACCTGTGAGACTATCACAGTGCAGGTGCATTTATACGGAGACTTGATTACACACAGGTGGATTGTATTTATCATCATTAGTCATTTAGGTCAACATTGGATCATTCAGAGATCCTCACTGAACTTCTGGAGAGAGTTTGCTGCACTGAAAGTAAAGGGGCTGAATAATTTTGCACGCCCAATTTTTCAGTTTTTGATTTGTTAAAAAAGTTTGAAATATCCAATAAATGTCATTCCACTTCATGATTGTGTCCCACTTGTTGTTGATTCTTCACAAAAAAATACAGTTTTATATCTTTATGTTTGAAGCCTGAAATGTGGCAAAAGGTTGCAAAGTTCAAGGGGGGCCGAATACTTTCGCAAGGCACTGTATGTAGACACTGGTATTGTGCTTGAGATAATGAATATGAGGTTGAAAAGTGGTGGAATTGCCCTTTAATGATTAAAGTATTAGTGTTTAGCATTTAATAACCAAATTGAGTTTAGCTAAGTATTTCACCTAATTGCCTATAACAGCCTCCTTCTCCATTTGACTTCTCACCTTCACTCACACACTAGGATGTCATCTACAAAGTGAAGACAGCCTTTAACACAGACTTTAAGGGGGTGCACAAGCAGAAGGAGCAGGAGATCAACCGAGTGAAAGACAAGAACCGTCGCATCATGGAGATCATGTCAGAGCTGGACCACAAGATGAAGCTGTGGGAGCCCAGTCTGTCTGACAACGAGCGGCCAGAGAGGGCACTGTCTGTGGAGGACTCTGAGGTTAGACTTGAAGCTGTTTTTTTTTTGTTATTGACCTACTTTAATGGTTTAGATTTCCACCAAAACACAAGTTACTGCACATCAACTGATAATTTATGACTTATGACTCCGTCTCCAGATTCATTTTGAAAAGTACCTCACCCCAGAGCAGAGAAAAAAAGAGGAGGAGAAGAAGAAAGAGGAGGAACAAAGACGGCAGACGGCCAAGGTACTGTACCTTCCTACCTTTCCCATCTCCCACTTATTAAATGTTTACTCTTAGGGGTCATTCTAACAGCCGATAAACCATTACTAACCCAAGCAAGGTCTTAATCACTAACCGATAAATTGTGAAAACTGAGCTGTTTTCTTAGTAAAAATACAGTGTGAATTGATGTTATTGGCTTGGGTACCCATTGAAACAGACATTCTGGTTCTCCTTTTCCTTAGAGTGACAATATCAGAGAGCGAGCTCTGGATGAAATGATGGGTGGAGTACTCGAGCTAAAAAAAGAGGACATCTTGAGAGTGGTATGGTGGTGGTCAAAAAATGAAAAATCTGAAATATGGATATTAATTAACATTTAATACATCTACCGTTAACATGATAAACATTTATTAAACATCATTGTCCTGAAGAAAAGTATTTGAATGACAGAATGTAGAGAATGTGTTTGAATGTATTTTCTGACCCTGTACTTTTCTACATGCAGGAGGTGCCTCAGCCTGAGTTCATTGTATCCAAACCGGACATTCAGTGGACAGAGGAAGAGAAAAAGATCTATAAAGAGTATGAGAAGAAAGCCAAAGAACTGAGCGAGGAACAGGAGAAGTACAGAAAGGTGTGATTTTTGTGTGAAAACATCTGCTTTTCAATGTTGTATTCAAAAGAAACACACCATCATAATAGGACCCAGACTTGATTTACTACATACGTTCAGTTGCCATTGTCTTGTTCCAGACTCTGGAAGCTGAAATGAATAAACTACAGACGTCCATCATGGACTCCACTCAGGGGTTTGATGAAACCTTGACCAAGCTCTTTGAGAGGAAGGTGAAATCTGAGATGGTTATATACCAGGTAAGACAGAGCACACACCCACACATATCAAGATTTAATTAAAGAAATATACAGTACATTCCATGTGCCATTGTTGTTTTCTTGCTATGTTCTTTTGTAGGAAGAGCTGAAGATTACAAATCTAGTTCACTCCATTCTGATAGAGGAGGAGGTTCTCAATAGAGAGCGAGAACTCAGCCTCAAGCTAGAAAAAAACAGGGTCTATAAGGTGAGATGTCGTTATATTAATGCCAATGGAGGCTGGCGTGAGGAGCTATAGGAGGACGGGCTCATTGTAATCCAGCCTTTACAATGAGCACATCCTCCTCCTACCATACTTCATGCTCTATTGGCTATCTTTCTCATGGGGAAGGGATTTACAATGGTTGAGTCCACAGGAGGTTGGTGTTTGTGGTAATGGCTGGAGCGGAGTGAGTTTCCATGTGTTGGATGCCATTCCATTCCAGACAATGTTATGAGCCGTCCTCCCCTCAGCAGCCTCCTGTGGTTGGGTTAGAGATCATTTTATGTTAGCTATCCTATCTCTATTATATACAACCATATTATTACACATTCCAGTCAGATATTATCCTGTTTCTCTGTCTTAGACTGTGTTTTACAAGCTTCAACATGTGTGGCAACTTAATTGGTTTGCCTTCAACACTGTTCTTGTTACTTCCTGTACTTTGCGTTCCCATCGCTTAACATGCCTTATTCTCCTGACAGAATGAGATTGGAGAAGAGCTTAAGAAGCACAAAGAGGATGTAGAAATGTTCCGGGAGACCTACGACAATGTTGTGGCCGAGGACAAAGTACGACTGGCAGTAGCACGTCTACTATCTCATGTCAGATACTGTCCGACACTTGTTGTTCTTGGGTACTATCTGACATATTGTGTATCCCTAGCTTCTCGACAGGGGATTCAGGAAGGAGTTCTTTGATGTCCCAGGCCATATTGTTGATCAGCTGTACAAGCTATACAAGCGCAGACCCAGGTACTGCATAAAAAAAGAGAAACTGTACATAGCTTTTGCCATTCAGATTTTTAGAATAGGGTGCAACATCCCAGTACTCTCTTGCCCAGGGTCCAGAGGATGAGGACCCAGGCAGACAACAGTACCAGCCCCTTTAAAGAGCGGCCCCTGCCGGGCCCAGTGGCAGCAGAGGGTCTCTGTCAGATGATGAAGGCCATGGAGGAGCTGGACGCTCCAGAGAACATGCCTGAAAGCCTAGACGTGTCTGTGTGGGAGAGGTTCTGCCTGGCCCGCAGAGCCAAAGTTGAGAGTGAGCAGCAGGTAATGGAAAACCAGCCACGGAACAAGTGAGGTAGTCTGAGGAAATGTTAGTGGCAGTACATGCATTTCCTTGTCATTGACGTTCTCCAGCACCTTGAAACCTACAGTATATTTCATAGAATATATAAACTTACTTTACTTACAGGGTAAGTCTGCCTTATTAAAGTGTTATGTAACACAGGACACAAAGAATGTGGAACAGAGAATGAGAGATTGGATCCAGTTAATTATCCCATTTTGTTAAACATTGTAGTAGTTCTAGTTAATTTCCCTTTGTTATTTCAATGTCATCTTTTGTGTCTTGTCCTACTCAGGTGAAAGTTAAGGCTTTGACTCTGGCTGAAATGCAAGCCTTTCTGCAGAAGAGGACCGATGAGGATGAGAGTGCAAGACTGGAAATGAAAAGTCTCATGGATGACATCAATGGGTAAGAGTGTCATACCGTGAGAGTACATCAATTATATTCTTAAAAGCGCAGTACATTTTTCACTAAACACAAATGTTTCCACCCCATGATTCTTTTGAACACTTTATACAGGTGTAGTCTTTCTTAACAGCTGTCTGTCTGAGCACGAATAAGCTTGGCACGCAAGGCTAATTCAGGAGTGACTCATTGATAGCGCATGGTCTTTAAACTCGATGTCTCCAGGCTACGAGAGGAGAAGATGCGTTTCCGCCTGGACATCATGGTTCAGATCCTGATCAAGCAGGGCCAGGTGGAGGTAGAGAACGGAGACTTCATTGCGGACTACTCTGACTCTCTGCTGCTCCATAAGAGTGTGGTGGAGGACCTCAACGGGACCATCAGAGTGAGACCCATAGACATTCTTTATTCATTTATGTGAGCAGAATCATGCTAACATTGTAGCATAAGTTAAACATTTCTAAATGGGGACAAACAGGGCAAAAATGGGTCATGAGGAACTCCACCGATGAGATGCATAGGCTATGTATTGACCTGTGCTCTTCTGTCAGGCTCTGGGAGAGCAGAAGATAGCCAGCATGGTGGAGTGCAAGGACTTCCGTAAAGGCATCATCCAGCAGGAGTGGGAGCACAAGAGGATGAGGATGCAGAAGGAGGACCTGAACAACAAAGCCAGGGACATCCAGATGCTGCGAGTCTCTCAGGAGCTGCAGGAGGTACACTAAAGCTTACCATGGGACAGGTCTCCCTGGAACAATAGTTAATTGCAAAGGCATACAGTACACTACCGTTCAAAAGTTGTCACAGAAATATCTTCTTTTTTTTTATAAAGAAAAGCAAAGAAAATTGTCCATGAAAACAATCAAATTGATCAGAAATAGTGTAAACATTGTTAATGTTGTAAATGACTATTGTAGCTGGAAACAGATTTATGGAATATCTACATTATCAGCAACCATCACTCCTGTGTTCCAATAGCACATTGTGTTAGCTAATCCAAGTTTATAATTTTAAAAAGGCTAATTGATCATCAGAAAACACTTTTGAAATTGTTGGAACAGCTGAAAACTGTTCTGATTAAAGCAATAAAATTGGCCTTAGACTAGTTGAGCATCAGCATTTGTGGGTTCGATTACAGGCTCAAAATGGCCAGAAACAAAGAACTTTCTTCTGAAACTCATCAGTCTATTCTTGTTCTGAGGAATGAAGGCTATTCCATGCAAGAAATTGCCAAGAAACTGAAGATCTCATACAACGCTGTGTACTACTCCCTTCAGAAGAAACAGCGCATACCGGCTCTAACCAGAATAGAAAGAGTGGGAGGCCCCAGTGCACAACTGAGCGAAAGAACACAAAGTACATTAGTGTCTAGTTTGATAAAGACGCTTCACAAGTCCTCAACTGGCAGCTTCATTAAATAGTACTCGCAAAACACCAGTGTCAACGTCAACAATGAAGAGGCGACTCCAGGATGCTGGCCTTCTAGGCACAGTTCCTCTGGTGTTTTGTGGGTACTATTTAATGAAGCTGCCAGTTGATGACTTGTGAGGCATCTGTTTCTCAACCTAGACACTAATTTACTTGTCCTCTTGTGCACCAGGGCCTCCCACTCTTTCTATTCTGGTTAGGGCCAGTTTGCACTGTTTGGTGAAGGGAGTAGTACACAGCGTTGTACGAGATCTTCAGTTTCTTGGCAATTCCTCACATGGAATAGCCTTCATTTCTCAGAACAAGAATAGGCTGACGAGTTTCAGAAGGTCTTTGTTTGACCATTTTGAGCCTGTAATCAAACCCACAAATGCTGATGCTGAAGATACTCAACTAGTCTAAAAAAGGCCAGTTTTATTGCTTCTTTAAAATCGGTACAACAGTTTTCAGCTGTGCTAACAATTGCAAAAGGGTTTTCTAATGATCAATTAGCCTTGTGTTAGCTAATCCAAGTTTAGCATTTTTACAACATACTATTGGAACACAGGAGTGATGGTTGCTGATAATGTAGATATTCCATAAATCTGTTTCCAGCTACAATAGTAATTTACAACATTAACAATGTCTACACTGTATTTCTGAGCAATGTTATTTCAAAATGGACAGAGTACTTTTCTTTCAAACTTTTTTTTAAGTGACCTCCAACTTTCGAACAGTAGTGCACATGTGATAATAGAAACCTGTGGTCTGGTTAGCGCAGCTGGTTTGAGCAAAATGCTAGCAACACCAAAGTTGCAGGTACAAGTATGAAGCCTCTATAGGCCACAAGACATCTCATTGGCTGTAATATAGGTTATGCTGAAAAAGTGTCTGCACTGTAACAATGTAAAATACCTGCATTGCCTCTTCCACATGGCCAAAAACCATTGACATATCAAAAATACCCTGAACCACCACCTATTTTTGAGCTATAAAATGATCAACCTGCTTTTTTTGTTCTGACATTTGACAGTGAGAGCTTGTATCGTTCGGGGGATGTAGAATCAATCTATGTCAAATGAAATATGCATGTTTTTCCACACAAACTAAGAGATCATTATTTAAACAAAGCTTTTTTGCCCCAAGTATCTCAGTGAGACGGATCATGACAACCGCATATCAAAGCAGGTTTCAACTCTGGAGAAAACCATAACATTACAGGAAAAGGTAATGTGAACAGAGTTAATATAATTTCATATCGATTACATTTATTCAAGTGCTTAAAATATCAGCTATAATGCTTGTGTATTTCAGACTCACCAAAAGAATGTGCTGACCTGTAAGAAGTTGATCAAGCAGCTGAACAGACAGGCAGCAATGAAGGCATCGAAGAATTCTGCTCTGGATGAGCAGCTGACCAACATGCAAGTGACTGTGGCTGAGAGGAGACACATCTGTGAAGCCATAGGTACTATAATAACTACACATTTCATTGCAGTATAGGTTTACACAATTGTAGGTACATCATTACTTCAACTGTGATGTTATCAGGAGATTTATTGGCATCAGTGTGTACATGTGGTGGATATTGTTCCATTGCATTGTTGTTTTTAACCCCTAACTTGCCCCTTGATGCCTCATTTCCTATAACACTTCCACTGAATCATCTAATGAACTGTGATGTTATTTGCTGCTCTGCTCAGCCATGGAGGAGAACCATGAGAGTGATGCAGAGGAGAGATACCAGGAGATCATCCAGAGGAAGAAGCTGGTGGAGCTAGCCAGGGCCCAGGCTGAGGAGGTGGCTACCCTCAGGGCAGAGGTGGAACGCATGAGGATGAAGTCCTTCCCCGCTCTCGCTCAGCTAAAACATAACTGACACATTTAGGAAACACTTTATTTTTAAAAAATTTACAAAACATCAAACTGATTTTCATGTTTAAATATAGAACTAATATAAATTACTATGGTAGGTAACAGTATGAAATTAAACTGATGAAGTGGCAAATTAATGTTATTTTTTTCACTCAAATTACTTGTGGATCATAGTAAATTTAGGGTGAAAAACATCCAGTACATAAGATTGAATCTAGATTATTCAACAAAGGCAGGAAATCTGCATGATAAATCAACAATTAATATTATTTGTGACAACATGAACAGAAGGCATGTGGGTCTATGCATTGGTGAAGTCCTCTTCTGTGCGGTTAAAGTGCAGTATGCTGTCCTCTACACCAAAGAGGTCAATTAGCTGGGAGATGCTGGCTTTCCTGCCATCTATGGGGAGATCTGACTGGAGCTCATACAATGCAGCCTGACTACAACTCCGCCACTTGTCAATCAAAACTCTCAACTGTGTCAGGTCATTCTAGAGAGAAGTGAGAGATGGGGAATACAATAAACAGTGGTTGAATATTCACAACAAATTATACACATATTATTCACAAAACAAATTATTTTTTACACCCATGTCATTTAGCATTTTCATTGAGTGGTTACCTTGCTTCTGTACATTTGAACCATCTTCAGTCTCCGTAGTCTCTCGGTCCTTTCTTTAACCTCTCTCTTCAATTGGTCTCGTAGTTGTAGCAAGTCTATATGAGTGGGTTGAGCTGATTCAGGCATGGGGCCAGGGACCCCAGCCCTTCTAGTCTCTGGACATTCACTGGGCGTGATCTCATTTCTGTTCATGTCAATATTCTTCGGTCTGTCTGTTTTGGCACCATGCTCGGTCTCTTTGCTGTTGAGGGTAGTTGGTCATCATCGATGTTAAGACGTTTGGCCACGGAAACAGGAGAGGTGAAGGAACGTTTTGATCTTTTCAGTCGTTCCTTCAGAGAATAACTCATCTGCTGTTTTGGCTGAGAAAACGTTTGACACTTGTGAATGACAATGAACAGCTAGAATCATACCAGAGGCCCATTATTTAATACGAAAATCCATGTAGAAAAACATCAGTACGTTAAATATGCATGTTAGAGGGGTTTGACAAACGTTAAGAAATGGTATCTAACTATACTGTAGCTATCTTTGTGTGTGTGTATTCAGCACAATTAGATGGGTTTGAAACAAATTAGATTAGCTACTGGCTGCTACATATATTAGTTAGGTAATTTTAGCTACTTAGCTAGCTAGATTTCACTGTAAATTACATTGCAACATGCCTGGTTCTGGTACTGTAGACCGTCCTTACCTTTTGCACGCTACTGGATTCACATGGGCTTGATTTTAAATAACAGGGTGTGCCGTACACAGGTTTTGATTTGGTTGTCTTCGGTGTGGTCTCCATTTCTTTAATTACAACAAGCTACATCCATATAAACACAACGCGTAGGTTACAAATTGGCCTCACGAAAGTTTTCCACAGGGTTAGCTTGCTAACAACAAGCTCATGCAAACCTCCAAGCTTTTATTGGTCATTATTACAGTCACAAAGTCATAAACCCCGCCTATTTCTACAATTTATTTTCTTAAAATCTGATTTTAAAACTAACGTTAACCACACTGCTAATTTATACATAACACTAACCTTACATTAACATCAAAAAGCCACTTGTTGTTTCCATGTTTTTTTACGATTTGGCCCATTTTGACTTTGTGGCTGTGGTAACTAATGGGACTCCTTTTGATTGGTTGAAAGTTAGACTCCATATTTCCTGTTTACAGAAAATAACTGTGGGAGTTGTAGTATATCAATCCTAAAACAGATTTAATTCGTTTCAGGCCAATGTATTTATGAATATTTCAACTGGAAAATCTATTTTGTTTTAGTACAGAAATCAACAACACATATTGCTTTATTTTATTTAATCAGTGGTGTTGAATAAATAAAATAATTGAAAACATGTCTGTTTTTTCCCCGGATTATTTTAGATGCCCAGGCCTTCAATATTTTGTTGCAATTACGTTCAGCTCAACAAAAAACATTTGAATTCCCTATTAAAGGATTTATTCGCTAATCTCAAATATGGCCACATATGGTTTTCAATTCGTGAGAGTTTTGCGATGCCTTATTGTATTAATTGTCTTTCAATAGAGTTAGCCAGTCTGTAGTCCTAAAAACGGAAATGAGCTAACTCTGCTTTGTTCAGCCATTCCTATGGGGAAAATAAATGGTGAAAGAATCAATGTGTTTAATCCCTGGATTGCTCATGCTATGTGTATTTAAAGTATTTGAAGCCACCGTTCGTACTCCATAGGAATTCTACAGTATTTCAATTAAATGTTTCAAAGACAAAATTACATGTATTTAAGTAACATTAGTACTCTATATAAAAAAATACTTTAATAAAATGTTTTCATATATTTTTTCATATATTTTTTCATACTTTTTATGTTTAGCTCATGTGATGTAGTTTAAAAGTGTTTATAATAAAATAACCGTGTCAAATACTAAATGCATTTTTATAGCTTCTAAAGTTTTTTTTACAACGGAGGATGAATACCAAGATGGCCGCTCATTGGCTTCAATACAGAACCCAGTCATCCAGGGTTTATGCACATAATTGGTTATTAACACAGGCTTTGGAGATATTATATGTTTTATTGTATGAAATAATATCAGTCAGTTAACATGACCTTTATGGATTATGAAGACTATGCGCTTTTTCTGATTACATAAATGCTTCAAAATCCATAAAAAGTGATGAAAATTATCTCAAAGAACAAAACGTACAAGATCTCCTAAGCCTGTGTTTACCACAGACCTTATTTTCGGAGTTGATCCAAAAACCCTACAAAAATAAAATACATTTCCCCATAGGCTTTGTCCAACAAATCATGGCGGAGTTAGTGTTTATGAAAAGACACCATTACTACTGGTCTGTATAGCCTTGGGGAGAGAGGTGTGGATTGAAATTATATCCTGTCTTGACTTGAACATCAGCATCTGGCTGTCTTATATTACACACCTTAGGGGAGGGAATTTTTTACTTTTTATACTGCGGTTGATTCTCCTAGAGATGAAGGTTGATGATGATTACTCTGTCTGAATGAGTAAGCAGACAGAACTTTTTTTCTTCAGGAATTAAACCGTTGGAAGTTGTTGAGCATGACTCATTTTTTGTGGACTGTTGAGAGAATATAGACATTCAGAGACCATCAGACATTCCAAAGTGGGGCTAGATAAATAAACATGTTTCTACAGTATATGGGTCATCCACCAATTTGTGCAGTTTTGAGCATGGTTACTTGGTAAAACAATTGTTTTAATAATTTAAACATTCTGTCATAAAGAGCACATGTTCAACTTAATAAAAAACAAATTTTCCCATTTTAAGAGCTTAAATTAAAAAAATACCATAGTAAGTGCCTATTATGTGTCAAATAAAGTAACAGGGCTGACTGTAATAGGGTTGACCGTAACAGGGTTGACGATTTCATCTTAAATCAGCCATAAATCCTTGTGCCAGGGGGAATGAAAGCTTGTTGCGTACAATAGGGAGGGGAAATTGAATGCAAGCTTAAAAAACAAATAAAAATTGTTAAATCATTTCTAGCCTGTCTATCTATGGTTAACAGGGTTGACGTGTTATTCTCGCCTGTCTATCTATGGGTAACAGGGTTGACGTGTTATTCTAGCCTGTCTATCTATGGGTAACAGGGTTGACGTGTTATTCTAGCCTGTCTATCTATGGGTAACAGGGTTGACGTGTTATTCTAGCCTGTCTATCTATGGGTAACAGGGTTGACGTGTTATTCTAGCCTGTCTATCTATGGGTAACAGGGTTGACGTGTTATTCTAGCCTGTCTATCTATGGGTAACAGGGTTGATGTGTTATGCTTGACCCGCTCAGTTTTACACCACAAAACTTCAGAAAATGGCCAAAACGAGTATAACCAGCTCACCTGCCTTTACACTATGATTAGACTATAAGTTGTTCAATGTTTCTTTTGAAAAAAATATTTTAAAAGGAATAATTTCACCATAATTAATACGAGAGCTCAGTTCATGTAACAGGGTTGAGCTTAAAATGAGGGACAGACGTAAATGAATCACTAATCACATGAAATAAATAATCATCTTCATAAATTACTTTGTCAAAGCAACAAAATAACTAGGGCTTTACAATGATGGTGAATATTTGGAGAAATGTTGGTGTGAAGTGGGTTAAAATCTTCCTAGAAGTGATTGAGGGTGTGCGGAGGGACATGTCAAAATGCACAATTTTGTAACTTTAGCAAGTCCTTATTCATATATCATGCTTTTAAAATTCATAATTGGTGCATAGTTTTTCATTAAAATATCAAAGGGATGCAAAAGCACTCATTTTCATAGAACGACCTATATGAATACTCTTGTTATTAGTCAAGGATTTGCAGACATGGGCAAAAAAAAAACAGTATGACCAAGTCCATCTTTCAGGTCTGCATATATTTCAAATGGTAGCATTCATTCTGTCAGAGGTTCTGTAAGAATGGAAATGTCAGGGAGAGGAAAGATCTAGAAGATTCTGGGGGGAACCAAATGGGTAAAGATAAAGGACATTTAGCATTTTATCTGTAAATAGGACATTTGCTTTTAGACCCTTTCCAAGAGAGATTGATAGATAAAACACACAATAATTTAAGAAAACAAATGGCAAAGTTCCTTACATAATTAATGAATGTAAATAGGGTGTGTAGGGCAAACAGTATCTCTGGTGGGATGTCTTTGTTGCTATGGGCTGTCAGTTAACCAGTGTACCATCCCTGATGTTTTCTGGTGTATCTGAGGTAAAGTTGTGATATCCTGGCAACACCTACATAATCATATGATTTAATTGAGTGGTGAATCATCAATCTATTCATGCTTTAAGGGCATTAAAAGTCACTCTTAATCAGTGGCGTAAAAAAAAAAAGTGGAATGCATGCCAGCCAGCAAAGCCACTACACAACACAACACTAAATAATACATTAATTACACTATAACGGTGACAAACGGTGCCCACAAACTGTTAGGGTCTACATAAAGCTGTCCCAACAACAGTCTCAACATCTTACCACTGCTACACCTGGCTATCATCGGAGACTTATCTGGCAGCGAAACAGTTCATTCAGTCTCATTTACTGCCTTTTAAAGAAACATAGCTGATATGACTGACTTGCTTAAACAAATGTGGTTTCTAATGACACCTTAGATGTACAAACTATGGCATAAGAAGATGACTAGCGTATAAGAGGCAATCCATAATTTCGATCACATTAATGAGCGAGCTAGAACAGTTAGTCAATATAACTATTTGTTTAGCACTTTTGAAATGTACAGCGACAGAATTCAGAACACTGGCTGTTCTTACAGTGTTTTCCCTGTACACCAAGTCAGAACCGTAGGATAAATAAAGAGGACACATAAGCAGACAATGAAAGCTCTTACAATATTCAATAATTACATTTCTCTAAAACAGATTATAGGCTACAGTAAAACAGTCAGAACAGTAGGTGAAATTAAGAGGGGTAAATAGACCAAATGATTAATGTGAGGCACATGGGCTACTAACATCTTACTACACAACATACACATAGTATTACTATCTTAGCTACAGTATACATATATCCCTGGCATATTACATAATTTATGAAGCAGCATACAATACATTTTTGGACTCACATTGTTCATGGTGTACTCACTTTAACAGGAAGGTGGTGCGGCGGCCCTCCGAGTTAACAGTTGTTTTGTGCGCGTCACAAATAATGCTTCATTGACAGCATGGCCAATGTTGAATGTTAATGATTTTAAACTTGGAAAAGCGCCCCTTAATCACAGATTTGGGACCACACAGCCACTGTCACTGATTCCTTCCAAACCACTCATTGTTGAATTTGCGATTTCCAACTTATAGTTTATGTCCAATGGCCGATGAGCACCGATACGTTTTGAAGCTGCCTTGCTAAAAAAAAAAAAAAAAAAAAAAAAAGAGACTATGTTTGTATGCGGCTTTATTAACTCAATGATATATATATATATATTTTTACATTGTTTGCAAACTGATATGTGACAGGTATTAATTACAAAATAACATGCAAAACGGTTGGAACCAAAAATCTCAAATTTGGACTCATCAGACCAAAGAACAGATTTCCACCTGTCTAATGTACATTGCTCGTGTTTCCTGGCCCAAGCAAGTCTCTTCTTCTTATGGTGTACTTTGGTAGTGGTTTCTTTGCGGCAATTCGACCATGAAGGCCTGATTCACACTGTTTCCTCTGAAAAGTTGATGTTGAGATGTGTCTGTTACTTGAACTCTGTGAAGTGTTTATTTGGGCGGCAATTTCTGAGGCTGGTAACTCTAATGAACTTATCCTCTGCAGCAGAGGTAACTCTGGGTCTTCCGTTCCTGTGGCGGTCCTCATGAGAGCCAGTTTCATCATAGCCCTTGATGGTTTTTGCAACTGCACTTGAAGTAACTTGAAATTCTTGAAATTGTACAGATTGACGGACCTTCATGTCTTAAAGTAATGATGGACCGTCATTTCTCTTTGCTTATTTGAGCTGTTCCTGCCATAATATGGACTTGGTCTTTTACCAAATAGGGCTATCTTCTGTATACCATCCCTACGTTGTCACAACACCACTGATTGGCTCAAACGCATTAAGAAGGAAATAAATTCCACAAATTAACTTTTAACAAGGCACACATGTTAATTGAAATGCATTCCAGGGGACTACCTCATGAAGCTGGTTAAGATAATGTCAAAAGTGTGCAAAGCTGTCATCAAGGCAAAGGGTGGCTACTTTAAAGAATCTCAAATATAAAATATATTTTGATTTGTTTAACACTTTTTTGGTTACTACATGATTCCATATGTGTTATTTCATAGTGCTGATGTCTTCCCTAGTAGATAATAGGAAAAATAAAGAAAAACCCTTTAATGAGTAGGTGTATCCAAACTTTTGACTGGTACTGTATTCGAATATGAAACAAAAAATGAGTTCACACATTTTTAGATAATTGACATTAAAGGTTAAAGACATTATTATAAACTAAATTATGGAGTAGTTTGACAACCCTGTTTGTAAGCTTTTCAATTATATCAAACTCAACCATTTATCTTTTCCATGAAGATACATGTCTCATGGTATGTTGGTGAATGCAATATTGGTCAACTTTGACCGCATTTATCTCCTACATGTTTTGTCATTCAGGTTCAAAAGGTCACTTTCTGACCAACATGGGCAAACATGTATGGAAGGTTTTTTTTAAATCAAAATGTAATGTATTCAAATGGCTTTACCCATACACATTTTCTGACACTCATGTTACAGTAGTCTGGTAGGCAACATTTAATTACTGTAAAGTAAGTGGTGGTGTTGACAGCAGGCGTATTATGTTTGTGTGACTTTAGGCATCACTAACTTTAAAATACCTTGGAATTAGGGCACCTATAATTTTAGGGATGGGTTTATCACTTTCTCCTGTATCTTTATGTATAATTCATCGGTTAAGATGCTGTGTAAGCAAGATGAATCCACAATCACTAGTTCCTCTTTGTGTATATTATAATAAAAATACCGGTGTCATTTTATGGTAACTATCAGTGAAGAAGCTGATGGCATCCAAATACCAAGTGCATGTGAAGAACCACTTAAAAACCTCTACCACACTTTTTTTCTGACATTAAATAGCCGATTCGGAGCAAACACAGATTTCTCAGCAATGCATCATTCAAGCCTGTGAATCATTCATCATTCAAAAGCTGAAGAGCACAATGAGTTTTCAGTGATAATTGCAGATTAAGAGGTGTATCCCGGAGTGAGTCATGCAGGGTGGGTGGTTGTTTCTGGAGGGTGTGGTGGGTGGAGACTGGTACCCACCCGACGAGAGCAGGGTGGCAGCCAACCAACCCCTCAGGACAGCAGAGGAGAAGACTTGTGACTGCCGGGATCCTGGGCAGCCCTCCTAATGAAACATCCTCATTTGTTCCATCCTCCCCCTCACAGCAATAAGGAATCAATGAAAAGGCATTTGCACATGCTCCATCTTGTTATATTGGACTCAATGGACATTGGTAGAACACACAATTCAATGAGCCTTTGTTATCAAATGTTCCTTTTCCTATTCTCAATCATCAACAAAGCATAGCTATCTAGGTTGTGGAACTTTATACACACAGTAGGTCTATATGAGGCAATTTATAAGACCCTGTAGGGAAACAACTTCACCATCATAAATCGGCACCATTCAATTCAACTGCATGTTTCTGTAACTTTGAAATCAGTATTAAAGTAGGTCTTGTCCAGGCATGGGAGGTTAGTGTGTGTGTGTGTGTGTGTGTGTGTGTGTGTGTGTGTGTGTGTGTGTGCGTGCGTGCGTGCGTGTGAAATGTATATAAATCTGAAAAAGTTAATTTAGAATTATAAAGTAAAATAGGTAGAATGTCAGTCCAGAAAAGAGAAAAACTATCCAAAAGCAGATTCTTGGTTTGCTTTTTAACAGTTAAAGGCTCTAGAATATCTAGACACTACTCAAACTCCTATCTCCGAGTATGCACATGTTTTGAGTGTGAAAAGTTAATTGGTCATTCCCGAGGGCACTGTTTCTTTCAAGCCGTGCTGGGTAGCCTACCTGTTACCTGCCAAGCAACGGTGATGGGTGTGGTTGGATTGGGACAAAAGCCCATTGCCCTGTTATGACTTGCCTGAGAAAGTTGAGAGAAAATAAAAAAAGAGGCAGGTATAAGGACAAACCACTTCACTACCCTGCAACAGTAACATCAACAACATTCACTACCTGACGGATATCAGTTGGACTATCTTAGTGGATTTTATTTATCTTCTTCAGAAGTTGACTGAAGATTCTCCTATTGACACACACTAAAGGTATGCCACGGGTCCACTTGATGATGATATATTTTTGTTGTTTGACTGTTTGATGAACTTGCAGGTTTTAAAAGTGCATATTACACTGATAATTCAAAAATACTTTTTGGGAGAAAAATGTTGATTTAGCGGTTGTTTGTTGCTGTAAATTACTGTAAGGTAGGTGGTAGGCTAGTTAGTTCCCCAAGACACAAAGACAGCAGGTTAATTATGGTTGTGTGGCTTTAGGCGTCACTAACTTTAAATACCTTGGCATTAGGACACCTATCATTTTAGAGATTGGTGTATCACTTTCTTCTGTAGGACTATTTTGTCTGTTGTCTAGTTCCTTGGTTGAGACACTATGTACAGGTATACGTTCACTTCATGATGATCAATGTTTTTGTTGTTTGACCGCACCTGCAGGTTTTCTAAATTCTGGGTTTGCTGTATTTTGATTGTTGCAACTACATTTATGGGAGGCATAGGACCTTTTCTATTGAAGAAATTGAAGAGCTAAAAAATTGTGACAGAATCGCTTAATTAATTAAACAAATGCTTTGTTATTCTTTCTTTTTTAAATATTTTTTTTTTACATAGGCTAAGCCTTTTTATCTCACGGGCATAGACTAATAATAAGCAGTCATACAGAATGAATGTTATTGCTTTAACAGTCTAACAGGGATGTAGCTACGTTATTCAATGACCAAAAACTTGTTCTGAGATGTGCCGTTTGTGCGGTGTTTATGTCCTATTTTAGAATGATAGCAGGTATTCTAGTCCCTGTTTTAGCATGTTCAGTTTTGACCATGGAAATTGGAGTTGAGCGTGCGGACACAGAAACTAAAGCTACGCCTAACCTAATGAAATGGAAATTATATTAAATCATAGTAGGTCTGTAGATAGGGGTCTGAAACTGATTTTCAAAATGCCCAAAGTCTCCGATGCATTCTATAGATCTGGGTGTGGTAGAGAGACAAGCCACAGTTAAAAAGGATGATCCTTTGTGTCCTCAGAACAGTACAATGCACCAGGTTTTTTTGTTCTTTGATTACCATGGGATCTTCAAAGAAGACTGCAAAGTTATTTTACCCCAGGCCTCAGGCCCATTCAAAAGCTGCTTGCTCAGGCGTACATAATCTCCTTTTGGGAATTGAGGGCTTTCCCTGGGGTAGGCGAAGTAGTTATGCTATTCAATTTCATGCACTGGCTGTAAATGTGTAAATGCCTCTAACGAACACAGCAAACAAAATAATAGTAGAAGCTCAAAAAGCTTAATGAATCTGCTTGTAAAACACCAAACTAGGCTACTCCCTACAATAATTATGGATGATATCTGTGTAACATGTAATGCCTGCACGAGAAGGCCTATCTGAAAATCCAGGTCCTCTACAATGTAGTGACCTTAACCCAACACCTACTGTAGCAACCTCGTCTAGAGGTTTGGCTCTCTTGGTGCAACGGCTAAGATTTGTCGGAGTAGGCCTGTGAACCGTTTGTGTGATTATAATTTATATTGTAAGAATGATAATGCTGTGCTGTGCATGTTAACTAAACTAAGAGGAAACTTTAAATAGGCCAATTTTCAGTATCTACTGTAAAATGATCAGTTGCAGTTGCTAGCTGATAACTCTTTGAAAAGCAAAACAAATGTTATCAGTCTGTGTTTAATCTGCACTTAATACTCTGGTAAACTATCACTGATGTTGTTATTTGAGATCAATTGAGGTTATCTAGTTAATAATGAGCTGTATCTATAAGTGCTTTCATGAAAGGAGTGACTGCGGGAGGTGATTTTCTGCCCTCAGGAATATAAAAATGAAATTAATGAGTACAGTATGTGTTCAGACATATACTTGGCTTGTGCGCTGTATTTTTGAGAGTGTTACTGGTTTAAGAAATTAAGCTGTTTATTCTCATTGTTAACCTTTAATTTTATCCAAAAAAATACAATGGTAACAAAAAAAATGCTAGACCACACAACTAAAAGCTTTTTAGTTCAGTTGTTGAAGTCAAGTTAATACGCTAATGCTATTGACATATTATTTTCCCTAAATGTGGTCTCACTTCACCAGATAACATGGGATGGATGATTTAACAACAAGAAAGAGAAACCACTCAGGAGGAAGCTCCGGGGGAAAGGGTGAGAATTGCCTTCTTACAGTTCTAATGTCGACCTTGTTGAGATATTTATTATTACGTCTATTGTATAGTAGAGATCTATGATAGTCATGAACTGCTAGTCATGTGATTTACTGTGTTTCCAGTTGCATATCCATTTCCATTCCTGTCTGAACAAACCATTCTAATTCCACCTTTAATACACAGATGTGAAATGTCTGGATGAAAGCAATTATCTCCAGTCAGGCTATTAGTGGGCTGGGTGAAGTCATCATCACTATGTTCCTTGCACCTATTTGGTAGATCCTGAACACAGAGGGGGTTGTTGCTTGGGGAAGGGTGGAGCCCAGGGAGGTGTAGTGCAATGTTTTTGTTTGAATTGATTGAATTGGACAGTCGATATTGTAGATACAGGGTGCCACCCAGTGGCTTCTTAAAGTTATTGCAAATCCTCTGCTGAATCCCAAATCGACCCTTTTCAAGTGTCTATTTGTGACTGTAAAATGTGATAACCAAACACAGATATAGGATCTTATAAATTGAATAACATTTGTAAGTGATTTTCTTCTCTTGGTCTCCAGTTGTGACAGAAACTACAACCTCGACAAGTAGATTGGTATCTTTACCTCCAAGTAAGTTTTCTGTACTCTTAAAATTCCCCTCAAACTGTTAAATTGTTTGATTAAAGGTATTGGTAATGCAGATTTTGTAATAATTTGATTATCATTTCACACTATCTTTTTGTGAAAATTCTGAGAGTTGGACTGCTCTAACACATTGAAAGAACTGTTGAAGAATGTGGCCATGTATCTCTTTATCTACCAGAGGGTGGCAGTGGATCAAAAAGTAGTACCCACAGGACTATGTCTAGCAATGCTGGAGGCCTGTGGTTGGAAAAGAACATTTTAACCCAGAACAGCAGTGGAACTAACTTTTCCTCATGTGAGAATAGATCTGTTAAAATGTTAATTTGTACATTTTTAATCTGGAACATGGACATTAGGCTATGACTATAAATACTTAGGGGGATTAACCCATGCTCTCTGCCCCTCCAGCTTCTGTGGGTGTCAATGCCGGAGGATCCAGCTCCTCATCAGGGTTCTACATGGGGGACTACTCTGAGGGTGGTGGAGATGGTGGAGGGGGAGGTGGTGGAGGGGGAGGTGTTGGAGGTGGGGGAGGTGGAGGAGGCGGCGGAGGTGTTGGCAGTGGAGGTGGGGGTGGCTCAGGCTATGGAGGAGTGTATGGAGGAAGCCCCGGGTCAAAAGTAAAGAGCAGCTCGTCAGGGTGCTCCAGGAGGGCCCAGAGCTCTGCCTCGCCTGGGGGTCTCTCCCCTGGCTTCCTGGAAAGGAAGAGTATGGCCAGTCGCTCAGGAGGCTACGACGGTAAGGGAGGATCCAGCCAATCACACTGTTGATTGTGTGTGTGTGTGTGTGTGTGTGTGTGTGTGTATGTCAGAGAAGGCTGGTGGGAGGAGCTATAGGAGAGCGGGCTCATTGTAATGGCTGGAATAAAATCAATGGAATGACACCGAACACATAAAACACGTGTTTGACTCCGTTCCATTGATTCCATTCGAGCCATTAAAATGAGCCCGTTCTCCTATATCTCCTCCAACCAGCCTCCTTTGTTATATGTGTGTGTGTGTGTGTGTGTGTGTGTGTGTGTGTGTGTGTGTGTGTGTGTGTGTGTGTGTGTGTGTGTGTGTGTGTGTGTGTTTGTGCATGCGTGCGTGCGTGTATGTGCAGCTTCTAAATGTGTGTTAGTGTAAATGACTAATCTGTCTTGACCTGTTTTCATTCAGGAAGCTCAAGTGGCAACTCCTCCCCCGAGTTTACACGGAAAGACTATGGTACCTGTTTTATATCAATACATTTTAGAATTATGTATAGGAGTATTTTTTGTAGCTACATTGTGACTATAGAGATCATACTGACATTTCAATAAAATCCAATTTAGTCAAAATCTACATAATATCAATATGTGTATTTCTTTTCAGCAGGGTCAGGTGCCACTAGAATAGGGAGGAGCCAGAGCAGAGGTATACCAATACTTATATTTATTTCTGCTTTCTCACCTCTATTCCTCCCTCACCTGTCATACTGATAATGACAAGGTGACTATAAAACACCATTATTAATAATAATAATGTGTTTGATATTCCAGAGAGTGAAATCAGAGCCAGACTGCAGAGTGCCTCTCCCAGTGCTGGCAGATGTGAGTTGATATGTCTTCAGGGAAATTGTTTCTAGACACAATTCATCAAATATATGTCATGATGTTGTTTTTGAGATATTGTGTGGCAATGAATAGCAGCATGGGGAGTTTTATTTTTATCTGACAGAGCTATTTGTACACCATTTTAGTTGATTCATTTTGATCTGGTGGATCAGTTGTGATGTGAGGTTACCATTTCAGTAATAGCATTACTGACTCAGTTGACTTCCACACAGGGACTGAGCTGGATGATGTGAAGAGGCTGGTGAAGGGAGGACGCTCCAACAGTGTCAGCCCCACCCGCTCCTCCGCTTCCTCCACCCTGCCTGTCCCCAGGAAGGCCACCGTCGAGGCCAAGATCGTCACCCAGGCCTCCCAGTCAGGTAAGCTACGCAGTTCACACACAGACCATGTATACACACTTGCAGCATGCTGAACAAGAACACACACCTGCAGGATCAAGAGTCAGATGGTTAGGTTATATTTATTTATGGTTTACCATAGATTTATGGCTGGAGATGGTTTTTGCTGTTGCTGTCCCCCTACCTCCTCCTATTGGGGCATATAAAAAGCCTCAATTTACAGACTCTTTCTTCCCTGGTCCCTCTAGTCTCTGGGCAGTATGAGACCACTACCCTGGACTCTGGCCTACCTTCTTCCTACTGCTGGACTAGCTCTACGCTGCCCATCTCCTCTGCCACTGGCAACAGCAGCAGCGCATACGGTTACCATAGTAACACAAACAACATGTCTCCAGGCTTGGGGTCCTCCCTGCTCAACACCACCTCACCCTCCTCCTTGTCAGGTGAGACAACCAATGAGAGCACTGAGCAGCACTCTGGATGATGTTAGGGCAACCAAATTTGGATCCAGTTCAATTATATCCAATAAGACGGCAGATGCTGTCTTCAGAAAAACGCCCCCACTTAGCTATATTGGGTACTACATACTGTATGTTTTTCATGATTCTTATTGGTTCGTCTGAACTCAGTAAATTGTTTTGGGTGTATATCTTCACCTCACAGTTTAGCAAGCGCTCTTCTAGTGCATTCTCTCATGTTTCAGAAAATGTAAAGCTAATGTTCTGTTTCGACATAAAGCCTCACAGCTCTGAGTACAATTCTGTGTGTTGTCTGTGACTGCTGCAGTGTATGGATTCCAGAATAACTTGGCGCCCATGTCCAGTAGTGTCCTCACCACCAGTGGAGTTAACGCACATTCAGGCACTTTGACAGGTATGGTAGTAGAACCTCCTCATCCTACAGAGAGTATACATTTTAATAGACTTAGACACTCATGAAATTAACACTGTGTGTCTGTGTGTGTGTGTGTGTGTGTGTGTGTGTGTGTGTGTGTGTGTGTGCGAGCGCGTGCATGCGTACGTGCGTGCGCGTGTGTGTGTGCGTGTGCATGCGTGCGTGTGTGTGTGTGTGTGTGTGTGTGTGTGTGTGTGTGTGTGTGCGTGTGCATGCGTACGTGTGTGTGTGCAAGCAGGATATGGAGTGCAGAAGAACATATCGAATGGTGGTGGTCTCGTCAGCACCGGAGTGTCAACCTCTGCAAGTAAGTCTAGAGTTTAGAGGATTGCTGAACTTAATGTATAGATTTTGTGATACTGAATTAGAGAACCATGTTTATGGCAACTTATGTTTTTAAAGGACTATTTGTGTTTCTCCATAGTGTCCGCTTTGAGGTCTCACACTGATGACGCATACAGGAAAGACTTAAAGTACCTTGTGCTGCAGAAGGAGAATGTTCCAGTCAAGAGAGATACTGAGGTGCTCACCCTCACAAAAGACAGTGGAAAACACTTCACTAGCAGTGTTCGCAGTGTTGGGGGTAAGACAGCTCCTTCAATATCAGAGTATTCACTGCTTTGTAATGTTGATGTGATATTAACTTCTGTGTATGTTATCACAGGTTCACTGTCTGGTGATTCTCTAAAGAAGGAGAAGATGGTGTCCAGCTACAGTGAGACTGCACCAGTCCTTCTGAAGTCTGAGTCCAATTCATACTGTAAGCACCATGTTTATATGTGCACTCACTCACTCACACACAGGCACGCACACACACACACACACACCTGAAAACGTTAACCCTAAACCTAACCCAAGCTCGTAACCCTAATCCTAAAACTAACTCTAGCTCTTAACCTTCAACCTAATTCTAACCCTAACACTAATTCTAACCTTAACCCTAAACCCCCTAGAAATGTAAAAACGTCCCCAGTTGGTCAAATTGTTTCTTTACTATTCTTGTAGGAACTTCTGGTCCCCACAAGTATAGCTCGTTAAACACGTCCACACATGCACACAGTGAAGAGAATGCTGCTGATACATCACCATTTTATCCCGTAGATGGATCACCCCTAGTGTCAACAAAAGACAAAGCAACATATGCAGGTATTTGTGATTTAAATATATCAGTAGTTGGCCATTTGTATCTCACACTTCATCCATAACCCACCCATCATATTCTCTGTTCCCCCTCCCTGTCAGAGATCCAAAAAGAGGGGGACTACTACAGCAGCGGAGGACGAGGTGGGGGCTGCTGTGGGTGTGAGGACTCCTGCTGTTCCTGGTGGAAGTGGCTGCTAGGACTGCTCCTGCTCTCCCTGCTGCTCCTGGGCCTGCTCTTTGGGCTCATTGCCCTGGGTCAGTCATGTTTAGGGACAAGAGTTTCCCCTGACCTTATGACCTATAGATGTAGGATCCTAATTTGACCAGTATGGTCATAGTAAAATAATCTTGCAGCAACAGGATTTGAAGGTTTGGTTAGGCTATTAGCAGAACAAAAGTAGGCTACATTAAAAGTGCAATACTGTTATAGTTTTTTCAATTGCTAACAAGCATCTGTCAATACTGAAGCCACTTTTTCAAAACAATTCTCACTCAGAAAGCATACATTGTCACTCATAACACACTGACCTAAAAAACACTAACAGGGAGCATTACGTAAATTATGAACTTTTCTCTTTGAAGTTTGAATGATTTGTCACATAAATCAGTATTTGATTATGGAATAAGAATGGCATCTTTTCACTTTATTGACTGTACTAAAGTATATGTAACAAGAATTCATCAGAAATGCAGCAATTTGCTTCAGTAGCCTTTATTTTTCTATATCTTTGCACATAGTAATTTACTGGTGAAAAATAAAAAGTTGATACAAAAAAATAATTATTGAAATTCCAGGGCTGCAATAATAATTACAAACAAGAACAACATGTATAGTATAATCACTCATACTGTACAGTACTCTGAGGGTTCTAGTTCTCCCTCTCTCCTACATTTGGTCATTTGGTTCTCATCAACATCACATCTTATGTCTTCTCTGGCGATGCATCTTGGGAAGTATCTTCTGGAATGTCTAATCCAACCCTGGCAGTCTTCAGGAGAAGTGTTTCCACACCCCGCATTCATGGCATCTAGTAAGGACATCTGGTCATGTGGATGGTGGTCATAAACCTTCCACCTCCAAGCAGAGAAAAGCTCCTCTATGGGGTTTAGGAAGGGGGTGTATGGAGGCAGGAATAGTACTGACATCTTGGGATGTGCAGCAAACCAGTCTGTGACTGCAGCAATGTGGTGGAATGCCACATTATCCCACACAACAACGAAGGTAGGGGAGTTTCTTGCCCCTCTCTCCTTCACCGGCACAAGTCGATTATGCAGGTCATCCAGACCACATGAGCCTCTGTATCATAAGGGCCAATGAGTGGTTTGTGTAAAAACAAACCATCATTGGACAGTGCTGCACACATTGTGATGTTAGCGCCTCTCTGGCCTGGGACATCCACGGTTTCTCTCTGTCCAATCACATTTCTTCCCCTGTGGCGTGTTTTTGCCAGGTTGAATCCAGCTTCATCCACAAAGATGGAGTTTGCCTGGCTTACAGGGAAATTTTGCCTGGCTTATGTGCAGTTTGCCTGGCTTACATCTCCATTACTCTTTAAAATACAGTAAATACACAGTTTTACAGTACTTGACATTATGAATAGCTGTGTACCCTGTTTGGTTATTGAACCATATATTGATACCGGAGTTCTTTCACAGGTTCACCGTTTCTCTCAAAGGGTACAGTGAACAACTGCTTCATCCTTATTTTCTGTTTCTCTAGGACTCTGGCAATTGTCGTTTTGCTGACCGTAGTCACATTGCCAAAAATGATCTAGTCTGCCAGCACTCTGTCCCGAATTTCCCGCCATTTTATTGAATTGTTGCCAATTACCATGTCAACAATGGACATTTCCTGCCCATCTAATAATATTCTGCCTCTCCCTCTTGTGGGAGGCAACCATTGGATCCTACTGAAAAACACAAAACAATCAATATATTTCTAAATGTAAAAATGTAAAAATGTGAACATACTGTATTGTACTGTAGTATGTAGTTCAATTATCATTGAAGGATGCACATCTCACCTGTTGTTTTGCCGGAAAATTCATACTATTGATGCAACTGTTGAACGCTGCAGATTTGGTTGCACCCTGAAACCGGCCACTCTCAAAGAGAGACCATGGTTTACAACATGGTCAATAATTGTGGCCCTTATCCCATCAGAGACCACCGCTCTTGGTCTTCCTCTCCTTTGTCCTCCACATATTCTCCCTCTCTCTGCCACTCTTCTTTCCCCACCAACCTGTCTTCCTTGATCCATATTTATATTTACAAATTAAATGATTTCGAAGCCGTCCTCTTTTGTCTGTTTGGTAACGAGTCTAAAAACAGGACACTTGGGTAGGCTTTCAGCTAAAATTACAATCAGCTGTGTTTGGAATGATCAGCTATTCTGCTGAGATTTTCTATATGTTTATATGTTTACTGCAGAACTGTGCGACATTTGCCATCATTCTGTTTTGAATGTGTTTTTAACAGTTTTGGAAACAGTGTGTTAGCATTTGAAAACGTGCTGCAAATATATAGTTTTGCAGGTGGTGGAGAATGAATGTGAAAAGAGGATGGATTCATGGATTTCGGAGAATGTGGTCATTGAATGCATTTTGTGTGAAAGCAATGAAAAATGATTCACAGTTTGGACCACATACACTTCTTTTTCGCTGACTGTGTGATGAGTTTTGACAATGTGACTTCAGTTTTGACCAACGCATATTAGCAGTTGAAAAAAACTGTAATAAAACCGTGTGTTTGTGTGGGTTTTCAGTGAATTTATGTAAATCACGAAGCTCTCAGCAACAAAAGAGTGATTCAATTAAGATCCTACATCTGTATAGTTAACTAGGACCAATGCACACAATATAGTCAAAACATGTAGAGATACCGAACATAGTGAACTTGTATACAATCATCTTTACCTCTAGAAACATTTCTCACTCTGTGTCCCTCCACAGCGGAGGACGTGAGGAATCTGAAGTCTCGAGTGGCAGCTCTGGAGTCCACCTCCACCGCTGCTCACGCCAGCCGCCTGTCAGCCTCCAATAACGACATCCACAACCCCCAGTCTGGCACCTACATGGACACTGGGGGCGCGGCCCGCTCCGACAACACCCTGAACCTGGATACCAGCCTGGGCATGGGGATGGGCACTGGCACGGGCACTGGCATCGCCGGGCACACAGACAATGCTGCCCTCCAGAGGACCATCCAGCAACTACTGAGAGCTGAGATGCAGTCTCAGTCATTCAGAGGTATTGTACACACATGAACATGACTAGAACTCGAACGTAAGAAATACATTCACCATTTATGGTATATGTACATTAAACATTTACTGAATTCACTGAGCATTCATTTTCTTCCCAAATGTGTGCTTATTTTGTTATTTTGTTTCACAGCCCTTCTTACCTCTTCAATGAAAGGGGACAGAGGAGAGCCGGGAACTAAAGGTAAGATCTCTTGTGAAAATATTGTCAGTATGTGTATTTTGTGAGTACAAACAATGGAGACAATTGTGTAATCCAAGGATATTCAAAGAATTCTGTCTCTACACCGATACTTTAAGGAGTTATTCTGTCTCATTGCTCTTTCTGCTTTGTTTCATGTATTCTGTTTACTTTGCTTCAGGCGATGCAGGGAATCATGGAACTAAAGGTTTGTTTTTTTAAGACTTAAAAAATAAACGTATTTATTGTACTTTAATTTGAAGTTCGCTGTCACCAAGTGTGTAAACGTCATTTTCTTTGTTTCAGGTGACAATGGTTTCCCAGGCCTGCCAGGTAAGGACAATGGGTATGATGTGGAAGTTACCATTATGCTGGTTCAGTACTAGTTTAATTGACAGTACAGTATGACTTTTAAGAATAACTTGGTACTTATGTCACACATGTTTGACCTCTCACCTTTGACTTCAGGTCCTCCAGGTGCCATTGGTCACCCAGGACACGAAGGACCCAAAGGACAAAAAGGAAGTCAAGGTACAATAACATTAACCTTTTTTTTATTATTACTTGTGTTGATTCATTTTGTAACCAGCTTTTATCAAAAAGCTAATATGGACCCATTTAAACAAGTGGGTTACAAGTCAAACTATGTGTATGCTTATACATGTGCATGTGTGTGTGCATGTGTGTGTAGGTGACCATGGAGCTGAGGGGCCACAAGGGCTCAGGGGCCGAGAGGGGCCTGGAGGGCCCAGAGGGGAGCCAGGACCCTCAGGGTTTGGAGAGAAGGGGGAGAAAGGTAGGTTGTGAATTTAGATTTTCCTAATTTATATAGACTGCATACTCACATGGTTCACTTTCCAGGTAAAAAAAGAGTAAAATGATCATCAATTTGGGTTTGTTCTCACAGGTTCTCCTGGTGAATCAGGATCTCTTGGTCCTGCTGGTCCAGTCGGCCCGGCTGGGCCCAAAGGTAGGGCTAAGAGTGGGACTGTGTGTCTCAGAGAGGATCATAAACACAATAGCGCTTCACTCTAGACCAGGGGTGTCAAACTCATTCCATGGAGGACCTACAGTAGGGTCTGTGAGTTTTTGCTTTTTACTTTCATTTAAGACCTAGACAACTAGGTGATGGGAGTTCTTTAGTAATTTGTGACCTTAATTCATCAATCAAGTACAAGGGAGGAGCAAAAACCCACAGATATTCTGTGGAATGAGTTTGACAGATATGCTCTACACTGTAACAAAAAAATATTGATTCAATGTATATTTGTAAGGAAACCAGCTGCAATAGGATTGCGAGTTGGCTTAACATCTGGGCATATAGCTGAACCAACATACATTCTCAAGTTGAATTGTATGTTCACTCAACTTAAAATTTTAGGTTGAGTGAACATACATTTCAACTTGAGAATTTATTCAAACTTATTTGCACATTTCAATGTTTGGTATACTAAGTGTATATCATAAGGTCTTTCTTTGAGATCCTATCCACTGGGCACACACTGGTTGAATCAACATTGTTTCCACATCATTTCAATGAAATTACGTTGAACCAACGTGGAATAGACATTGAATTGACCCACCTAACACAGTGGTCTGAAACTCTTTTACAGTCCACATCAAACCTGCAAGTCATATTATGCTGGTTTACAAAGTGATGGGTTATTCCTATTGGAATCCAGTCAGCGTGAGGATATCCAACAACTGGAACTTTTAATCACCCTCAACCTGCATTGAGAAGATTAATATAAACTGCAACTACTAACAGATTGGAGTAGTTTAGAAAAATGTATGTTTCTGTAGCATAAGATTAATCAACCAATCAATGTACATACAAAAACACAGGTATTGAAACAAGCCATTTTGAAAACCAACCTGCAATAGAGTATGCTGGGAAATATGATAATGATGGGCATGTTTTTTTTGTGGTTTTAAGCAAAAATGAAATAGTAATTCTTGTAATTTGTTCAAATTCAGCTCACGTCGATCTGTTTGTTGAGTAAACAAACTTTAACATATTAGCTCAAATTAAGCCATGGGTCAGTAATGACTTTTTTACAGCGTTCCCTTCCAAAGGCAAACATGAATTTGTAATTTTACTCAATCAGCTTTTTCATATTCAGCTCACTTCGAGCAGAGTTTTTTGAGTAAACGAACTTGAACACATTAGCTTGATTCTTGTCCTTTTGAAGCACAGGAGGTTGGTGGCACCTTAATTGGGGTGAACGGGCTGGTGGTAATGACTGGAGCGAAATAGGTGGAATGGTATCCAATACTTCAAACACATGGTTTCCAGGTGTTTAATGCCATTCCATTTGCTCCGTTCCAGCCATTATTATGAGCCGCGCTCCCCTCAGCAACCTCCACTGTTTTTAAGTCCCCCTCAACTCACAGAATAACTCTGATTAAGCAATTGGTTAAGTTGGCTTCTTTACAGTATACTACCAATGTCAAACTGAGGGTAGCCATACAACATTGTGCTTCTGAAGTGTATTTCAAAATGAATGGTATTGCATACACTCTATCAGGTTTCTAATATCCTTTCTAAATATCTGTTCCAGGCTCAGGGGGTGCTCCGGGTACTCCTGGTACGCCAGGTCAGTCTCCTTCATTCACTTAGGGCTAAATCCTAACTTGAGATATAAACTCTGAGTAGCCTACATGAAAGTTTGAATTAAGTGTGCGTTGACCTTTTGGAATTATTCCACAGCGCATTCAGTGAAAGGTTAAAACCTTGTTATTGTGTATATGCTTCTAGGCCAACCAGGATCTCAAGGCTTCCGTGGAGAATCAGGACTACCTGGTCCGAAGGGTACAGTATGACCTTACATTATGAGGGGCTAATTGATCCAGAGATCATTGATTGAATTAATGAATACTAGTATTGAACTGTTCAATCATGTATTTTCTCTGCTACAGGGGAGAGGGGTCCTGCTGGATTTCAGGGAATCAAAGGTATGTCTTAGGAACTATGTGTTAACATAGAGACACAATCTATTGTGTGGTTTTACTTTTGGCAGTGGAAAACATTGAACTGTTCATTGACCGCTAAGCAGTGTAGGCTATTGGGAGGAGCTATAGGTGGACGGGCTCATTGTATTGGCTGGAATGGGATAAATTAAACCGTGTCAAATGGTGTGTCAAATCAATCAAACGTTCAATCAATCAAATGTATTTATTAAGCCCTTTTTACATCCGCCGATGTCACGAAGTGCTATACAGAAACCTAGCCTAAAACCCCAAACATCAAGCAATGCTGATCATTCAGAGTTAGAGACAGCAGTTGAAAACAGCAGAACCGGGACAAGGTAGCGCGTCCGGTGAACAGGTCAGGGTTCCATGTCCGCAGGCAGAACAGTTGAAACTGGAGCAGCAGCACGACCAGGTGGACTGGGAACAGCAAGGAGTCATCAGGCCAGGTAGTCCTGAGGCATGGTCCTAGGGCTCAGGTCCTCAGAGAGAAGAGAAAGAGAGAGAGAGAGAAAGAGAGAGAGAATTAGAGGGAGCATACTTCACACAGGACACAGGATAAGACAGGAGAAGTACTCAAAATATAACAGACTGACCCTAGCCCCCCGACACATAAACCATTGCTGCATAATTACTGGAGGCTGAGACAGGAGAGGTCGGGAGACACTGTGGCCCCGTCCGACAATACCCCCGGACAATGCCAACCAGGCAGGATATAACCCCACCCAATCTTCCAAAGCACAGCCCCCACACCACTAGAGGGATATTTTCAACCACCAACCTACTACCCTGAGACAAGGCTGAGTATAGCCCATGAAGATCTCCCCCACGGCACGAACCCAAGGGGGGCGTCAACCCGGAAAGGAAGATCACGTCAGAGACTCAACCCACTCAAGTGACGCACCCCTCCTAGGGACGGCATGGAAGAGCACCAGTACGCCAGTGACTCAGCCCCCGTGATAGGGTTAGAGGCAGAGAATCCCGGTGGAGAGAGGGGAACTGGCCAGGCAGGGACAGCAAGTATGGTTCGTTGCTCCAGTTCCTTTCCGTTCACCTTCACACCCCTTGGCCAGACTACACTCAATCATAGGACCTACTGAATTGATGAGTCTTCAATAAAAACTTAAAGGTCATCAAACATATGGAAACCACATGTTTGACTCCATTCCATTCACTCCATTTCAGCCATTACAACGAGCCTGTCCTCGTATAGCTCCTCCCACCAGCCTCCACTGCCACTAAGAGAGTCAGTAACATGCCTGTGTTTTTCCCATATGATATACAGTATTAACCTTTATTTTTTATAATAGGTGATCATGGTGAGAAAGGACCTCGTGGTGCCGCAGGTGCGTAGCTGGCGTGATATAGATATACGAAAGGCACTTTCATCCCAAGCAACATATTCAGTATTTAAATGACCCATGATGCAGCATCTGGCATTGAAGGTACTGTATTCCAATCAACGGTCTTTTCCCTCAGGTGACCCAGGACTATCAGGCTTGCCAGGACCAGCCGGAGAGAAAGGACCCAAAGGATCTGCAGGTGAGTGAGTGGCTGGCTGGCTGCGCTTTGAATCTCTACCATTCTCCCCAAACTCATTCTAGAGCTTAACGTGGTTTAATACATTTATTTAATTCTCAAACAGGAACTCCTGGAATTGATGGTGACAAAGGCCAAAGAGGTAGAGGAAATAATATGTTCTATGTAAAAAGACAGGAAACAAAACATCAAGTGTTATGTACAATAGGCCTATATAACGATGATGTCATCCTCAGGTGATCACGGTCCTACTGGGTTACCAGGGATCAGAGGTCCATCTGGGCCTGCAGGGGACTCAGGCCTACCAGGTAAGCTACTGTGTCACGCTTAAAATATTCCCTGAACACCTCTCTTATTTACATTCCTGTTCATCCTGACTTGGCTTTTCTACAGAAAATGATCACATTGTATCCACTTGAAAGAGAAGATTGAAATGCATCTTAACTGATCGTTCTCCCTATAGGAACACCCGGGCTTCAAGGGCCACCAGGTATGTTGTTGCAGTTGGGATTTAGTGTAATAACAGAATTATGACGACAAGCTCAAGTGAAGTCTTTTCATCACTCTTGTCATCAGTTTTCCTCTAAAGTGTTCTTCCCTCTGTAGGAATACCAGGGAATCCTGGACAACCAGGAGCCAAGGGTAAAACAGCTGACATTTTTTTTAGAAAATGGAGGGCTTTAAACTTTGATATTGTGATGACTGTGTAACTTTCTTTTAGGTGAGGCAGGAGAACCAGGAAGAATCATCAATGCAGGTAACCGGTTGACTATTGCAGAACAGCGGCGATGTGTTTACAGTAGCTATACATCTGTATGACTGTCAGTGTGTACCTAAAACTGCTTGTGGTGATTCCTCAGGGGGATCCAGTTCTGTGGCCATCCCCGGCCCCCCAGGAAGCCCCGGAGCACCCGGTCAAGCCGGACCCCCAGGGTTATCAGGTCAGACATAGACTTCCTGTTTAGCTTTGTAGCACTGTGTTTTGTTACAACTACAACATAACAAAGTTGTAATAGCGATACCATGTAGTTTCTACGGTACGTAGTTGACCTAGCTGTGAACCTATGTTGGTTTGGTCAATATGAATGACATGTATAACACAACAGTGTTTTCTAATACAACTTTTCAATCTCCTCAGGCCCCATTGGCCCTGCTGGTCTTCCTGGCCAGTCTGGTAAGTCAGATAACCTATGGATCTGTGGATAGCTAAAGTATTGGTCTTATACATGCTATCTATTTTCTGGCCAAGAGTCCTGGACGTACTGTATGTATGCTTATTTCCCCAGGTCCTAAAGGTGAGAGAGGGCTGAAGGGTGAGATGGGTATTCAGGGACTCCAGGGAGAGGCAGGTATCTCAGTGAAAACCAGTGAAACCGTCAGCTCATCCAGAGCTGAGAGTGAGTACTCATTACAATGATGCTTATAATTTAATTAAAGGATAAATTCATATTTTTTCAACCAAATCAACATTTTTGATGTAAATGGCATGTTCTAGAAGACACTGTGGACTCGAGCAATGCTTATTGCCTTATTGCCCAAGCATGCACACATTGAAAAGTATCACTCGAGTCCAACACAGTGAAACATAACGTTGCGGATAAAACAGTCAGATGCTTGTGTAACCTCATGGTTCTTCTTGATATCCTCATCCAGGACAGTTCAATCTTCCTGCACAACCAGGTCCCCCTGGTCCCCCTGGACCCCCTGGAGCCCCTGGACGTGCAGGTGACTCAAGATCAGGACTCCCAGGACCAGCTGGTCCCCCAGGAGAGCCAGGTAAGCCTGTGAGAAGTGTCCATGTTAAGAATGAATATCAACAATACACAAGTTACTGATTTTTTTTGTTTGTTGATTTGGCTAAATGTTGAGTCTTGATGTCATCGTATGATTTTCCTGGTGCTTCTGCTTCTCAGGATATGGCAGACCTGGTCCTAGAGGAGAGAAAGGAGAGTCAGGAAGCTTTGTACCCAATTCAGGTGCGTAACAACATGACTTACATGACCAAACCCATAACGCAATCGAGTTCAAGAAGTGACCCTACATTTCTGTAGAGCTTTTTTTGGCTGCATTGTAATGTTGTGCTTGTCACTATAATTCTTTCAGGAACATTCTTCTCTGGACCCCCTGGACCACCCGGGCCATCTGGGCCAAAAGGATCACCCGGTAGGCCTTTCAGACACCTTTCACCTGCCTTTCAGAGGCATTGCAGATGCATACTGACAGCATACTCTAAACTGGCTCTGTTTATCATCACAAATGTAATCTCCTAGTCCTATGATCTTCATCTAAAAGTATTTAAAAAATATTCTTACTTCAGGTACACCAGGACCAAGAGGAAACCAAGGTATGTGATCTGTCCCCCTACAATCTAAAAAGCTACATTGGGTGGAAATCAATTCATATAACAGAATGAACTACTTATCTGGATCCACATTGGTTGTTCCCATTGGAAACACTAATCCTCTGTCCTTCATCCCTGTGTCCCATGTTCCCTTGTAGGAGATGCAGGCCAGCCTGGTCTACCAGGGAGCCCAGGAAGACCAGGAGGAGGCTCTGAAAGAGGTGAGCTTATCTTGGTCCAACTCAAGGCTAAGCCAACAGCGATTGAAAAAAAACATGACCAACTCTGATACAGGAGGTTATTGACCCAGTAATGAGAATTTATTGTGGCCCACCATAGTCTACCACTGGTCTAGTGGTTCTCAAACCTCTCCTCTGGGACCCACAGACTAGCTCATCTCTAAATTAGCTCAACTAATTCACCTAGTCATGGGCTTGATAATAAGTGGACAAGTTGAATCAGGGGGTGCTAGCTCTGGAATAGATCAAATACATGGAACGGCTGGGGGGCCCAGAGGAGAGGTTTGATAACCACTGCTATAGACCATAGTCAAAACATTGTTAACGGGCAGAAGTCTAGAAGTATGTATAGTAGGACAAACTATTTCTGATTAATTGCTTTGCTCTTTTGTTCCACACAGCATCACCATACGGTGGAACACATGGGCCACCTGGGCCCCCAGGGACTCCAGGGATTCCTGGACCAGAGGGACGGAAAGGTAAACTACCAAAACTTGGGAATCTTAATTAGAAACAAATACACTTAGCTTCTGAAGGTTGTGGTGCCTGTAAAAGTAACAGGTCTAGACTCAGTCTTTGAAATAACTAGTTGTCTTGTTCTCCACATTTCCAAGGCGAACCTGGAATTCCCGGTTCTCCTGGTCTTCCTGGCTCTGCAAGAGGTAAACACTCATCTTTGACCTGCTGTCAATATTCCACCCACAACATTAGATACACTTAGATCATCAAGGTCTCCAAGGTGAACAGCCTCTGGCATGTTAGAACAATGTAAGGGAAGTAGGCAGGTCGGATCCGTAACTTCAGGATAAAGATTGGCTCTAAGGGCTGGGTCGGTCGGGGCTGGGTTGCGAAGCGTGGCTGCGCTCGAGCCGCGGCTGGGGGAGCAGTTGCTCCGCCTCCCTTCTCTCGCCACTGCTGGAAGTTCGTTGTGCGGTCCAACTTGTGGGCTCTCGTTTGTGGTCTCGCAAGGGGCTGCTTATGGGGGTTCATTTGGGTGGTGTCTGTCGGCGTGCCGAAGGTGGATCGGTGGGGATTGGGTTGGTGGTTGGCAGCGGCGACTCTGGGCGCGTGCTGGGCCCTTCTCGCGGATCTCCCCAGCTACAGTGCTCGTTGGCCTCGTTTACGTGGGGTCTCTGGCGGGTTGCCTCGGCCGGCGCCTAGCAGCTGACTTAGAACTGGTGTCGACCAGGGGAATCCGACTGTTTAAAATGAAAAGCCCCGGAAAATAGTGAAGCGTGGGCAAGCAAACACAATACTACACAAGAAATGGGAACTAAAAACCAAAATAAAATCGGCAGACAACCGGAGGGCCACAACATAATATAGCTACTAAAATGCATTTATAGCGGGCAAGAAATGTATGAACAAAGGGGCCATTGGACAGGACCCCAACACCCAATTGTGGTGAGGAGCAAAAAGAGAAGTCTAAGGCCCAAGCTATGGGGCCGTGTAAGCAATAAAAATTGATATATAGCGGGCAAGAAATCTATAAATTAAGGGGCCCTCAGACCGGGCCCCAACACCTAATAAAGGTGATGAGTACAAATGTGTTTACAAAGGGGCCTGTAGACAGGACCCCAACACCTAATAATGGTGACGAATGCAGTGAGAACAAATCAAAAACCTGGACCTCGAGCGGACACCACAGGGAAAAAAGGTTGCGAAGTGAGCTAAGTAATGCAGGATGCACCTCCTGATAGCCGAAAAAAGGTGCCGCTAGTGGGTTGGGTACCACTGGTGAAATCTTCTTATCTTGACCCAGTACAGCTTCAGAGGAAGGGCCACTCCAAGGAGCCGGGTCCTCCCAGGGATTCTCCGCTGGGCCCGACTAATAGGGAGTTTTTGCCACTGGCCGCCTTACATCATTTTCAAACACGGTGATCTCCAAGGAGTACCGGCTGGGTCAAGGGACCCCTTGAAGTACCAATTTACCCCGTTTTCCGTCACCGATTCGGAGCGTTCCGAAGGGCCCGTTAGTAGGGAAGTCCGTTGATTACGCCGAACATCCGCTCGTTCAACTAAGGCTGGGTTAAAACTAGACATGAGGAGTTAATGGGAATTTTCGCCACGACTGTGTTTAACAACCAATTTTGAAGCAATGTGCACAACTTTAAATAGCCGATCATTTCATGAATGCAGATACTTCTCATTAAATAAAGACTGTTGTATCTAATTATCTAATTTCTGACAGGCACTGTGGCGGCCAGCTCAGGGTTCCCAGGTCCTCCTGGTCCACCGGGTCCTCCCGGACACCCAGGCATTCCAGGCATAGCCTCTGCTCCTCCTGATCTGCGTCAGTATGTCAACGACTATCTCCGAAGTAAGAGTCTTCTTCTAAGGCACATTGAACACTAAGTCATGAAGTAATAATTCCCACATGAAATATCGTGACGAGCTACTCTACTTAGATTAACCTGTGCTGGTTGTCCTTTGCAGTTAATGCTAGGAGTATGTCCTCTGGTCTTCCTGGCCCCCGTGGCCTCCCTGGACCCCCAGGAGCCCCTGGATCCTCTGGATCCTCTAGTTCTGTGGAGGACATATCTTCTCGTGTCATTGCTTATCTGCAGCGTAAGTTCCTTTCCTGTCCAATTTTGTAGTTCTGTGGAAGAGTGGAAGCAGCCTAATGATTGTACTGTCTTGTCTCAGGTTCAGGATCAGGCTTCGGCGGTGGTGCTCAGGGTCCTCCAGGCCCCCCAGGACTTCCTGGGTCCTCTGGCTCTGGTTCTGGCTCAATGTCTGTCAACGACCTCATTGTTATGCTACAGAGTGAGTACTTGCATGGTCATTCAGCAGACTCTTATCCATAGCAACTTACTGTTGATAGTTGTGACTGAAAACACAATATATAATGTATACTATGTAATTTCTACTTTGTAACTACTGTGAAAAAAAGTGCCATGTATGTAATATGTGTCTAGAATGTACAAAAATAAAAACCTGTAAAAACTATGTTTGGGCAAATAAAAAAAAGTATAAATACTTACAATTGATTGATTGACTGATTGGTTCAGGGGATGACGTACGGCGATATGTAATGGGCCCACCCGGACCTCCAGGCCCAGCAGGACCAGCAGCCAGAGGAGGCAGTACGGCAAACTACGACCCACAGGAAGTGGCTACCTACGTCTTCAGAATCATGAACGGTAAGTAGGGGCTACTGGAGCAAAACACACGCACAGTATGGGTAACATGAATGTCTTTGGGTTTCTTATGGACCAGGCTTCAATCTCTCACCTTGTGGATGGCGTTTTTTAAATTATTATTATAGAACGCGGGATCGGTGGTGGGCAGCCTGGACCTCCGGGTGCAACCGGGCCTCCAGGGCTACCTGGCTCCTTCAGCGGTGTTAGTGACATCTCCGCACTCCTGCAAAGTAAGACCTCACCCTCTGGGATTTACAGAGGTATCTTGTGTTTATGATCATCTAAACACGTTTGATTTACTGCTTACTCTTTGTCTTCTTCCTACTTTCCCGCTTTCTAAGATTCACAATTCCGTGCAATGGTTGGGCGCTCTGCTGGAGCCCCTGGTCCTCCTGGTACTCCAGGTATCCCGGGACCCCCAGGCACCCCTGGTACCCCAGGAGGGTCATCTTACAGGAGCTCAGCCTCAGGGGGTTTAAGGATAGAGGACGTCCAGCATTACCTACAAAGTGAGTCTGGTTCAGTTAAGAGGTTCTCCATCCTTCTGCGCTCAGTCGACAAAGACCATGAAGGTTTGACATCTGTCTCTGTCTCATCTCAGGTTCTGGGTACAGTGGTCCTCCAGGGCCACCCGGCCCCCCAGGACCTCAGGGGCCCCCAGGGAACTCTCACGGAGTAGTCTCCTATGGAGATAGTAGAAACATAGGAAACTACCAGCGAGAAAGCATCCGCACAGAACTCCAGGCGTACCTCAGCAGTGTGTTGACCTCTTCCCTATCCATTGGAATAGATATTAACCTGACACTCTACATCACATTAACTATTGTTGTGTTATTTCCCAGGTGACAGTATACGGCACTCCTTCATTGGCCAACCAGGTCCTCCTGGGTCTCAGGGTCCCCGTGGTCACAAAGGAGACCCTGGAGAACCTGGTGGGGTTCAGACTAACCGTCAGAGTTATGCCCAGAGTGACCCACGTTACTCTTCTGACCTTGAGCGGCGCCAGAGTGACATTGGGAGATTGACAGAGCCACTAGACTACTCCAACGTTGCCTTGAGAGTGACAGACTACATCAAGAGTGAGTGAATGACTAGCAATAGCGTGTCTCTGTAACTGTGTGCTTCTACAGTATAAGTGCTGAGACTTGATTGGGTTTGAGGCTTTGATTGACTTTGCACAGTGGCTTAGACGGTGCTGTGACCTTTTAGGTTAAAACAGACAGTATATAAACAGTCTATCCTCTGATCCTCCAGACCAGGGCTTACTGCAGGACATCCTGTCTGAGAGTCACCAGCGAGGAGGCTCCTGGGAGTCCCAAGGCCTCCCAGGACCCCCTGGGCCTCCTGGACCTCCCGGGTATAGCCGTGTCATTGGAGCTTACGGCAACGTGACTGCTGACCTCATGGACTTCTTTAGAAGTAAGATTTGGGGCAAACTCTCCGTTTTTTCTAAATACTGAACTAATGCACAGTTGTGAATTGAATTGTGGTACCCAGAATAATTGCTAAGAAAATGCTTGCTGAAAAGATTTGTGGCCTTGCCTCCTGTCCTCTGACATGGCGTGTACTCTCTGCTCTAGCCCACGGCACCATTGTTGGCCCCCCAGGGAATACTGGCCCGAAAGGAGACAGGGGGTACCTCGGACCCAAAGGAGACAGAGGTACGGTAGTCATACTACAGGGTCACACTGTTGAATTACATTTCCAACAGGGATTGACACTAGGACATAACATGACTATGGTATATCTATCTGCAGGCGAGATGGGTCGCCCAGGCCCTCCAGGACTGCAGGGACTACATGGTCAGGATGGATACAGAGGAGAGAAGGGAGAGAAAGGTAAACATTTCACTTTGCTTGCACCATTTGGGATTTTTGTGATACAAAATCACGTGCAGCTCAGCAACTGTTTTTCATTCCCTTGTTTTCTTTCCAGGTGCAGGTGAAGTTAGGGTTGGTCGTCGGCGTCGGAGCATCGGTGTTTAAGGTGTTTTAAGCTTAACCAGATCTATCAGATAAAGCTTTATTTCTATTCAGCTCTTCTGTCCTGTGCATAGTCAAAATCATACATTACGTTAGAATATGCCTGCTTGCCTATTCAATTACAGTTTCTTTTTTGAGTGTGAATAAAATGGATGATATGGAAATGTTATAATGGCAGTAAAGCAGAGGTCTCCGACAGGTACTATAGGTCGCGAGCTAGCAGTAGCTCGCAGCCCACCTATGAGTAGGTCGCCAAGTAATTCTGAAAGTACATGGATTTTTTTAAATATGTTCCATTGCAAACTGTCATAAACATAAAGCTCCTGGCAACCATCCAATCAAAGCCACATTGACATTATCCCACCCCTGGTTAGCCACTATTGGCTTAAAAAGCCAAATATAACACAATATCTGGCAATTAATTTCAAGCAATATTGCACTTCTGTCTGTATGGTTCACAAATGTGTCTCACTGTATGTAACCTGTTAGCGATGCTAGTAATGATAACCGTCTTGTGGGTACACAGACTTTCCCCAAAAACCTTCTGCCTACCTGACAGAAATATATAATGATTATTCGTATCAATTGGGTGTTCTTTTTTTTTTACTCTGCCATGAGGTGCTGCAGAAGTAGGCCTAACATAGACATTGATAGACTCAGACATTCCTATCTTTCTAAATGCGCAATTAAAGGGTAATTACACTCAAAAATCTAAATGTATGTTTTTTTTCCAGACCTCAAAATTAGTCGTCTGATGTGATTTAAGCATTGACATGGACTCAAAACATCAATTGTGGTTATTTTTCTATGAATAACTCTAATATTAAGAGTAAAAAACATAATACAAAAATACAGCAATTTTATGGGGCCCCTTAGAGTTGTTTATTAACCATTATTTTACTAGAAAACACATATATTGTACAACAAGGACCCGGGGAAGACAGGTGAAGAGAAGAATGTGCCTATTTGAAAGTAAAAAATAGTTTTGAAGTACAGTAGCTCTCATGCTAGAAAAGGTTGGAGACCCCTGCACTAAATAATGTGTTTAACAGTCTGAAGTAGAGTGATACATTGGCTGCTGGTCATGGTTGTGGTTGCACTCTTTGATATTCTAGTTAGTATGTGGGTGTATCGTGTTTACCTTTCTTAATAAAGCTCTAGTTATTTTTCTCAAGGGAACTCATGGGAAAATGTACTTTTCAAAAAGATAATGATAGTTATGGATCTTAGCTTTATTGATAACATTAAAGTATTTTTCACCCAAAACGTTTAAGTGTTACTTGGGCACTTTTGAACCACTCAAAACAACAATTGTCATTTATTCTTTATTTTCATTAAAACTTCAGAAAACTTAATTTTCAATAAATGTTTATTCCTTGTCAAGCCATGTATTGAAAATTATTGCAATGTATTTTGTGTGGAGAAAAGAAAACTGCACTGAAATGGACTCTTGTCATGTTGATGTTGACCAGCTTTTTGTACCTTGAAGTAAATTCTACAAATAACAATAAATACTATTAGTAAGAACAAACAAGAACACAGTTTAACATAATTATTGTTTTATTTACAGCACAAATGTCCATTAACAAACATCTTATATACACTTTACCTGACCTCAAAAATGCATATGTTTGTTCAGGATGATAAGATGTCCCACATTATAGCTAAATGCAACAACAATAGGCTCATGACGTGTTATATTTTAAATCAACCCCTGTTGATTTTCAATATCCAATTACTTGCAATAGTTTTGTGCCTGTAGGTATTTGAAAAAAAAAAAAAGTAACAAAGAAAATAGAAATATGATAATGCCTGAACCATATAGAATTACAGAGTCCTCTAGTGGTCAAAATGCTGTATTAGCATGTGCAGCGCCATTGAGGGCTTCCACCATTTTAATGTAGTCAACTGGGTGGCTGAACCCTCTTGGTGGCCTTGTTCGAGTCATGTCTAACCCGGGTCATCAGGAGGGATCAGCCAATCGCAAAGAAGAAAATTGACTACTTCAAAATGGAGATTGCCTCAATGGCACTGCCCATGCTGTCACAGATGCTATAATGGTCCAGATACAAAGATGAAACCCCCATCTAGCGCTATGGCCTGAACCTAATGTGCATTATGGGTAATATTACCCACAATCCCAATACAAATCCAGAATTCAAGACGTGATGTCATTGTAATAAAATAACAGCATTCACCCTTTGCATGCCATCTATGTTTTTTATTAGGACGTCATACACAAACCATGACATGCTATAAGAATATGTTTGTTATAGAGCGCTTGCCATCATGTCAAGGGGACTCACTTGAAGGGGTCAGTACTTTGTCCATATTATAAATACATACAGTACATACATTCTTATTTGAATCAACTAATTAGGACAGTATAATGACTTCCATTTACAGATATCATATTGTCCATCCAAAAACGATGTCCAAAGACTATATTGAGATGTACATTGATACAACATGTATACATATTTAGAAAACTGGTAATCATAAAATAGCAGGGATGAGATCAATTCCAGAAATTCAATTCAAATCGCTCTCCCTGTAAATCCCATTTAATTAAATTCAAGTTCCGGATCAATCTTTAATTTCAGAGATAATTCCATTCAACTCAATATTATCACAACAATTCAACAAATTCCAACTCTAATTCAGTTCCCTCAGGCTTTGAGGCTGACCATATCACTGTTCAGACAGCCTAGCTATACCTGAAATATAGAAATACAAGTTGAAATGATTCAAATCAAATCATACAGTCAATGTTTGATGCTATATGTGCATTCACTTTATTAACTGGTTTTACAATTCCAATTCAAAAAGTCCAAACAATCTAATTCCAGTTCAATTCCATAGCTTGAAGACTTTTTAAAAATGAATTTAATTTAATTAAATTCTCCACTTCATGAGTGAATTCAAACTATTTATTGGAATTTTAAATTAAATTAGAATTGACCCCAACCCAGTAAAATAGTAAGGACATATTTCAAATTGAAAATAAAAGTATAAATACAGAACAAAATGCAAGGCGCCACAGCTTTGAATGATTCAGTTCATTTGAAAATAAAATAGATTTGGGTAGAGGCGGCAAAAAGTCATTTGAAAATAGAACTAATCCAAGTGGACCCTCGTTTTTTTACTGACTGTAAGACACAGTGAGCTCCAAAAGTATTGGGACAGTGACACACGTTTTGTCGTTTTAGCTGTATCAGCTGTATTAGCTGTATTAGCTGTAGCTGTATCATTTCAAATACAGAGTACAATGACTATAAGGTTAAAGTATCATTTAAAATCCAAAGTGCTGGAGTACAGAGCAAAAAATAAAAATGTGTCACTGTCCCAATACTTTTGGAGCTCACTGTACATACATAAGTCCATTACTGCATATTCTCAGTTCACATAAAACAGTGAAAAATTATGACCAGCGGCTTACATTCCTTTCAGCGTAAAAATATGTATGTCTGCCACATCCAAAATAATGTGTTCAAAGTATAACCAAAAGACAATAAGCTGTGTCGATTTTTAACAGGAAAGGTGACTGACATGACGACAACCCAGAAGTCTAACAAAAACTATCTACTGATTACAATAGGGAGAAAGTGGGAACATTTGTTCTAATATACAGGACAGTTTGATTTGATTGATTCAACAGCACAGTATCTAAAATAAATCACAACTCCATACATAGTACATCACGTGAATGAGCACTTCACGATTTACCAAAAAATGACTTTTATTTGTTAACAGATATCCATCAATCAACGACCTTAGAATGAACTCAACCACCAGCTTATATGGATCACTAAAAAATACAAGTTTGATGGTATTTCATGGTTTGTACAAATTTCCAGCCATTTTAGTGCAAAAGGCCTCAGGGGAGCACTGGGCTGCAGGTAAGAGAGCAAGTCTGGAGAAAAGCATGATCATTATGTCAATTCATTTAGGCACTGGGTTCTTTATAAACTTGGTACTTGCAATTGGTTTGAAATTTGCCTGAGCTATTTTAAAAGTGGTAGAACATAACCGTGCTCAGAAAAGTGCAATTGTCACTTTTGACAACATTTTCCTTGGAGCTGAGAAGGGTGAAATTGTAAGGGGGAAGAAGGAGAAAATAGTCTTGAAAAGGAAAGTGTTGTGATTGCATCCCTCTATATGACAGCTGACACTGCTGTGTGTGTGTGTGTGTGTGTGTGTATGTGTGTGTGTAGACATAAGTGTGTGCTCTTGCATATGTACACTACTGTTCAAAAGTTTGGGGTCACTTAGAAATGTCCATGTTTTTTCAAGAAAAGCACATTTTCTGTCCTTTAAAATAACATCAAATTGATCAGAAATACAGTGTAGACATTGTTAATGTTGTAAATTACTATTGTAGCAGGAAACCTATCTACATAGGCGTACAGAGGTCCATTATCAGCAACCATCACTCCTGTGTTCCAATGGCACATTGTGTTAGCTAATCCAAGTATATCATTTTGAAAGGCTAATTGATCATTAGAAAACCCCTTTGCAATTATGTTAGCACAGCTGAAAACTGTTGTACAGATTAAAGAAGCAATAAAACTGTCCTTCTTTAGACTAGTTGAGTATCTGGAGCATCAGCATTTGTGGGTTTGATTACAGGCTCAAAATGACCAGAAACAAAGACCTTCTGAAACTCTGCAGCCTATTCTTGTTTTGCGAAATGAAGGCTATTCCATGTCAGAAATTGCCAAGAAACTGAACATCTCGTACAACAATGTGTGCCACTCCCTTCACAGAACAGCGCACATGCAATAGCCTTAATTTTCTCAGAACAAGAAAAGACGGATGAGATTCAGGAAAAAGGTCTTTGTTTCTGGCAATTTTGAGCCTGTAATCGAACCCGAAAATGCTGAAGATACTCAACTAGTCTAAAGAAGGACAGTTTTATTTCTTCTTTAAATCAGTACAACCATTTTTAGCTGTGCTAACATTATCAATTAGTCTTTCAAAATGATATACTTGGATTAGCTAATACAATGTGCCATTGGAACACAGGAGTGATGGTTGCTGACAATGGGCTATGTATGACTATGTAGATATTCCATTACAAAAAAAATCTGCCGTTTCCAGCCACAACAGTCATTTAAAACAGTAATGTCTACACTGTATTTCTGATCAACTTGATGTTATTTTAATGGATATTTTTTTAAATATTTTCTTTCAAAAACAAGGACATTTCTAAGTGACCCCAAACTTTTGAACATTAGTGTATGTGCATGCTTGTGTGAAGACATCACACTAGCCTAAGATCCACAATAGACCAACGCTAGTTTCCAGATAACAACAGGGCTGAGGTCCTCCCCACCACCATGGGGACACAGTCTATGAGCCCAGCCAGTATGTTCCTGTGCTGGGGAGGGCTATAAACCAGAGTTGTGCACACTGGGGATGGGGTAGAACTTGGACACTCGGCTCTGGGTCGTGGGGTTAAGGCATTCCGACTCCCCGCTCATCTTGAAAAAGACCTCCTGCTCCTGGAGCTTGCGTGTGAATTCCTCCTCCAAGGCCTACATGTGCCAGAAGAGGAAAGACAACAGACTCAATCATCCAAAACAACAACTTACACTGAGGCTATGTCATGATTCTCCACACTGTGCACTTACAAACTCCCAGTCATGGAGTCAAAAGCAATGGATTGGTGTAATCATTGGCTAGAGGAAGTTTCCACCATTGTTACATCCATGCAAGTGCATTTTAGGAGAATCGCAACGCAGCATGAAACTTTAAAGGATGAGAACATAAGAGGGTTGTAAACATGGATAGGTCTTTGTTTCACCTTCTTCCTGGGCCGCAGTTTCTCCCTCCACTCCTGCAGCTCCTGGCTGTGCTCTTCATCGAGCTCCTTCAGCTTCTGAGTCTCGTGTTCAATCAGGAGATGGCACTTCTCATTCTGAAACACACAACAGCAGGAACAGGGTTACCTACTGGAGCTACCTACATACATAATGGGGATGCCTAGTCAGTTAAAAAACAATGCATTCAACCGAAATGGGTCTTCTGCATTTAACCCAACCCTTCTGAATCACAGAAGTGCGGGGATCTGCCTTAATCAACGTCATCGGCGCCCGGGGAGTAGTAGTTGTTGGGGGTTCCCTGCCCTGCTGAAGGGCAGAACAGCAGATTTTTCCACCTTGCTAGCTCAGGGATTCGAACCAGCGACCTTTCAGTTACCGACCCAATGCTCTTAACCGCTAGGCTACCTTAAAAGGAATTGTATCACAATCCGTGTTTTAAGGAAAGGACAATAGCAAAACATGCCAGAATGTCTATCCGCAGGCCTTCATCATTGGTGGAATGTAGGATTTGCCCCATTCTGAGCTGTGAGCTGCGCTGTTCAGCAGCCATGGTGCTGAAACTGGCAATCAGCTATCCGCTTTACCTAGCGTTTGACCGTGGAAGGTGTCCATGGTGCTAAAACATTGCTTGTGTGTGCGCCAGTGCATGACACTTTGGAGTTACCACAAGCTCCTTTATTTTAACAGTGCATTCAGAAAGTATTGAGACCCCTTGACTTTTTCCACATTTTGTTACCTTACAGCTTTATTCTAAAACTGATTAAAACGTGTTAGTGTCATAATATATATTTTCACCAATTTCTCTTCTGACTGAATAGTCCATGACACAAGAGCTGAGGCAACAGAGTAGATGGGCAAAGGTTGGTTTGATGCAGCAATTTGATGGATGCTCATGATGACAACATCTCCCTCAACATGATCAAGACAAAGGAGATGATTGTGGACTACAGGAAAAAGACAACCGAGCATGCCCCCTTTCTCATCGACGGGGCTGTAGTGGAGCAGGTTGAGAGCTTGAAGTTCCTTGGTGTCCACATCACCAACGAACTAACATGGTCCAAGCACACCAAGACGGTCGTAAAGAGGGCACGGCAAAACCTATTCCCCCTCAGGAGACTGAAAAGATTTGGCATGGGTCCTCAGATCCTCAAAAGGTTCTACAGCTGCACCATCGAGAGCATCCTGACTGGTTGCATCACTGCCTTGTATGGCAATTGCTCGTCCTCCGACCGCAAGGCACTACAGAGGGTAGTGCGAACGGCCCAGTACATCACTGGGGCCAAGCTTCCTGCCATCCAGGACCTCTATACCAGGCAGTGTCATAGGAAGGACCTAAAAATTGTCAAAGACTCCAGCCACCCTAGTCATAGACTGTTCTCTCTGCTACCACATGGCAAGCGGTACCGGAGCGCCAAGTCTAGGTCCTAGAGGATTCTAAAGAGCTTCTACCCACAAGCCATAAGACTCCTGAACATCTAATCAAATGGCTACCCAGACTATTTGCATTTTTTTCAACTGCATTGTTGGTTATGTAAGCATTTCACTGTTGTATTTGGCGCATGTGACTAATACAATTTGATTATATTTATCATTACATAAAGAGTCCCCGTTATTTATTCTCTATGATTTGATTATATTTATTAAGATCCCCATTAGCCGACACCAATGGCGACAGCTAGTCTAAACTGGGGTTCGACACATAACGATAAAGACAGACAAAATAGTTTACAATTGACATACATTTAAAAACATTAACATGTAGTGTGCATCTATCAGTTACACATACTGTACATGTCAATACATACACACAACAAGTAGGTCACATGTGGGAGAAACGCTGTGCAGTGAGGTGTTGCTTAATTTGTTTTGCTGTTCACTTGCACAATGTGAGATGGAAAAGAGTTCCATGCACTCATGGCTCTGTATAATTGCATATAGATTGTATATAGACTTTTTCTATTGTATTATTGACTGTATGTTTGTTTATTCCATGTGTAACTATGTGTTGTTGTTTGTGTCGCACTACTTTGCTTTATCTTGGACAGCTCGCAGTTGTAAATTAGAACTTGCTCTCAACTAGCCTACCTGCTTAAATAAAGGTGAAAAAAATACAAAATAAATACTGTATGTTTCCTTGAATTTGTTCTGGACCTGGGGACTGTGAAAAGACCCCTAGTGGCATGTCTGCTGGGGTAAGTGTGTGTGTCAGCTGTGTGTAAGTTGACTATGCAAACAATTTGGCATTTCCAACACATTTCTTATAAAAACAAGAAGTGATGCAGTCAGTCAGACTGGCATGCATAGTATTAATATCAGCCCTCTGATTACAATGAAGAGCAAAACATGCCGCTCTGTTCTGGACCAGCTGCAGCTTAACTAGGTTTTTCGTTGCAGCACTTGACCATATGACTGGACAATAATCAAGATAAGATAAAACTAGAGGACTTGCTTTGTGGAGTGTGGTGTCAAAAAAGCAGAACATCTCTTTATTATGGACAGACCTCTCCCCATCTTTACAACCATTGAATCTATATGTTGACCATGACAGTTTACAATCTAAAGTAACACCAAGTAATTTAGTCTCCTCAACTTGTTCAACAGCCACACCATTCATTACCAGATTCAGTTGAGGTCTAGAACTTAGGGGATTTGTACCTTTCCTAGTGGCTGGGGATTTTAATGCAGGGAAACTTAAATCCGTTTTACCAAATTTCCACCAGCATGTTAAATGTGCAACCAGAGGGGAAAAGAACTCGAGACCCCCTTTACTCCACACACAGAGACGCGTACAAAGCTCTCCCTTGCCCTCCATTTGGCAAATCTGACCATAACTCTATCCTCCTGATTCCTGCATACAAGCAAAAATTAAAGTAGGAAGCACCAGTGACTTGGTCAATAAAAACAAAATAGTCAGATGAAGCAGATGCTAAGCTACAGGATGGTTTTGCTAGCACAGACTGGAATATGTTCCGGGATTCTTCTGATGGCATTGAGGAGTACGCCACATCAGTCACTGGCTTCATCAATAAGTGCATCGATGACGTCGTCCCCACAGTGACTGTACGTACATACCCCAACCAGAAGCCATGGATTACAGGCAACATCAGCACTGAGCAAAAGGGTAGAGCTGCCGCTTTCAAGGAGCGGGAAATTCTGCTATGCCCTCTGACGAACCACACCGGCTCCGATGCTCGTCGGATGTGGCAGGGCTTGCAAACTATTACAGACTACAAAGGGAAGCACAGCCGAGAGCTGCCCAGTGACACGAGCCTACCAGACGAGCTAAATGACTTCTATGCTCGCTTCGAGGCAAGTAACACTGAAACATGCATTAGAGCATCAGCTGATCTGGGCGGCTGTGTGATCAAGCTCTCCACAGCCTTTAAACAAGTCAATATTCACAAGGCCACAGGGCCAGACGGATTACCAGGACGTGTACTCAAAGCACGCGCTGACCAACTAGCAAGCGTCTTCACTGACATTTTCAACATGTTTCAAGCAGACCACTACAGTCCTTGTGCCCAAGAAAACTAAGGTAACCTGCCTAAATGACTCCGGCCAGTAGCACTCACATCTGTAGACATGAAGTGCTTTGAAAGGCTGGTCATGGCTCACATAAACACCATTATCCCAGAAACCCTAGACCCACTCCAATCTGCATACAGTCCTAACAGATCCACAGATGATGTAGTCTCTATTGCACTCCACACTGCCCTTTCCCTCCTGGACAAAAGGAACACCTATGTGAGACAGCTATTCATTGACTACAGCTCAGCATTCAACACCATAGTGCCCTCAAAGCTCATCACTAAGCTAAAGATCCTGGGACTAAACACCTCCCTCTGCAACTGGATCCTGGACTTCCTGATGGGCCGCCCCCAGGTGGTAAAAGTAGGTAACAACACATCCGCCACACTGATCCTCAAAACAGGGGCACGTCAGAGGTGCATGCTCAGTCCCCTCCTATACTCCCTGTTCACTCATGACTGCACAGCCAGGCACGACTCCAACACCTTCAATAAGTTTACCGATGACACAACAGTGGTAGGCCTGATCGCTGACAACAACGAGACAGCCTATAGGGAGGAGGTCAGAGACCCGGCCGTGTGGTGCCAGGACTACAACCTCTCCCTCAACGTGCTCAAGACCAAGGAGATAATTGTGGACTACAAAGTTGTAGCAGAGGTCGGGGAGGGCCTTGTAGCCATCCTGAAATGGGGAGAAACAATGGTTGAGAGTTTTTGAAGAGCGAGTACTACAGGTGATGTGTTGATAGAACTTCTGTAGCGTTTTCCTCAGATATGCAGTTTCTAGTTTGCACAAGGTCCAGTGTAGTTCCTTGAGAGCTGTCGTGGTATCGGCTTGAGGGGGAATACACATAGCTGTGACGATAATCGAAGAAAATTATCTAGGGAGGTAATGCCGTCTGCATCTGATTGTGAGGTATTCTAGGTCGAGTGAACAAATGGACTTGAGTTCCTGCACGTTACCTCAATCACACCATGAGTAGTTAATCATGAAACATACACCTCCGCCTTTTTTCTTCCCGGAGAGTTCTTTATTCCTATCCTAAATGTATTGAAAACCCAGCTGGCTGTATGGATGGGGACAGTACATCCGGAGAGAGCCATTATTCCATGAAACAGAGTACGTCTCTCTGGAAGGAGACCCTCGCCCTGAGCTCGTCAACTTTGTCCAGGGACAGAACATTAGCGAGTAATATACTCGGAAGCGGTGGAAGGTGTGTACGCCTCCTGAGTTGGACTAAAGGTCCCCCCCCGAAAACCTCTTCACCGGCAGCGTCTTGGATTAGCCTCTGGGATAAGTTCAATCGCCTTGGAAGGTATGAACAAAGGATCCAATTCAGGAAAGTCGTGATACCTGGTCGAAATGATGTTGAGTTTCCGTTTCACTGTATGTAATAATGCTAAGAACATTCTGGGCTAGGGGTAAGTGTGTGTGTGTACCTGAAGCTGCTGCAGCTCTCTGATGTTGGAGTCACACTGCAGCTGCAGGTCTCTCATCTGGTTCTCATGTTTCTGATGTTGATGGAGTCTCTCGTTCTTCTGCCTCTTCTCCTCCTGGGCTGCAAACTGTAACAAAAAACACACACCTCACATGATTCTGTTGAAAAAAATATATAACTGTGTGTGTACACACACTATAAAATACCTGTTTGATCTTCTCCCTTTCCTGCTCCGGGGTGCCAGGTGCAGAGGTGATGCGGAGGCTCTTCTTGAACATGGCCATGCGTGTCTTGGCATCACCCCGCTGGATCTTCGGCAGACGACCTCTCTCCTGGGCCTGTCTGTTCTTCATCTCCTCAATCAGACGCTGGTTGTAGCGCTGCATCTGCTCCATTTCCTACACGACACATTTCAATTATTAACCTTTATTTAACTAGGGAAGTCAGTTAAGAACAAATTCTTATATGCAATGGCGGCCTACCAAAAGGCAAAAGGCCTCCTGCGAGGATAAAAAAATAAATAAATTAAAACACACATCACGACACGAGACACCACAACACTACATAAAGAGAGACATAAGACAACAACATAGCATGGCAGCAACACCACATGACAACAGCACAATATGGTAGCAGCACAAAACCTGGTACAAACATTATTGGGCACAGACAACAGCAAGAAGTTAGAGACAACAATACATCACGCGAAGCAGCCACAAATGTCAGTAAGAGTGTCCATTCAATACTTTATCTGGATCCACAATAAAATGCATTGAAATGAGAGCTCTAACCTTTCAGCACACTTTCAAATCACCCATTAATGTCAAAATGTAATGCACCTCACAGTCTACCCTCAGTCCAGATTACCTGATGTAGATAATACCAATACTGGATTGTACTTCACCAGAGCTGTTCAGTAGGTCCCAGAGCCCTTACCTTCTCGTGTCTCTTGAGCAGCTGGTGTCTCTGCATGAAGTACTGGTCCTTGAGCTGCTGCTTGAGCAGCTGGTGCTTCTCCTGCAGGTGGCGCTCTTCCAGCTCCCACATGGCTGCCTCTCGAGCTGAGGGAGGAGGCCAGAGACACGTCAGGCGGGGTGGTAACGCAACACACACACACACACACAAGCAGCATTTCCGGTAAAGAGCACCATCTGGCAAGACAGGCTGGTCACAAATAAGTCATTCAGGAAATTGCATCACTGTGGTGGGAAAGTTATAACACAACACTCCACTGAGAACTTCACCATTTACAATAGTATTATTTCACTATCAAATCCTTCATATAGCAGAAGGATTGAGGTAGCCATTGAGGTAGCCAAGGTGAAGTCATGTTAAATGATTGAGATCTCTCTCTTAGGCAGTCTCTTTATGGTAGTCTGTGGTAAGTATATGTATTTTTTCACAAAGCTGTTGTATGTGGCTAGGTTTGCTGTGTTCATAAGACTCTGTGGTACTGTGCATTTCTCCCTCACATCTCATGAGCGGTTGTATCTGGTTAAGTTTGAAAAGTGCATTCGGAAAGAATTAATTCCCCATTCCCTTTTACATAATATATATATATATATATTTTAAAATCTACCATAACGACAACCTGAAAACTGGTTTTAGACATTTTTTGCTAATTTAAAAAAATAAATCCCTTTACATAAGTATTCAGACCCTTTGCTATGAGACTCGAAACTGAGCTAAGGTGCATCCTGTTTTCATTGCCCATCCCTGGGATGATTGGAGTCCACCTGTGGTAAATTCAATTGATTAGACATGATTTGGAAAGGCACACACCTGTCTACATAAGGTCCCACAATTGACTGTGTCAGAGCAAAAACCAAGCCATGAGGTTGAAGGAATTCTCCGTAGAGCTCTGAGACAGGATAATGTTGAGGCACAGATCTGGGGAAGGGTACCAAAACATTTCTGCAGCATTGAAGGACCCAAGAAAACAGTGACCCCCATCATTCTTAAATGGAAGACGTTTGGAACCACCAAGACTCTTCCTAGAGCTGGCCACCCAGCCAAACTGAGCAATCGGGTGAGAAGGACCTTGGTCAGGGAGGTGACCAAGAACCCAATGGTCACTCTGACAGAGCTCCAGAGTTCCTCTGTGGAGATGGGAGAACCTTCCAGAAGGACAACCATCTCTGCAGCACTCCAGCAAATCAGGCCTTTATGGTAGACTGGCCAGATGAAAAACACTCCTCAGTAAAAAGCATGACAGACCGCTTGGAGTTTGCCAAAAGGCACCTAAAGGACTCTCAAGACCATGAGAAACAAGATTCTCTTGTCAGATGAAACCAAGATTGAGCTCTTTGGCCTAAATATCCAGTGATGTCTGGAGGAAACCTGGCACCATCCCTACGATGAAACATGGTGGTGGAAGCATCATGCTGTGGGGATGTTTTTCAGCAGCCGGGACTCAGTCAGAATCGAGAGAAAGACGAACAGAGCAAATTACAGAAAGATCCTTGATAAAAACCTGCTCCAGAGCACTCAGGACCTCAGACTGGGGCAAAGGTTCACCTTTCAACAGGACAACGACTCTAAGCACACAGCCAAGATAAAGCAGGAGTGGCTTCGGGGACAAGTCTCTAAATGTCCTTGAGCGGCCCAGCCAGAGCCCGGACTTGAACCCGATCAAACACCTCTTGAGAGACTTGAAAATATCTGGGTAGCGACGCTGCCCCATCCAACCTGACAGAGCATGAGAGGATCTGCAGAGAAGAATGGGAGAAACTCCCCAAATACAGGTGTGCCAAGCTTGTAGCGTCATACCAAAAAAGACTTGAGGTTGTAATTTCTGCCAAATGTGCTTCAACAAAAGTACTGAGTAAATGGTCCGAATACTTCTGTAAATGTGATAGATTTTTTTGATTTTGGAGTTTTTTCTTTGTCATTATGGGATATTGTGTGTAGATTGATGTGGGCAAAAACAATTGAATCCATTTTAAAATAAGGCTGTAACGCAACAAGATGTGGAAAAATTCAACAAGTCTGAATACTTTCCAAATGCACTGATTTCATAGCTCTCTATGGTACTGTAAATCTCTCTCTCACGAGCTGTTGTATGTGGTTACGTTTGCTGTATTATAGCGCTTTATGGTACTGTAAATCTCTCTCTCACCTCTCATAAGCTGTTGTTTGTGGTTGAGGCAGTCTCTCTCGATGGTGGCGATCTCATGTTTGTGCTGTTGGATGATCTTCTTCAGGGCTCCATCCAACTCCTGCTGCTGCTTCTGCAGAAACTCCTGCTCCTGAGGATGGAGAGAAGGGATAGAGAGAAAGGGGGTATGGGGGACAGAAAGGGAGTGAGCAGGGATAAGGGGAGGAAGTGGGGCAAGGTAAAGGTATCAGAGGGTGATAAGAGAACAATGGGTAGATGGGGGTTCATTGACAGAAGATGGAGGGATGAGACATGGGCATGGGGAGGAGGGATGCAGGAGATGGTGGGGTAAGAAACAGACACATGGTGCGAATGAGGTATAGAAATGAGGCATGGGGATAAGGAACATTTAGAAAGGACAGGGGGTTAAGAGTTGATGACAGAGAGGGGAGAGAGAAGGAAAGAGGCAAACATGAGTGATTTTATTTATTGTGCATCACACACCAGGGACAGCCAAAACAGTGCAGACTACATGAAGGAACTTTCATAAATACCATGCCAACCACTACTATAGATCAACACAGTACAGTACTACACTCCAAAGAAGAAGCACATCATTGACTGCAGTCAGTGGGGCAAAGAGACAGTCAGAAGTCATGGGAATGATCCAACATTTGAGGAATGGATGGAAAGAGAGAAAAACATTTAACAACCCAGTCGAGATCCACAGTTTCCATGTATGACGACATCCAAATTGACATTCACAGAAAGAGTAAATTATACATAACATCATTACGGTAAAATAATATGCCTGGTTATTGTTGCTGAGGGGTATGTTTACATGATTATTAAACATGAAACCAAAGTTATTGTCCTGGTCATGCCTTTTGAAGCCATCATTGAGGAAAAGCTTTCCAATAGAAAATGAAGTTTAAAGATTCACTATGCAGAAATTGCTCTGCCATTTCCTGGATGTAATAGTAATACCTCATTTCAGTTTGTGACAAAACAAGGCAGTATAGTGTAGAGAATCATTGTACCATCTAAGCCACAGTGAAGTATATTTTCCATAACAAAAAATATAGTATTTTGAGCTGTTTGAAGCTGGTGTACAAAACCGAAAGTAAGATGCAAAAACTAAACTTAAGAAGCGAAAGCACAGAAATAACGCACATAGAACCGATCTACCGCTACTTAGACAAGCTTTCAACGAGAATGACAGATCTGTAACTGACATTTCCGTGTGAATTTGGTCGGGTCGCCCAGAAAGTGACATATTGCAGATTTAACAATGATTAATTATCTGATATTTCTCAGCAGGTTACACTACTATAACATTTACAATATTATACTTATTAACTTCTTAGGTTTTAATCCAAGAGCGTTAGCATAACCTAGAGTTAGCATAACCTAGAGTTACCAGAAAATACTCTCCATTGGATCACACCACAAAAAAAGGTTCAGCTCTGTTGCAGTCTCCCAAACAGAGTGTGATGTCACAGGTGGGGGCGTAACATACAGGACACACCTACAGTTACAGTGCGTGGCAGAAGAGATATCAAACAGAAGAAGAAGTACCAGTGTAGCAACACAGTGACAACACTGCAATACATCGACACCACAATGCTCGTATGTGCAGTCTCAATCTCAATCAGGTTTACACTTTGACGAAGACATACACATGTGAGCAGGAGGCCGGTAGAGACGGAGAGGGGGTGACAACTTACATCCTGCATCTGAGCGTTGAAGAGAGCACATGAGGACAACTGAAAAGACTGTATCATAATCTGGGCCACACCCTGTGGAGGAGAGCACACAGCGCACTCATCCAGATCAGGGAGAGAGCACACGCTACACACAGCAGGCTGAGGAAAACACACACAAAGACACACAAAGACCGACAGACACAGGCTAAGAAACACACCCGCACACCCAAAGACAGACACTCGCCTCGACACAAGCCGAGAAACACAAAGACAATCCAGTCAACAGGAACAACCACACACGCACACACCAGACACACTTTCCCAGAGTTTCTAAACCTTTTTCTGTTTTAGGGGTAGACTAAAGCAGGAGAGAGGCGCATGGCACAGTAGGAGGACGAAGTTAATTCAATTCAGGTTATTCATATGCATAACGAATACAGGATGGGTTAGTGTCGTTGTTGTCCTATTCATGCGTGGTCAGATTTGAGTTGCCTGTGCAGTAGGAACTACTAGTCACACTTCTATTCCAGCGATCAATACAAAACTGTGTTAAACTTCCATGCTCCCTTTCTGATTAGCTCCTTCTTTGATGGTCAGGTAAAAAACTGAGCTAACCAACTCCTGAAAACAATCATTTCAAAAATGGAGGGAAAAAGAAGAACAAGGGGGATGAGATCTTGTCCTCAACAATGCTCAGAGACATTTGAAGAGGGGTGTATTTGTGGGAGAAGATTTGAGAAAGTGTGTGTGAGAGTGAGTGAGTGAACATTTACCTTTGGAGTCTGAATGAGAGCTAGATCTTCCTTTAAGAGTTTCATGAGCGCTCTCCTCATGAATTTGGGTGACTGCTCAACTTCCTGTTTCACCTATAGTGTGGGAAAACTGGGAGTTGTAGTTTCCTGGACAGCTATGTACGGCAGCCATAATAACTTGGGAAAAGTCATGCAAGGACCTGATGAATTAATTTAGATATCCACAAACCCTGGTTTGATTGATAGTGTCTCCACGCTAGATCTCCAAGGGGTCGGTGTTCGATTTAATGAGGAAATGTTTTGCTTTGTTTGATTAGAAGAGTGTTCAAAACCTTTAGCGCAAAGACATGTTTCCAGTGTTTGAGGGATTAGAGTTGATTAGTTTCTGTTGACAGACTTGATACCTGCATGATTAAATCAGCTTGCAGTGTTAAGTAGGAAAACAAGCTTGTCTGGAATAATTCCCTAGTGTTACCTTCCCACCATGCAAGTCCTTTAGAGAGATTTAATCTTAAGTACAGAATGCTTCCACAGTGATCTCAAAAGAAGGTGCACACTACTAATCCAGTCTGTAAAATATCTTTTTAGTTTTGACCACAGACAGCTAAGGCAGTTTTGTTGAGACATGGCACCAAAATAATTTCCAGAGTTTTCTCCTGACCACAGTTATTTTTTTGTCAAGACATTCTCTTGGGACAGCTTGGTATTTGAATGTGCATCAATCTTGGGATCACTGGTCAGTAAGAAAACCCCCAATAGGAAAAGGCCTAAACGGCTACAATACTTCACAAGGCCATTGAAGTGTTTCATCAAAGATGTAATCCTATGAGCCTTTAACAAAATGAGTTTCCCAAAACCTGCCATCCCATCACCAAGCCCAACTCACACACACTCACACAAGCGACATGGTTACTTACACATAAATACAGTACAGTCAAATACATTTATGGACTAATATAACTTAGAATACAATATAAATAGCCATATAATACAATATGAAATTTAACAATATATAAAACAACTATGCCCGAAAGAAATATGGATTTTAAAGATTCATTCCAGGAGCCAGTGCAGATCCTGTATAGGTTCGAAGTAGTTACTATGTTCAGTTGAGCAGCGAGAAAGGTCAGTCTAATCAGGTGTGTAGGATTGCCATGCATGTATGAAATAACCACCATCACAGAGTTAGATAGAATTGGCTATGAGAGTTGCCTGAGAACACTTCACCAACATGGCAGAATACTTAAAAGCTTCCCAGATAGCTAATGGAGCTATAAGAGCAGCATAAATTAGAGACACAGTAAAGCTAAGCTACATTGCCTGTACTCTACACAGAACAAAGAATGCATCATTTATAGAACTTGGAAAAAGAAGCCACATCATTTTCAGATGTATGGCATGAATTTTAAAAAAGCACATTGTATGCATGACTAGTACCAAGAAATAAGGCAAGAGTTGCATGCCAAAGCTGTTGAGCAGAGAATCACCCTGTTGCATCCCAAAAATCATGAAAAAGGCATGATACGGGCTTATTATGGCTATAGACTATAATAAACAGTTTATAAACCATTTATAAACCCTTTATAAATTATACTCAAATGTAAGGAAGGTATCAACAGCAAGGAAAATGGGAGTTTATTTAGATATCAGCACACCAGCTCTGGTAAGTAAGCCCCAGTCCCCAACAGTCTCATGCACTTTCCATTCATGACAAGAGCTTGAGGCATTGCACATGCACAGACCCACGGCCCCTTACCTCCTTCTTGCGGTTCTTGAGCATGTTCTGGAACTTGGAGAGCTCCTTGTCCTGCTCGGCCTTGATGCGTTTTGCCTCGTCCCTCAGCCGGTTGGTATGGTCCTGCTCCAGCCGCTCGATGGTCTGCTTCTGTTTCTTCTCCAGATTCTCCACTTCCTGGTCGTACTGACGCTTCTTACCCTGAAGGAACACACATGGGATTAGTAAGATCAGGCCTTCACAAAGACAAATGCCTATCCTTAGTGGAATGGCAAACGCTTATTTTGATTATATTTATTATGGATCCCCATTCGCTGCTGCCAAGGCAGGGGTCCAGCAAAATGAAGGCACTTATACCATTTTTAAAACATTACAATACATTCACAACAGATTCTGACTCTGAGGGATGTATATTATTAAAGTATTCGAACATGTCCCAAAGGAATAACAGTTGCTCATTTTGTTATTCATTTCTATCTAAATACGTGTGCAGGATAAAAACCCATTGATATGAATCATCTGGTTTCCAAGGGGACATCCCTAGACAACAACAACGGCATGCACAGATAGATGCACCAGGATGGGTGACTTACAGTCATCTCCTGCTCGAAGCGGCGGTAGATCTGTTCTCTCTGCTGCTGCAGCTTGTCGCTGAGCGCCTGCTGGGCTCTATGCTCCTCCTTCTGCAGCAGACGCAGCTCTCTCAGCTCCTGGCGCCTGACAGCACACAACAACAACACTTCACATTTGGACTCAACAGATTTCCACCTTCAACTAATGAATAATAACGTATTATATTTCACTCCCGGGAGGGGCACGGAATCTGTCCCTCAGGTGACCGATTAATATCCTGATTTGACTCGAAATGGAGTCAAAATGGAATGAACCCAGCTCTCAACTCAAGACACCAATAGAGGAACAACAGATGACATTTGAGATGGAATATTTGTTTCACTGCTTTTTAAAACATACAGAGGCCAAAATAGACCATAAAAGTCTACCCATCATCATTGTTCATCAATCTTGGAGTTGTAAAAGCCAGAGAACTGAGCAATGAATGACAACTATTTATGGCAGGGCTCCGAAATGGGTCACATGCCATATTTAGTCACGGTAGAGAGGAGAGAAATACCTCAGGAATCTCATCTCCTCGTTCTTGGTGTCGTTATCGGTGACTATCTTTGACGTGGTCACACTGACCTCCACTCCGTCTACCATGAACTTACGGGTCTTCTTCAGAGTCTTCTTCTGCCGTCTCGTGTCCTGTGGAGAAAAGGAGTTTGTTTTATGTAATGTCTGAATTGAAGTGCATATGTTGGCCCCTTAAATAGGATGTTCACTTGAATGACACTATGTATATCCTGTATATAGGACACATTTGTCATCATTGGTCCTTATGCCTTGTTACCTGTATGGACACAGACCCCGCCTCAGCCTTTTTGGACAGGAAACTGGAGATGGATAGGTTGAGGTCCATGCTGTTGCTATCTGCTGCAGAGCTGCTCCCCGAGTCAGAATCCTTCTCCACATCTGGCTCCGACTTAACAGGAGTGCTTTCCTGGTCGGTCTTTGACTCCGAAACAGCATCCTGGGATGGAGCTTCCTCATCTGGTGGCTTCTCCTCCGTCTCGTCTGTGGTCCCCTCCTCAAGAATCACCAACGGTATTACATTATTGCCTCTTTGGGCTTCTGTGTCTGCAGAGACCTCTGTGGAGCCCTCAGCTGCGTCTACCTCTGCGTCTGTGTTGACGTCCGATTCTGTGTTGTCTGCGTCTGTGTCTTCATTCAAGTCGGTGTCTGTGTTTATGTCTGTGACCCCATCAGCCTCTGGTTTAACCTCCTCTGTCATCTCCTCAATGAGCGTCTCCTTCTCAATCTCCTCTGGTTTAGCATTGACCTCGGTCGATACGGCGCCAGGCTCTTCTAAAGCACTCCTAGGCTGGTCCCCTGGATCTGTGAATTTGGTGGGAGGCTGGAGAATCACCTCTGGCTCCTCTTTGATTGGTTCCTTCTTCACCTCCTCCTCTGTCTTCTTCTCCTCTACTTCTACTCTTTCCTTCAGGAATACTTGTGGAGGTCCATCCTCTACTTTCTCCTCTTCCCCTGTCTCCTCACTCACAATCACACTCTCCTGTGTGTCTGATGGTGCTTCTGACACAATGGTGATTTGACGGTCAGGAATCTCCTCAGGCTTTCCAGCAGGGCTTTCCTCTGGTTTGGGCTCCATGGCCTTCATCTGTCCATTGACTAAGTCCTCATTACTGGCATCAGACACCTCGTTCAGTTTCTCACCCTCTGCCCTGTCGCCCACGCTGGTCCCAAGGCCCTCGTCAGACAGCTTATCACTGGCCTTGTCCTCTGCAGTCTCAGGCTCTGTCTTCTCTGTGACTGAGTCCAGTGTAGAGGTGGTCTCAGAGAGCTTCTCATCCTCAGAGCTGGCCATGCTGGTGTCTGATGGCGCTCGCTTATGTCCGGGCACCACCTTGACAGAAACAACACATGGTCAATCAATGCTGTGAGACCTTTTGACCTTTTATGACATTGTACGACACTATTCCATAACAGATTATGAAAACAGTGTGCTATACTACATACCAGAGTTGCATCCGTCTCTTCTTCTTCATCTTCCTCTTTGCCTTCTTCTATCTCCTCTAAGACGTCAGCATTGGCCTCAGCAATCAGTTCTCTCAGCGGTTTGTTGTCAACTACACTGCTAACAAAGGGATGCTGTATGGAGTGGTGGGGAAACAAGGTAGTAAATTATCCCACAAGATACAGGAGCCTGCGTGTGACATCAGCACATCATTTAAATGAGGTGTTAGGGTGGGGTATTTCAGATGTTTGTTCTTCGCATGTGACAATAGAGGGAAAGAAGGATTGGAAACAATTTTTTTCATATGCAGGTTATCGGACATGCCGAGTCGTTCACCTGCAAGAGCTGGGCTGTGCACCACCTACGGTCCACATTCTTATCCAGTGCCTTCCTCAGAAAGTCATTGAACTCTGGTGACCTGCCAAACAGAGGGGAACCATATTTAAGACTACTATTTATTTTACCTTTATTTAACTAGGCAAGTCAGTTAAGAACAAATTCTTATTTTCAATGATGGCCTAGGAACAGTGGGTTCAGGGGCAGAACAAGAGATTTTTTTTAACCTTGTCAGCTCGGGGATTCGATCTTACAACCTTTCGGTTACTAGTCCAACGCTCTAACCACTAGGCTACCTGCCACCCCATACAATGAAACTATTTCAACACCTGGTCTAGGGTCTGTTTCTACGGCACTAGTCCTGACTCATTCCATCACCGCTCCCACTCTACAAAATTATTCTACACTCTCACCAGCGTGAAGGCTGCATGAGTGTGGGCGGATCGGCCTTGGCTATTCTCAGCAGGACTCTCATGGGGTTCATCTCGTGGTTAGGAGGTTCTATCTGTGCCAGCTCAATCAGGGTGACCCCCAGGGACCAGATGTCAGCCTTGTAGTCGTACGGACGGTCCTTAGATGTCTCACACATCACCACCTCTGGAGCCATCCTGGAGAACCAGAGGAAAGAGAGGTTGTTTTAGTATGTGTACGTGTGTGTCAGGGTTTAAGTTAGCCGGTAATAGTCGGCTTTTGGACAGTATTTTTTTATTTTTAAAAAGAGGATGAAGAAAATTGGCTCCGGCCAGTTGTCCGGGAAAAGAAGAAACCAATTCCCAAATGTGAAATCATACTTTTTAGCCTATTCATTGATGGAAATACCAGCCGATGTAAATACAATGCCTTTGGAAATGATTCAGACCCCCTAACTTTTTACACATTTTGTTAGGCCTCGCCAGCAGCATACCACCCTGCATACCACTGCTGGTTTGCTTCTGAAGCTAAGCAGGGTTGGTCCTGGTCAGTACCTGGATGGGAGACCAGATGCTGCTGGAAGTGGTGCTGGAGGGCCAGTAGGAGGCACTCTTTCCTCTGGTCTAAAAAAAAGAAAAGAAAAAAGAAATATCCCAATGCCCCAGGGCAGTGATTGGGGACACTGCCCTGTGTAGGGTGCCGTCTTTCGGATGAGACGTTAAAAGGGTGTCCTGACTCTCTGAGGTCATTAAAGATCCCATGGCACTTATTATCGTAAGAGTAGGGGTGTTAACCCTGGTGTCTTGGCTAAATTCCCAATCTGGCCCTTGAACCATCACGGTCACCTAATAATCCCCAGTTTACAATTAACTCATTAATCCCCCTCCTCTCCTCTGTAACTATTCCCCAGGTCGTTGCTGCAAATGAGAATGTGTTCTCAGTCAACTTACCTGGTTAAATAAATACAAATAAATAAAATTCTAAAATTGATTAAAGTGTCGTCGTCCCCCTGATCAATCTACATACAATAAATACCCCATAATGACAAATTAAAAACAGGATATTAGAAATGTTTGAAGAAAAGAAAAAGGAAATATTACATTTACATAAGTATTCAGACCCTTTACTCAGTACTTTGTTGAAGCACCTTCGGCAGCAATTACAGCCTCGATTCTTCCTGGGTATGACCTGTATTTGAGGAGTTTCTCCCAATTTGCTCTGCAGATCCTCTCAAGCTCTGTCAGGTTGGATGGGGAACATCGCTGCACAGCTATTTTCAGGTCTCTCCAGAGATGTTCGATTGGGTTCAAGTCCAGACTTAAGGACATTCAGAGACTTGTTCCGAAGCCACTTCTGCATTGTCTTGGCTGTGTGCTTAGGGTCATTGTCCTGTTGGAAGGTGAATTTTTGCCCCAGTCGAAGGTCCTGAGCGCTCTGGAGCAGGTTTTCATCAAGGATCTCTGTACTTTGCTCCGTTCATCTTTGCCTCGATCCTGACTAGTCTCCCAGTCCCTGCCGCGCTGAAAAACATCCCCACAGCATGATGCTGCCACCCCCATGCTTCAGCGTAAGAATTGTGCCAGGTTTCTTCCAGAAGTGATGCTTGGCATTCAGGCCAAATAGTTCAATCTTTCATCTGAACAGAGAATCTTGTTGCCCTGCATTTGAATGACTTGTTACTTTTATTTCTTATTCTTACCAGTATTTTTTTAAACTGCATTGCTGGTTAGGGGCTCGTAAGTAAGCATTTCACTGTAAGGTCTACCTACACCTGTTGTATTCGGCGCATGTGAATAATACAATTTGATTTGATTCTCAGAGTCCTTTATGTGCCTTTTGGCAAACTCCAAGTGGGCTGTCATGTGCATTTTACCCGAGGAGTGGCTTCCATCTGGCCACTCTACCATAAACGCCTGATTGGTGGAGGTCTGCAGAGATGGTTGTCCTTCTGGAAGGACAGAGGAACTCTAGAGCTATGTCAGAGTGACCATCGGGTTCTTGGTCACCTCCCTGACCAAGGCCCTTCTCCCCCGATTGCTCAGTTTGGCCGGGCGGCCAGCTCTAGGAAGAGTCTTGGTGATTCCAAACTTCTTCGATTTAAGAATGATGGAGGCCACTGTCTTCTTGGGGACCTTCAATGCTGCAGAAATGTTTTGGTACCATTCCCCAGATCTATGCCTCTACACAATACTGTATCGGAGCGCAACGGACAATTCCTTTGACTTCATGGCTTGGTTTTTGCTCTGACATGCACTGTCTATAGACAGGTCCCACAGTTGACAGGGCATGTCAGAGCAAAAACCAAGCCACCAATCAGGTGTGCAGACCTCCACCAATCAGGTGTGCCTTTCCAAATCATGTCCAATCAATTGAATTTGCACAGGTGAACTCCAATCAAGTTGTAGGAACATCTCAAGGGTGATCAATGGAAACAGGATGGACCTGAGCTCAATTTCGAGTCTCATAACAAAGGGTCTGAATACTTATGTAAATAAGGTTTTAAAAAAAACAGATTAAAAATAATAATATTAATAATATATAATATAATAATACATAAATGAGCAAAACATATATTTTTTTAAAGTTTTCGATTTACGAGGTATTTTGTGTAGATTCTTGATGATAAAAAAATCGATATATTTTAAAATAAGGCTGTACATTTGATCGGTCATGCTTATCGGTCTGTAGGTTAATTTGCATAATTTAGCCAAATTAGCTTGTGTACAGTATATTCGTTATGCATCTTATTTATCACGCGTACTGCATACAGATACAGAGCCTTTGAGTGTAAAATCTGTAAGACCACGTGGGAGCTGCTGCTGCTACAGCATCTCAAACAGCAAATGCACAGGCAACGGAAGGCAGGCTCCATCAGCGCGTCACACCCCACTTTGCAATGAGCTGGAGGCAGTATGCATTTTAAAAACATATACTTAACTGTTTGAAACCTGAATATTTTACTACACATTATGAGGCATGTCTCACCTTGATTCAAAGTAACCTAGCCAAAATCAGACCATCTCCGTGGAGGCAATTCTTTTATATAAACTTTCTTTCATTATCCAGTAGTCAAACACACAATTCTACTCATGCAGTATTAGCAACCCATGCTAGTTGTTGCTTATTATCTCTCCCCTCTCTACATTTTGAATGGATATTTTCCATCTCTGTCAATTGACGCCGCTCGCATGTGCAGTGCGCTTTCCCAATAACTGCATTATGGAACGAACATTCACCCGTAGCCTACTGACTTGTGCACACTGTTAAGCTTATAATGTGAAGAAATAATAGTTAATCAACATTTTAAGCTGAATGTTCTAATCTGTGGCATCAGACACATATTTTTAATGTAGCTTAGGTCTACTGGTTGTTGTCACACGACTGTCCCAGGGTCTGTTTGGAATAGGCCATTTCTTTCTCGACAAACTGACCAAAAGATTCGGTACACTTTTCTACAATGGGGAATAGTAGATTGACATAGGCTAGTGATGTTGCTGTTCGTTACTCATCTTGCTGGCTAATGTAAATGTGGACAGTTATTCTAACACCTTCAAAGTGCGCATCAGAATGATGTAAAGACCGCACATTGTTTTATTCTCGACTTTTTATTTATTTTTATTTCACCTTTATTTAACCAGATAGGCAAGTTGAGAACAAGTTCTCATTTACAATTGCGACCTGGCCAAGATAAAGCAAAGCAGTTCGACACATACAACAACACAGAGTTGCACATGGAGTAAAACAAACATACAGTCAATAATACAGTAGAAACAAGTCTATATGCGATGTGAGCAAATGAGGTGGGATAAGGGAGGTAAAGGCAAAAAAAGGCCATGGTGGCAAAGTAAATACAATATAGCAAGTAAAACACTGGAATGGTAGATTTGCAATGGAAGAATGTGCAAAGTAGAAATACAAATAATGGGGTGCAAAGGAGCAAAATAAATACATTTATTAAATACAGTAGGGAAAGAGGTAGTTGTTTGGGCTAAATTATAGGTGGGCTATGTACAGGTGCAGTAATCTGTGAGCTGCTCTGACAGTTGGTGCTTAAAGCTAGTGAAGGAGATAAGTGTTTCCAGTTTCAGAGATTTTTGTAGTTCGTTCCAGTCATTGGCAGCAGAGAACTGGAAGGAGAGGCGGCCAAAGAAAGAATTGGTTTTGGGGGTGACTAGAGAGATATACCTGCTGGAGTGTGTGCTACAGGTGGGAGATGCTATGGTGACCAGCGAGCTGAGATAAGGGGGAACTTTACCTAGCAGGGTCTTGTAGATGACATGGAGCCAGTGGGTTTGGCGACAAGTATGAAGCGAGGGCCAGCCAACGAGAGCGTACAGGTCGCAATGGTGGGTATTATATGGGGCTTTGGTGACAAAACGGATTGCACTGTGATAGACTGCATCCAATTTGTTGAGTAGGGTATTGGAGGCTATTTTGTAAATGACATCGCCAAAGTCGAGGATTGGTAGGATGGTCAGTTTTACAAGGGTATGTTCGGCAGCATGAGTGAAGGATGCTTTGTTGCGAAATAGGAAGCCAATTCTAGATTTAACTTTGGATTGGAGATGTTTGATATGGGTCTGGAAGGAGAGTTTACAGTCTAACCAGACACCTAAGTATTTGTAGTTGTCCACATATTCTAAGTCAGAGCCGTCCAGAGTAGGGATGTTGGGCAGGTGCAGGTAGCGATCGGTTGAAGAGCTTGCATGTTCTGTTAATATAAATGACCATAATCTAAAATTGATTTCTGTCATCCTGAGCACCGTGGGTGGACACCCTAATCAGGTTACGCACCAATGCATACATGTCTGGTAAATGAATCAAATGTCCAGTAAATTAAAATGCTGCTGGTCAAATGTCCGGCACCACATTTTCCTAACGGAAACCCTCTGTGTGTGTGTGTGTGTGTGTGTGTGTGTGTGGTGAGTGCCCACAAGTACCATTCTTTGTGTGTGTGTGTGGTGAAAGCTGGTGTGCATTTGTGTACACCGAGTGTGCGTTCTGGTGTTAGTTTCAAATAATGTACTATTGGGAACATGAGTCAGTGCTTTGGACACTCTGAAAGAGCTTTTTCATTCACCCCTACAGTAATATACTGGTAATTAGCTTGACATCATCGCTGCGAAACAAATGGTTGCCCCGTGGCAATGAAATACCCCTCACACAAGTTTTGTTCAGTTCAAATCAGAAGCTCTATAAAATGGATACATAAAGAATCAGAACAGCATGACTCACCAATATGGAGTGCCAATGAAAGAATCTCTTCTCTGCAGCGTCATGGTATTCTTAGCGGACACGCCAAAGTCAGCTGAAAACAGACATTGATTCAGAATTTAGTAGTTGGGCAGTTGGGTAGAGATGGAGAATGACAGAGACTTTATGCATTTCATTGTTTTTATAAGAAAAGGTTAATATAGGTTAATATACATCCACATTATATGAATAATAAAGGACTACTTCTACTGTCATTGCTACACTACCTTGTGATTATTTCAGAATGTTACTGTGAGTCTCAACGCAGTCTTCGAGTACATCTGAGAGGTCAAATGAAGCGTTGTGTAGCTAGCGACTGCCTGCTAATTAAGGCTACGCCTAGCCCCGTCACGACCCTCTGTATGCCTACATCGTATGAATCATCATGGAAACTGTAGCTATGGATGCTATCACTTAACTCAACTGCAATCATTTACATATCCAAGGCTTCATTTGCATACATTTGCAGCCTGCATGTTGCCAATAATGATGATGAATCGCCCACATCATGAAACCTGTATTTTTAACAATACATATCAGGCCAGTGTCCAGTCCACTACATTCTCTACTGGGCTGGATGCAAAGGCACTCAAAGGGGTAGTAATACTACACTTTTCCAGCCTAAAGCATGTTAGAAGTGTCACGTTTGAACAATATCTTTTCAGGATACCAGTTAAACCTATTCGCAAGTCAACAGAGGACAGCCTACTACTCATGAAATACAGTAGGAGATATTCTTAGACAAAGAGCCAATAGAAGTCCAGCGAGGCAAGGCCTTACCCAATTTGATGTCTCCCTCCTGTGAGAAAAGGATGTTCCCGGCCTTCAGGTCTCTGTGGATGACCTTGATCTCATGAAGGTAGGCCAGGGCCTCCAACGTCTGCCTACACACCACCCGGATCTGGGGCTCTGTCAGAGGCCTCTCAAGCTCTGCAGAGGCAAAGACGGAAGCATCCACATGAATTTAGTGTACCATAAAATCTCTATCCACTGGAACTTTCTGTGTCGTATGTTGACATTTCATGAAGGTTTTACCAATGCTTTATGTACTGTATCCTTCATAGTACATGGTGAACACACACTAAACATAACAATTTGGAGACATGGGCCTGTAACCCTTAGCAACTGCAAAAGAACACTGTTCCATGCCCTTCTTCCCACAGCCAGCAGTCATAACTGGACCAACAGCATGGTAGAGTGAGTCACACCACTGGACCACTCCTGATCCAACAGAAGAGGTTCAACCATGACATCTCTTCTCTGTTTAAAGAGTGACTGCTTTTAAAAAGCAACGAATCCCTTTGAAAAAACAGCCTGTGGCATCAATATGAGTCAGACACAGTTATTCCAGTGTCAAAATTGACTACAAAGTGTAAATAGGATAATTTAGGTGATAAAGTCAGTCTAACCTAAAACGGAGTTTGGACCATCCGTGCGTCACAACGGGTAAATGATTTCATTTGATGATGTCCATTTTCCCACTAACATGGGGTGAAGAGCTGTGGTGATTGCGCTCTATCCAACAGCATACACGATGAGACATACCTGCCCAGCAGCCTGGCATTATCTACATAGTAGAACATGTTGCACATTTTCTACTAGCGAAATCCTGCAACAAACTCCTTAAGATGTCAAATTGCGCAACTCAAACATTCTCAGCAAAAACATTAAAATTAATTACAGATGTCTTGTTTTATCTTAGATTCATTGTGGCGATTTTGAGGGGACAAACATCATCAACCAAACGCGGAATCGGTCAGGAAACACACCTACAAACTGAAACCATGTGTTTGATGTATTTGATACCATTCCATTTATTCAGCTCCAGTCATTAGAACGAGACCGTTCTCCCCAATTAAGGTGCCACCAACCCCCTGTGACTTACATGCTTAGAGTGAAGAATGGTAGCAGCCTATGTCAACTTATTACACAAAACAGGCTATTTGTGCTATCATTATCAGCCTGTGTGAATTGTGATCTACTCACTATAAACTGTGTGGTACAATATAATGACAGGGTGTTGTTACAAAATGGAGGACATGTGGTCTCAACTCAAAGATTAATTTAATATCTTACATATCACAGTGTAAAGACTGACACCCAGTGTTACAGATACAGGTAACCTGTGTGTATCCTGTGTGTATTTCTTTTCTCTCCTTCTCCCCTCACAGGTGACAATCATCATTCCCCAATCAGTCACCAATCAATCATCAATCAGAAGACACCTTCTCCTTTTCCCTTACCCTATCACATTCCCTTTCCCTTGGTTTAAAACCCATTCAGTTGTTTTCTCTGGAGCTCAATCTCTCTGTAGATCTCTTGTTTGGTTTAGCAACTACATGTCACAATGTCTGTTACCCTGTGAGTATTGTTTTTGTTATGGTTTTTGACTTTGTTTGATGGTGGGGAAAGGGGGTACCAAGACAAGTCGCCCATGGGCATACACTACCCGTAGGAATACTTTGTCTAAGAACACTAGTTAGAACTGGGTGGACCACCCACTGTATTTTTGGTTAGTTAGTTAGCTGTATTGAAGTAGGCTAGTCTAGCTTAGGGGTGTTTTTGGGAGATTTGTTTCTTTCCTTGGGTCCAGCTCAGCCCCTTTTCCTGCCCCGCTTTACCGTGTGTTTACCAAATAAACCATGAGTGTTTGACGGTAGATTTAAGTTGTCTGTGGTTATTCTCACTGTTACTTTTTCACTGTTATAATTTGCATGAATTATGAGCCAAAGCGATTCGTATCACCCAGTCACATCTGCAGGCTTAATTTTGTAGCCTAGCGATTATTAAGAGCATTGGGCCAGTAACCAAAAGGCCGCTGGTTTGAATCCTTGAGCAGACTGTCTGTGCCCTTGAGCAAGGCACTTAAAGCTAAATGCTCCTGTAAGTCGCTCTGGACATTTAGCGTCTGCTAAATGACTAAAATATCAAATCAGCAAGTCCGAATACAACTCTAAACCAATGGTGGGAGGTTCCTTAAATTCCAAAGAACACAAAGGAAAGTACTGAGGCATTAAAACTGGACTAACCACTCCTAGAAATGGGAACTATGATACACTTTCACCACTCCACCACTGAGTGGAGGGAACATTCTACACTGGCTGAAATGTCTTGAAATAGAAAAAAACATTTGATCTGACTGATGAGTGACATTTTCCATGTATTCCTTTTTGAAAATCCATACTCACCCAACATGACTGCATCGACAGCACCTCCCGCACAGAACTCAATCAGAATCTGAGGAGAGAAAAATACAGTTACTGTACCAATGTGTCCCCCCCAATGTTATGTGCGTTTCAGAGTAACACTCAAAGCAGGAGACATCAACGTTTTGAGGGAGCCTCGAGGTCAAATTCTTTGGCGCTGGATGAAAACAGCATTTCACAAAAGGCGTTTGCGAGACACTTTGATTCAACCTACTCTGTTGCATGCACAAACTTGTCATTTAATAAGATGAGTGAGTTTCACAGTGGATATTCACATTCTATTATGTAAACTGTGAGCTTAATTCACATGTAAAAAAAAAAAGGGACAACTCAATTACAGATATCCTTCACAGCAAATTATCTTAACAACCTTGTGAAAGCTATTCAAATTCTCGTGGTCAATGCTAACCAGTGCAATAACTTATCAAGTGTGAGACTTCATGAAGGGGACTTCCTCATTTTTTGTAAGGGATTCAGTTTGGCATACATGTTTGTTAATCTGCAGCAGAAACGACATCAAGTTTTTACATCAGCTCTATTTCAAAGAAAGTGTGGAGTCCTCAGACAGCAATGTCACTGCAAGCAATTCAAATCTGACCACACTATTTGTATTACAGGAAGATGTGAGGAAAAACAAATGCCTACTCTATTGAGCTCTGCTCCAGTGTTGTTCCTAGGAGGAAGAATCATTGTAGCAGCCCTTGCCTCAGATACAATGGTCCACACACACAGCAGAGGAATGAGAGGTCTACTCTACATAACCTCTTAGAACCATTCCAACACTTTCTACAACAACTATTAAAGATAACTTTATCAATTGACCCTTTGCTAAGCACCATCCCAGAATTTTGGGCAACCACTTGCAGCACTCCAATAGATAGCAACTGTGTAAAATCTGACAACTCTGACAAGCTCACGTTTGTATTGCATGAAAGCCAGTGAGGGATATGGCAAAAACGGTTTAAAAAATGTATGTTTAAATGGCTAAATAATTGAACAGTACACCAGAGGTACTTGCTACTTGTTGTTCCTGAAATGCAGCACCTGTTGGACCTGTTGGAGAATTTTTTTAAATCTGAAATTACACTTGTTATATTGTTTGCTAGCTCTGTCTTATTGACCACCCCAAGTTTCTAACGCTAGCTAGCCACTTAATATAAGTTTTTTTTTTTCTCAAAATATATGTTAGCTAGCAAAGCTAGGAACGTTATGAATACATCTCCAATCTGCTGTCGACATCAGGATACGATTTGAGAGCACTAGTTATCTCCAAAAGTGGATATAGCTTTGACTGCGTGCTGACAGTGAATTCAGAACCCTTCAGTGGCTAGCTAAAAGTTTGAGATCACTGTGAGGGGATTTCGCCAGTGGTTGGATGGGGAATTGGGCTTCCCGGGAAAATGTTGTCCAAGGTTGCAACAGTAACCAAGGGGGGGGGGGGGGGCTTAGCAAATTGTAAATTGAAGGAACAGAACTTCAAACCTGTGTTGTGTTCAGTTGGCACACCATGGAAAAAGTTCCGCCTGGTTTATCAGATGATGTCATGGACTAATGCAGTTTTGGAGATGTGAAAACTGACCAGCCTCTGTGATAAAAGCTATTGTGAACTATACTATATCACCTGATCTATGGGAGCATAGCCAGGACGTGTCAAACAGCAGCTTGAGGTATCGGATGCACAAATCAATCAAAACCCTCACTGAGCAACGCCCATTCAGTGAGTTAAACAAAGAGGATGGAAAGACTGGTGATCCATTATGTAATGATGCACATCAATGGAGGGCTAACCGTTTTACAATAATGAACCATTTGAAACGGTTTACTAATGTTATCATGAATTAAATATGATACAATTATCCTTACAGCAGTAAAGATCTCCATTATTGTTTACTATGCCTTAACCGTGCCATAAGACATCAGCCGCTAGCTACCATTTTACTGGCAGTGCCTGCCTTATGTATATTTCACAGCATTCACCTACTGTTGCACAGGGTTTGGTATGAATGAGTCCTTTTTTTGGCTGAATGGAATGTTCACACACATTAACTAAACGCCTGACATGTTTTAAAGGCATACGTTACACATTAATCTCTCTCAGGACTCAACCAGTGGCACACACGACAAGGTTTGATGTCTCTAAATTATTCATTAGCACTTTCTCAAGCCCAGAGTAGCAGTCCATTATCTTCCCATGGCTGCAGCCCCACAGCGGGGGATCACATGATACCACCTGGACATAAATGCGCTGTTGTTCTCTCCAAACACACCAACAGTGTGACAGGATCCTCTGACAGCGTTCACACAGCAGTTGATGGTGATTAGTGCTTTTTGAGGTTGGTTCATTTATGAAAAAATAATCACAGTTTTGATTCAGGCTGCCCACTGTTCCTAAGCCGTCATTGAAATTAAGAATTTGTTCTTAACTGACTTGCCTAGTTAAATAAAGATTTTAAAAAATACAGAAATAGGAAATTACTATGAAATAATAAGATATTTATGTTGAGTATATTACTTTGTTTTTATTTGAGGACTTTGTCATCATTTAATCTCTGCTAAGGCAGTAGCAGCCAGCCAGTCAGACCACCTAACCTTATCTCTGTCTTTAGCCATCCTATTTAGATACACTAGACTGCCTAAGGATGCTGCAGAGCTCTCTGACAAAATCCTTTTACTAGTTCTTCAAAGTAGAAAAGGTACTTTCACAAACTGTCTCTATCCCTCTCGTCGTTGTGTACATTCCTCTCTCATGCGTTCTGTGTGTATCTAACCTTACATAGCAGGGTAAAAGTGTATCCGAAAGAATCAGCGCAGTGGATTCTGGTCATTGTAGTTAATTTCCACGTTTCTGCTCTGAGCTAGGTTGAATATTTCCTTAGTGAAAACTTCAACTCCCTTCAACCCAGTGTCCCATAGTTCTTGACTTCTCTTGTGAATTATCTGATTTCTCTCTAGAGAAACGGCACAATGGGCTCACACAGAAATACAAACTAAACGGAATTCAAGTAATTGAACCGAAAATTATCGAAAAAAATGCATAAAAACAAAATGGTCGCTCAGCACTATCCCCATGTGAAGTCTGGGGCTTGAGAGAGAATAAGGGGCGACATTGATAAAAGAATGTGAGGTGACCTTATTTAAATCGTAATCTCAAGCACTGGTTTGTGAATAAATTAGGAATATCATCATGTTTGACTTGTGTGAGGTGCATATAGATTGATGTTTCTCAAGTGTTAGACGGTGAACTCCCGCACTTTAGCAGGTTCATGAGTATACACACAAGTGTGTGAGTGGTGTGAACTGTGAACACTGTCAGTGGCCCTGTTCTCCACATCTGAGAAACCCAATCCCTTCAGAGGGAGCCCACTTACCCACAGTTTGCTTTCATAATAGAAGGCATCCAGCAGTTTGACTATGTAACGGTGATCACAGGAGGCCAGAATGTCTATCTCCACCATGTAATCCTCCAACTCCTCCTCTGTCTTGGTATCGATCACCTTGGCAGCAGCCAGGGTTCCAGTCTGCTTGTTCTGGGCCTGAAACAAAGACACCAACAAAGGAAATTAGTGAATATATTCCCCTGATAACAAGCACCATTCGATCAAACTCATACCGCAGAAAAAGAGCAACAGATTATTAGCCGTACTAATGGATAGTGGTTAATGTAAAGACATTTATGAACGGTAACGATAACATGAAAAGGCCACTGCCATTTTGGAGTTGGAGCATTTAGCATTGGAGTGGTTTATGGTAGAGCAGCTGAAGGCAATTTTCTAAAAAGGTCACATCTTTCTGTAAATGTATTTCATCATTCAGACACAAAAACGTAAGAGGCTTTATATTTGCAGGAAAATCAGCTTGAGGAGAGGCCAAATTCGCATCTGGGGTCAGGACAATTACAGTGTGGAGTCTGGAGAAAACGGATCATCTGTTAGCTGAACTGTATTAACTAGTCTATCAAGGTTAACTGTTCCTATGTGTTTCATTTCAGGAACAACGGATACCACATGCCCAAGCTATGCCATCTATCCTCGGTGATAACTACTGTAGAAACATTTACCGAAACATATTTTATATACTGTTTTATAGCAATATAAGCATGTTTCTGCTTTTAAAACAACAAAATTGTCATGACAGTTAAGTTACTGTGACCAATAGCCATATAACAAATGTTGACAGTAGGAAATTACAATAAAAAGAAGTGATTTAGGATCCAGCTCAAGGTCTGACAAAAGAGGAAGTTTGATTAGATATATAGAAAATGGTATTAGCTTATGGCTTTAGGAAGCATAGACAAGTAACCATGTGTAATGGTCAAACGCATATAGATACATGCATGTTCCTTTGGCTACTTGCAAAGGCTTGACCTAGTTGAAAATGAATACATTTAAAGGGGAGAATGACCAGTTGTTCCATTCTCCACTTCCTCTCGCTCATGCAGACGGGGCTGCTATTTTGAGCTAAGCTTTGGCCGTAATGTTTATGGATACAGACCCAACCTAGTGGAGTTAAGGAAAGTTAAGGAGGGAAAGAGGGTGTGTCAGTGTAGCGAACTGCATCAGAATTTATATTTACACATAGTCACTCCCTTTTGTCTGTACCAGGCAACGCCTGCCCTAGCCTTAGCAGTCACACATTCAACACGAGGTCATACCTGTGACACTGTGCATATTTGCCTTCCTATTTTAGAGGGCTCTATGACCTCAGTTCTACTGGGCATGAGCCTTCACATTCCATCAAGAACTCTGATGGTTCATATCCAAGAAACAGTCTGACCTTTAGCAAAGCATAACAAGGAAACTGGCAAGAACACCAAATCAAAACATGTCCAAGGATTTACATTAAAGAAGCATGGGCACATCCCCAAGCACGCAGAAGAGAAGGTAATGCGCTCTCAAATGATGAAGGGGAAAGTAACCTAGCTACAGTATGTAAATAGAGGGCTATCAGTTGTTTTTATTGGCCATTGTGACAGGGAGCTTTGGCTTGTCCTCACACCCACTTCAGCGGCTGTGCTCCACGGCCCGTCATGGGGTGAGCTCAGAGCTGTGACTCAGACTGAATGCCAAGAATCCCCTTCCTCCCAGACCCAGCCAGCTGATTCACCCACTGCTGCCACCTCTAACACCACCACACCTCAGCATGACACAGCCACTACAGGGCTGTGAAATAACACATGGAATATGATATTAAAAGGATCACTTTTATTTATACCAAATCTCTATTTGATGTAAATCAAATCAAACGTTATTTGGTCACATACACGTATTGACATGGCATGTAATATACAAAGGTCCAGATACTTTTTTGTCGATTTCACATGTTTTTGAGAAACTTACCAAAACCAGTGATTCACTTCCTCATCCTCGTTGTGCAGTACAGGGGCTCTGAAAAAATGGTCCAAAAACACCCAAGTACAGCTTGATTCGCAAGTAAATGGAATATAATGTTGTGGATAAAGTATAGAATGACAATTTCACGTGTACAACATCTAAAGACATGCACCACTATACTAAGAGCTTTTGCATTTCTAAAAGGACGTCTTTGGGTGTTTTTTGCAGCATTTGTTCCATGTTTTTTTCAGAGCCCCTGTAGTACACAATGAGGATCAGGAAGTAAATCGCTGGTTGGGGTAAGTTTCTCAAAAACAAGTGAACAAGTGAAAAAAGGAGTGTGGAACCTTTTATATCATGCACTTACACCAAAAATAGAGATTTGTTTGTGAAAGAGCTCAATTCTCCTTTAAGGTACAGCAGTGTAGAACAATGGCTGTAGGACAAGGGATGACTAAGATAATAGTGTACAGGGTATGATATTGTTATTACATGGTAACAGATTTGGTCAAGTGATCGGCTATGCACACTGCTCTGACACATACACTTACCCCACCAGACATGCCACCAGGGGTCTTTTCACAGTCCCCAAATCCAGAACAAATTCAAGAAAGCGTACAGTATTATATAGACCCCTTATTGCATGGAACTTCCATCTCATATCGCTCAAATAAACAGCTAACCTGGTTTCAAAAGACAGATAAAGCAACACCTCGTGTCACAACGACTCTCCCCTATTTGACCTAGATAGTTTGTGTGTATGCATTGCTATGTAGGTTACGTGTGCCTTTAAAAAATATATTGTTAACCATTAGGGCAAACTCAACTTACTACATTCCATGACTGGGAGTGGATAGGAATTATATAGTACAATCTGTGACTGATAATATTAGAGCTGAGCTCACTGAAACAGTTGACATGATGTGTTTACTAGTGACAAAAGATATCCAGTTTAGACACACCAAAGATGTTCTTATGTTGACAGAGACATTAGACATTAGAATGCTTGACTGAGGATGACAAGAAAAATAATTACAAAACAATGACAACAGGTAGGTGTTTTCCCCAACTCTGTTTGAGGGCTGCAGTGTCTCCAGTCCTGGCTTTCATCATTGCCTGCTAATCAGCTAATGAAGACATGGGTAACTGGGGAAAATTGACTCACTGGCTAATCACTGACATTATTTGATCAGTTAAGTTCCAGGAAAAGGAGAGAATCAGCAGACACGGAAGGCTCCAAGGACTGAATAAGAGACTTCTGACCTGTAGAATACCTGAACATGCGCATGCGATAACAATTTGTTTACATTAGACATTAATAAACATGAGGAAAAAATTAAATCGATTTCAAATGTATATTTTTCTCTTGGTCATCAAAGCTCCGTTAGCAGATACCATGTAGGAACAGGTCAGCAACAAACAGTGATATTCCCTCTGCTCCATCTTGCTGACTCGGTCAAAGATGACACCCGTCCCAAACACGACAACGAAGAAAGTACAGCAGGGGGTAAATCATCAACAGTTCTATTTCTCAGTGTGTTGGTCCCAACCCTGACAGAGTAATGTTCAGGCCTTAACTAAGCATGACAGCTATTGAATGGTTTAGCTTACTAGCCGCAGAGCCAAGAATAGACTAATACAACTGTTAATTGGCAAAATAAAGGAAACATCAACATAAAGTGTCGTAATAGGGCTTTGGGCCACCAAGAGCGAGAACAGCTTCAATGCACCTTGGCATTGATTCTACAAGTGTCTGGAACTCTATTGGAGGGATGTGACACCATTATTTTACGATAAATTCCATAATTGGATGTTTTGTTGATGGTGATGGAAAACGCTGTCTCAGGTGCCACCTGTTTTCAATATACTTTGTATCCCTAAATTACTCACATGTTTCCATTATTTATGCAGTTACCTGTAGATAGCCAATGTACATTTTCTCAAATTTCCACCCACATACTGACCTTCCGACATGAGAACCTACTACAGTATATGGTACTAACGCACATCCTGCTCACCCCTGAGCTATGCCAACAAAGTACCTGTTCACTAATGATGATGTGTCTACACTGCTGGGGCCTTTCTGACTGATAAGGCCCACTTATCTAGGGAACTATTCAACTGTATCCTGTTTCCTATGAGGTTTACTGCCTGCAATTCACACCCTCAAGCAATCCATATTGCTCTCATCTTCACAGTCAACAATAAGCTCTTCTTGAATGTGAACTATTCTGATTTGTTTTGCAGCCAAAGAGTTCCCCTTCCCAACTGGCCATGAGGACTTTCATACCCCACTGCACTGCTGTTCTGGGAGTATGAACTTGAACCCTTTTATTTGCACTTATCACCCACCATATCATTATGGAGGCCCCGTTGACTTTCTAGGAGAGGCACTCCTTGAAAACTGAATTTTTGACACAGATGAGCATTGAAAATGTCATTGTTTACCAGCAATGTATAATTCAGTAAGGATACCACTACCATATTCAATATTCATTCATAGAACAGTTGTGAGACATGTTCCCTTGGGTTGTGTAAAAAATAAAGTACTGTTTAGACAGGCAATGAGTCTTGCTATTTCATGTTGAGGTAGCCTAGTATTTGACATGTCAAGGGTGAACAAAAACGACAAAATTAGATGGGCCATGAGACAACAAAAAAAGGCATATTTGACATGTTGATGATAGGAGGGGTTGAGTTATGTCTCTCAGTAGAACTTCCTGTACGAAGGTATCATGAGTTACAGACTTGATCTTAATGGATTTTATATTGAAAGATAATATATCCGTTCGTTTTACCTTGTATACTTTCCCAAAGGCCCCATCTCCCAGTTCCCCAATAATCTCCCAGATTTCCTCCGGGTTCTCGTCTCTGTGTACGTGCTCATACTGTTTCTTCTTCTTATCAGACCCCAACTTGAAGATTTTACGAAAATTGAAGAACGACGACATCTTCTGTGAGTTTAGTATGAGTGGCCTTTCCAGCAATTCCCACAAAGAAAGAAGAATAATCCAATATTCCCAATAACGTCCAAGTGTCTATCAGGCTGTAATAGGGCAGCTTGCTCGCGCCACTGTGTCCATTTAGCCGCTAGACAAGTAGACAGACGATTCTTGAAATAAACCCAATAATAATAAACTACAATTCAATACCCGAATTTACTCATGAGCTGAAACATCAATCGCGCATTATTATTATTGTAAATTAAACAGTTCACATAACACGTTGGCTAGATTTGATCGTTCTCAACAAAATTCACAAGGGTGGTCTTGGGATGGTTAACGTTACTGCCCCAATACACACACCGTCATTCTTAGACAATGTAACAACCGGTTTAATAAATGGATCTCAACAGACTAGCAGCATCTTCTTGAAGTTCAGCGGTAGCGATTTCATAAAACTCCCTTCAAAGACATACTTATAACCCGTAGTTACGGCCCAACCACGCAATCTAATACAAGTCCTCTGTCGTCACAAGGAACGGAAAAATAAACGCGAGAATGAAATTAAGTTTCTCAGACTTGAAGCTCCACGAGACGGTAGTCATTTATGGTGTGGCCATTTCTAAACATTTCATTTTCCTCCGGTTGGTTTTAATAGGGAATATTCCTTCATACCGAACCAACTTCAGAATTGATAGAGTGCCTTGCCACCTCCTCCTTGCTGCATGTTGTGGAAAGCGCGTACCCGTGAAGCGCAGCCGCAATGAAAGCCTTGACATGGCCAAACAAAGCATTTGATAAATTCCTTCCAACCGATTACTAATACATTAAACAAATTCCACTCAAATGCAGTCTTCTTCATATCAATTTGTTTAATTCAGTTACCTGACTCAATTTGAAATTGAACAGGCTTGATATGTTTTATTCCTGTGCAATTAGCCGAGGCCTAAATACGATTCCAGTTCATCATCAAATCTTACATTTCCATATTTACATTTTAATTAACTGATGTAATTTTTTTTTGATTGCATTGACCCTCACCCTCCCTGTTCAAACTAAAGTGATGCGAGTTATAATTGAAGTCCGTGCTTTTGGCGCCACCTTCTGAATTGTTTTGTCACGCACTCTTTTGTCATTTGCAATTTCTGTCTCACATCGAGGTTCAAGCAGCCAGCTCACTGCTTTGAAGAAATATGTATTTCTGAAAGGCTTGATTTATTCCAGTGTATTAACAATAAGCCAGTCCATTTTTGAACCCCACTCCCCCTTGTCAGTCTGAAATAGGTTAGGTCCACATGTAGTGGGGCAAAAAAGTATTTAGTCAGCCACCAATTGTGCAAGTTCTCCCACTTAAAAAGATGAAAGAGGCCTGTAATTTTCATCATAGGTACACTTCAACTATGACAGACAAAATGAGGAAAAAAAAGCCAGAAAATCACATTGTAGGATTTTTAATGAATTTATTTGCAAATTATGGTGGAAAATAAGTATTTGGTCACCTACAAACAAGCAAGATTTCTGGCTCTCACAGACCTATAACTTCTTCTTTAAGAGGCTCCTCTGTCCTCCACTCGTTACCTGTATTAATGGCACCTGTTTGAACTTGTTGTCAGTATAAAAGACACCTGTCCACAAGCTCAAACAGTCACACTCCAAACTCCACTATGGCCAAGACCAAAGAGCTGTCAAAGGACAGCAGAAACAAAATTGTAGACCTGCACCAGGCTGGGAAGACTGAATCTGCAATAGGTAAGTAGCTTGGTTTGAAGAAATCAACTGTGGGAGCAATTATTAGGAAATGGAAGACATACAAGACCACTGATAATCTCCCTCGATCTGGGGCTACATGCAAAATCTCACCCCGTGGGGTCAAAATGATCACAAGAACGGTGAGCAAAAATCCCAGAACCACACGGGGGGGACCTAGTGAATGACCTGCAGAGAGCTGGGACCAAAGTAACAAAGCCTACCATCAGTAACACACTACGCCGCCAGGGACTCAAATCCTGCAGTGCCAGACGTGTCCCCCTGCTTAAGCCAGTACATGTCCAGGCCCGTCTGAAGTTTGCTGGAGAGCATTTGGATGATCCAGAAGAAGAGATTGGGAGAATGTCATATGGTCAGATGAAACCAAAATATAACTTTTTGGTAAAAACTCAACTCGTCGTGTTTGGAGGACAAAGAATGCTGAGTTGCATCCAAAGAACACCATACCTATTGTGAAGCATGGGGGTGGAAACATCATGCTTTGGGGCTGTTTTTCTGCAAAGGGAGCAGGACGACTGATCCGTGTAAAGGAAAGAATGAATGGGGCCATATCATGAGATTTTGAGTGAAAACCTCCTTCCATCAGCAAGGGCATTGAATATGAAACGTGGCTGGGTCTTTCAGCATGACAATGATCCCAAACACATCGCCCGGGCAACGAAGGAGTGGCTTCGTAAGAAGCATTTCAAGGTCCTGGAGTGGCCTAGCCAGTCTCCAGATCTCAACCCCATAGAAAATCTTTGGAGGGAGTTGAAAGTCTGTGTTGCCCAGCAACAGCCCCAAAACATCACTGCTCTAGAGGAGATCTGCATGGAGGAATGGGCCAAAATACCAGCAACAGTGTGTGAAAACCTTGTGAAGACTTACAGAAAACGTTTGACCTCTGTCATTGCCAACAAAGGGTATATAACAAAGTATTGAGATAAACTTTTGTTATTGACCAAATACTTATTTTCCACCATAATTTGCTAATAAATTGATTAAAAATCCTACAATGTGATTTTCTGATTTTTTTTCTCATTTTGTCTGTCATAGTTGAAGTGTACCTATGATGAAAATTACAGGCCTCTCTCATCTTTTTAAGTGGGAGAACTTGCACAATTGGTGGCTGACTAAATACTTTTTTGCCCCACTGTATGTGTAAGAAATGGCCTAGTCTTACTCATACATGTATGTGCCTTATTGCTCACTGCAATAAGGCACAAAGGTTCACAGGAACTTTGTACAAACATATTTAATAAAAAAGTAAGTAGGTTAGTAGCATAGCATCAAAAAGCAAAGCTAAATAGAACATTTGGAGATTACTGGAATAACTGCAAAAACTGCAGAACATTATGCCCAGATAGGGAACCTCACCAGAAGGTGAACGTAACAAATATAGCTGTTGCCTATAGGTCTAGTGTGATCTCAACCACTGCCCTTCCGTTAAGCGTACCATAGAGCTGGTTATAGGCCTATAGCTCCGTCTTGAACTTGGAAGATTCCAACAGCAGGTAGGGTCAGGAAATGTATTATTTAAACATGAATAGGCCCATTCTTGTAGCATTTCATGCATTATTTAGATTATCCTTTTTGTTTTATATACAATTTTAAACCGCAATTAAATAATTCAATGAGCATTAGATTTAAACAATTGACAAATAATTTTAATAGTCTGAAAAAATAGGCCTACCAATACCATCCCTCTCAAAGGACAATGTAGAAAAAAGGCCAATGTAGAGTCCACGCAGTGAAGTGTTTTTGCGAACACACCTCAGTTCCTGGCAATTCGACACTGAGAGAGAAACTCATAAACAAAAGACAACAAACAAGTATTAGAAAACAAACAATTCAAACTTTGTGAACGAATATGTTTTACTTTAATAAATATCCCAGTCTCAGTGTATTTGGATTGTGTAGTAGGCCAAACAAACCAAAACATTGTCAGAGGTGTTCACTGGCCTCTACTCTCACATTTCAAATGCAGAATGTATGTGAAATGTACAGGTTGGCAAGTTCGAATCAGCCAGTGGATGAGCTCTATTGGGACCTCCACACAGTATGGTGGGGATCGTACATAACATACAAACGTAACATATCATACTAAATAGAAAGTTCGGTTTTACGTGCAGAATAATGCTCTGAGACCAAGTTGCAGCCCGACCTTTTACAGGGCTATCAGTTTCAATATTTTCAACAGCCTCTTTAGAGTTGGTGAATATTGTCAGAGGGAGTTTTCAGGGTAAGTGTGGGAGAACACGGTATTCGGTACAGTAGGACCCAGCTAGCGTCGGCTCGAGGCTTCGCTCACGTGTTACAATAGGTAAATTCTGGGTTCATGAGCAAGAACAATAGAATGCATTATTTAAGATGACCAATAGAGTGCAGTATAGCCACTTGTTTCAACTTCTTTCTCAACAATGGAATGCGGTCAGGGAAAACAGTAGGCTAACAGACTGAGATAAAACGAACTATTGGAAATACCATTTTGTTAAGACTACAAAAACATGTCCTATGGCAATTTGCTGAATGTGTTATAGTGGACTTGTAGGGTGTCAGAATTTCAACTGTAAAAATGCGTATTGCTTTATACTCATTGTGTCGATTGGACTACTTAAATAACCCCGTGAGACTTATGAAATGGTCGATTTTGTAGCCTATGCCATATGCGTCATTGTTGGAATCCTATTTAGAGCAGACCTAAAATTCCTGCTGTAGCCTATAGGCCTATTTAATGATAGGCCTAACTAGTCATGGTAGATATAATCCCTTTAGATACGTCTATTCTACTATACAATTTTAAATAAGCTATTCTATTTTATTATATTCTAGTTGTTTATAAATATTATGTGTTTGGGAGCACGCTATTTTTAAGGCTATAGTAATTCATCAGCCCTACAAATGACAATGGCTAGAGTCACACCGCCCCTCATTTAAGGACAGTAACTGTCCAACACAAGGGCCAACCTACTTTTCTTTCAAGGAGGGCTGAGCAGCAGTGCTCTGCAATATGCGCTCCCCGAACCGCTGCCCTCCTTCGGTGTGTTGTTTACAGTATTTCCTGCTCCGCAAAAATAACATGCAGCTGGTAACAACTTACATTGGATGGATGTAGCGGATCAGCACGCACGTTGTGCATTGTTACGCCAAACTTTACTTGACAAACATCGACTTTTCTTTTAGGCCTACATTGTCTTTTTTTGGGACAATTGCGAAACTTTCCTTGACAATAAAGGATCATAAATGCCCCACACGTAACTCATTTCCCACCAACTGGATCAAAAGTTGTTCAAGATGCAGTTCCGAACTGTCCTTGAAGTGAAAGTTGTGGATGTGCAAAAGAGGCGGAATCCCTCCAAACATTATGTGAGTATATTCTATTGATTTCTGACAATGCTTGTGCTTGGCTTGTGCTTCATGACCATAAACAATAACTTGACGTTTTGTCTATATAATTTTAAATACGTACACTTGCTTATTATTTTATTTTCTGCTGTCAGTTTTTATTTTACATTTACTTAACTAGGGAAGTAAGTTAAGAACAAATTCTTATTTTCAATGACGGCCTAGGAACAGTGGGTTAACTGCCTTGTTCAGAGGCAGAACGACAGATTTTTACCTTGTCAACTCTTGCAACCTTCCGGTTACTAGTCCAACGCTCTAACCACTAGGCTACCTGCCGATCCAAGTAAAACCGTCAATAAGTAAAACATTGAGTTATCTATATTGTATAATTATATGCACTGGAACAAGTAGGAACATTGCTAGTCTCCATAGAGGAAAATCAATTAGTCTGCCAAATCCAATAGGATTAATTAAGCAGAGAGAGGATACATGTAACCAGGACTGCCTGAGGTCCCCAAAGCCTTCCCCCCTGGGGTATCACATTGGGAGATCCTGCTGGCCTGGGAAGTCCCTTGAGTAAAACATAAATCAAATCTCATTATCGATGAGCTAAGCAACTGAAAATGCTTATCCTGTTTTAGAGAGAGGAAAAAGGCAACCCTTTGTCTTTTGTCTCCAAGGTTACAGTGTGACTTCCTTGCATGGGTGAGAGAGGGACACTGGGCACAAGGACTGAGAGTCTTTGGCAACTACAGTATTGCCACAGTGTTTTGAGATAGAAGACAGTTTCTTTCAGATACCTTCCATAACCTTTTGTCCAAAAAGCAATTTTGTTCATTCTTAAAAATGTTCTATAATGCATATAAATGAAATAACAAGCCTGTGTTTAACTTGCATTGGATGAAATCCCATGTCCTTGTGCTTTTAGCCAGTAAGAATAAGTAAAAACACTACTTATAAATAAGTAATGTCTCCACAGTCCACATCCCAAGCTTTAATGGTAGGTGTTTTTCCTTAATATCCTGCCAGCATGGAGATATTCTGTGGAATCCGTTGGCCTCTTTGTCAAAAAGTCTTGAGAGTTTGCTGGTCATGCAGATATTATGCTGACTTGCATGCAGAGTACTGTGGACATGGTCAGATACCATGTTGGATTTTATTGCAAGTTTTATTTTGTCAGTCCAACAACAACACCAGAAAGTGCTTGTTTTGTACATGTATTGTACATTCAGCAGTATTATGTTGGGCTTGAGAGGACCTCTCTTGATGATGTGTTGAATGAGTCTCTAGTGCCCAAAACGCATTCTACATATAGTAAATGTGTGTCATACGAACAAATGAGGTGTCTGAACTGACATTACCATTTACTGCACAGCTCCAAATTTGCTCTCTATGCACAGTATGTAAGACATTCTCAAAGGGATCTATATTTACCACACTTTAGGGGCACTGTTGTTTCCTAAACACTTAATCCAAAGCATTTGGCCATGTCGTCTGCACTCAATTAACTGTACAGGAACTTGGTCCACCCTGCAACACACTATTTCTGTAATGAACTATGCATAAAATCAAGAATTGATTTCAAATAGGACAGTTAAGTCTTTACTGATTGTAGTAATGTGTAGCGACACTTAGAAACCGCATGCAGATGCAGAACAATTAGCATATGTTCCTGCATCTGCAGTAGAAGAAAGGGTGTGTCCAAATGTTTGTGGCCTACATAGTAAGTGCCAGGGAGAGCTCCCACTCTAGCCATATAGTTATAGTCAACAGCCCCCTCTGGGATTATGCCATGGCTGTCGACTAGAGTCTGACAAAACAACATTGTAAAATACTAGAAAATGCAACTCTGGCCTAACTAGCTAGAGTATCTATCAAAGTTGGAGCCAATGAAGTGTAAATAGTTGATTATTTCCTTGAATTGTTTAAATGTAAAACCCAAAATGAAATGGCTAATGATTAAACCCTGTTGACCACCTCTTTGACCCGGCACGGGCTTCTAATGAGGTGTGTGCAGACAGACAGGCCTAATGAGTTAGCTTGACCTCTACTGACCCCCTGAAGTTTAGTCTGAAGGGAATTCTCTATGTGTCATTGGGTCAGTCAAAACTAAGTGGTATTACAGTGCCTTCAGAAAGTATTCACACCCCTTAACTTTTTCTACATTTTGTTGTGTTACAGCCTGAATTTAAGATTTTGTGTCACTGGCTGACACACAATACCCCATAATGTCAAAGTGGAAATATGTTTTTAGAAATGTTTACAAATTAATAAAAAATGTAAAGCTGAAGTGTCTTGAGTCAATAAGTGTTCAATCCATTTGTAATGGCAAGCCTAAATAAGTTCAGGAGTAAAATTGTTCCCAACATGACACATAATAAGTTGCATGGACTCACTCTGTGTCTAATAATAGTGTTTAACATGATTTTTGCATGACTACCTCATCTCTGTACCCCCCCCCCCCCCCCCCACACACACACACACACACAATTATCTGTAAGGTCCCTTAGTCAATCAATACATTTCAAACACAGATTCCAACCACAAAGACCAGGAAGGTTTTCCAATGCCTTGCAAAAATGGGCACCTATTGGTAGATGGGTAAAAATAAAAAAGCAGACATTGAATATCCCTTTGAGTATGGTGAAGTTATTAATTACACTTTGGATGATGTGTCAATACACCTATTCACTACAAAGATACGGGCATTCTTCCCAACATAGTTGCTGGAGTGGAAGGAAATCGCTCAGGGATTTCACCAAGAGGCCAATGGAGACTTTAAAACAGTTTAATGGCTGTGACATGAGAAAACTGAAGATAGATCAACAACATTGTAGTTACTCCACAATACTAACCTAAATGACAGAGCGAAAAGTAGGAAGCCTGTACAGAAAACAAATATTCCAAAACATGCAACCTGTTTGCAATAAGGCACTAAAGTAAAACGGCAAAACATTTGCAGAAATTAACTTTATGTCCTGAATACGAAGCGTTATTTTTGGGGAAAATCCAACCCAACACATCACTGAATACCACTCTTCATTTTTTTCAAGCATGGTCAGGGCGGCATCATGTTATGAGTATGATTGCCATCGGCAAGGACTAGGGAGTTTTTTAGGATAAAAATAAACAGAGTAGAGCTAAGCACAGGCAAAATCCTTGAGGGATGTGGCTCAGTCTGCTTTCCAACAGACACTGGGAGACAAATTCACCTTTTCAGCAGGATAATAACCTAAAACACAAGGGCCAAATATACAATGGATTTGCTTACCAAGACAATTTTGAATGTTCCTGAGTGGCCTAGTTACAGTTTTGATGTAAATCGGCATGAAAATCTATGGCAAGACTTGAAAATGGCTGTCTAGCAATGATCAACAACCAACTTGACAGAGCTTGAAGAATTGTAAATAATGTGCAAATATTGTACAATCTAGGTGTGCAAAGCTCTTGGGCCTACCCAGAAAGACACAGCTGTAATCAGTTGCAAAGGTGATTCTAACATGCTGTATATGTATATATATTTTTTGCCTTTACCTCCCTTCTCACCTCATTTGCTCACATCGTATATAGACTTGTTTATACTGTATTATTGACTGTATGTTTGTTTTACTCCATGTGTAACTCTGTGTCGTTGTATCTGTCGAACTGCTTTGCTTTATCTTGGCCAGGTCGCAATTGTAAATGAGAACTTGTTCTCAACTTCCCTACCTGGTTAAATAAAGGTGAAATAAAAAAACGTTCGCTCACGGGTGTGAATACTTATGTTAATGAGATATTTCTGTATTTCATTTTCAATAAATTTGCTAACATTTCTTAAAACTGGTTTTGACTTAGTCATTATGGGGTATTGTGTCTAGATGGGTGAAAAAAAGTAGTATATTTTGAGTTCAGGCTAACACAACAAAATGTGGAATAAATCAACGGGTATGAATACTTTCTGAAGGCACTGTATATGTCTGACGTATGTGACTTTGTTAATGAATCTTCCTTGTTTGTTTTCTTCTGTAGGCATACCTCATCAATGTCACATACTCTGACTCCACCTCTCATGTCATCTATAGGAGATACAGCAAATTCTTTGATCTCCAGGTAAAAGTATATATTTTTTCCTTTGGCTGATATCACCATAGCACAATGATATAGAACCATGTTCCAGTATCTGTTTGATCATGCACTCAATCATCTTAAACTTATACTAATGTAAACGTGTATTTAAAACGGTCAATCTGTATGTTTTAACATCTATTTGTCTTTCCATGTATACATTTCCTCACTCACTTTTCCCCAACCCTGGATTTCCTGTCAAACTGACCTGCTGCCCTCTGAATGGGCAATAATACTCATGATCTATTAGAATAGGTTGCAAAAGACATTGCTATGAGGTTCTCTATGAGATTACATTAACATGAACTTTGAGTGTTGGACGTCTGGGGCTCAGTGGGGAGTCAAACCTCAATGCTCTGTGTGTTCCCCACAAAATGATGTTTCAATCAGGGGAAGCCCCAACTGAAAAGCCCCATTGAAGACCACTGGTGCCTGGCGGAAGTAGGGAAAATCCCATTCACCCATGCAGTCTAGTGGTGAGAGGAAAAAATGACCTCAGACTAAAAGATTGGATATGGGGTGAAGTTGCCCCTTTATTGGTTGGAGGGACACCAATGCCCTCGAGGGAAACTTCTTGAGCTGCTGATGCCAGACTTTCCAATTGAAACCCACTGAAGATACATGAATGTAGGGAGGCCACAGCTCTGAACAGTGTGGGTTCAGACTGTACTGCAGGTCTCGTGACTGTTGAAGTCGGACCCTTGTCTGTTCCAGGGACCCTTGCTCTGTTTGATGGAAGTGGAGCATATCCCCCGTCTCTGTAAACATGAGTCTTTTCCAGAGACCCCTTCTCCTGGCTCTTGCTCAGTTTCAGTGTCTGTAAGGCACAAAGGTCAACACCTGCCCGCACAGAGAATGGGGAGGGATACTGCCTTTTACTAGTCCTCAGTCATACAGTATGGTCCATTAGTCAGTTAGGGTGTTGTTCAGCCCTTGTATTGTTATGCACTGACTGAAAGCATATGATGTATCATTTACCATAATGTGGGACCATGTACAGGAAGAAGGGCAGACTCATTGGTCGATCCAGGAAATTGATTCATAGTTATAACATTAGTAACATGGTTAGTTATCTTTATCAATGTCTCCAAGTCCTCATCTGAACAATGTTTTGTATTTTTGTGGAAGCAATTTAGTTTAGCACTTGATTATATTGTAGCCCAATTTGAGAGTGACCGGGCCAGTGGGCTTTGTGACCTGCTTGGAGGTATAGGATCCAGCTGAGGAGATGACAGGCTTCAATCCCAAGATGCACTGAGTGGAAATAAAGGGGAAGTCAAGATCAGGAAGGAGGGGTGGGGGAAGGATGGAGGGAGGGATGGCCATTGGGGAGTGAAATGACCACCAAACATGATGAGAGTGAACGATAAGAGTGGCTTTTCCTGTACTACATGTTGGATATAGTAATGAATCCTTCCCGCATGCTCTAGATTGTAGATACTCAAACACAGTTTCTCGCTGTGTTTTAGTGATGCATATATTTCCAATAGTTTTAGATTTTTCAACATACATCATCTAAGATTATGACGTTTCACTGTACTTCATTGTCAAAAATTATTCATTTTCTAGCAGTAGTTAGTTTGATCCACTCCTTCATTCCTCTCTGTTCTATGAAGTCCTCTAGTGGCTTCTATTCTTGTTTTAAGCTAAGTAGACACAAAGCCTGTCTGTGTGTGTTAGTGTTTGTGCCTGGTGCCAACAGACACTTACAGTTCATCTGAGGCTCAGCTCTGTTCTCTGTCCTTTCAGCACAATCACACACTCAGTTCGAAGCTGGCAGGGAAAAGGAACGTGCTTTGCACTCTCTGGCTCGCCAAGGGATCATATGCATGATTTTGTATGAAAGAATGAAATCTGAGATTAAAATGGTGGTTGGTGTACACAGTTGTAACATAAAGCCGGACATGAATTTTCATGGGTTTATGAAATTGCCTCTCATAGTTGTTTGTCCTTGAAATTCAGTAGCTCTTGATAGCTAGATGTGTAGTATTGTTAGCAAGTGTTCACTAGCTTAGTTTGTAATTTGTCTGTTAGATAAACCATCACCCTTCTTCCAAGGGATACTTTAAGTACACTTGCTCCTTGTTTTGCCAGCCTCTCTAGCACACTCATCAGCTCTAGTGATTTCTCCTCAGGGATGCAATCACTATAAACTATTATTTTCCATCCAGTTCACTCTTTCATATTCAGCTGATTTCACAGTATGTAATTTGTGGAGTGTAAAAACACATGATTAATCTACACATTTCTTACCAGTTCCTGAGATTTAGCTCAATAATGGCTTTAATTTTGTTGGGTGTAAAAATGTTACAGAGCTTGTGTTCCTACAACATCATCTCTGGTGTGTATGTCTGAGAGAAATGTTTTCACCCACACATTTCATTTTGAACTAAGCAGAAATTATCCCGAACAGAGTTTCTACCCTCAAAGAGAAATGATCTTCCCCGCTCCACACCCTTGGACCACAGAGGACATAACACAGAGGTCATGACATTCCACTGGGCGATTGTGGCGTGTGCAAGTTGGCCCGTTTCCCTTCACTCTCCGCTCGGATGGAAACTCGTCTAAAGGTCCCTTAGTCACTTTATTTTTGGGTTCAGGACTTGGACCAGAATCAGAACGGCATCTCTGTCTGCACTGTAATTTGTCTGCTGCCCTGGTTTCCTACTGAAATAAGCAGGCTCCGTAACAAGTTTGTTCACTTTTAAAACTCTTATCCAAAATCCTACGAGCTTTGATGTCATTTTTAGTGTGAAAGTATTAATCATGAAACCCTGAGTAAAGCAATGGAAGGCAGCATCAATAAACTGTTGAGATATTGATCAGTCCTAAGTGTGCTAGCCATCATCTGTAATTGGTCAAGGATGCAGTGGCGTGTTCAGTACATTTTGAATGAGGTGGCCAATGTGGGGCACAGACCCAGTTTAGGGGAGGCCATAACATTTTGATCCTTAATCGATTTAAAAAAAACAAAAATTATAGTGGTTAAACGCATTAAATGCTTCAACTTACAGTATGTTTGGTACATTTTCCTGTTCCCCAATTAAAATATGTATTCCAAAAGTAGTGTTTTATATTTAGCCTAACCTTAAGATTTCTTAGTTAATGCCTAAACTTAACCCTTACCTTAAAAGTTATGAGTTAACATCTAAACTTCACCTTAAACACTTTGAAATGTGATGTTTGGAACTTTGACATTTGAGAAACGTGAATGAACATCTAATTCTGACGTGAGACGGCGAAAGCTAGTTGCTATTACAAACGCAAAGTGTCATGACATTCAGCCTAAAAAGTGGCGTGTATTCATGGATGCCAAGGGAAGCCGTGCTGCCCCAAAAATGTTAGCAATAAAAAAACTTAGTACAAAATTATTTTATCATTCATGTCTATCCTTGTTTCCAAATGTTCCTTCAATTCGCAAGAGGCTTAATCTATTTCACCAGAGAAAGTATCTGAGCAAGGCAAACAGCGCCCCTCTGTCTTAGTATCTGCAGCCCATCTATCTGATACTGTCTTGCCAAAAAGAGTATGACATGCCATGTGATGTTTGGCCAGACCGCATCAGATACATGGGCTACTCATACTAAGACAGAGGGACGCTGTTTCGCTTGCTCTGATGCTTTCTCCGGTGAGATTGAGTCTTGCTGTCGGTGCACGTCTTGGTAAAAATGATCAATATATTCAGAGAGAACCTATCAGATCTCAGAATTTCTGCTGTGGCCATCCCCTGGATATGCCACTGCAAGGGCATACAATCGGAATCATAGGAGTACTGTGTACCAAGACATCCAACCAGAACCAGAACAAATAGCAGGCCAAACTATCCCTCTCAGCACTGCCTGGACTGTGCAAAAATGCAAATGCTTTCCGTTTGAGTTATATTAGGTTTTATTTTCATTGTTTTGTGTAGAGTAATGACATGAAAACAGATTTGCCTCTCTGTCTTTTCATTTCTCTGTTGTGAAGTTACATGCAGTAAATAAATGTACTGTTGATGCTAGAACACAACCACTGCATGGAATTCAGTTGGCTTCCCACTCAAACATTCTTCCACCCTCTTTCTGTCTGAGAGCTGAACAACACTCACTGTCTCCTTTTTGTCTCCCTCCTATTCCTCTCTTCGTGTTCTGTTTATGTATGTCTGTGCTTCAGGAATACTTTTTATAGTATAGCAATCTGAAATATACTTGAAGCATAGTCACTGACTTTTTGGCAATCTTTTCAGTTAGGGAGTAATGTAAAAGATAGCTGTTAGAATTTTTTTGTTTGTTGTAATGTTTTCCCCCTTCTCCCAATTTCTTGATTACGATCTTGTCTCATGAAGGTCGAGTCATGCGTCCTCCGAAACAGGTGTCCGGCCTGTCACAAGGAGTTGCTAGAGTGTGATGAGCCCCCCCTCCCTCCCCTCCCCCTCGTCCAAACCCAGATGACGCTGGGCCAATTGTGCGCCGCCCTATGGCACTCCCGGTTACGGCCGGTAATGACACAGCCTGGGATCGAACCCCAGGCAGTAGATCCTAGCATCTGCATTTTAATCCGCCCCTAGGGTAGACTTGGCTGACACAGCACTTTTAACATATTAAACTGAACTGCACACTTTGGGAAAGAAACACTGTATACACAAATATAATATCTCCTGGGCAACTGACTAAAGCTGCCGTAACACAAATGTAACAGGAGAAATGCCCGCACAGGGAGTTGTGATTCCAAGCTGTTACTTTGTTTCCATGGGAATGATGGGTCTCCCACCTGTCTCGGGAAGTTTGGAGCAGATCCAGTCGTGCCTAAGAGGGATCCCATCATCACTTTGGGATTGGGAATGTTCTCTGTTTGCCAGGGATCTGTTAGAGGTGTGGAGAGAACTCTCCTAGCCTGCGGGGAGCAGGCTACTGCTATCATGTCCACCAGTGATACAGATAACATGGTACTATGAGTGTGTGGCACAATCTCAGATAAACAGTCAGATAACTAATAGGAGCTTATTGTTTATCTGACTGTGCCATACACTCAAAGTAACATGTTATCTGCATCTCTTTTGAGAAATGCAATTTTGAGAAAAGCCCAGCTTTAGTGAAGGTACAGTTGAGTACTCTGTAGACATCATAATGGCAGTGTGTAGAGTAATGACATGAAAACAGATTTGCCTCTCTGTAAGCTTATACCATATTTTGTTTCTTTGCATTGTTTTGTACGATACATTGAATCTGGTTTTAGTAGAGTTAAGTCTTTGCTTTTTTGTCAGTAGCATTTTGCCATATAAATGAAAGTTTCCCATCTTCCCATTTATATACTGTAGACAGCTCTTACTGTTCAGCTTTTCCCCCTTACCCTCAAAGGACAATATTGAGTGCTCTCCCCTTCAAAGGAAACTCCTCATTTACGGTCTCTGTTTGTTTGTGAGGGGGAAATACCAAGGTCCAAAATAGATGTAAAGTTTCATTAACAGAAGCAGAGAGAGAGAGAAAAACCACAAGAAAATAACTAAACCAACTTTAGCTGGAAAACCCTCTCAAACAACCATTCCATCCCAGACAAGTTGGCCTGGGACTCTTTGTGCACCTGGTTCTTTTGCGCCCTCTTTGGTCCACTTTGGCCCTGGCCCAGTCCCCTGGCCTAGATACATCTGTTCACAGCATCAGTCCCTCTCCAGAGCACATCTGGAACAAGGAAGAGCAGGACCACATCTGGAGCTGAGCAGGCTTGTTACTGTAGGACTCTCCCACTGCATGTGTTTACTACAGCACACTGCAGTGATTTATTAGACCAGGAAACCCGAAGCTCAGTGAGCATGACGCTAACAGATATACACTTGACACTTAAAGGGTGCAAAAGAACACACCTTTTCACACTTACCAATGCATGCACTCGTGTATTGATGCACATGACACGCTACATGAACACATGCGCTCATGAACACATGCAAGTACATATGTACACACACACACACAACCACCCAAACACACATAGGCAAACTCGCAGGCATGCATGCATTCACAGCAGAATGCATTTTTATGCGATCTCGTCATAAAAGACCACTTGATCCAGAATGACCTCTCCTTCATGCACATCTGTTGCCCTAACTCGATTTTATTATTGGGTTACTCCATTTTTAATGCACTCAGTAGCGACAATGATCATGGTTCAAGAACTGTCTCTGAAACTACAGTCGGAAGTTTACATACACTTTAGCCAAATACATTTAAACTCAGTTAAAAAAAAAAAAAATTACGATTCCTGACATTTAATCTGAGTAACAATTCCCTGTTTTAGGTCAATTAGGATCACCACTTGATTTTAAGAATGTGAAATGTCAGAATAATAGTGGAGAGAGTGATTTATTTCAGCTTTCATTTATTTCATCACACTCCCAGTGAATTTTGGCCCTTTCCCCCTGACAGAGTTGGTATAACTGAGTCGGGTTTGTAGGCCTCCTTGCTCACACATTCTTTTTCAGTTCTGCCCACAAATGTTCTATAGGATTGAAGTCAGGGCTTTGTGATGACCACTCCAATACCTTGACTTTGTTGTCCTTAAGCCATTTTGCCACAACTTTGGAAGTATGCTTGGTCATTTGGGAAGACCCAAATGGGAAGACCCATTTGCGACCAAGCTTTAACTTCCTGACTGATGTCTTGAGATGTTGCTTCAATATATCCACATAATTTTCCTCCCTCATGATGCTATCTATTTTGTGAAGTGCACCAGTCCCTCCTTCAGCAAAGTACCCCCACAACATGATGCTGCCACCCCCGTGCTTCACGGTTGGGATGGTGTTCTTCAGCTTGCAAGCGTCCCCCTTTTCCCTCCAAATATAACGAGGGTCATTATAGCCTAACATTTATATTTTTTGTTTCATCAGACCAGAGGACATTTTTCCAAAAAGTACGATCTTTGTCCCCATGTGCAGTTGCAAACCGTAGTCTGGCTTTTTTATGGCGGTTTTGGAGCAGTGACTTCTTCCTTGCTGAGCGGCCTTTCAGATTATGTCGATATAGGACTCATTTTACTGTGGATATAGATACTTTTCTACCTGTTTCATCCAGAATCTTCACAAGGTCCTTTGCTGTTGTTCTGGGATTGATTTTGCACTTTTTGCACCAAAGTACATTAATCTCTAGGAGACAGAATGCGTCTCCTTCCTGAGCGGTATAACGGCTGCGTGGTCCCATGGTGTTTATACTTGCGTACTATTGTTTGTACAGATGAACGTGGTACCTTCAGGCGTTTGGAAATTGCTCCCAAGGATGAAGCAGACTTGTGGAGGTCTACAATTGTTGGCTGATTTCTTTTGATTTTCTCATGATGTCAAGCAGAGGCACTGAGTTTGAAGGTAGGCCTTGAAATACATCCACAGGTACACCTCCAATTGACTCAAATGTCAGTTAGCCTATCAGAAGCTTCTAAAGCCATGACATAATTTTCCAAGCTGTTTAAAGTCACATTCAACTTAGTGTATGTAAACTTCTGACCCACTGGAATTGTGATACAGTGAATTATAAGTGAAATATTCTGTCTGTAAACAATTGTTGGAAAAATTCCTTGTGTCATGCACGAAGTAGATGTCCTAGCCGACTTGCCAAAACTATAGTTTGTTAACAAGAAATTTGTGGAGTGGTTGAAAAACGAGTTTTAATGACTCCAACCTAAGTGTATGTAAACTTCCGACTTCAACTGTAGGTTTAACATGTCTAGAACACTTCATGTGGTTAGACTACCTACACTAATGCAACAGAACTGTGAGTTCTGGGGGTTGTTGTTGTGAGTGTGTTTTCAGATGACTGTGTTGAGTGATGTAAGGCTGTCTGCAGTTGAAAGTGGGCCTGTGTCTGGTACATAGTAGCTCTTCAGAGACTATGTAATTACACCCCACATTGTAGTCATTTAATTGGGAGGTCGACTGACGCGAAGAGGCCATGACCCAGTGGTTCTCCTCCTGATCTCATCTAGATTCCTCCATTTTGAGCTTCCTCCCATTTATTGCTGATAGCTAAATGGCTTTGTTTGTCACATAGCTATCAAATATACTTTATTGCCACCAGTAATTGATTTAAGTTTGAAATAGTATTGACCATAAAAAAACTACTTAGTACTTAGGACTGGATTAATTGAAAACTGTTATCCATTTGTTTAATATGACAAAAGTTAAGATGTCCTTTATTTCGCTTTAATTCCAGATGCAGATCCTGGACAAGTTCCCAGTGGAGGGAGGGCAGAATGACCCCAAAAAGAGAATAATTCCCTTCTTACCAGGTGAGCATGCCGACATGTACAGAGAACATACTGCACTCATCAACCAGTATAGCAGCATTTTAGAGGTGGGGGTTTGACAACACAATGAAACAAAATGCAATGAATCCCAAGAACACACAGAAAGGACATGTTTCTCTATCATTTTGTAACACACCACATTTCTATTCTTTCCACTGTTCCAGCTGGGTGAATAAGGCTGTGTTGTGGTTGTGGTATGGCAGTGGGAGGCTGGTAGAGAGAATCTCTCTAATCTGATAACCTCAGCATGCCCCAAAGGAGTGAAGAGTGCCATTGTCAGAGAGCTGCACCGCTCCCAAACGTCTGGATAGTGTTGTTTACACTGCCTTGTAAAACCTAGCCAGGGAGTTGGCTCTGTGCACTTAGTCACTCGAAAAGAAACAGTCCTCTTACTGTTATCACAGACAGACAGGGTAACAGAAAGACAGATACACACACACACACATTTCCCACACATATTTGACATTGGTCTTTTTCATGAAATGTTGTCTTGAGTACTACATACTATTTAGAATAGGCCTACTACATAATAGGCCAGACCTTTTTTCTTAAGGTCCACTGCTGAACGCTTGGGTCTGTGCTAATGTCATGCCACCTGGTGGTAGCTTTTAGAAACAGCACATTCAATGACAACTCAAAGTGCTAAGTCTTTTTTACAGGTAAAGTTTTATTTCGGCGAAGTCAAGTCAGAGACGTGGCTGTGAAAAGGTTGAAGCATCTTGATGACTACTGCAGAGTAAGAACAAATTATCACGTTTTTTTCTTCACAGTAATTGATGATGCACTGTTTGCTGCTTTAAAGGGATGCTTCGGGATTTTGGCAGTGACGCCCTTTATATACTTCCCCAGAGTCAGCTGTAGTCATGGATACCATTTTTATAACTCTGTCCAGTATGAAAGAAGTTAGAGGTAGTTTCTCGAGCCAATGCTAACTAGCATTTAGGGTACCCATAGACTTCCAGTCATTGCGCTAACAGTAGTTAGCATTGGCTGGAGAAACTCTCTAACTTCCTTCATACTGGACAGATACAGAAAAATGGTATCCACGGAAGTAGATAAAGGGTCTCATTCCCAAGTATCCCGTTAATGTATGGCAAGAGGTCTATCTATTACTCATAACCTTCTAAGGAGCCTCATCTCACACAGTCCAGTCATTTCAAGAAATGGTTTAGATTGAATGTCTTTGTAGCATGTTTGCTGTGGTAGAGACAGGCCTCAGAAGCTATCTCCTCCACCAGCATCCACAGGAAAGTCCTGCTCTATCTTCTCTTATGTCATTTCCTTCCACGTAGTGGGTTTATATAGGAAAGGAGGGAAATAGGGGCACACAGGTCAAACACAGCATCTGTAGAACAGAATGATTCAGCAATTGAGAAGGAGAAATGAATACAGCTAGCCACCTAACCTCATTTGTTTCAGGCTTTCTGGGATCTGGGATACTTGGTGGCTTGCCAAGTGGGGCTGTAATCGCACCTATTTATTGTGGAAAAAAACTGAAACTTGTCTTGTGAGCTGAATGTAGATTCTTGTGACCCAAAGTCAAAAAAAATGTAATGTTCTAAAATGATCTGTTTTACAGTATAATATAAATACTGTATGCACCTATGTCTATCATATACATCTGTTAATTGTGTATACAAACAGTAGAAGTCGTTTTCAAAGCAGACAAAGATGTAGTCCTGTCAGAGAGGATTGTGGTAGTTATCGTCCTCCATCTGTTTTCCTCTGTGTTATCCCTGCTCCGGGTTCTGATCCCTCTTCCTTCCCCTTTATCCTCTCCACTGCTGAGTAACAGGGCCTTACTGAAGTGTAAACTGTGCCGTCCACATCCGTACTATACAGGAACACACACACAGTCCTTTTGTGATGTAATGGCAGGCTTCCACATATGGAGTCAGTCAGTCGATGAAATCCAGGGTACATGTGACCACATTAGCTGATAACGTTGTCTTGATGATGTTCCATGAAGTATTGTGAATGAGCATTATACTATTTCACAATTATAATCTTTTCCATCTCCTTCCCTCTCTCCCTACAGGCCCTGATGAGGCTCCCTAACCAGATCTCCCAGAGTGAGGAGGTGCTGAGGTTCTTTGAAACCAAGGCTGAGGACCTTAACCCTCCTAAAGAGTGAGTTTAACTTATTATAATAATACATGGTTATCCCACATATTGTAATGTTTTATAGTGTGGCTATTTATCCATTTCTGTCTTTACTGTTTGGGGCTAATTACCGGTTCTTCATGTTGTACTTTTCAGCTGTACTGTAATGTATCAAACACTGCCCCCAAGTGGACTTGTTACAGTAGTACAACAACACACATGTTTAATTTAGGTTACTATGTACTAGTAGTTCATTTGCATGAGTATGATTATACCAAGTATATGTGTAATGTGTGTGTGTCAGTGTGCTAGCAGCTGGTGCAGATGTCTCTCACCCACGCTGACATGTTTTGATCTCCAAGTGACCTCATGTCACATAGATGACGGATGGTCAGCAAGGCACTGGTGTTTTATTAATGATGATACATGGGAGGTGACACCTGATCCTAGCGCAGAGCTTTTTGTTCAATGGTATTATGAGAGGGAGGTTAAGTTCAGGTCTCAGGTCAGACAAGGCATTACTATAATTAATTTATCATCCTTAGGGCTGTGACGGTCATGGAATTTTGGATGACGGTTATTGGCTAGCCACATGACCACAGTCACCATAATAACCGGTCGAATATGATTTTTTTTGATTGGTTATTAATTTATATATTTCTCCTCTCCTCCGCTAGTTGCTGCATGTGCTGCCATAGAAATAGAATAGAACCACTGCACTTTGTATACCAGGGTTGGCTGGCCTTCTCTAGTCACTCGTAGGCTCAGTCACTGGTATACTTTTATTTACAAAGCCATTTGGGGTTTACTACCTTTTTATTTGTGCATTTTTATTGTTCAGAAATGGGGTGGGTACTCTCTTCGTTCGCTGGACTTTATCCTGCTAACTGTTCCAAATGTCTGAACTGAATTTGGTAAAAGGGCTTTTATGTACTCTGCGCCATCGTCTTGGAACACCTTACAAAATACTTTTAAACTGGAAGAACTTGTCCCGATATGGTGTTTTTAAATCACCAATGAAGGATTTTGAGGCTGATTCCCTGACCTGTCAATATTTTTAATTTGCTGTTTTATACTCTTGTGAATTCAATGGTTTTTACTAGATTACTTGTAGTTTTTCATGTTGTCTGTCTGTAATTTTTTTTTTGTAATGACTTGGTGCTGCCTATCTTGGCCAGGGCGCTCTTGAAAAAGAGATTTTAATCTCAATGAGCCCTTCCTGGTTAAATAAAGGTTAAAAAATCAATTTAAAAAAATAAAAGAATGACTAGAACGGAGGTCCACATTTCAAGTCAATTAAGGAATAATGGGTGGACTGGTGGCCATTGTGAGTGTACCCTTAGGTGCAAAGCAAGAGGTAAAAGAAAGAAGTAAAAGCAGGAAGTGTACCCATCAGTATTTGCTGTGATTTGTTGATTCAACTCAACTGACATTACAAAAATATATTCCATTGCATGAGCCACGTCAGTTAACATAATTTGAATAAACATTCTACATTACAGTGGAAACATTGCAAGTGTATCCATAGGTTTACCAGTCAAATTGCCAGGGTTAGAAGTTCCCAAGCCTGTTTTTATTAATTATATTTCTATGTGTGCTGCTGCTGCAGGGAGAGGGCCATTGCTTAGGCAACCAAAGACTTATTTGCTGCAACACCTTGCTTGTTTCAGCAAGGATCAACAAGGTTTCATCACGTTGTTAGGAGTACGTTACCGTCACATCTTCGGTCAGCTGTTCGCTCCTTAAAAACGGTTATGACGTTAGTCATGGCGATCTTCATCCATAACCGTCGGTTACACGGTAATATGGTAATTGTGCCAGCCCTATTCATCCTCAGATCTATACCAGTAGGCTTAGGTACTTGGTGTCAATGGACATTTGATCATTGGAAACTTACATCTGCATTTAGTTATTTTTTTCTCACCTCCTTGAGGTCATCTAGTTAATTTTAGTTCAGCTCATTTTCCTTTCTTGGAAAATGTGCAGTAAAAGCTGACATTTAACTTTGCAGCAAATGCCAAAGATGTTGGCATTTGTTTAACTGTGAATTGCCTCAAATATGTTTAACAGCATTCAGATGTATCTTCGCTGCCTCAACCAATTATTCTCTTGGTATTCTTCATGGTGGTCTCCACCTACGACAGCTACCCTCCACACACACACACGCACTCACACGATAATCCCACTTCAAAAAGTATAATCCTTCTTCAATCCCACAGATAGCCCACCACAGCTTTCCCATAATCAGTTTGGAGTAAAGGCAGGATGGTTGTCAGCGGAGCCCCTCCATACCACCCAGATCCCGGCCTGCTCCTGGGTTATAGTTCAGAGAGAGAGAGTTCTGCTCTACTGATCTATGGCTCCCTCATGGCCCCATGTTGTCTGTCACATTACAGTCAATGTTAAAATCCCTCTATGACAACCAAAGAAGATTGTTCTTATTATGTAGTTGGTAGAGAATGCACAGGCAACTGCCAAAATAAAGGAAACACCAACATAAAGTGTCTTAAAGGACGTTGGGCAACACGAGCCAGAACAGCTTCAATGCACCTTGGCATAGATTCTACAAGTGTCTGGAACCCTATTGGAGGGATGCGACACCATTATTTTATGATAAATTCCATCATTTGGTGCTTTGTTGATGGTGGTGGAAAACGCTGTCTCAGCCCCCGCTCCAGAATTGGCTTGAGATCTGGTGACTGAGACAGCCATGGCATGTGGTTTACATCGTTTTCATGCTCATCAAACCATTCAGTGACCACTCTTGCCCTGTGGAGGTGGGCATTGTCATCCTATGGGGGCATAGTCTTGCTAGCAAAAATAATGGCCTGCACAGCATTTTTATACATGACCCTAACGGCCCTGCTGCACTGCAGCCATCGGGCGTCCGGCATTGCAATCAGCTGTTAAGGGAATTCTTCCTTTGAAATCAATGAAAGCTGCTATACTGCTCGTTTGTTGAAGTCATGTGTCCAATGGCAGCGTCCATGCTCAAGAATTGCTGAGGTTCAGTTCTCGATGGCTGACACATGCGTTCATCTTTGTGAATGGAAATAATGAGAATTTATTTTTGATTTTGGTTGGTTTCTGTGTAGCAGGTAGAATGTCACGTTGACGCAGAAGTGTTAGCGTTATGGGATGTTAATTGCTTAATTAACTCAGGAACCACAACTGTGTGGAAGCACCTGCTTTCAATATACTTTACTCAAGAAGTTCCATTATTTTGGCAGTTACCTGTATATTGGCTTCATGAGCGGACAATAAATAGATTCAGACTTAGTCCCGCTTCTTTTGGTCTGACCTGACAGTCCTTGGTTTGCTCTCTGTCAATAGTCAGACCATGGGACTCATTGTCAAATTGTGTATTGTATGAAGGTAAGTATGAAGGAAACAACCTGATGTGACTTGTTGCCTGACAAGTAGTTTGTTTGTTGAAGTCATGTGTGCTCATTTCTCAGACGGAAAGCATCTTGACAGTTACAATTGCCTTCCCTCCATTGCCCTCTATTTTCTCAGGAACCTCATTCCACCACTCAAGCAGTATACAGAAACCAGAAATACAATACCTTTACTATCACAAGAGGGAGCCACCGATATGTTTCTGAACAAGGGTTTTACGGTAACAAAATAGATTGAATTATGCATAGAGTTTTCATCTCAAAAGATAAGATGATAGATATTGTACTGAAACAAACTATTTTGGACAAATGTAGGCCAAAAAGCAAATATGCTGGCTTCTGATTAGCCAACAAACTAATCTAACCATCGTGCTATTTACCTTCACTGACATGGATCCAGGAGCTCCATTGTCTAGGGGCTTTTACTAAATTGGAAACTAGGTTGTCATTGACTCTGTACCTCGGGACAGGATGGAGAACGGAGTACAGTGTGTGTGTGTGTGTGTTTGTGAGAGAGAGAGAGCACATAAGGTTCAGTAGATTTAATCAGAACAAGTGCTTTTGCATGTCAGTTGCATGCATATCCCACACAAGCACACACACACATGAACCAGAAACACAACCTACCCCTTGGAGATGCTGTATAAACAACAACAACATAAAACCTGTGTCATGTTATTAAATCACCACGAGATATATCATTAGTAGTTGACATAGGGTCAAAACAGCATTCTCTATATCTGACCTGATTCCCACTGCTATCCAAGGATGATCACCCAATGGATGTATCCATGCGCTTGTCATCCCCCTCCTCCCACAAGTGCACACACTGCATGATTCTGTGGGCAGGTCAACTCTTGATTAGGCCTGTAATGACTTCCTGTTCAATGTCTTTTGACCACGGACCAGGGGTAACGCATGCAGGGGACAGACTAAGGTTACGGACAGCAGTATTTGTTTAGTGTATACCTCGAGCAGACTCTGTCTCTTGGATGAAACCCAACTGGTTAAAAACTGTGTGCAAAAGCCTAATATTTCACATTCCATGTCTAATAGGCCCACCTACAAAGACTGAGCTGCAGTTGCACACAAACAGCTGGTTATTCTCAACTCTGGCTCAGGATGGGCCCTCGCGGATTCAGATGCAATGGTATATTCAAAACTCCCCCACCCATGCAGTGAATGTTTCTGTGTGTGAGGGTGTGTATTAGGGAGAGAGTGGGTGTGAGAGTGATTGTTTTGTTCTTGTATATGTATGTACTGTACAGTGTCTTCGGAAAGTATTCAGACCCCTTGACTTTTTCCACATTTTGTTACTCAACAGCCTTATTCTAAAATGGATTTAAAAAATAAAAAGACCCTCAGCAATCGGCACACACTACCCCAAACTGTCAAAGCAAAAGCAGGTTTTTAGAAATTTTTGCAAATGTATTAAAAATTTAAAACAGATACCATATTTAGGTATTCAGACCATTTGCTATGAGACTTGAAATTGAGCTCAGGTGCATCCTGTTTCCATTGATCATCCTTGAGATGTTTCTACAACTTGATTGGAGTCCATCAGTGGTAAATTAATTTAATTTGACATGATTTGGAAAGGCACACACTTGTCTATATAAGGTCCCACAGTTGACAGTGCATGTCAGAGCAAAAACCAAGCCATGAGGCCGAAGAAAGTTTCCGTAGAGCTCAGAGACAGGATTATGTCGAGGCACAGATCTGGGGAAGATTACCAGAAAAGGTCTGCAGCATTGAACGTCTCCAATAACACAGTGACTCCATAATTCTTAAATGGAATATGTTTGGAACCACCAAGACTCTTCCTAGAGTTGGCCGCCCGGCCAAACTGAGCAATAGGGGGAGCAGGGCCTTGGTCAGGGAGGTGACCAAGAACTCGATGGTCACTGACAGAGCTACAGAGTTCCTCTGTGGCGATGGGAGAACCTTCCAGAAAGACAACCATCTCTGCAACACTCCACCAATCAGGCCTTTATAGTAGAGTGGCCAGACGGAAGCCACTCCTCAGTAAAAGGCACATGAACGCCCACTTGGAGTTTGCCAAAGGACATCTAAAGACTCTCAGACCATGAGAAACAAGATTCTCCTGTCTGATGAAACCAATGAACTCTTTGGCCTGAATGCCAAGTGTCACATCTGGAAGAAACCTAGCACCATCCCTATGTTGAAGCATTGTGGCGGCAGCATCATGCTGTGGGGATGTTTTTTAGCTGCAAGGACTGGGAGACTAGTCAGGATCGAGGCAAAGATGAACAGAGCGAAGTACAGAGAGAGATCCTTGATAAAAACCTGCTCCAGAGCGCTCAAGACTTCAGACTGGGGGCAAAGGTTCACCTTCCAATAGGACAATGACCCTAAGCACACAGCCAAGACAACGCAGGATATATTTCAGGACAAGTCTCTAAATGTCCTTGAGTGGCCCATTCAGAGCCTGGACTTGAACCTGATCAAACATCTCTGGAGAGACCTGAAAATAGCTGTGCAGCAACGCTCCCCATCCAACCTGACCTTCTCCTCTTGAGAGGAGAAGAATGGGAGAAACTCCCGAAATACAAGTGGGCGAAGCGTGTAGCATCATACTCAAGAAGACTCAAGGCTGCCAAAGGTGCTTCAACAATACAGTTGTTCAACAGTACTGAGTAAAGGATCTGAATACTTATGTAAATATCATATTTCTGGTTTTTATTTGTAATAAATCAACAAACATTTCTAAAAACCTGTTTTTGCTTTGTCATTATGGGGTATTGTATGTAGATTGATGAGGGGGAAAAATCGATTGAACACATTTTTTGAATAAGGCTGTAACGTAACAAAATGTGGAAAAAGTGAAGGGATCTGAATACTTTCCGAATGCACTGCATTTGTGTGAATATGCATGTGTGTGTGTGTGTGTGTGTGAAGACAGACACTTTCCAGTCAGCAAAAGGTTAACATCAAAGCAGAAAGCAATAACACACCATCTTAAACATTTTAATAGTGTTTGGACGTATTTTCTCCCCTTACCATCCCCACATCTATTAGATTTTACTATTGGTAGCAGTGGGTTGAGCCAGAGTGCATATGCATTCTTCTCCTGGGAAGTGTATTATTCCATCTCTGAGGTACTAGTCACTTGCTAGCCTGGCTGATCCAGCCTCCCCCGCCCCCCCCCCCCCCCCCCCCCCACTCTAGCCCTTAACGCTCCCCAGCCCCTCTACCCCACCCAGTCCTCCATGGTAATGCGTTTCATATGCCACTACGGCCCAGGACCATAAATAGCTAGATCCAGAGGCCAGAGGTCCAACCGTCCAATATAACAGCTCTATTCTCCTGACTGGCCCTCAGCAAAGAATTGGCTGAAGTGGTGTAATGATTATTGGTGTGTACAGTGCCTTGCGAAAGTATTCGGCCCCCTTGAACTTTGCGACCTTTTGCCACATTTCAGGCTTCAAACATGAAGATATAAAACTGTATTTTTTTGTGAAGAATCAACAACAAGTGGGACACAATCATGAAGTGGAACGACATTTATTGGATATTTCAAACTTTTTTAACAAATCAAAAACTGAAAAATTGGGCGTGCAAAATTATTAATGTGGCAAAAGGTCGCAAAGTTCAAGGGGGCCGAATACTTTCGCAAGGCACTGTATGTTAAGGGATAGGGTTTGTGTTTAAGGTAGGTGTAAAACTGGACCCGATGGTTGCTTACTATAACCTTAACTACATCAACTACCTCAACTTACAAATGATGAATAACCTATTAATGAGATACTAATAAGCACTTGCCTAGTTCCATATACAGTCAGTACATGTTTTCATGTTCACAAGTCAGGATAAACTTTAGTAAAGTGTTCCCAAAAACTATTGTTCATTTTTGATACAGTTCAAGTCTTAGTATGTTGGCTAGGAATCAAAAGGAGCAGGATATAAGGTTATGTGTCTAGTGTCTAGTTTGAGAAACCAACGCCTCAAGTCCTCAACTAGAAGGCCACCATCCCGTAGTCGCCACTTCACTGTTGACATTGAGATTGATGTTTTGCGGGTAATATTTAATGAAGCTGCCAGTTGAGGACTTGTGAGGTGTCTGTTTCTCAAACTAGACACTCTAATGTACTTTTCCTCTTGCTCAGTTGTGCACCGGGGCCTCCCACTCCTCTTTCTATTCTGGTTAGAGACCGTTTGCACTTTTCTGTGAAGGGAGTAGTACACAGCGTTGTACGAGATCTTCCGTTTCTTGGTAATTTCTCACATGGAATAACATTCATTCATTTCTCAGAACAAGAATAGAGTTTCAGAAGAAAGTTATTTGTTTCTGGCCATTTTGAGTCTGTATTCGAACCCACAAATGCTGATGCTCCAGTTTCTTGACTAGCCTAAAGAAGGCCAGTTTTATTTATAAGTACAACAGTTTTCAGCTGTGCTAACATAATTGCAAAAGGGTTTTCTAATGATCAATTAGCCTTTTAAAATGATAAACATGTATTAGCTGACACAACGTGCCATTGGAACACATGAGTGATGGTTTCTGATAATGGGCCTCTGTACGCTTATGTAGATATTCCATTAAAAAATCTGACGTTTCCAGCTCCAATAGTCATTTACAACATTAACACGGTCAACACTGTATTTCTGATCAATGTAATGTTATTTTAATGGACAAAAAAAATGTGCTTTTCTCTCATAAACTAGGACAATTCTCAGTGACCCCCAAACATTTGAATGGCAGTGTACGTATGCTAGATCCATGTAATAGTTAAATGGAAGTGTCTATTTAATCTGATTACCTTGTTATTTCAAAATGAGGTAAGATTTAATGAGTCTGTTTTTCATGAAGTGAAAAATTAACTATTTACATGTCTCTTGAGGCACCAAGAGGACTCTGCCTAGTTGAGTTTGTTTCAGAAAATTCTTCTGAATATTTAGAGGTACTGTTCTTAAAATGTTCCATTGGCTGAAGGAATAGGGACGTTTGTTGGAGTTTGTTGTGATAGCGCTATTAAATTGTTCCAGTTCAGTTTTATTTCTAGGTTTAATATATTAAGTACAGTTCAGGCAACAAGTAACGGTCGTAATACTGTATTTCATTAAGCGGGTTTGATGTCGCTTCACTGATATTTTGTCATATAGATCCATTTATCATAGTTAAAATGGTCACTACTATGACTTTAAGAATCAGCTGGGCATATCACACTACCCAAAGGCCTATCATGTCACAATGGCAACTCTTGACAGCTTAAGAAAGACCTCATTGAGTTCAAACAAAGACTAGGCTCTGTGTTCTGACAATGCTTGTCGAGTCAATGACTATTTTAACATTCATAGTGGATACCGTGGTACAGTATTTTACTTTAGGTAATAACATGTCAGGATTGGATACTTTTATAAAGGGTTATAATTTCTACATTCACCAAAACAGTTTATTAACTTCAGCAGCTGATCATAACCTACATTTTCTTGAGGTTGATAAACACAACTTATGGAATTGTTTGACCAAATTGTACATTGTTGTAGTCCTGCTGCTGGCCTCACTAAACAGCTGTCTGTGTTTGCATTCACATTGACCTTCAGTCTTTCAACACACACTGTTCAGTCTGAGGTTAACCTAATGAAAACCTGCAAACTGCCATTTCCAAACTGCAGTACGCATGCACACACATGCACAACATACACACACACACACACATGCTCCACCAATAAACAGATGCAAATCAACAATCACTCACTCACTCTGTCACTCTCTCTCACTTTCACATACTGTACACACAGCAATCTCTCCCTCTCTCTCTCCCTTGTTCTCCCTCTCAATTTCAATTGAAGGACTTTATTGGCATGGGAAACATATGTTAACATTGCCAAAGCAAGTGCAGTAGATAATAAGCAAAACTGAAATAAACAATAACAATTAACATTAAACATTACACTCACAAAAGTTCCAAAAGAATAAAGACATTTCAACTGTCATTATGTGCAAATAGTTAAAATACAAAAGGGAAAATAAATAAGCATAGATGGGTTGTATTTACAATGGTGTTTGTTCTTCACTGGTTGCCCTTTTCTTGTGGCAACAGGCCACAAATCTTGCTGCTGTGATGGCACACTGTGGTTTTTCACCCAGTAGATATGTGAGTTTATCTACATTTGATTTGTTTTTTGAATTCTTTGTGGATCTGTGTAATCTGAGGGAAATATGTGTCTCTATGGTCATACATTTGGCGGGAGATTAGGAAGTGCAGCTCAGTCTCCACCTCTTTTTGTGGGCAGTGTGCACATAGCCTGTCTTCTCTTGAGAGCCAGGTCTGCCTACGGCAGCCTTTCGCAATAGCAAGGCTATGCTCACTGAGTCTGTACATAGTCAAAGCTTTCCTTAAGTTTGAGTCAGTCACAGTGGTCAGGTATTCTGCCTCTGTGTACTCTCTGTTTAGGGCCAAATAGCATTCTAGTTTGCTCAGTTTTTTTGATAATTCTTTCCAATGTGTCAAGTAATTATACCACAGGCTTTTTTGGGTTGGAGGGTTTGTATTTTGTCCTGTAGTTCATTCAATGTAATTGGAGAATCCAGTGGGTTCTGGTAGTCTTTAAAAGTTGATTCTAAGATTTGTATTTGATCATGTATCGGTTTCTGTTGTTTGTTCTTTGTTATAGGGCCAAAAAAGATTGGAGAAGAGATTTACCTATACATCTTCATTTTAGATAGATAGATAGATAGATAGATAGATAGATAGATAACTCTTCAAATCAAATGTATTTATATAGCCCTTCGTACATCAGCTGATATCTCAAAGTGCTGTACAGAAACCCAGCCTAAAACCCCAAACAGCAAACAATGCAGGTGTAGAAGCACGGTGGCTAGGAAAAACTCCCTAGAAAGTCAAAAACCTAGGAAGAAACCTAGAGAGGAACCAGGCTGTGGGGTGGCCAGTCCTCTTCTGGCTGTGCCGGGTGGAGATTATAACAGAACATGGCCAAGATTTTCAAGTGTTCATAAATGACCAGCATGGTCAAATAATAGGTCTGGGACAGGTAGTACGTCCGGTGAACAGGTGGACTGGGGACAGCAAGGAGTCATCATGCCAGGTAGTCCTGAGGCATGGTCCTAGGGCTCAGGTTCTCCAAGAAAGAGAGAGAGAGAGAATTAGAGAGAGCATACTTAAATTCACACAGGACACCGGATAAGACAGGAGAAGTACACCAGATAAAACAAACTGACCCTAGCCCCCCGACACATAAACTACTGCAGCATAAATACTGGAGGCTGAGACAGGAGGGGTCAGGAGACACTGTGGCCCCATCCGATGATACCCCCGGACAGGGCCAAACAGGAAGGATATAACCCCACCCACTTTGCCAAAGCACAGCCCCCACACCACTAGAGGGATATCTTCAACCACCAACTTACCATCCTGAGACAAGGCCGAGTATAGCCCACAAAGATCTCCGCCACGGCACAACCCAAGGGGGGGCGCCAACCCAGACAGGAAGATCACATCAGTGACTCAACCCACTCAAGTGACGCACCCCTCCTAGGGATGGCATGAAAGAGCACCAGTAAGCCAGTGACTCAGCCCCTGTAATAGGGTTAGAGGCAGAGAATCCCAGTGGAAAGAGGGGAACCGGCCAGGCCAGGCCTTCCCCATTCCTCCTTCTCCCAAATCCGTTCAGCTGATGTTCTGAAAGAGCTGCAAAATCTGGACCCCTACAAATCAGCCGGGCTAGACAATCTGGACCCTTTCTTTCTAAAATTATCTGCCGAAATTGTTGCCACCCCTATTACTAGCCTGTTCAACCTCTCTTTCGTGTCGTCTGAGATTCCCAAAGATTGGAAAGCAGCTGCGGTCATCCCCCTCTTCAAAGGGGGGGACACTCTTGACCTAAACTGCTACAGACCTATATCTATCCTACCATGCCTTTCTAAGGTCTTCGAAAGCCAAGTCAACAAACAGATTACCGACCATTTCGAATCTCACCATACCTTCTCTGCTATGCAATCTGGTTACAGAGCTGGTCATGGGTGCACCTCAGCCACGCTCAAGGTCCTAAACGATATCTTAACCGCCATCGATAAGAAACATTACGGTGCAGCCGTATTCATTGATCTGGCCAAGGCTTTCGACTCTGTCAATCACCACATCCTCATCGGCAGACTCAACAGCCTTGGTTTCTCAAATGATTGCCTTGCCTGGTTCACCAACTACTTCTCTGATAGAGTTCAGTGTGTCAAATAGGATAGTGCTGTCCGGACCTCTGGCAGTCTCTATGGGGGTGTCACAGGGTTCAATTCTTGGACCGACCTTCTTCTCTGTATACATCAATGGGGTCGCTCTTGCTGCTGGTGAGTCTCTGATCCACCTCTACGCAGATGATACCATTCTGTATACTTCTGGCCCTTCTTTGGACACTGTGTTAACAACCCTCCAGGCAAGCTTCAATGCCATACAACTCTCCTTCCGTGGCCTCCAATTGCTCTTAAATACAAGTAAAACTAAATGCATGTTTTTCAACCGATCGCTACCTGCACCTGCCCGCCTGTCCAACATCACTACTCTGGACGGCTCTGACTTAGAATACGTGGACAACTACAAATACTTAGGTGTCTGGTTAGACTGTAAACTCTCCTTCCAGACCCATGTCAAACATCTCCAATCCAAAGTTAAATCTAGAATTGGCTTCCTATTTCGCAACAAAGCATCCTTCACTCATGCTGCCAAACATACCCTTGTAAAACTGACCATCCTACCAATCCTCGACTTTGGCGATGTCATTTACAAAATAGCCTCCAATACCCTACTCAACAAATTGGATGCAGTCTATCACAGTGCAATCCGTTTTGTCACCAAAGCCCCATATACTACCCACCATTGCGACCTGTACGCTCTCGTTGGCTGGCCCTCGCTTCATACTCGTCGCCAAACCCACTGGCTCCATGTCATCTACAAGACCCTGCTAGGTAAAGTCCCCCCTTATCTCAGCTCGCTGGTCACCATAGCATCTCCCACCTGTAGCACACGCTCCAGCAGGTATATCTCTCTAGTCACCCCCAAAACCAATTATTTCTCTCCTTCCAGTTCTCTGCTGCCAATGACTGGAACGAACTACAAAAATCTCTGAAACTGGAAACACTTATCTCCCTCACTAGCTTTAAGCACCAATTGTCAGAGCAGCTCACAGATTACTGCACATGTACATAGCCCACCTATAATTTAGCCCAAACAACTACCTCTTTCCCTACTGTATTTAATTTATTTTGATCCGTTGCACCCCATAATTTTTATTTCTACTTTGCACATTCTTCCACTGCAAATCTACCATTCCAGTGTTTTACTTGCTATATTGTATTTACTTTGCCACCATGCATCTTGTGACCGTAGCGTACGTGTAGGTATGTACGGCAGGACCAAATCAGAGAGATGGGTAGGAGCAAGCCCATGTAATGCTTTGTAGGTTAGCAGTAAAACCTTGAAATCAGCCCTTGCCTTGACAGGAAGCCAGTGTCGGGAGGCTAGCACTGGAGTAATATGATCACATTTTTGGGTTCTAGTCAGGATTCTAGCAGCTAACTGAAGTATATTTAGTGCTTTATCCAGTTAGCCGGAAAGTAGAGCATTGCAGTAGTCTAACCTAGAAGTAACAAAAGCATGGATTACATTTTCTGCATCATTTTTGGATAGAAACTTCTCATTTTTGCAACGTTACGTAGATGGAAAAAAGCTGTCCTTGAAACAGTCTTGATATGTTCGTCAAAAGAGAGATCAGGGTCCAGAGTAACGCCGAGGTCCTTCACAGTTTTATTTGAGACGACTGTACAACCATTAAGATTAATTGTCAGATTCAAAAGAAGATCTCTTTGTTTCTTGGAACCTAGAACAAGCATCTCTGTTTTGTCGTGTTGTTGTTCCAATTTTCCCAGAAGTGGTTGGTCTATGATTCTTCAATTACATTGAGCTGATTTCTGACGTGTTGTTCCTTCTTTTTCTGTAGTTTATTCCTGTATTGTTTTAGTGATTCACCATAGTGAAGGTGTAGGCTCAGGTTTTCTGGGTCTCTAACAGGCTGACTACACCACTCACGTCAAGTGCGCGAGCGTTGCAAAATAAATGTAGAAATCTATGTTATTCAATTATTGCACCCCACACTGCTCACGCGCGTCAAGGAGCATCTGCGTTGCCAAGGGCTAAAATAGAAGTCAGTTCTATTTTTGACGCAGATTGCGCTGCAAGTCCTGCCTCTCCCATCTCCTCATTTGTTTAACAAACCATTAAATGATAAATAATTTTGTCATTGTTCAAATTTTTATCAAATCAAATGTTTTTTTGTCACATCGGCCCAATACAGGTGTTAACATTTACAGTGAAATGCTTACTTACAAGCCCTTAACACTTATTTTTCTTAACTGCATTGTTGGTTAAGTAAAAAAAATAGATAAGTAAAAAATAAAAATGACAAATAATAGCTGTTTTCAGCTACAATAGTCATTTACAATATTAACAATGTCTACACTGTATTTCTGATCAAGTTTATGTTATTTTAATGGACAAAAAAATTATGCTTTTCTTTCAAAAACAAGGACATTTCCCAATGACCCTAAACTTTTGAAAGGTAGTATACATGTAGGTAGAGTTAAAGTGAGTATGCATAGATAATAAACAGAGAGTAGCAGAAGCGTAAAAAGGGGGGGATCAATGCAAATGTTCTGTGTAGCCATTGAATTTGCTGTTCAGGAATCATGGCCCTAGACTTGGCGCTCTTGTACCGCTTGCCTTGCGGTAGCATCGAGAGCATTCTATGACTAGGGTGGCTGACAATTTGTCTTTGACAATTTTTAGGGCCTTCCCTTAAAATTGTTTGTTAATTTTCTAAGGTTTTCTGTTTGAAATGTTTAGATTTGATAGGGAAGCTGAAAGGTCAAATGTAATGTTTTAGGTTTTCTTCTGCCAAGTTTACACCTTCACTGTTACAGTGGAACGTTTTGTCCAGGAAGTTGTCTAAAAGGGATAGAATTTGTTGTTGCTTGATTGTTTTTTGGTAGGTTTTCACACTACTTTCCTTCCATCTATAGCATTTCTTAATAATTTTTAGTTCCTTTGGCTTTGATGCCTCATGATTGAGTAATGCTCTGTTCAAGTATACTGTGATTTTGCTGTGATCTGATAGGGGTGTCAGTGGGCTGACTGTGAACACTCTGAGAGACTCTGGGTTGAGGTCAGTGATAAAGTAGTCTACAGTACTACTGCCAAGAGATGAGCTATAGGTGTACCTACCATAGGAGTCCTCTCGAAGCCTACCATTGACTATCTACATACCCAGTGTGTAACAGAGCTGCAGGAGTTGTGACCTGTTTTTGTTGGTTATGTCGTAGTTGTGCCAAGAGGGGCATATGGGGGAGGGAATGCTGTCACCACCAGGTAGGTGTTTGTCCCCCTGTGTGCTGAGGGTGTCAGGTTCTTGTCCAGTTCTGGCATTTAGGTTGCCACAGACTAGTCTCTCTCTCTCCTTCTTTCTCCCTCTCTGTCCCTCCCTCTCCCTCAATCTTTCTCCCTCTCTCTGACATGCTCCATGTGGGGTGCCTGTCTGTGTGTGTGCATTCTTAATGAGGGTTTGGCTGGTAGTGTACAGAGTCCTCTGTAGGACAGCATGCTCCTGCTCTGGCCTGGCTCCCTGTCACAACACTGACCATGACTCTCTGGTGTTGTTTTTTTTGCAGGGACTATGGGGGATCCACCAAACGCAAGTCAGGTAAGACAAGTCACCCAATTTCTCTCTATATTGATCAGCACTCACATAGAAGTGCATCTACTCTGCTCCGGTCAGTTACATTGCATGGAGTCCTGTGTGTAATTTGTGTTTTCAGTGGAAGTGCGTTCTTTTTTGATTTAAGTTATTACAGTAGTGTATGACTTTGGTTGGTTATCCAGTTACCTGGAACAGGTCATGTAGCCTATGAGATGATTTTTCTAAGTCCATTTTTGACATTTGTCTGGTGTGTGTGTGTGTATCTCTGTTGGTGTTTGTGTGTGTAGGCATACATGTCTTTGTACCAAACAGGCATACAGTAACAAAACATTTATTGGGAGTCCATATCCTTTCCAGCAAAGATTGAATAGACCGTTGAAGAAAGCTCTATAACGTCACAAGTGTATACTAAGACCAACTCGGCTCACGATAACATATCAAGTCTCTGCTTAATGCACACAGCCAAATCCAACACAGCTTATTGTGATGAAAGGGTTAAGCAAACAGCGTTGGGTGGGAAGGAGCACCTGTTTGTACAGCTATGCTGTGCCTGGGTTGGGTGCTGACTGTTGGGACGGTGAGTGGGCTCAGTGCATGGGCATATGGCCTTGGGTGGGTTTATACGTAGGATTCAGAAGGGCTGGGGGCGCAGCTGTGCATCTGCAGTATGACCGTGTGTGTGCGTACTTGAGTCACCAGCATTCTACACTCCAGGTGATGTTACCAGGTGATAGTTCTGAGCAATTAACCCAAATTTCGGTTATTTTTTGTTTTATAAACAATTTACTGGAGTCCGTTCAATTATTTTAAATCCATTTAGTTTTTCTTTCTTCTGTGTGCTCGATACGCAGTTTCTCTAGAGATCACTCGGATCAAGCCTGAACTGTGCAATGTAGTAGGGAGTTGTAGTTTCTAACAGGCCAATCATTATTCTACATAGTTTTGCTTAGAGAACGTGGTAATTAACTGCAATGACCATAATCCATTGCGCACCCACCTACTTGTCCGGTCTGTGTGGAGCAGACACAGAGACGGAGAGAAGAGAAAACGCATGATCTAGAGGAATAGAAAGCAGTTGCCTGGCAAGGTATCTCTACCTGAAAGTGGTCACCAACCGGTCAATCGCGATCGACTAGTCGATCTCCAAGGCATTCATAGTCGATCACCAAACATTTCTGTAAAAAACAACAACGGTAAAGCCTTGCGTTTCTTCGTTCAGTGCTGTTGGCGGTAGGCACACTTGATTCTGCAGCCTTAATGCTGGGAAGGCTAAGTGTTCCCTTTTTTAAAACATTTAATGTGTCTGATGGTAGAACTCTGCATACCCGGCAGGCCCAGAGAGCAAATCAGGTGCACCTATAGGCCTACCCCTGGTCAATCAGATAGCGCAGATCACAGTGTCTGCAGTTTCCTCGAGACATAAAAAATGTAGGCTGTATGATTTCAAAACTTTTAAAACCATGACTATAGAGAGACTCAATGAATACAGCAAGCAGCTGCTGTTTTTACAAGTAAGTTCATGTTTAAGTTGTTAATCAGCACTGTCAACACTTTGTTCAACACTTTTATAAGCCATAAAATGCACGTTCTCCCTACGTCCACTCGCGCAACAACAAGCACTAAAGCTACAGTGAATGAGTATAGCAGTGTCATGCACCAATTCAGAGAAAGTGAAATATTCCTTGATATTAGAAAAGACACAAGCCGCTGATAATAATAACGCAAACTTATCGAAGCAGCAGAGGGAGCACCCCGCTATCCACATCGACAGGACAGTAGTGGAGAGGGTAGTAAGTTTTAAGTTCCTCGGCGTACACATCACGGACAAACTGAATTGGTCCACCCACACAGACAGCGTTGTGAAGAAGGCGCAGTAGCTGAAGAAATTCGGCTTGTCACCAAAAGCACTCACAAACTTCTACAGATGCACAATCGAGGGCATCCTGTCGGGCTGTATCACCGCCTGGTACGGCAACTGCTCCGACCACAACCGTAAGGCTCTCCAGAGGGTAGTGAGGTCTGCACAATGCATCACCGGGGGCAAACTACCTGCCCTCCAGGACACCTACATCACCCGATGTCACAGGAAGGCCATAAAGATTATCAAGGACAATACCACCCGAGCCACTGCCTGTTCACCCCGCTATCATCCAGAAGGCGAGGTCAGTACAGGTGCATCAAAGCAGGGACCGAGAGACTGAAAAACAGCTTCTATCTCAAGGCCATCAGACTGTTAAACAGCCACCACTAACATTGAGTGGCTGGTGCCAACATACTGACTCAACTCCAGCTCACTTCAATAATGGAAATTGATGGAAATTGATGGAAAAAATGTATCACTAGCCACTTTAAACAATGCCACTTAATATAATGTTTACATTCCCTACATTACTCATCTCATATGTATATACTGTACTCTATATCATCTACCGAATCTTGCCATCTTTATGTAATACATGTATCACTAGCCACTTTAAACTATGCCACTTTTATGTTTACATACCTTACATCACTCATCTCATATGTATATATTGTACTCGATACCATCTACTGCATCTTGCCTATGCCATTCTGAACCATCACTCATTCATATATCTTTATGTACATATTCTTTATCCCTTTACACTTGTGTGTGTATAAGGTAGTAGTTGTGGAATTGTTAGGTTAGATTACTCGTTGGTTATTACTGCATTGTCGGAACTAGAAGCACAAGCATTTTGCTACACTCGCATTAACATCTGCTAACCATGTGTATGTGACAAATAACATTTTATTTTATTTGCTATACTCATTCATTGCAGCTGCAGTGCTGGTTGTAGTGTGAGTGGAAGTAGGGAGAACGCACATTTTATGGCTTATAAACTCAGCAAAAAAAGAAACATCCTCTCAATGTCAACTGCGTTTATTTTCAGCAAACTTAACATGTGTAAATATTTGAATGAACATAACAAGATTCAACAACTGAGACATAAACTGAACAAGTTCCACAGACATGTGTCTAACAGAAATGGAATAATGTGTCCCTTAACAAAGGGGGGGTCAAAATCACAGTCAGTACCTGGTGTGGCCACCAGCTGCATTAAGTACGGCAGTGCATCTCCTCCTCATGGACTGCACCAGATTTGCCCGTTCTTGCTATCAGATGTTACCCCACTCTTCCACCAAGGCACCTGCAAGTTCCCAGACATTTCTGTGGGGAATGGCCCTAGCCCTCACCCTCCGATCCAACAGGTCCCAGACGTGTTCAATGGGATTGAGATCCGGGCTCTTCGCTGGCCATGGCAGAACAGAGACATTCCTGTCTTGCAGGAAATCACGCACAGCACGAGCAGTATGGCTGGTGGCATTGTCATGCTGGAGGGTCATGTCAGGATGAGCCTGCAGGAAGGGTACCCCCTGAGGGAGGAGGATGTTTTCCCTGTAACACACATCGTTGAGATTGCCTGCAATGACAACAAGATCAGTCCGATGGTGCTGTGACACACTGCCCCAGACCATGACGGACTCTCCACCTCACTAGATTCCGCTCCAGAGTACAGGCCTCGGTGTAACGCGTATTCCTTCAACGATAAACGCGAATCCGACCATCACCCCTGGTGAGACACAACCACGACTTGTCAGTGAAGAGCACTTTTTGCCAGTCCTGTCTGGTCCAGCGACGGTGGGTTTGTTCCCATAGGCGACGTTGTTGACGGTGATGTCTGGTGAGGACCTGCCTTACAACAAGCCTACAAGCCCTCAGTCCAGCTTCTCTCAGCCTATTGCGGACATTCTGAGCACTGATGGAGGGATTGTGCATTCCTGGTGTAACTCGGGCAGTTGTTGATGTCATCCTGTACCTGTCCCGCAGGTGTGATGTTCGGATGTACCAATCCTGTGCAGGTGTTGTTACACGTGGTCTGCCACTGCGAGGACAATCAGCTATCCGTCCTGTCTCTCTGTAGCGCTGTCTTAGGCGTCTCACAGTACGGACATTGCAATTTATTGCCCTGGCCACATCTGCAGTCCTCATGCCTCCTTGCAGCATGCCTAAGGCACATTCACGCAGATGAGCAGGGACCCTGGGCATCTTTCTTTTGGTGTTTTTCAGAGTTAGTAAAAAGGCTTCTTTAGTGTCCTAAGTTTTCATAACTGTGACCTTAATTGCCTACCATCTTTAAGCTTTTAGTGTCTTAAAGACCGTTCCACAGGTGCATGTATATTAATTGTTTATGGTTCATTGAACAAGCATGGGAAACAGTGTTTAAACCCTTTACAATGAAGATCTGTGAAGTTGGATTTTTCAGCTGTTCTAACATAGTTTCTAATGATCAATTAATCTTTTAAAATTATAAACTTGGATTAGCTAACACAGTGTGCCATTGGAACACAGGAGTGATGGTTGCTGATATTGGGCCCTTATACGCCTATGCAGATATTCCATTACAAATCAGCCGTTTCCAGCTACAATAGTCATTTACAACATTAACAATGTCTACACTGTATTTCTGATCAATTTGATGTTTTTTTAATGGACATAAAATTAGCTTTTCTTTCAATGACAAGGACATTTCTAAGTGACCCCAAACTTTTGAACGGTAGTGTATGTACTAGGCGGTGTCAGAGGAAGGCCCAAAAAATTGTCAAAGACTCCTGTTACCCAAGTCATAGACTCTTCTCTCTGCTACCTCACACAAGCGGTACCAGAGCGCCAAGTCTAGGACCAAAAGGCTCCTTAAAAGCTTCTACCTCCAAGCCATATGACTACTGAGCAACTAAACAAATTAAGTGGTCCTCTTTTTGTTTTTACATTGCTGCTACTCGCTGTTTATTATCTATGCACTCACTTTACAAATGACCTTGATTAACCTGTACCCCCGCACATTGACTCGGTATTGGTACCCCCTGTATATTGCCTCGTTATTGTTATGTCACTTTCTTGTGTTACCTTGTGATTGATTTGCATTTTTAAAACTCTTTTTTTTTAACTGCATTTCTTGAACTGCATTGTTGGTTAGGGGCTTGTAAGTAAGCATTTCATCCTAAGGTCTTTGATTTGACCACTGATCTAAGTGATTGCTATTCAGCAGTCTTAAAAGTATGCCTTATTTACTTTGAAGAATTACTAAAATAGTAATTTTGTCAGATTGCCTAGGCAGGAGATCTAAAGAGATGAGATGATGACTTGGAATAAAAAAAATGTCATATAATAAACAAATGTAAGATACACAACATCTGAAATATTTTATGAAAGTAAAGTAATGAAAATAATGGATGGTAAATAAGTGATAAGCAGTAGTGTGTAGTCATTACCATCATGGAATTTGTATTAATTGTTTTATTTTCTGTTACAGCATTCAACTCACAATGTCTTTAAAAATTATCAAAACCTGGGGGAATAAAAATGTGGTAACCAAATCCGAACCAACCTCAAGAAGCACAAATTGCTCACTACTACCAGGTGAAAAAAATAGAAGATTCAACAATTCATGAAGTTGCCATAAATTTGACTATAATTATTTGAATAGTACATTATACCTGAAGCCTTCAAAATCAACTCTGGACCTCCAAGCCATTTCCACTGCATTTTTTTGTTTCCCTCTGATCAGGGACTGATTTAGACCTGGTACACCAGGTGTGTGTAATTAATTATCAGGTAGAACAGAAAACCAGCATTCTCCAGAGTTGAATACCCTTGACCTACGGTATTATGCATTAAATAGTACAGCTGAATTACACATTCCTGGCAACCTAATGAAGTTGCCACCAAATGAAATGAGACTCCAACCTCATTTTATTCTACACTCTATGGTATTGTGCCTTTACGTAACAGTGAATTCCATTGACATAAGGAAATGGAAAGCTAGATTTTTTCAGGCGTGTGTCTCTGTCGTAGCCTACGTTCAGACTGTGCAAGATATTGCATTTCTTCCAGGAATCGGAGGCTGGAATAATAGCTTATCCACAGTTGTAAAAGTTGCTCTTCCGATACATTTTGAATAGTTACAGTAGACAAACAATGATTCATTAATGAAATGGTCCTATTTTATTGTCTCTTGTAATAGTAAACATAATTTTCCATCTTTTAAATTAAGACGGAAAGCCTTGGAGGAATCTCTCAAGATGCTGATATTTTGCCGCACGACTCTAGTCTAATCAAGGCTTCTATAGCTTAGCCTTACTGGACATCTCGTTTTTAAATCTTCCTCCGGCACACCAAGAAACAGAGTTAACTGCACTGAGATATTGGTATTACTTTATTAAACCAGAACAGCAAAGAGACTGTGCAAGTCTGTGGTGAATTTTTGCTGTAGCTGCAGCTTAAGGTCCCCATAATTACATGTTGTTGGTCTCTCCTAAGAGTTTAGAGTTAGGGTTAACAGGAAAATGTGCCCTAACAGGAAAATGTTGCCCCAGGCCACAAAACTGCTGGTGGTTACTGCATGGTTTAGCCAGACTGGTTCCCACTGTTTACCTGGCATGGACATTCTGCAGAAATCACAGGCTATCTGAACAGCTCTGTCTTATACTCTGACGTAGACAATCAGTCATTCATAGCATCGTCATGATGACTGCCCCATTCTCTCGCTCTCTCTCTGTGTGGTTTGTCATTCCCTCATACACTCGCCAGCTATCTTGAATTTCTTCAATGTTTATTCAGTGTTCAAAAGTTTCAAGTTCCGTTATTTATTATGGACTGGTGAAATTGCCCATAGGTGAACCGCTGGGTCCCTGATTAGGAGCAAAAAAGGATTTACTCCATAGATTATGACATTAAGATAAAGAAAAGATGTCCCTGAAAACCACTATTGAGTTACGAATAAATGATTTGCTCCTTCATGTGGTTTCGGTAAGGTTTTGGCCTGTATCTCAGTAATTATTCTCCAACTGTGTCCTCCCTTACAATCAAATCAAGGGCCCTATGGGGTTCTCAGTTGGATGATTTCCACTCCCTGTTGAGTCCACTTCATTCTGTAGATCTGTTGCTCTCTATGGGTCAAAACAGGACATACAGTACCTTACTAGTTCTCCAGGTATATATAGCTTAGCACTGTTTACAGTACGTCTCTTTCTGTCTATTGTTCTCTTCACTTGTTCTCTTCACTAACTTCACAGACAGCATACAGTACAGCCTGGGTGGCTGCCTAAGCATGTGTGGTTTGGTCAACTCCTCATGGGCACAGCACAACTAGACTTGAGACAAGCACATAGAGTAGTGCTATTGATAGACAATATGAGGTTACTCATGAAGTAAGACCTGAATGTTTTCGCTAAATCTGCTGTGTCTCCAAGGAAAATGGTTTGGAAGTTAACACACTGTTAATACACTGTTAACACACTGTTTGGAAACTGTTTTGAAGTAACTATGACAGAGAACAGTTCAGGCTGAAACCCTATTTACTAAAAGAAAACTTAACTTAAACTTGTACAACTGAGCACAAGTGAATAAAATGAGCTGTTTGTCTGAGCAGCTTTACTGTGTTAGGATAACAGGACTGAGTAGAACGAGTAGGAGAGGGGGAGCGTGAGAGAGAATGAGAGCGAGAATGAGAGTTTGGGAGGGAGAGAGTGTAAGAGCGCTTGGGGGCTCTGCATGTGAGGAGAGTAGGTTTACGTGGCAAGTGTTACGCACGGACCGGGGGTGTGTGCGCAGCCATGCTGGCTTTATCTGAGCTGGGGGGCTCAGGGGCATATAGGGAGTGGAATTGTATGTGACGGGTGGTAGGGTGGGGTGGGAGGAGTATCAGGGGGAGTATCGGGGTGTGTGTGTGAAAGGTCAAGGGGCGCACGGGTAAGAGGCCAGCTAGCCGTGTGTGTGTGTGTGCGCGTGTGTGTATGTGTGTACGAAGGTGTGTGTGTGTGAAGGGGAACTGACAAAGAGTTCCTGCACAAGGCTAAAATCTCTATGACGAATGTGTGCTTCTCTACCACATAAACAACTGTGGGCTGTTTCAGCAATCACACTCCCCTTACTTGATAAGCCATTGCATACTGAGCTTTTTGACTCATGCTGCCTCCCAGACACAGGACTTTTATTGTACATGCTGCAAGTCCAATACCATCTGAAAGATTGAATTAACTGAATCTCACTCGAGTGAAACTACCATTTTTATAATGACATTTTTACGGGTTAGACAATGCGAGGCAAACATTTGCACCATTCTTATGTTTTTCTATAAAGATACTGTATGGATATTTGGCTGAACTAACTCTAAAATACACACAGCAGTAGCAGAACTGCATTATAAACAGGCAAGTCTCTTAAACCACAAAGTCTGTGTGTGCACTGACAGTTTGTGACTTTTTGCCGAAGTAGCTAACACCATCATGAGTTCTAGAGCCAAGCCAGTGACCATTGTCACCTCTGCCTCAACAAGGAACCAACCCCTCCTAAGCCTGTAGGCAGCTAGCTGGAGCACTTGTGAAAAGCAATCGAGTCTTCATCTCATAATACCCAGTGTGTGCCAGAAAATACATGTTAGGAAACCAACAGACACAAAATAAGACAAAAAGGCTGCCTGATGATTTTCAATGCTAAACAGCTGTTGAGTGTCAATATGTGGCAAGAACACATGACACTCCAGTTGTCTGATGAATCAATAACAATCAATAAAGACTTTATAACGTAGATGCAATCTGCGAATTGTATATTGAGACGTTTATGTTGGAGTCAATAGATTGTTTGCCAATGCTGCTTTGAGATCCTTTGAATGTTTGAGTTTTGTGTTTCTCAACTCGTGCTGTGGTACAAGAACATTCATAACTGTTCTATAACACCTCAAATTAATGTCACTTTATTGAAGGTTTCTGTGCACACTCTATAAGGGCATTTGACATGGTTATGATGCCCATCATTCCATTTAATGTAATAATGTGACACAGATGTTGGTAAATTACATAACACCCTGTTTATATCATCTGGTATGTATAGATTGCTAAATAGCATGTAATAACATATGACATTAGTTGTCATTCAGGCTCTGTTATAGCAGCTGTTATTAACAGTTGACATTAAAGCATATGTCAACAGGATCAACAGTCATCTATAACACCCGTTATAACTAGTTTTATAACATCTTATGCCATTACTCATAACAATATAAAACTCCTTATGTCACTTTATGACTAATGTTATGTGTTATAGCTGTTATAAGGGCTTTATGAATGCATACATAAGGACACCTACAATCGTGTTACTACATAGGTTTATGTCCTTATACAATGTCTGATTTTGAATATGAGCTGCTCAATATGGTTAGAACCCCATGTGCAGTTTATTTCCCTTTATGCAGGGTTTTATTTATTTGTTGTCTGACGGTACACATTCCACATCCTTTTTAGAGATAGTTTTAACAAAGTGACTCAGTGAAAGCATCTGTAAACTGCATTGAACAACCGCTCAGTATCCCCTTCTTATCCACCCACACAACTGCAGCTGGCGGTCCAAAGACCAGATTGAGATCTACTCCATCTCTCTGCTAAATCAGCTTCAGTGAAATCAAAAGGTCCTCATCATGCCAGTGTCACACCAGCCCCCCCTCTAACCAGACCCAGAGTAAGATCAGGAACCCCGACAACAAAGGAGGATAAATCCTCTGACCCAAACCAACAGCCTTCCCAATTCCCAACCTCCCCTGTTTCCTCCCCAAGATGCATTCTTGCAACGCTCCCAACTTTCGTCCTGTTTTGGACAGGACCAATAATGGGATTGGGAAGGAGGGAGAGCAGGGCTGGGAGCAGGAAGTGCAAGTATAAATCTGAGTGAGGTGAGATGTAAACAGAGAGTGTCTAACAGGGCTATTTCAAAAGTCTGGTGTCAAATATAAAATTTGAAGGGTTATAGATACAGTGCATTGCGAAAGTATGGTACTTTGGTACCTTTTGCCACATTTCAGGCTTCAAACATAAAGATATAGATATACAAACATAAAGATATAAAACTGTATTTTTTTGTGAAGAATCAACAACAAGTGGGACACAATCATGAAGTGGAACGACATTTATTGGATATTTCAAACTTTTTTAACAAATCAAAAACTGAAAAATTGGGCGTGCAAAATTATTCAGCCCCTTTACTTTCAGTGCAGCAAACTCTCTCCAGAAGTTCAGTGAGGATCTCTGAATGATCCAATGTTGACCTAAATGACTAATGATGATAAATACAATCCACCTGTGTGTAATCAAGTCTCCGTATAAATCCACCTGCACTGTGATAGTCTCAGAGATCCGTTAAAAGCGCAGAGAGCATAATGAAGAACAAGGAACACACCAGGCAGGTCCGAGATACTGTTGTGAAGAAGTTTAAAGCCGGATTTGGATACAAAAAGATTTCCCAAGCTTTAAACATCCCAAGGAGCACTGTGCAAGCGATAATATTGAAATGGAAGGAGTATCAGACCACTGCAAATCTACCAAGACCTGGCCGTCCCTCTACACTTTCAGCTCATACAAGGAGAAGACTGATTAGAGATGCCGCCAAGAGGCCCATGATCACTCTGGATGAACTGCAGAGATCTACAGCTGAGGTGGGAGACTCTGTCCATAGGACAACAATCAGTCGTATATTGCACAAATCTGGCCTTCATGGAAGAGTGGCAAGAAGAAAGCCATTTCTTAAAGATATCCATAAAAAGTGTAGTTTAAAGTTTGCCACAAGCCACCTGGGAGACACACCAAACATGTGGAAGAAGGTGCTCTGGTCAGATGAAACCAAAATTGAACTTTTTGGCAACAATGCAAAACGTTATGTTTGACGTAAAAGCAACACAGCTCATCACCCTGAACACACCATCCCCACTGTCAAACATGGTGGTGGCAGCATCATGGTTTGGGCCTGCTTTTCTTCAGCAGGGACAGGGAAGATGGTTAAAATTGATGGGAAGATGAATGGAGCCAAATACAGGACCATTCTGGAAGTAAACCTGATGTAGTCTGCAAAAGACCTGAGACTGGGACGGAGATTTGTCTTCCAACAAGACAATGATCCAAAACATAAAGCAAAATCTACAATGGAATGGTTCAAAAATAAACATATCCAGGTGTTAGAATGGCCAAGTCAAAGTCCAGACCTGAATCCAATCGAGAATCTGTGGAAAGAACTGAAAACTGCTGTTCACAAATGCTCTCCATCCAACCTCACTGAGCTCGAGCTGTTTTGCAAGGAGGAATGGGAAAATTTCAGTCTCTCGATGTGCAAAACTGATGGAGACATACCCCAAGCGACTTACAGCTGTAATCGCAGCAAAAGGTGGCGCTACAAAGTATTAACTTAAGGGGGCTGAATAATTTTGCACGCCCAATTTTTCAGTGTTTGATTTGTTAAAAAAGTTTGAAATATCCTATAAATGTCGTTCCACTTCATGATTGTGTCCTACTTGTTGTTGATTCTTCACAAAAAAATACAGTTTTATATCTTTTATGTTTGAAGCCTGAAATGTGGCAAAAGGTCGCAAAGTTCAAAGGGGCCGAATACTTTCGCAATGCACTGTATGTGCTGTGTATATGGGGCGATGCCCGCAGGCATCCTAGGAGGCAGGCAGGCACACACGCACGTAAACACAGTAGTCTAGACACTAAAGTTGTTGATATTCTGAGATTCCAGGAAGGGTGGGGGAACTGATATCAATCATATGTGCTAAAAGCAGGATTTCTCTCCTAACAGGCTCAGTTTGTTAACACTATTGTGGCCACTACTTGAAGCACACTAACCCATCCTCCTCCAATCGATCAAATTGATTTAATCTACTGCATCTAATTTAATGCCCTCAGATGATGGAGTTGGAATACATAACTACTGTAAATCACATGTGCTTACTAAAGCTACAGAGTTTGGAGACAGAGTAGAAGGAAGTATTATGGTATGAAGCATATTTCACCCAACATACAATTTCATATTAATCTACATTTCTCTTTGTGGAATGTTACACAGGTTAGAGTTAAAAAATAATTTCATTGGTATCCAGATGAAGACCTTATTTTAGCTCTACCCTACAACGTCTTAGGCTTTCCCTCCTAATATTTCTCACCTTAGTGACCCTTGTTCTAGCCTGTTCTTCCTGCTGATGCAAAACATTTCATTTCCTGAAAGGGGCTGAAATATTAGATTTTGTTTTTGGGACCTACTGAGTGTGTTGACACAGTCTTTACTCATTCGCATAGCGCATGAGCGCCCTGCCCAACAAGAGAAGCAGCACGTTTCAAAAACATCACTTCACGTCGTTTTGCGTCGATTCCTGTTTTATCAGATCACACCCTGTTGAGTTTTTTAAATATCTATTTTTATTTTTAATTAATTTGTTAGGCCCGAGGGGGTGTAGTATATGGCTAACATACCACAGCTAAGGGCTGTTCTTAAGCACGACACAATGCGGAGTGCCTGCATACAGCCCTTAGCCGTGGTATATTGACCATATATCACCAACCCCATAAGTGCCTTATTGCTATTATAGACTGTTTACCAATGTAATTACAGCAGTAAAAATAACTTTTGTCATACCCGTGGCACACGGTCTGAAATACAACGGCTGTCAGCCAATCAGCATTCAGGGCTCGAACCACCCAGTTTATATATAGATATACACTTTTAGTCGGAAGTTTACATACACTTAGGTTGGAGTCATTAAAATTTGTTTTTTTTCAACCACTCCACAAATTTCTTGTTAAGAAACTAGTTTTGGCAAGTCGGTTAGGACATCTACTTTGTGCATGACACAAGTCATTTTTCCAACAATTGTTGTACAGACAGATTATTTCACTTATAATTCACTGTATCACAATTCCAGTTGTTCAGAAGTTTATATACACTAAGTTTACTGTGCCTTTAAACAGCTTGTGGAATTCCAGAAAAAGATGTCATGGCTTTAGAAGCTTCTGATAGGCTAATTGACATGATTTGAGTCAATTGGAGATGTACCTTTGGGATGTATTTCAAGGCGACATCATGGGAACATCAAAAGAAATCAGCAAAGACCTCAGAAAAAAATGTAGACCTCCACAAGTCTGCTTCATCCTTGGGAGCAATTTCCAAATGCCTGAAGGTACCACGTTCATCTGTACAAAAAATAGTACGCAAGTATAAACATCATAGGACCACGCAGCCGTCATACCGCTCAGGAAGGAAACACGTTCTGTCTCCTAGAGATTAACGTACTTTGGTGTGAAATGTGCAAATCAATCCCAGAACAATAGCAAAGGAAGAAGATGCAGGAGGAAACAGGTAGAAAAGTATTTTATATTTAGAGTAAAACGAGTCCTATATCGACATAACCTGAAAGGCCGCTCAGCGAGGAAGAAGCCACTGCTCCAAAACCACAAATCAAAAACCACAAAAAAACCACAAAACAAAAACCACAAAAAGCCAGACTACGGTTTGCAACTGCAAATGGGGTCAAAGATCGTACTTTTTGGAAAAATGTCTGTTTGGTCATAATGACCATTGTTACGTTTGGAGGAAAAAGGGGGAGGCTTGCAAGCTGAAGAACACCATCCCATCCGTGAAGCACGGGGGTGGCCACATCATGTTGTGAGGGTGCTTTGCTGCAGGAGGGACTGGTGCACTTCAAAAAATAGATGGTATCATGAGGTAGGAAAATTATGTGGATATATTTAAGCAACATCTCAAGACATCAGTTAAAGCTTGGTCGCAAATGGTTCTTCCAAATGGACAATGACCCGAAGCAGACTTCCAAGGTTGTGGCAAAATGGCTTAAGGACAACAAAGTCAAAGTATTGGAGTGGCCATGACAAAGCCCTGACCTCAGTCCTAAAGAGAAATTGTGGGCAGAACTGAAAAAGCATGTGCGAGCAAGGAGGCCTACAAACCTCACTCAGTTACACCAGCTCTGTCAGGAGGAATGGGCCAAATTCACCCAATTTGTTGTGGGAAGCTTGTGGAAGCCTACATATTTGACCCAAGTTAAACTATTTAAAGGCAATGCTACCATATACTAATTGAGTGTATGTAAACTTCTGACCCACTGGGCATGTGATGAAAGAAATAAAAGCTGAAATAAATCATTCTCTCAACTATTATTCTGACATTTCACATTCTTAAAATAAAGTGGTGATCTTAACTGACTAAGACGGAGAATTTTACTAGGATTAAATGTCAAGAATTGTGAAAAACTGAGTTTAGATGTAGTTGGCTAAGGTGTATGTAAACTTCCGACTTCAACTGTATATAGATTTTATTTTTTTATTTAACCTTTTATTTGTTGTCTGGTAGGCTTTTGAGAACAATTTCTCATTCACAATTGCGACCTGGCCAAGATAAAGCAAAGCAGTGTGACACAAACTGTCATGCCCTGACCTTAGAGAGCCGTTTTATTTCTCTATTTGATTAGGTCAGGGTGTGATGTGGGGTGGGCAGCTGTCTATCTTTGTCTCTGATTGGGAACCATACTTAGGTAGCCCTTTTCCCTCCTTTCTTTGTGGGAAGTTAACTTTGTTTGTGGCACATAGCCCTTAAGCTTCACGGTTGTTTTGTATTGTTTTTGTCGGCGTCATTTCTAAATAAAAGGAATATGTACGCTTACCACGCTGTGCTTTGGTCCTCTTCATTCGATGGCCGTGACACAAACAACAACACAGAGTTACACATGGAATAAACAAACACAGTCAATAACACAATAGGAAAAAGTCTATACATTGTGTGCAAATGAGGTAAGATAAGGGAGGTAATAAATAGGCCATAGTGATTAAATAATTACAATTTAGCAATTAAACACTGGAGTGATAAATGTGCAGAAGATGAATGTGCAGGTAGAGATACTGGGGTGCAAAGGAGCAAAGAAAAATAATAACAGTATGGGGATGAGGTAGTTGGATGGGCTATTTACAGATGGGCTATGGACAGGTGCAGTGATCTTTGAGCTGCTCTGACAGCTGGTGCTTAAAGTTAGTGAGGGTGATATGAGTCTCCAGCTTCAGTGATTTTTGCAATTAGTTCCAGTCATTGACAGCAGAGAACTGGAAGGAAAGGCGGCCAAAAGAGGAATTGGCTTTGGGGGTGACCAGTGAAATATACCTGCTGGAGCGCGTGCTACGGGTGGGTGCTTCTATGGTGACCAGTAAGCTGAGATAAGGCGGGGCTTTACCTAGCAAAGACTTTTATAGATGACCTGGAGCCAGTGGGTTTGGCGACAAATATGAAGCGAGGGCCAGCCAACGAGAGCATACAGGTCGCAGTGGTGGTAGTATATGGGGATTTGGTGACAAAACAGATGGCACTGTGATAGACTGCATCACATTTGCTGAGTAGAGTGTTGGAGGCTATTTTGTAAATGAAGTCGAGGATCGGTAGGATAGTCAGTTTTACGAGGGTATGTTTGGCAGCTGGATGCTTTGTTACGAAATAGGAAGCCGATTTCTAGATTTAATTTTGGATTGGAGATGCTTAATGTGAGTCTGGAAGGAGAGTTTACAGTATAACCAGGCAATAACCCTCCGATTTGACACACTGAACTCAGTGTGGGCAGTCATTTGAGAAACCAAGGCTGTTGAGTCTGCCAATAAGAATGTGGTGATTGACAGAGTCAAAAGCCTTGGCCAGGTCTATGAATACAGCTGCACAGTATTTTATCTTATTGATGGGGGTTATGATATCTTTTAGGACCTTGAGTGTGGCTGAGGTGCACCCATGACCAGCTTGGAAACAGGATTGCATGGCGGAGAAGGTACGTTGGGATTTGAAATGGTCGGTGATCTGTTTGTTAACTTGGCTTTCGAAGACCTTAGAAAGGCAGGGTAGGATAGATATGGGTCTAGAGTGTCAACCCCTTTGAAGAGGGGGATGACCGCGGCAGCTTTCCAATCTTTTTGGATCTCAGACGATACGAACGAGAGGTCCAGATTGTCTAGTCCTGCTGATTTGTAGGGGTCCAGATTTTGGAGCTCTTTCAGAACATCAGCTATCTGGATTTGGGTGAAGGAGAAATAGGGGAGGATTGGGCAGGTTGCTGTGGGGGGTGCAGTTATGTTGACCAGGGTAGGGGTTGCCAGGTGGAAAGCCTGGCCAGCCGTAGAAAAATGCTTTTTGAAATTCTCAATTATCGTGGATTTATCGGTGTTGACAGTGTTTCTTATTTACCATGGACTTTACAGTGTCCCAGAACGTTTTTGAGTTTGTGGTGCAGGATGCAAATTTCTGTTTGAAAAAGCTAGCCTTTGCTTTCCTTACTGCCTGTGTATATTGGTTCCTAACTTCCCTGAAAAGTTGCATATCGCGGGGGCTATTCGGTGCTAATGCAGTACGCCACAGGATGTTTTTGTGCTGGTCAAGGGCAATCAGGTCTGAAGTGAACCATGGGCTATATCTGTTCCTGGTTCTACATTTTTTGAATGGGGCATGCTTATTTAAGATTGTGAGGATAGCACGTTTAAAGAATAACCAGGCATCTTCTACTGACGGAATGAGGTCAGTATCCTTCCAGGATACCTGGGCCAGGTTGATTAGAAAGGCCTGCTCACTGAAGTGTTTTAGGGAGCGTTTGACAGTGATGAGGGGTGGTCGTTTGACCACAGACCTATAACGGACGCTAGGAATGAGGCAGTGATCGCTGAGATCCTGGTTGAAGACAGCAAAGGTGAATTTGGAGTGCAAGTTGGTTAGAATGATATATATGAGGGTGCCTGTGTTTACGAATTTGGGGTTGTACCTGGTAGGTTCATTGATAATTTGTGTGAGATTAAAGGCATCAAGCTTAGATTGTAGGATGGCCGGGGTGTTAAGCATGTCCCAGTTTAGGTCACCTAACAGCACGAGCTCTGAAGATAGATGGGGGCAATCAATTCACATATGGTGTCCAGGGCACAGCTGGGGTCAGAAAGTGGTCTATAGCAAGCGGCAACGGTGAGAGACTTGTTTCTGGAAAGGTGGATTTTTAAAAGTAGAAGCTCAATTTGTTCGGGCACAGACCTGGATAGTAAGACAGAACTCTGCAGGCTATCTCTGCAGTAGATTGAAACTCTGCCCCCTTTGGCAGTTCTATCTTGTCGGAAAATGTTATAGTTAGGGATGGAAATTTCAGGGTGGCCTTCCTAAGCCAGGATTCAGACATGACTTGGACATCTGGGTTGGCACAGTGTGCTAAAGCAGTGAATAAAACAAACTCAGAGAGGAGGCTTCTAATGTTAACATGCATGAAACCAAGGCTTTTACGGTTACAGAAGTCAACAAATGAGAGCGCCTGGGGAATGGGAGTAGAGCTAGGCACTGCAGGGCCTGGATTAACCTCTACATCACCAGAGGAGCAGAGAAGGAGTAGGGTAAGGGTATGGCTAACGGCTGTAAGACTGGTCATCTAGTACGTACGGAACAGAGAGTAAAAGGAGCAGGATTCTGGGTGCGGTAGAATAGATTCAATGCATAATGTACAGACAAAGGTATGGTAGGATGGGAGTACAGTGGAGGTAAACCTAGGCATTGAGTGACGATGAGAGAGGTATTGTCTCTAGAGACATCAATTAAACCAGGTGAGGTCACCGCATGGGTGGGAGGTGGGACAAGAGGGTTAGCTGAGGCGTATTGAGCAGGGCCGGAGGCTCTACAGTGAAATACGACAACAATCACTAACCAAAACAGCAATGGACAAGGCATATTCACATTAGAGAGAGGCATGCATAGCCGAGTGATCATAGGGTCCAGTGAGTAGCTGGGCGGGCTGGAGACACGGCGATTCAGGCAACTAACGGGCGTAGAAGATATATATAGATCTATATATACAGTGCCTTGCAAAAGTATTCATCCCCTTGGTGTTTTCCCTATTTTTTTTGCATTACAACCTGTAATTTTAAATGGATTTTTATTTGGATTTCATGTAATGGACATACACAAAATAGTCCAAAAGGTGAAGTGAAATGAAAAAAATAACCTGTTTCATTTTTTTTAAATATAAAATAAAAACGGAAAAGTGGTGTGTGCATATGTATTCACCCCCTTTGCTATGAAGCCCCTAAATAACATGTATTGCAACCAATTACCTTCGGAAGTCACATAATTAGTTAAATAAAGTCAACCTGTGTGCAATCTAAGTGTCACATGATCTCAGTATATATACATCTGTTCTGAAAGGTCCCAGAGTCTGCAATACCACTAAGCAAGGGGCAACACCAAGCAAGCGGCACCATGAAGACCAAGGAGCTCTCCAAACAGGTCAGGAATGAAGTGGAGAAGTAAAGATCAGGGATGGGTTATAAAAAGTATCCCAATCTGAACATCACAAGGAGCGCCATTTAAATCCATTATTAAAAAATGTAAAGAATAGGGACCACAACAAATCTGCCAAGAGAGGGCCACCCACCAAAACTCACAGACCAGGCAAGGAGGACATTAATCAGAGAGGCAACAAAGAGACCAAAGATAACCCTGAAGGAGTTGCAAAGCTCCACAGCAGAGATTTGAGGAGTATCTGTCCATAGGGACCACTTTAAGGGTACACTCCACAGAGCTGGGCTTTATGGAAGAAAAAAAAATCTAACGTGTTTGGTGTTCGCCAAAAGGCAAGTGGGACACTCCTCAAACATATTGAAGAAGGTACTCTGATCAGATGAGACTAAAATTGATATTTTTGGCCATCAAGAAAAACGCTATGTCTGGCGTAAACCAAACACCTCTCATCACCCCGAGATAACCATCCCCACAGTGAAGCATGGGGGTGGCAGAATGGAAGGAATGATGGATGGTGCTAAATACAGGGAAATTCTTGAAGGAAACCTGTTTGTCTCCCAGAGATTTGAGACTGGGACAGAGGTTCACCTTCCAGCAGAACAATGACCCTAAGCATACTGCTAAAGCAACACTCAAGCGGTTTAAGGGGAAACGTTTAAATGTCTTGGAATGGCCTAGTCAAAGCCCAGACCTCAATCCAATTGAGGTATGTGGTATGACTTAAAGATTGATGTACACCAGCGGAACACATCCAACTTGAAGGAGCTGGAGCAGTTTTCCCTTGAAGAATGGGCAAAAATCCTAGTGGCTATATGTGCCAAGCTTATAGAGACATACCCCAAGAGACTTGCAGCTGTAATTGCTGCAAAAGGTGGCTCTACAAAATATTGACCTTGGGGGGGTGAATAGGTATGCATGCTCAAGTTTTCTACTTTTTGGTTTCACAAGAAAAAATATTTTGCATCTTCAAAGTGGTAGGCATGTTGTGTAAATCAAATGATACAAACCCTGCAAAAATCTATTTTAATTACAGGTTGTAAGGCAACAAAATAGGAAAAATGCCAAGGGGGGTGAATACTTTCACAAGCCACTGTATATATTCACCAGGAAATGACATCATGAACTTGTTTCTATTTTCTTTTTTACAATATGGTGTCCAAACATTTTAAGAGATGGGATTAATCTTCCTCTGTCTTCCACCATCCTTTTTACAATTCCCGACAGGTTATTAAAATGCCTTGAGTGATCTGCACTCAAATTTTAACTAATATTAACTTTCCAATGCTTCTGCGCCCAACCTCGCGGTGAGAAAATAACTGTGTGAATAATGAAAAAGCAATGGAAACCACAAAAGGAACCACACTGGTTCAACTTCACTCATTGGCAGGGTTAGTATTTTGAATGCTATTGAAGCTGAACTCATCCGGTTGATTTATTAGTGTTTTGATGTTTCTGCTAGAATGTGAATATAATCCTAATTTACGGAAATGTTCATCTTTAGTCTGGCAGCTGTCATCAGGTCCTCTCTTTTATACTGGCAGCTTAATCCAAGCAGTATCAATCACTTCTTATCTAATCTTCTTTATTGGACTGGAATCATGCTACACTATTTTCCATTGTCTGAGATAGAGCTCTCTTTACAATGTTCCAGACACTGAGTTTACCACAGGTTGAATAATCTATTAATTTAGACGCATTTGGCTTCATCTAGTTTAACATTTTGTTTGGTATACATTTCTCTTATGTGGGACAGGAACTCCACTATTTCATTTATTTTTCACTAAATACTGTAATTGATTTCATCTAAGAGAGAAACAGTATATTGACAATGTTATTGCATTTTCTTTGTATCCTCTGTTTTAGTATCCATATACTTGAATTGTCTGTTAGCAGTTAAACTACACGTCTGTTTACTCAGGCAAGCCTTGAAGCAGCTTGGAGTTTAGGCCAAAGGATATCCTGGTTTTTCATCCAGATAACGTAGTATGTGCTGTATACTGTCTTGTTACTCTATGTGATCTGTGAATCACTTCTCTCCTCTTTTTATGACACTTTATTTATTTTATGGAACTCTGTGAATAGTCTGAGCTGTCAGTAATGTGTGAACTCCATCTCAGCAGTCTCTGATTCTAGGGTACAGCGGACATGTTAGTTCTGCTCCTAAACGGGGTTCTCTGCAGCTGGAGATGTTTTGGAGTGTTTTTAAGATTCAGTGTACGGTGGTATGTGGGTCAATTTGTTAGGAAGATTTTATTTCCTGTTTTGAAGTCATGCAACAGGTGCTTCGTTTTTGAAAATGAGAATTATCTCCAATGATCTTTCCTTTTGAAGTTTAGGTTATTATATTTTTTACAATACCTGTCTGTGCATATTAAGTGTGCTTTAGTCTTTGGTACAATCCTCTGGTTCAAACTTGCTTTATGGTATGAGATTTATAAAATAAACACCAATGCCATGCAATGCAACAGGGACTGCACAGTTTGTGTAAAAGCCAGATATATGAAATAAACCCCTGCAAAACTGCCATCACAGTGTAAGAGCAACCTCATCTATAATAGTGACACATTCTTGGATGTTTGAAGTGATAAATTTATGGTCTTGTTGAACAACATTGTCAAAATGAAGTCATTTCTGGTGCTTAGATGGTTAACCCAGAGAGGGCAGGAAAGAAGCTTTCCATTGGCTATGCTGAATGAAAGTCCTGTGTTCTAGTGTTTCATAGCAGCTGAGGCCTGGCCTCCTGAGCTCAACTCCAGCCCACTCATCTGGTTCTATTTAAGGCCTCTGGTGTCGACTCTTATGATTGGCGTACACAACCCCCCTACTCTTCCTCCAGCCCCAACGAGGAGGAGAAGGAGGCTTTTTAGCAGTGTTTATTTTCCAGGGGAAACCGTTCCTCTATCCCACTACACTGTCCCATCTATAAACTGCTGCTGCTCCTGCTCTGTCTCGCTATTGCTCTCCTCTCTTTCTCCTCTCTCTTTCTCTAACTAAACCCATCTATTCCTATTTTTTTATCTCAAGTTTGGACAATGGATGAGGCCCCCCAACATCATAGAATGGATTCTCTTCAGCTAACTGCTTGATGTTTTTGGGGGGACTTTTAGTTTTCTTTTTAGACTCTCCACTGCCCCTGGTTTTGGGCTGGTGGGGGATCCAGCTATATGGCCAGACTCTTGGGAAGATGCACTGAGCCCAGCGTGTGTTCCCATTGGCTAAGGTCTACTGACAAATTGGCCTATGGCACAGCGGGTGCCCGGCAGTCGCTCTCGCGGACCCATGCCCGGGAGTTGGCTGACAGCTTGTTTTTTCCCATCAACCCCAGGCTTGGATGGTGCGGATCCTATGCTACTGGAGCAGTACATGGTGGTGGCCAACTATGAGAAGCAGGAGCCAGCGGAAATCAGCCTGCAGGCCGGCGAACTGGTGGACGTCATCGATAAGAGCGAGAGCGGTGAGTTACCAACTTACACATGCATATGCATACACATGCACGCACTCACACACAGAGATGCACATGCATGCACACTTTCCGGCCAGCATCAACATGAGCACTTCCATTTTCACCTCTCAGTCTGGGTTTCCTGTCTTTCCCTCATCCTGATAGTTTCCCTCATGTTACCTCCTCTCCCTATCTTTCCCTCTCTCTCCCCTCCCTCTTTGTCCACAGCCTTCCAACTGTGCCTTAGCCCCATCTGGAGGCTTGCTTTGGCCTGCAGAGAGGCCTGTTTTTTTTCTCCCTTTGTTGGTTTAGGCTGGGGGCCAGAATGTTGCCTTTTGTAGGGGGAACGTCTCTCAGACTTCTTTATTAATTATCCAGCTCACTTTAATGGAAAGACATATGCCAGCTGCACAGAGTCCTGAGTCAGCTGTTTAACCTCTAAAAATTGAGTGCTAGGAGTGCTAAACCCTGCACGCACAGCCCTTAAGATCTTCAAAAAGAACTGAAAACGATTTTCATCTAGCCCTTGTTATGAGATTCATTCAATTTGGCTTTTTTCTGTAAGTGTATTTCACAATGAGGTGTGGTGGAAGTTCGCAGAGCTGCCTCTTGACTATTATGCATATTAGGCCCTCCAGAAGAAACAAAGACATGATGTACTCTTTATAAAGTGGCCTTACTTGATGATGGCCTTGCCTTACTTGAGGATGGCCTTGCCTTACTTGAGGATGGCCTTGCCTTACTTGAGGATGGCCTTGCCTTACTTGAGGATGGCCTTGCCTTACTTGAGGATGGCCTTGCCTTACTTGAGGATGGCCTTGCCTTACTTGATGATGGCCTTGCCTTACTTGAGGATGGCCTTGCCTTACTTGAGGATGGCCTTGCCTTACTTGAGGATGGCCTTGCCTTACTTGAGGATGGCCTTGCCTTACTTGAGGATGGCCTTGCCTTACTTGAGGATGGCCTTGCCTTACTTGAGGATGGCCTTGCCTTACTTGAGGATGGCTTTGCCTTACTTGAGGATGGCCTTGTCTTTCTTGAGGATGGCCTCACTTGATGATGGTCTTACTTGATATGATGTCAATGTTTACTTTTGCCGCTACACTTTGACGCAGTTAAGGCTTCTCACAAACCCTTGCACTATAACATCAAAGCACATCTCACCAATTAACTGAACCAGTTTTAGCTGATGCAGCATAAGGAAACCTGTAGTTTTACTGTCCCTTCAGCAGAATGAAATGAGAGGTTTTGTCATGTCCATCTCATGAGCCTCTAGAGAGAGAGAGACAGGCTCAGTAACAGAGGTTGACATCCTGGCTTTAATGGTGTGCCCAGACAGTAAAGCACTAATGGGACTCATGTGTTCTTCAGAGGGGAGGAGAAACGGGGATCAGAAAGCAATTGGTTTCACATTGGGTGTGAGTGAAACCCCATGCCATAGAGGCCTAAAGGAATAGAGTCAATTGGCTGCTTTGAAGTGTCTGTACCCACCCTTTGAGTTCCTCCATTTATTTTCCTGCCTTGGTCCAGTTGGATTTGAGCCCACTAGGGAGTCACTTTGAGGCAGATTTCCAAACACCTTGAAGTCCTTTTGCTCAAGGCCTTGACCTGAGTCCTTTCCTCCATAATTAGCATGGACCTTGATGGATGGTGCTGGAGACTGGCTGCAGTACATTTTGATGACTACAGGGTAAATGTGTCACTGGTTAGGGAGTTCATCCACCTGCAGGTCTAACTGAATCACTGTTTGATTCATAGGAACACAACCAATAGTGTATAGACAGTATTTGACATAAAGGACTCAAAGCACTGTAGGCTAGGGACTCCCAAGTATTAGAGGTAGCTAAAGCCAATCCACTCAGCGCACTGTGTTCAACAAAATGGTTAGCATTAGCTGAAGCCTATTTTGTTATACAGAATGTTTAGCGTTAGCTAAAGCCTGTAGTGTTCATCAAAACCGTTAGCATTTGCTGAAGCCTGTTGTGTTCAACAGAATGGTTTGCATTAGCTAAAGCCTTGACACCTCCTGGACAGCATAGGCTAAGCTGCAATGTGGGTGACATCATTCCTCAGCCCTGTGCCAATGCTAACAGTTCCAGGTGTGCGTAAAAGAGTCCATTTAGTTTATTATCCATTTCTCACAGAATAAGTTAATCTAAAGTCTCAGACTTTCAGTGGTGAACAAGTTAGTTATATGCTCTTTATGAACCCAAAGCTGCTAAAAGGTCTCCATACTTCTCTGTGGAATGATGTCAAAAAGGTTCTGCAGGTCTTTAGAGGCTTGTACATTTCTTAAAGGGTGTTTACCATTCCTCTTCTACAGAGCGCTATCATGAATAAGATGGCTTGGAATGTAATTTGTCCTTATGTCTGTGTAGTGTATGCATGGCGTAAGTGCAATTATATTGTGCTTTACTTATTACCATGTTGGTTCTCAAATTTGAACATAGAAAGCACTTTGGTAAGTAACTCTATGTACCTTCATTGTACAAGGTAAATTTAACTGTGAATTTCACTGCTACCGTATCCAAGGTTAATGCCATTGTAATGCAAAGGATTGCCCACTACACTAAAGGGAAGGCATGTTTTCTTACATTGGATTATATAATATATTTCTGACAGGGGCTTTGAATCTAGGGCAGTTCATATATGCAAGCTCCGGTTTATCAGTGTTCCATGTCCCTTTACCAGGACAAGTCAGTATTTTCCATTGCAATGGTTTGTTGATACTGTACTGCTTTTGGCCTCCAGTCGCTGTCATGGTTAATAATGATTCATGTTTTCATGAGAGGGTGTTCCTTGTTATTAGATCAGGTACCAGAGGGGTATACTACAAAGCAAGATCAATGACTTAACTAGCTAACTTATTCTGAAATATTCTGAAATAACTTTACATTTTTTAGAAAGATATGCTTGAAATTGACTCAACAACCAAAACAACATATCTAGCTGGCTAAATCATTGATCCTGGTTTGTACTATACTCCTCTGGTTAATCAACATAGCTCAGAATGGCAATGTGTGTTGTGGACGCACTCAGCTCTGATTTTATTTTTTTTTCAATTTTTTTTTTCAATTTTTTTATGTATATCATAGAATTCTTGTAAAATAATATTTAAGACAAGGAATGCTGCACTGCCAGGACACATCAAAGACAGAGAAATGGGACAAATCTATGTTTTTGATTATGTAATTTTCTCAGCGTTGCATAAAAATCAACTGCCACTTTTTAGGATACTCAAAAGAAGTGTTCCATCAGTGTTTTTATCCCTGATGCCCTTGCAGTTGCTTGCATTTGTTTGATTGCAATTCCTCTAATGGTCTATTTTCACAACTGAATTAAGTCAGAGCTTGTCAGAGAGAGACCCTAGCTTTGAAGAGTAGAGGTGTGTGGGGTGGGGAGAGAGTCAGCAGGAATATGGAAAAAGCCATTTCCTGCCAAAGTTAGTGGTTCAGAGGTTGGTTCATTATAATGGATCCTCCAGGATGCTCCTCAACATATACACTGTGTTAGAGAGATGTTAACCAGGGATAGGCTAAACTAGCACCCCACTTTTTAACCTTCACTTAACCAGGTGGGTCAATTAAGAACAATGTCGTCTTTATGGCAATTACGACCTGGCACAACAGACCCAGTGCATTTCTCTGAGGTTCAAGTGCACTTCAGTCTACTGTTGAACTTTTCTTTTTATCGAAATGTGTAGGAAAGGTAAAGAATTTCCCTCTCGAGGTATGCTGCCTGTTGTCTAGTCTACTATATACCTCAAGGGCAGCCTAGCCTTGCCCAGTCCAATCCAGATAATATCCCTCTAAATCTTTTCTGACCACTGTGCGTTTACATTGGCCTTGCTCCAAGTCTAGATCAGCTTTTTGAATTGTAATTTGCCAAATTAACTCCAGGAATGTCTGTGTCGGAGAGGGCAGCAATTCGGGTTTGTCAGCCCCTCAGGCTCTCATAGCCTCTCTGTACCACCCTGCGTGTGTTTCCGTCAATGAACCAATAACTGCGTCAGTCAGTGGTGAATTCTGGGAACACGTTGTGGGGTATTTTAGTCTGCTTAAGGGCTCTCAAATGTTAAAGCTGTGTCCCAATTCTCTTCCCCATCTCTCTTCGTTATTGATGGACCATGGATACGTTGAGGAGGAACTAGATGGCTTTCCTACGTACTGTATTACTCTCTGCTCTTAAATCCTCTCTGATACTGTAGATCAGTGTTCATGAGGGACAGGAGATGTGGATAGGAAGCTGTTGAACACCATTTGGCTACGGCCAGACGATGGACATGAACCAATGGATTCGTGAGGCGCCTCACACTTAGGAACAACCATTAAAGTTAAATAGCATTTTAGAGGGTTGGGATATCAGGCACATCTCACATGCCATCTGTGCTGTCTAGAGCCTGGGACTGCAGAAGACTTTTCTAAAGCTACGTACAGCACACCATGAGGGAATCCTTTCATATTCTAAGGTGCTGCGTGGGTTGTTCCTTAGGTCAACATTAGTTCTTATGCCGTTTTTCGCCTAGCACTCTTAACAGAACCATCGCTGGTAATTGGACCCAGTGTTTTATAAAAAAACTGAAAGTGAATGTATTGCACTTGATATATTTCCCCTCTTTGATACAGTGTTAATAACTACAGAAGCTTGAACTGAATTAGGTTTTCTCCTGCAGTGCTTTGAATTTACCAGAGGACTCCAATGAAGTTGTAGAAACATCTCAAGGATGATTAATGGAAACAGTATGGACAAATTTCAAGTCTAATAGTTATGTAAATAAGGTATTTTTATTCTTAATATATTTGCAAACATTTCTAAAAACCTGTTTTCGCTTTGTCATTATGGGTTATTGTTAGTGATGCACCAATATGACATTTTTGGCCGATACCGATATCCAATATTTTCCTTTGCGCCCCCAAAAAAAACAGATACCGATAACCGATATTTATCATTTTAGCGGCCTTTTTAAGCATTCTAGTACACTTAAATAGTTAACACACACATGGACGCAGCAGTCTAAGGCACTGCATCTAAGTGCAAGAGGCCCTGGTTCGAATCCAGGCTGTATCACATCCGGCCCTGATTGGGAGTCCCATAGGGCGGTGCACAATTGGCCCAGCGTTGTCCGGGTTTGGCCGGAGTAGGCTGTCATTGTAAATAAGAATTTTGTTCTTAATTGACTTGCCTATGTAAATAAAGGTTACACACTCACACCACACTGAACAAAAAGTTATTTTGTTGGCATTTACATATGTCCCCATTTACCAGTAAAACATAATCAAAACCTATTTATTTCACTTACCTGCTGTGCTGTTTCGTTGTTCATTTGTTAGGTCATTTCATTCTCAACCATTTTCTATGGAACGCCATTTGGTCTTTGCTATGGAACGGCGTTTGGGTCTTTGCGTGTCAAAAAATATACTATTTAACACGATCTGACGTGTCAAATAACACTTTGACGTGTCAATTAAGCTTGATGACCAATCAGGACCTGACATGACTGCACGTCACATAATAATTTAACACGTTCATAATTTTTTTTACATAGTGTAATCAATGTGTAATAACTATCACTCGTATTTCATGTCACAACGATTCGTCGATAGGTATGCTATTATGCTAGTGAAGTTGTCTCGCGCACGTACAGTGCTGGTCATAAAAAAAAGCTAGCTAGCTCATGGATGCAAACAATGTTCTTCCCCAAAAACAAAGCAAAACGACATATGTTTAAGTAACTATAGTTAGCTAGCTAACCTATAGCTAGGCGTCATCATCTAAAATAACCCTAATTTATAAGACAGTTCTTATTTGAGTAATGGTGGTCGGACCCATCTATGTGAAGCTAGCCACAATAAGGATTAGCCACAACAGTGGACATTTCGGTTTGCCTTCAAAATAAAGGTATGGCATAATTCTACTATTTTTATTAATTTGCATCACTGTCAATGACATACTTTTATTTTGAAGGCAAACCCCCAAATCCACTAGTGTGATTAATCCTTATTGTGGCTAGCTTCACAACACATATCCCGGTCCAGTCGAGCCTCACTAGCCAGATGAAGCTAACTAGCAGCTTGTAACATTCGCTTTACAACAGGGTTAAGTAGCTGACTAACTATTTATTTTAATGAACTGAAGTTCAATTTCAATAGGCGAACAAGTGGCAACCTAGCTAATAGTTTCTCACAAGGATTCCTAAATCACTGCTAAGAATAATGAAAATGACTGCAGTTTCTACTGGTCATTGTTTTCAGGCCGGTTGAATTGGTGCTAGCTAGGTACCAATCTAAAGCTAGCTACCCCAGAAGTTGCAGTCAAACAAATTATGCTTTTATTACCAACCCGGTATTGAAAACACATTGACAGTGCTACTGTATATTTTTTTACACGCAAATACCTCAACAGCGTTCCATAGTATGTATGTTGTGAAGCTAATAGCAGTGACGCTGTTACTGTGTAACTCCAATAGAGTACTTGGTAGTGTGTACCGGTGCTTGACCAGTCGGCGAAAGCCATCATCACCCACGACAGAACGGTTTCTGCAGGTGCTTCTACACGAAGGGCTATATAAATAAATGTGATTTGATTTGATTTGGTTGATTGTCAAGGGCAATGAATTCCATTATCTTTGCTTTTTTTCAGGCAGCCTAGTCATTGTGTGTAGATTGATGCGGGGGATAAAAAATATATTTAATTCGTTAGAGCCTTATTCTAATATGTAACAAAATGTGTAAAAAGTCAAGACAGAAGGCATCTCAATACTGTGTTAATTACACTGCATATCATTATAGTTTAGATGAGTGCATAATGGTATATATTCACAGTAGGAAAATCTGGAGTTGCTGGTCGTGTCCCATCTTTGTCTTGAGCACTAAATATGTTGATTACAGTAAAAAGGAGACTGGAGTGTTTAACCTAATAGTGTTTCCGGACACCAGGTACTGTAGGGGAGACCAATAGGGCTGGCCCTCCTCGACAGATCTTTTGTCCTCCCTCGGAGAAAGAGAGAGGAGCAGAGTAGTGCATACAAATAAAGCTTTATCACTTTGAAGTCTGAACCAAACATCTGTTTACTTCCTCCACTTTCTCCTTTCAAGGAAATCCATACTGTAGCAGTACCATTTTTCTTCTCACCCCCTAGAGCCACATTACGACACACATGGCTTACATAATCAGCATAGTTTTTAATGATTCATTTTCTTTGTAAACAAAACAAAGAACCCACTGGGCACACACTGGTTGAATCAGTTGTTTCAACATAATTTGGCAATGTAATGTGATGTGGAATCAATGTGGAAAATACATTTGATTTGAAAAAGTAATCAACCAGTACTGTTTTCATAACATTTGAACCAATGTTGTAAACATTGAAATTAGAGTAAAACTTAAACTTAAATACAGTGGACCAAACCTAGCACTGTTGCAGTTCTTGACACAAACCGGTGTGCCTTCTACCATACACCGTTCAAAGGCACTTAAATATTTTGTCTTGCACATCCACCCTCTGAATGGCACACATACACAAGCCATGTCTCCATTTTCTCAAGGAGTGAGGTTGGGTTTATGTAGGTTTATTGGATCTTTGGAAGTTTAGAAGTAGTTACCATTAGCCCTTATACATGTTTTTTCATAATGTACAGAATATATACTATCCACGCAAATGTTGATATTTGGTTGTGTTCACAATTCAATATCTGGTTTGTCTACAAATTAATGATTGATTTGTTGGATTCACGTTCCAAAGTAAAAAAAAATAGAACTAAATCAAACTTTAAATGCACTTCAAATAAAGTTTGATTTGATTTAGTGCTATTCTTCCACTTAGATTTTTGGTTGAGATGGAGACGTGAATCCAACATACAGTTGAAGTCGGAATTTTACATACACTTAGGTTGGAGTCATTAAAACTTGTTTTTCAACCACTCCACAATTATTTTTTCTTCTTGTTAACAAACTATAGTTTTGGCAAGTCAGTTAGGACATCTCCTTTGTGCATGACGCAAGTCATTATTCCAACAATTGTTTACAGACATTATTTCACTTATAATTCACTGTATCACAATTCCAGTGGGTCAGAAGTTTACATACACTAAGTTGATTGTGCCTTTAAACAGCTTGGAAAATTCCAGAAAATGATCCCATGGCTTTAGAAGCTTCTGATAGGCTAATTGACATAATTTGAGTCAATTGGAGGTGTACCTGTGGATGTATTTCAAGACCTACCTTCAAACTCAGTGCCTCTTTGCTTGACATCATGGGAAAATCAAAAGAAATCAGCCAAGACTTCAGAAACAGCTTGTAGACCTCCACAAGTCTGGTTCATCATTGGGAGCAATTTCCAAATGCCTGAAGTTACCACATTCATCTGTACAAACAATAGTACGCAGATATAAACACCATGGGACCACGCAGTCGTTATACCGCTCAGGAAAGAGAAGCGTTCTGTCTCCTAGAGATTAACGTACTTTGGTGCGAAAAGTGCATAACAATTTCCAGAACAACAGCAAAGGACCTTGTTAAGACTCTGGATGAAACAGGTAGAAAAGTATCTATATCCACAGTAAAACAAGTCCTATATCGACATAACCTGAAAGGCCGCTCAGCAAGGAAGAAACCTACTGCTCCTAAACTGCCATAAAAAAGCCAGACTACGGATTGCAACTGCGCATGGGGACAAAGATCGTACTTTTTGGAGAAATGTCCTCTGGTCTGATGAAACAAAAAATATAAATGTTTGGCTATAATGACCATCGTTATGTTTGGAGGAAAAAGGGGCAGGCTTGCAAGCTGAAGAACACAATCCCAACCGTGAAGCACGGGGGTGGCAGCATCATGTTGTGGGGATGATTTGCTGCAGGGGGGACTGGTGCACTTCACAAAATAGATTGCATCATGAGGAGAAATGATGTGGATTTATTGAAGCAACATCTCAAGACATCAGTCAGGAAGTTAAAGCTTGGTTGCAAATGTGTCTTCCAAATGGACAATGACCCCAAGCACACTTCCAAAGTTGTGGCAAAATGGCTTAAGGACAACAAAGTCAAGGTATTGGAGTGGCCATCACAAAGCCCTGACCTCAATCCTATAGAACATTTGTGGGCAGAACTGAAAAAGCATGTGCGAGCAAGGAGGAATACAAACCTGACTCAGTTACAGTTGTGGCCAAAAGTTTTGAGAATGACACAAATATTAATTTCCACAAAGTTTGCTGCTTCAGTGTCTTTAGGTATTTTCTCAGATTTTAGTATAGTATAATTACAAGCATTTCATAAGTGTCGAGGCTTTTATTGACAATTACATGAAGTTGATGCAAAGAGCCAGTATTTGCAGTGTTGACCCTTCTTTTTCAAGACCTCTCCAATCTGCTTCGGCATGCTGTCAATTAACTTCCGGGCCACATCCTGACTGATGGCAGCCCATTCTTGCATAATCAATGCTAGGAGTTTATCAGAATTTATGGGGTTTGTTTGTCCACCTGCATCTTGAGGATTGACCACAAGTTCTCAATAGGATTAAGGTCTTAAGGTGCGCCATCATGCTGGAAAAGGCATTGTTCGTCACCAAACTGTTCCTGGATGGTTGGGAGAAGTTGCTCCCGGAGGATGTGTTGGTACCATTCTTTATTCATGGCTGAGTTCTTAGGAAAAAATGTGAGTGAGCCCACTCCCTTGACTGAGAAGCAACCCCACACATGAATGGTCTCAGGATGCTTTACTGTTGGCATGACACAGGACTGATGGTAGCGCTCACCTTGTGAGGTGTATGTAAACTTCCTACTTCAACGGTATATTAATACTTTTGAAATCAACCAACCATCCTTTTTATACAAGACAATATCCAAATGTAAAAGTGTATAATGAATTTCCCATCCTATTTATAATGGTAAGTACTTCTAAACAAATTAATGATAGTAGCTACACGTTGAAACTATGGCGTCCTTTGTTGGGCAAATCAGATTTTTATTTATTTAACTAGGTTAAAGAACAAATTCTTATTTACAATAAGGCCTAGGAACAGTGGGTTCAGGGGCAGAACGACAGATTTGTACCTTGTCAGCTTGGGGATTTGAACTTGCAACCTTTCGGTTACTAGTCCAACACTCTAACCACTAGGCTACACTGCCGCCCCTGTCAATGTAGCCTACATAGACCCAACCTTACTCCAAATTTACTTTCACATACAGCTTGTGTAAAACTATTCAACACAAATGAGTATGAAAGCTGATCATGTCTAAATGTGCTGACATTATAGCTCAGCTGAAACGAACACCGCCTGTTTCCAACGTGCCCAGTGTTGTCTGGGTTTGGCCAGAGTAGGCCGTCATTGTAAATAAGAATTTGTTCCTAACGGACTTGCCTAGTTGAATAAAGGTGTAATATATATATATACAAAAATGTAATTGATTGGACACCATTTGTAAAGGCACACACCTGTCTATATAAGGTCCCACAGTTGACACTGCATGTCAGAGCAAAAACCAAGCCATGAGGTCGAAGGAATTGTCTATAGACCTCTGAGACAGGATTGTGTCGAGGCACAGATCTGGGGAAAGGTACCAAAACATTAATGGGGCATTGAAGGTTCCCAAGAGCACAGTGGCCTCCATCATTAGTAAATGGAAGAAGTTTGGAACCACCAAGACTCTTCCTAGAGCTAGCTGCCCGGCCAAACTGAGCGTGAGGTGACCAAGAACCCTGATGGTCACTAACAGATCTCTAGAGTTCCTCTGTGGAGATGGGAGAACCTTCCTGAAGGACAACCATCTCTGCAGCACTCCACCAATCAGGCCTTTATGGTAGAGTGGACAGATGGAAGCCACTCCTCAGTAAAAGGCACATGAGAGCCCGCTTGGAGTTTGCTAAAAGGCACCTAAACAACTCTCACACCATGACAAATAAGATTCTCTGGTCTGATTAAACCAAGATGAATACCAAGTGTCACTTCTGGAGGTAACCTGGCACCATCCCTACGGTGAAGCATGGTGGTGGCAGCATCATGCTGTGGGGATGTTTTTCAGCTGCAGGGACTGGAGACTAGTCAGGTAGATGAGTGTAGGTAGATGAGGGGAAACAAATATTTAATACATTTTAGAATAAGGCTGTAACGTAACAATATGTGTAAAATTCAAGGAGTCTGAATACTTCCCGAAGGCACTGTTCCTCTTTATTTAGGTTGATAGCCCGACGTTGAAACAATGTTGATTCAAACTATTTTACTATCAACATTGAAACAAGGTCAAATAAAATGTCTAATCAAATCTAAAATTCTACGTCATTTCAACCACCCAGTAAACTGTTGTATTGAATCTAGGTATTAATATTATAGCTTTTTTTAATGTGGAATTTTCAGCACTTTTTCAACATATACATAGTTCTGATGATTACGTTGAAATTAGATTGATGCATCAACCTGTTTGTCAGCTTAAATCAATTAATTTAAGTTGAAGTTTTACCCTAATTTCAATGTTCTTTTTCAAATCCAATGTATTTTCCACATTGATTCCACATCACCAGTGTGTGCTCAACCAGTAGGTGCTCAGTGGGAAGTTTTTTTTTCTCCAGATGTGTTTTGTTAGTGTTTTTGTAGCTGTGCATCTCAAGCTGTGTAAATCAGGCTGACATAGGCATTTTGTCTAGGTGTTAAAATCCTAATTAGATAGTTGGCAACCGTATCCTTTAATTCAGTACATCCTGTATAAACTCTGTGTGCTATGGCAAACATAAACTTTGCAACATAATTTATTTGACTTTTTTCATGGTTTCCTTGCAGTACAACCACTAAAGTTGTCATGACAAACCATTTGTATTGTTTGCAGTAAAGTTGTGACATTTAAATCAGGAATCCTCAATGGGGAAAAAAACATGGCCGTTTGCGATATTACTAACAAAGTGTAAAACTAATAAGACAAAACCAACAGACAAACGAAAAAGGGATCGGTAGTGGCTAGTAGGACGGTGACGACGACCGCTGAGCACCGCCCGAACAGGCAGGGGAGCCAACTTCGGCGGAAGTCGTGACAGTAACCCCCCTGACGCGCGGATCCCGCAGCACGCCGCCACCGGCCTCGAGGACGACCCGGAGGACGAGGTGCCGGGCGATCCGGGTGGAGGCGGTGGAAATCTCTCAGGAGAGAAGGGTCCAAAATGTCCCCCTCCGGACCGTACCCCTCCCAGTCCACGAGGTACTGTATGCCCCCCACCCGGCGTCTCAAATCCAGAATGCCCCGAACTGTGTACGCCGGGGACCCCTCGATGTCCAGAGGGGGCGGAGGGACCTCAGGCACCTCACCTTCTTGCAGGGGACCAGCCACCACCGGCCGGAAGAGAGACACATGAAACGAGGGGTTAATACGGTAATACCTAGGAAGTTGTAACCTGTAACACACCTCGTTTATTCTCCTCAGGACTTTGAACGGCCCCACACACTGCGGCCCCAGCTTCCGACAGGACAGGTAAAGGGGCAGGTTTCGGGTCGAGAGCCAGACCCTGTCCCCCGGTGCAAACACGGGGGCCTCACTGCGGTGCTGGTCAGCGCTCCTCTTCTGCCGTTCTCCCGCTAACCGTAGTGAGTCCTGAACGGCTTTCCAGGTGTCCTTGGAGCGCTGTACCCATTCCTCCACCGCAGGAGCCTCGGTCTGGCTCTGATGCCATGGGGCCAGGACCGGCTGGTAACCTAACACACACTCAAGTTAGTTGAGGAGTGGCGTAGGGAGTTCTGAGCTAGTTCAGCCCAAGGAACATACCTTGCCCACTCACCAGGCCGGTCCCGGCAATAGGACCGCAGAAACCTGCCCACATCCTGGTTTACGCGCTCCACCTGCCCATTACTCTCGGGTGTAAACCTGAGGTTAAGCTGACCGAGACCCCCAGTCTCTCCATAAACGCCCTCCACACTCTGGACGTGAATTGGGGGCTCCGATCAGAAACGATGTCCTCAGGCACCCCATAGTGCCGGAAGACATGGGTAAACAAGGTCTCCGCAGTCTCCAGGGCCGTAGGGAGACCGGGCAACGGGATGAGACGACAGGACTTAGAAAACCGATCCACAACGACCAGGATCGTAGTACTTCCCTGGGACGGGGGAAGGTCGGTAAGAAAGTCCACCGATAAGTGTGTCCACGGCCGCTTGGTCCTGTTGTGGTGGGTGATTCTGTAACGGTTCTCTTGTTGTGAAGTAGAGGCGGACCAAAAAGTAGCGTGGTTGTTATTCATTGTACTTTAATAACGAAACTGTACATGAAAAACTAACAAAACAACAAACGTGCGTAAACCTAAAACAGTCCTATCTGGTGCAAACACAGAGACAGGAACACAAAAACAATCCCGCACAAAACAAGGGCGGGACAACCTACTAAATATAAGGAAGCTAATTAAACTAAAATACACACAGGTGAAACTAATAAGACAAAACCAACAGACAAACGAAAAAGGGATCGGTAGTGGCTAGAAGGACGGTGACGACGACCGCCGAGCACCGCCCGAACAGGCAGGGGAGCCAACTTCGGCGGAAGTCGTGACACAAAGAAGTTACTGTAAACAACCAACACAGTTTTTGCCCCTCGGACATCATTGCACGCGCGACGCTGATCATCTCATCGACAAAAGCAATAACAATGGTGGTGGGGTGGCCAGTGGCGCTCTTTCCTCCTACTGCGGATTCCATCTTTAAGTTTAACAGACCTAAAGGTTCAGTGAATTAATAGAAGACCTCCACCAGAGAGTTGTGGGTTTGACCCTGTTGTCTCACTATTGTCTCACTGAACCACCAACCTAAAGGATAGGGCACAGATCTAAGCACAACTCAGTGGGGAGCTGAGGAGATAAGCACTGCATGGACCTGGACATAAACTTTATGAAATTACTCCTAATTTAAGTGAATGTAGTTTCTTTGGTTTATTTGTCGTGTTTGCAATGGATCCTCGCAATTGCCCCTAGAAGCTAGTTGATGGGCACTACAGTATAAAATGAAAATAGTATTTGCTTTATCCATTGCTTCCTCAGCACAACTAGTGATGCAGACAGACACAGATGCGGTGTCACAGAGGATAAAGATTCATACAGCTGCAGGAGGCACAGATGATGATGTTAATAGAGATGACAGACATACGGTAGACAGACAGACAGATGAGGATGTTAATAGAGATGACAGACATACAGTAGATATACAGACAGATGAGGATATTGATAGAGATGACAGACATACAGTAGATATACAGACATATGAGGATGTTAATAGAGATGAAAATGCAACAGAAACAGTTGTAGCACTTTAATATTAATAGTATTTATTACTGAAAGACAAGAGACAGGCTCTGAAAAAAAACATGTTTTTTGGGTTCCTGTCATTTGCACCTACGTGTTATAAACCTGCGTTGGCAAGGAAATCAGCACTTGTGTAGTGGGCATGTGTTTCCAAGTACTTTTATTGCCTCTTGAGGATCATTGAACTCAGCCTAAGCACCTGCCATATGGGAACAAGGTTGAAAAATACAGTCGAGGCAACCCTAGCCATCAATAACAGCTTTTATTTACTCAAACCTTTTAAAGTGATAGAGTTTTTTTCCCATAATGTATATTCAGACATCTAGCTAAGCACTTTCAAATTAAGGTACCACATTTCTACACCTTATTCCCATATTTGCTTTGATTTCAACAGCTGCCAATTTATAAAAGTGCAAAGGAAAATGTTCCCTATACTGGCAAGCCAATATGAAATTGGCAATTTGATCTGTAAATTCTTAACAATTTCATTCTTGACTTCCCAACAAACCAAAATGTAATGTTTGTATAAAGCTTTTGGCTGATGTTACAAGAATGTTCCTGGAACATATTTAATCTGTTCTTTTAAAGTTTACTAGAATGTTTCATTAGGTTGTGGGAACATTGTGGGGACATCACAGAAGATATGTTCCCTCCCCCCTAAGAAATCCAGTTTTACGGATGATTCTTAATGTTTCTTTTAGGGTGCAAAAAACATTCACCTGATGTTTCAAGAACATTCCCAGAACACATATTGTCTGTTCTTTAAAGGTTTCCAGTATCTTTCTTTAGGTTGTAGAAACATTGTGTTGATATGACGGACTAGGTTCCCGAAACACTAAAACTGTCCAGTTATGCTGACATTCAGCAGATGTTTGTATCAGGGTGCACAAAACTTTATTTTGATGTTGTTATAATGTTTACAGAACAGACTTTCTGATTTCTTTAAAGGTTCCCAGAAGATTTAATTAGGTTTTGGGAACAGTGTGGGTACATTACAAGAGAGAGGTTCCCAAAACACAAAATATGCTCAGTTGTGATGGCATTCATACAATGTTTAAGTTAAGTTGCACAGGACATTCCTATAATGTTGGCAGAACACCTGGTCCAAGTTTCCCAGTATATTGAATTAAGCTATGAGAGTTGTCTGGGCTGTTGCAAGAATATTTTTGTGATATTCACATAGGTTTTTATTTTTATTTTACCCTTATTTTACCAGGTAAAATGTTGCACAGAACATTTCCACAATGTTCCACAATTTCCAAATAAGTCAGTTTTTATGATGCTCATAGCACATTTGTTTTAGGTTTAGCATAATAGTCCATTGATATTCAAGCAATATACATTTGCCCTGGTCTTGGAGGTTCTCAGAACATTTAGAAACTTTTATTGTATTTGTATCTACTATTACCACAACATTCTCAGCATGCACATTTGTAGCCACTTAAGGCACAAGAAAGCAGATTGGATGACATCCCCACAATTTTGTTCTCCAGATTTAATGGCAATTCATATTTGAAGTTGATATAGAGATACATGGCATTTTCTTCATAGGACATTTGAACAGCATTTAATCATACAAAACCCAACCATATTCTTTACACTGCATGCAGTACATTGACATTCTGCACATGTAGGGTTTGAACTTGCAATGTTTGATTTCCAAGGCCAGTCTTTTATCCTCTGCACCTTCAGCACCTTTGCTACTTTTCCTAGGAGTGGCCATCTTGCAAAGATGACTGCAAGAGCGCAGCACATAATGCTCAATGAAGTTAAGAATAATCCTAGAGGGTCAGCTAAAGACTTACAGACATCTCTGGAACATGCTAACATCTCTGTTGATGAGTCTACGATGCGGTAAACACTAAACAAGAATGGTGTTCATGGGAGGACACCACAGAAGAAGCCACTGCTGTCCAAAAAAAACATTGCTGCAAGTTTGAAGTTTGCAAAAGTGCACCTGGATGTTCCACAGCGCTACTGGCAAAATATTCTGTGGACAGATGAAACCACAGTTGAGATGTTTGGAAGGAACACAACACTATGTATGGAGAAAAAAAGGCACAGCGTACCAACATCAAAACCTCATCCCAACTGTAAAGTATGGTGGAGGGAGCATCATGGTTTGGGGCTGCTTTCAGGGCCGGGACAGCTTGATATCATCAACGGAAAAATGAATTCCCAAGTTTTTCAAGACATTTTGCAGGTGAATGTTAGGCTATCTGTCCGCCAATTGAAGCTCAACAGAAGTTGGGTGGCGCAACAGGACAATGACCCAAAACAGAAGTAAATCAACAACAGAAGAAAATACTCCTTCTGGAGTGGCCCAGTCAGAGTCCTGACCTCAACCTGATTGAGATGCTGTGGCATGACCTCAAGAGCAGTTCACACCAGACATCCTAAAAATATTGCTGAACTGAAACAGTTTTGTAAAGATGAATGGTCCAAAATTCCCCTTGACCGTTGTGCAGGTCTGATCCACAACTACAGAAAACGTTTGGTTGAGGTTATTGCTGCCAAAGGAGGGTCAACCAGTTATTCAATCCAAGGCTTCACATACTTTTCCCACCCTGCATTGTGAATGTTTAGATGGTGTGTTCAATTAAGACATAAACGTATAACTGTTTCTGTGTTATTAGTTCAAGCAGACTATCTATTTGTCTATTGTTGTGACCTAGATGAAAATCAGATCAAATTTTATGACCAATTTATGCAGAAATCCAGGTATTTCCGTAGGGTTCACATACTTTTTCTTGCCACTGTTCATCTTCTTTTTCAGTATAGCCATGGCAGGGTGGTCAATCAGGAATTCCATGCTTCCTTTTTTTTTTTGCAATTTTTATTTTACCAGGTAAGTTGACTGAGAACACATTCTCATTTACAGCAAAGACCTGAGGAAAATATGAATGAGCCAATAGGAAGCTGGGGATTAAGTGAACATGATGGTATGAGGACCAGGTTGGGACTTTAGCCGTAAAACCAGGGTTAACACCCTTATTTTTACAATAAGTGCCGTGGGATCTTTAGTGACCACAGTCAGGACACCGTTTAACATCCCACCTTAAAACTGCACCCTACACAGGGTAATGCCCCAATTACTGGCTGAGGGCTTTGGGATATTATTATAGCGTTGGGTTATTATTTTTTTTCCAGAGGAAACAGTGGTTCCTTCTGGCCTTCCAACACCACTTCCATCAGCATCTGGTCTCCCATCCAGGGACCAACCCTGCTTAGCTTCAGAGGTAAAACAGCAGTGGGATGCAGGATGCTATGCTGCTGATGTAATTCATCCAGGGAAATAATGTTAATTGTGTTATTCACCATCACTTCACCCATCCTCTTTTTATGCTGCATACTTCTGGGCCAACATTTACAAGGTATCCAGGACTGACTGCTGATCTAGGCTCACTTTTGCTTTTCAGATTATGTAAAATAAGTCTGGGGGGGGGGGGGAACATATCAAGCATCTCAAAAGTAGGAATTATATCGGGTGTGTTTAAAAAAAAAAAGTTGAACAGTACAATTTTACACAATGTTTAATTTTGTACAGTTTGTCTAAATTCTGCATTTATGACTGGATTAGAAAACATCTGGATGGAATAAAGACATCCTATCTTTTCGTAGATTATATCTGAGCCTCAATTTTTTGTTAAATGTCTAAAGAAAACATGGTAAAAGAAGATGGAATTAAACCTGCAGTCTTCAGCTCTGCATTCACATCATTAACTCGCTGCACCAACAAGAGATAGCTGTAGCGTTTTTTTTTTAGTTGTCTAATATGGTCAATCAGGACACAACACAATTTCTGAGTTATTCAAATGTTCCCATCCTCTTCATATGAGGTGTACTTGTAACACTGTATTTTATGACAAAATGTGTTCTGGGAACGTTCTTGCAACACCAGGCAAATGTTTTATATAAATATTGTATAATCATTGTATAATCATCAGCACGACTGGACAGTTTTTGAGAACATTTGCCCGAAGCCTAACTAATGTTCTGGGAACTTTTACAGGACCAGTTTTGGTTTGCTTGGACAATAGTACTGCTACATTGTCTTATTATCTAGAAACCTAGTGATAACTTTTGGGGAATGTACTTTGGTGGTTGTTACAGATGTTGTGCACGACATTTTAGTAAATGTTAGGGGAATATTTCAAGGATATTTCGTTTTAAACATTTAAAAAAAAAACATTATTTGAATGTTTTTGGGATGTTATCTTAATGTTAGATAAAACCCTAACTAGAACTTAATGGGAATCTTAGCTAATGTTCTGGGAATGTTACCGGTTTGCTGGATTGAGACACTTGACCACTGCCAACATGAGATACCCATGTGATAGTTATTGACGCTGGATATTTGGCTCCTTGTTGCAGATATAGCAGAAGAAGAAAAAATGTATTTCTAGGACAATATACTGGACAAGCTTCCAACCGTGCCTTATACAAGTGGAAGCAAAATGGCTGTATTTTAAAGGCTCCGGTCCTAAGTACTGTAGACTTTAGCTCTCAGTTCTCCGTTTAATTTATTGGCACAGGATTTATATGAAGCCACAGCTTTGGTGTAAAGACATTACATGGCTTGTTAGGGCCTTGAGCCTTTGCCAATGTGGGGGCGCAGGGCCAGATCTAAACAGCCTTCTAGTCTCTGGACCCACACAAAGTCAATGTAAAGTACATTTAACAGCTGCTGCAGCATGTGTGATTGAATTGGTCAATTCAAATTAAACAACTCACCCATGTATATAGATTGAATAGGTGATATTCTAGGTTGGCAAATAACATCTTTGTTGTTAATCTATCTTAATACCACTCTGTTCAATTGTTTGTAAGTTCTGCACGTTATCCGGCAATTCACTGTTTTAAATCTATATTCAACCTAGCCCCAGCCTCTGTCAGGGTTTCCCAACTGGCCGATTTTGGCCCGCGCATGGTTTTATTTGGCCCTCAAAGTTTTCTGGGGACATAATAGACTAAAAACACCAGGAAATCAGCTCCAAGTGATTTTAATTTAAGAAATCTGTTCTCAAGTATTCCCACACAAAATAGAGAGACACGTGATCATATACAAATGAAAGCAAGGTTTGAAAGTATTATGTTTTAGACAAACATATTTTTTGGGGCTTCTTGCTGTCAATTTGCCGTCTAGAAATTATTTGTAATTATTCATAATTATCCCTGCTCTATGTCCTTGAAGCACTGCAACTGTTGCCTGTCAACTTGTTTAATTGAATGTGGCAAAGACATTAAACCGCTTGTAGTGTAGCAAAGCGTTATAGTGCAGTCCTCTCCCTCTAAATGACCTTGGCTCTCATCATCATCATCAACTCATGGTTAACCCTGATACCTATAATTGCTATCTGTCTGTCTGTTATCGAATACTCCTGATTGGACGATATAAAATAGCTTGAAAACATTATGTTCCATGATTGGTTTGGGTGAGGACTGTCCCATAGGCTTTCATGAGGTTACAGACTTGCGTATCTGACATGACCAACATCATAGTGTACTGTACCTCAGCGCTCTGTGTTCTGTTTACATGTTTGTAAAGTACAGTGTTTTTGTGATATATCACATAGGTTAGTAGCTAACGCAGCAGGCAGTAAAGAAACACCTGAGCGGAGTCCCCACATCCGGTTTTCAGGGGAAACGGAACTAGTCTGACGAGACTGTGTCTTCCAGTTTCTTCCAACTCCGCATAGGCTACATAGCTATTGACATAGCTTTAGCTTACATAGCTCTAATAAATCATTTTAGGCAAGTAAGTATTTACATTTCACAGCATTGCTCCACAAGACAGTCAGTGAACGTCTAGAGGTTGGAGAAGCAGTGAATGTTCCATGGAACCCTCCAGTCTTCTTTATGAGGGTTGTGAAGAGCTGTCAGCCATCTTGGATTCCGGTTACCACAACAAATAGAGCATTCGTGGAGCGCCACATCACAGGGGAGGTTTAACGAGGGTGTTTTGTCACTTCACTCTCCTGCAGAGAACAGACATGACCTCTCCAGAGCAAAGCGACAGAGAAATGGTATTGATTAGCCTACGTGGCAGCAGCCCTGGGGTTCGTGCAAAAAAGTTAATAGAGATCAAGGTTACTGGCTGAAGCCAGTCAGGCTATGTATTGTTTCACATCCACTCTGTGAATGACCGTATGACTCAGAAATGGACCCAAACATGCGTGACTCACAAGGCCTGGAACTTAAATCTCACTGTTTTAGTACATCATTTATTTCCATGCACTAAGAACATCAATATTGTCTTACATTATTTGTTCGATGAAGCTGTCCTGTGTATGCTCAATACTGTACCTTTCACTCAGACCTTTGTCTGGTATCCAACTGACTGAGTAACTCAGTCATATCCCAAGGAAATAAATAAAATCAAGCAAGACGTTGAGTGTTTTGCCAGTAACGTCCCACCCATTTAAATTATGATTGATGTTGATGAAAGTCAGTTCAAACAAGGCCAAATCAGGATTTATGTCGTCACAAAGACATCCCAAACCAGATGTGATGTTGTTGGGCTTGGGGATAGAGACTATAAAGTACACAGTGAGCCAACATTAATAATTTGCATGTCAATCTCTCCTGTAGAGGAGAGATTAACTTGAACCCTACTTGTATTTGTGAGAAGTATTGACATGCACCAAGCTGTCTGTTAAACTACTAGTACACAGCTCAGACACCCATGCATACCTCAAAAGACATGACACCAGAGATCCCTTCACAGTCCCCTAGACCAGAAAAGACTATGGGAGGCGCACAGTACTAAATAGAGCCATGGCTACATTGAACTCTATTCCACATCAAGCAACTGATGCAAGCCGTGAAATCAGATAAATAGATGTTATGGAACAGCGGGGGCTGTGAAGAGACACACACACAGGCACAGACACACAAATACACACCTACACATGATAACACACTGTAGGCACTATACACACACGTACACATGGATTTTGTGTTGATCGGGAGTCCCATAGGGCGGCGCACAATTGGCCCAGGGTCGTCCGGGTTAGTAGAGGGTTTGGCCGGGTGGGTAGGCCGTCATTGTTGTCACGTCTTGACCATAGAGAGCCTTTATTTTCTATGGTGGAGTAGGTCAGGGCGTGACTGGGGGGTTAGTCTAGTTTATATTTTCTATGTGGGGTTCTAGGTTGTTTTTTCTATGTTGGGGTTTTGGTATGATTCCCAATTAGAGGCAGCTGGCTATCGTTGTCTCTAATTGGGGATCATACTTAAGTAGCATTTTTTCCACCTGTGGGTTATGGGATATTGTGTATGTTTAGTTGCATGTTAGCACTGCATTGTCATCACGGTTCGTTTATTGTTTTGTCTTTGCTAAAGTTTCTCTTCTTTTAATAAATGATGTGGAACTCAAAGTACACTGCGCCTTGGTCCGACATTCTTTCCAACGATCGTGACAATTGTAAACAAGAATTTGTTCTTAACCGTCTTGCCTAGTTAAATTAAGGTAAAAATAAATGTATTCAGGTTCTATAAACTAGAACAGACATTTTTCTAGAAATGGAGGAGGAACACTCCTCTAAAGTCCTTTATCAGATTATTTTATAAACCATACTGAAAGATGCTGTGCTAGTCATGTTGAACGAACATCCTACAAAATCTGTCTCGTTTAAGGCAAGTTCCAACGGAAATTGATTTAATCCAAAATAATTGTTCTATAATTGGAATTGTCAGGGTAGGTGTCTATTCCAATAGGCAATGAATAACCAGTCATTTACCAGGTACTGTATGATAACTTTTTACCTTACAGTACCTCCATTGACCTCCCTCTCTCTGTGCCCCCAGGCTGGTGGTTTGTCAGTACAGCGGAAGAGCAGGGCTGGGTCCCTGCCACCTACCTGAACACCCACAGCAACACACGAGATGACCTGGAGCTGGGAGCCTCCAAGTCCGGGGAAGGTAAGAGCTCCACACCACTTTGAATACAGGAAGAAAGCTTGTACAATACATCTAGTATTCAAGCTGCACCACAATACCGACCATGTTAGCCTTCGTCACTTCCAGCAACATGGTGACATTTAGGGACCTACAACCTCCCCCCACCCATCTCTAAAAGGGTACAGTAGTCTGACTCCCACCCCCGACCCACCGCCGACTGACGCTCACGTCCCTCGTCCAGTGAGAACACCCTTCTCTGTGCTGTTATCCACTATAAGCACCCATGAACAAGCTCCAGATTCAGCCCTGAGTAAATAGGCTGGAGAAGGACTGCCAGGGCCTAAGCCACAACTCTGGGCTGAGGTGCACTGAGTGATGCACTGTACTCTACAGTAGCAGTGTAGAAATTCTATACTAAAAGGAGGTTACCTCCTTGGAGTTTTGGACGGTGAACGAATGAAAGAGGTGCATGTTTGGTTCACTGTAGGGATTGAGCTGTGAGGAAGATGTTTATGCGAGTCTGTTGCTAGTAAAGTCATGTCTGATGTTAATTATTCCGGGCCCTGAGATAAATTCATACAGACTGATCAGTGCCTTAGCATTTTCACTCTCCACTCTCTCACAGACAAGTGCAAATATCTTGGAAAAGGCCACAACTGTTTTAGTCATTATTTTACAGTAGGCATCTTTAAAGATGGAAATCATTTACTTGCATCTTACTGTTCCAAGCAAACATTCAGATTTTCCAGCAGTCTGGCAAAACAAGCATTTACTGTAACGAGTGTCGACTCAAACACTGTGACCCACATTCCTAGGACCGGAGTTATGGGCGGGCCTTAGGGGGCCTGGCTCGCCCTACCGTACCTTCTTGCCCTTCCCAATAAAAATTATAAATATTGATCATTTATTTGACCAAGATGCTCGCCGACAGAAAGATACATTTTCTGATAAAGCATCCGAGCGAGCGAAATAGCGCCCTTCTGTCTCAGTATTTGTAGCCCATGTATTTTATGATGTCTGTCTAAAAGGACTGTGGCATGTCATACTGTTTTTCGCCAGACGTCATCAGAAACATGGGCTGCGTATTGTAAAGCAGTGGGGTGCTGTTTCACTCACTTAAGATGCTTTCTCCAGGGACATAGTTTCAACCACTTTTAAGGAAAGTTGGCAAGTGCACTGTTTTGATTGTGCAATTATTTTGGACGAATGTACGATGGTAACCTACTTTTTGAAGTCATTTGTTTGACAATCAAATGAAAACATTGTGACTGGTTGTGTTCATGCCACATTGAAAGGTAATACATTTTTACAGTTAAATTACATATCTTTAGTATAACACCCATACCAAAATAGAAACTTGCCTCCCTATTGAAATCAAATGCCCTTCCAACTGATTAGTTCTGGCCGCCGGCCCTGTACATCCCCCCCTGGCCCTGTAGATATTTTGACTGGAGGAGAGAGGAGATGTCATACAGCACATAATGTACTGAGTAAGCCTCTTTAGTCCAATAGTTACAAAGTATTCTCAATGGGCTTCTTTCTCCCAAGGCACGCATCCAAAATGCATATCCATTCCATATAAAGTTTTTTTTGATTTTTAAAGAAGGAATTAATCTCTCTGTTAGTGAGACAGCTTTCTGGATTTTCACATTCATGCAAACCCCACAACTGTGACCCCATACACGCAGGCATACGCACACACGCACGCGCACTCACACGCACACACACACATAGCAGATGCTGCCAGAGCGGTCAGGGGACAATCTGTCAGTGTAATTAGCGTTTATGTGTCTAATCAGTCATGGGAATAACTCAGGATCCATAAACTCTCTCTGTCAGCCCTGTGGATTGTGCTCCATAGCACTCTGTAAGACACTTTCATTGAGATGGGGCTCTTGTGGCGAACAGGACTTGGAACACGTTATATGGCTTCAGCTGAAGATGTTGACGTTTGGACTGGAGGATATGACGGTGTAAATGGGGAATTTCTTCCTCATTGGAGAAAGACTATCACATGAATGAGAAACACTTGGATATGTTCCTACTTGGGGTGGTCATATTTCATCATTTGTTTTTATTCTGTAATACCTATGATAGGCCTTCTCAGATTGACTCATCCAATATAATGGTTATCAATCTGTCTTCTGACATTAGTGTTCTGGAGGAGTATGTGGGTCAGTTTTAGTATAGTTTTGAGCAGGTACTTCGAAAAATGTCTCATTTCAGTTTTTCAGCTCCCAGTGTACGTACCACTCAGTTTTTGCCTGAAATCTCAACTTCATGCTAAACGTTGAGAGTAGTGCTCTGGTTTAGTGATGGAAACCTTTTCCTTGAACTAGATAATTATATAAGCCTTGCCGTTTTATAGTGTTGGAATGTGACAAAAGATCCCTCCGAAGCGCCTAATCATTCCCGTCTCCTGCATTTAACTAACAAAAACCCCCAACAATTATAGACCTGTTGTGGCTGCTGCCAAAGGAATTCAGCTGGTCTATTAGTTGCATACTATTCCCAAGCAGCAATGTGTTCCCCAGATGCTCGAGCAGGACAGGATGGGAAGACCATGCTAACAATCCACGCTAATTACCAGCCACAGAGAAGATGTCCATGGCTTACATTTCCTGTGTAACATTCATTCAACCCCATCACTGTCCAGTCCTTCCATTGCAATGTGGCATTTTGTTTCCATGTTTGCCATGTGACTAACTAATAACAGAGTTGAATCTATGTCGTTTGTGATATATGTGCCTGCCTTTTATGTTTCTGTCCCCATTTGTGTGTGTTTGTGTCTGGTCACCATGTGCGTGGTTCAGTCACTAAACGACGTAAGGCCCATCTGAAGAGGCTGGACCGGAGATGGACCCTGGGGGGAATGGTCAGCAGGCAGCAGAGCCGAGGTGATCTGAGACAGGGTGCCCACCTCCTCATCTTCCTTCACCTCTCATCCCTCTATCCTCTGACCCCTCACCTGTCCTCACTCCTGTCCCCATTGTACCTTGTCCTGTCTTCTCTCATACCTGATTAGGGTTGCAAAGCTACCTGTAATTCACCAAAGTTTACAGAATCTTCAAGTAATCTATGGCAATTTATGGTAATTTATACTTGAGTTTCTAGTGGATATACCATATGGATAAAGAGAAAAAAAGCCTAATTAATTTTAAAAAGCAGCTAATCAATAATGGCATTTTCAATTAATTCTTCCAAAGATTTACTTTTTTTCACAACTGCCACCAGTTTGGCGCCATAACATTTACAACAAAGACATATTTACATGGTAAAATCCATAAGTGTGTCATATTTCATGATGAAACCCTCATATTAAACACCAATGGTATTCGTTAAGTTGATGGTTTATATTTAGGATCATGTTTTACGGCTTTGTCATTCTATTATTATTATTTTTTATTTTTTTTATCATTTTACAGACACCTGTGATGATCTGACGTACCCAAAAGGGCCACTAGATGTCTTGTGATAAATTACATAAAATCCTTGAAAGTTACCTGGAAGTTTACTGATAAACTTCTAAAGCTTCTAGTAAAATACCCTCGCTTTGCCACCCTACAACTGATGCCTAATGTATTGTCTTGTCATATGCTGTCTGTTACACCGTAATGACCCACACCCAATAATCACTAACATCGTTATTATCCAGCTAATTAACAGTCCAGCCATGTCATTACCATGCTAAACAGGGTTTCACATCCACAGTGGTGGCTTGCAACAGTTACAGATTTGACCTTATGCAAGAAGATAAACTTACAAAAAAATGTACCATCTTGTTGTTTCAAGACTACTACATTCAAGTGCAGAAACTGAGTCTTTTCTGCACTTGAATGTAGTAGTCTTGAAATCAATGATTAAGTCAGCAACTTATATTTCAGTGTTGGAAATTGAGTGAAATTATATTACAGTATATAATAAGATTGCCTCATGTAAGCAGTTCATTTTAATTCACCGCTATGTGCAACTCCAATCTTTTCTGAATTACACCTATAGCTATAGCTACAGAACCATCTAAAAGTTGTAGCATCATTTACTTTGGTAGGCCGCATAAAATATTTTGCCACTTTGTTGGGTTTTTACGAGCAAATTAAACATGAATACAGTGCATTCGGAAAGTATTCAGACCCCTTGCCTTTTTAAACATTTTGTTATGTTACAACCTTATTCTTAAATGGATAAAATAGTTTTTTCCCTCTCATCAATCTACACACAATACACACATTTTTTTTGCAAAAAAATGAAAACATTTATAAAGTAAATATCACATTTACATAAGTATTCAGACCCTTTACTGAGTACTTTGTTGGAGCACCTGGCAGCGATTACAGTCTTCCTGGGTATGACGCTACAAGCTTGGCACACTTGTATTTGGGGAGTTTCTCCCATTCTTCTCTGCAGAGTCTTTCAAGCTCTGTCAGGTTGGATGGGGAGCGTCGCTACACAGCTACTTTCCGGTCTCTCCAGAGATGTTTGATCGGGTTCAAGTCCAGGCTCTGGCTAGGCCACCCGAAGACATTCATTGACTTGTCCCGAAGCCACCCCTGTATTGTCTTGGCTGTGTGTTTAGGGTCATTGTACTGTTGAAAGGTGAACCTTCGCCCCAGTCTGAGGTCCTGAGTGCTCAAGGATCTCTCTGTGCTTTGCTCCATCTTTCTCTCGATCCTGACTAGTCTTCCAGTCCCTGCTGCTGAAAAACATCCCCACAGAATGTATATTTTATTTTTCATTTAACCTTTAACTTTAACCTTATGCTGCCACCTCCATGCTTCACCGTAGGGATGGTGCCAGGTTTTCTCCAGATGTGGCGCTTGGCATTCAGGCCAAAGAGTTCAATATTGGTTTCATCAGACCAGAGAATCTTATTTCTCATGGTCTGAGAGTCCTTTAGGTGCCTTTTGGCAAACTCCAAGTGGGCTGTCATGTGCCTTTTACTGAGGAGTGGCCTCCGTCTGGCCACTCTACCATAAAGTCTCGGGGACCAATGCTGCAGAAATGTTTTGGTACCCTTCCCCAGATTGGTGCCTCGACACAGTCCTGTCTCGGAGCTCTACGGACAATTCTTTCGACCTCATGACATGGTTTTTGCTCTGACATGCACTGTCAACTGTGGGACCTTATGTAGACAGGTGTGTGCCTTTCCAAATCATGTCCAATCAATTGAATTTGCCACAGGTGGACTCCAATCAAGTTGTAGAAACATCTCAAGGATGATCAATGGAAACAGGATGCACCTGAGCTCAATTTCAAGTCTCATAGCAAAGGGTCTGAATACTTACGTAAATAAAGTATTTCTGTTTTTTATTTTTAATAAATTTGCAACGATTTCTAAAAACCTGTTTTTGCTTTGTCATTATGGGGTATTGTGTGTATATTTGATCCATTTTAGAATAAGAGTGTAACGTAACAAAATGTGAAAAAGTCAAGAGGTCTGGATTCTTTCAAAATACACTGTGTGTACTTTTCAAAAGGAGTTAAAAAGACAGACGTTTATCGACTGGAGGTGTTAAGAGCGAGCAGGTCTGCCGATGGACCAGGCCAGTAAAGAGTTTTATTCATCTTTCGGAGAAAGTGTGAAACGTGTTTGTGCTTGCACATATTAGCCTTGCCTCGAGCCAGGTTTTTTTTTGACAGGGGATGCAGTTGGATTGCTGACAGCGGAGTGAGGATAAGCTATTTGAGTCCAGCCCAGGGTTTGTGCTTGGCAACAGTGTCCACAGTGCACACAAAAAATGTACGGCCTCTGGAGTAAAAAGAGATTTTTCCACTGCAAGAACTAAATCTCGCATGTAAAAACAAATAAAAAATAAGCAGAAATAGCGCTGACTGCAGGGAAATAATGTATAAAAGTTATGCAAGCGATGCATGTTGTGGTTAACATAATATCTGATTCAGAGATTCCCCCCTGCTGGTGAGTGTGAGCTCAGGAAGGTTGAACAGGGTTGCCCCTGTACAGAGAGCCCTACCAGGCCTTAAAAAGAGCGACCGGAGGTCCCATAGGTCAGTGCAGAGGAAAACAAAGCATACAGGAAGTGGCATTTTCGGTTCTATTTACACGGCTGTACATGAGCCTATTTCTTTGAAAGTATTAGGAATTTGAACTATATCCTTAATCAGTTCTTTCAAATCCCTGAGTGAGACTCAACATGGGCAGAGGAAAGGAAACAGATATCAGATAGGCATCCAGTGATTCCAGAGGTATTCAAAGATAGGATATCCCCTCTTCTCTCTTTACTCTGCTGGGCAACATTCCTTCCTGTGTTTTACGGTGTGATGAGATGAGACCTCTGGTCTGTAATGACAGGAAGCACTGTCACTGAGCGTGCCCTCTGGCCTTTTGGGAAGTTACAAATCAAGATAGCGTCTCTGTTCTCTATCATCAGTCGAGTTTACAGAGGCTGACCGCCACCATGCCATTAGTCCACTCTGCCGTTACCCACTGGACACAGTTATCAATTCAACGTCTATTCCACTTTGGTTTAACGTAATTTAATTGAAATGACGTGGAAACAACTTTGATTCAACCAGTGTGTGCCCAGTGGGTTGGAACTGTTTTCCTCATTTCAAAAGACTAGTGTTTGAGTCTATTTTGCCCCATATTTACACCGAGTAATCAACTATCATGACATCAAGTCAAGGTAATTGTCAGTTGCTGCAGGAAGGCATTTTCAGTATGAAGTGATTGACAATTTATTCATTTTATTATTTTGAAACTTTATTTAACTAGGCATTTAATTGGTGTCCCTGATTCTTCTTAGAATCCTTTGAAAGTAAAATGCTGGATATCTTTGTGGATCTGACAGAATCAATCACATCAGAACTACACACAGAGACATAATATTAAGTCAAAAGACTTCTATATTATGTGGCCTAGATAAAGTACCTTCAGAAAGAATTCACACCCCTTGAGTTTTCCTAGATAATTATTGATTTAATTTCACTTCCTCTGAGATGTTTCTACCATTGTTGCAGTAGGGAGACTGGGGTTGGTTGTCTCACAGGTTGGTTGTCACAGTGCCTATTACTCAAAGTCCTTTGGGTGCTGTGTTATAATTTCAAGATAAAAATGTGCGTCCTCTATAGGAGAGGTCATCCATGTGGTCAATTCAGGTCAGGATCACAAAACAGTGAGGTGAGAGGAACACTTCATTGGTGGAAGTAAATATTAAAATGCTTGTTATTTCTTTAATGAATAGTTAATTAAGCAATATTATCCATACTTTTCAACTTTTATTGAAAAGAGGAAAGGGAGAGCTTTATTCCAAGCCTATTTGTGAGTTCCAAGGTCATTCAGATTCAGAACACTTTTAATGTCCTCAGAGAGTTACATTCATCCTGCAGCAGTCGTAAAACATATCACATCGGGTAAATAACATCTTAATTAGCATTGGGGGGGTTAGGGATGGTTGTCACAATCTGACAACCGTCTCCATTGTAACAATGTACCTAAAAGCTAAATGACATTGAAAAACGCCTTGAAGACTTATTTTCCGGATGTTGAAAAGACGTAAATGTTTCACAAGTTTGGACAGCACAGTACAGAACAGCACAGTACAGTCTAGTAGAGTTTAATTCAGCAGAGTGCAGTGCAGTACAGTACAATTTAATTCAGTAGAGTACAGTATATTAGAGTGTGGTGCAGTTTAATTCAGTAGAGTACAGTAGAGCAAGTACTGTACAGTTGAGTGTATTTCAGTAGAGTAGCGTACAGTATATAAGATTACAGTGCAGTACAGTAGGACAAAGTAGAGTACAGTACAGTTGAGTTTATTTCAGTAGAGTACTGTAGGATATAATACAGTACATTACTGTACTCTACCTTACTGTGCTGTAGACTACATGTCTGTTCTGTACTGAACTATAGTCTACTTTACCTTTCTTTACCCTACTGTATCCTACTGTACTGTTCCCTACTGTATACTCTTCTGTCCAAACTTGTGAAACTCTATGATTGGTTCAGATTTGGTCCAATCTGGAACTACTTGTCAAAACTGTGAATCATGTTATTCCGACTGAGAGTCAGCAACATTCACACACACACATTCACACACACAAACACACACTTTTTTCAAACTGTTCCTGTTTGAAAAAGCATTCCTTGCTTTCAACAAAAAATGTAGTAAACACAAATGTTTACAGCTTTACTTTTTTCATCTGCATTAAAATATTTCATTTTCATCCAAATATCAGATGGTTACTGTTTTATTAAGCATTGATATTACAATTTGAGTGGAGTAAGAACTACAATGTCAAAGCAAATACTCAATTATGTTGAATTTATTTGAATGTATTTATTTTTATTATTTTAGAAATGCTGTTCAATAAATAAAGCCTTTACTTTTTTTCTCAAATAAAGGCTTCACTTTTTCTAAAACTTTGTAAATTGGCTCAATTGTTGCTGAAAAACAAATGGCAAACACTGTAACAACCAACCCTATAGTGTGTGACAACCAACCCCGGGATGGAGCCGGGTGTCACAAGTGGACAGCGTGTGTTTAATGGCTTATAATTCCATGTTAGAATACGTTATGAGGATTAAAATGGTCCCCATTTCAACTCAAGACCTTAGTCTCTCCTAATATTGAAAATTGTCTTGTAAGATATACTGGTCCTGAGAAATACACTTATTGATAAAAAGTGTGACAATCAACCCCGGTCTCCCCTACCTCCTATAAAATGTTGACATATTTTACATTCGTTTGAGTAATGTTTTGTTATTGAAGCAGCGTAGTAAGAATGAAACTGACGTGAGTCTCTTGTGTTCCCACGCCCTCTCTGTGGCCCGACAGAGGAGAAGTATATGACGGTGCAGCCATACACCAGCGAGGGGAAGGATGAGATCGCCTTTGAGAAAGGAGTCATCGTGGAGGTCATCCAGAAGAACCTGGAGGGCTGGTGGTTCATCAGGTAAGGCCATGATTTGTGCTCCAACCACAATATAAACTGTTGCCTGTTTATGCTGTCTCTTATTCTCACTCATGATCACCTCCTCTCCTCCCTCTCTCCTCAGGTACCAGGATAAGGAGGGATGGGCCCCGGCCTCCTACCTGAAGAAGGTGAAGGAGGATTTTTCTCCCCGTAGTAGTAATAAGAAGAGCCCCTTAACTAGCCCTGTGGAGATAATCGGAAACATCATGGAGATCAGCAACCTGCTCAACAAAAAGGCCCTGAGTGAGAAGGACGTGCAGACGGACGGCCAGTCAGAGGACACCCCCCTGACCACCCTCTCCCTGGCCAAGAGGCAGATCAGCCTGCCCATACCCTGCTCTAGCTCGGACTTCAGCCCTGGTGCCACCCTGGTGGACGGAAAGGGCAAAGCAGAACCGGCCTCTCCAGCCATAGCCCGCGTCACTCCTCACAGAATAGAGATTGGTGAGTTGTCATTCAGAGACGGAATTGGAAGGCATAGCGGTTTGTTAAACTAATACACTCTCAGAATTCAAATCACAATCTCATTTTCTTCTATCTAGGCTCCCCGATCCTCAGACAAAAGCCACCTCCTCGAAGAGATGCAACTCTGGTCAGTATGAAAAAAAGAATTACAGTTGAAGTTTACATACACCTTAGCCAACTACATTTAAACATAGTTTTTCACAATTCCTGACATTTAATCCTAGTAAAAATTCCCTGTCTTAGGTCAGTTAGGATCACCACCAATACCTTGACTTTGTTGTCCTTAAGCCATTTTGCCACAACTTTGGAAGTATGCTTGGGGTCATTGTCCACTTGGAAGACCCATTTGAGACCAAGCTTTAACTTCCTGACTGATGTCTTGAGATGTTGCTTCAATATATACACATCATTTTAATTCCTCATGATGCCATCTATTTTGTGATGTGCACCAGTCCCTCCTCCAGCAAAGCACCTCCACAACATGATGCTGCCACCCCCGTGCTTCACGGTTGGGATGGTGTTCTTCGGCTTGCAAGCCTGCCCCTTTTTCCTCCAAACATAACGATGTTCATCATAGCCAAACAGTTCTATTTTTGTTTCGTCAGACCAGAGGACATTTCTCCAAAAAGTACGATCTTTGTCCCCATGTGCAGTTGCAAACCGTAGTCTGGCTTTCTTATGGTGGTTTCGGAGCAGTGGCTTCTTCCTTGCTGAGCGGCCATTCAGGTTATGTCGATATTGGACTTGTTTTACTGTGGATATAGATACTTTTGTAACTATTTCCTCCAGCATCTTCACAAGGTCCTTTGCTATTCTGGGATTGATTTGCACATTTCTCACCAAAGTACGTTCATCTCTCGGAGACAGAACGCTTCTCCTTCCTGAGCGGTATGATGGGTGCGTGATCCCATGGTGTTTATACTTGCGTACTATTGTTTGTACAGATGAACGTGGTACCTTCAGGTGTTTGGAAATTCTTCCCAAGGATGAAGCAGACTTGTGGAGGTCTATAATTTTTTTTTAGGTCTTGGCTGATTTCTTTTGATTTTCCCATGATGTCAAGGAAAGAGTTTGAAGGTAGGCTTTGAAATACATTCACAGGTACACCTCCAATTGACTCAAATTATGTCAATTAGCCTATCAGTAGCTTCCAAAGCCATGACATAATTTTCTGGAATTTTCCAAGCTGCACAGTCAACTTAGTGTATGTAAACTTCTGACCCACTGGAAGTGTGATATAGTTAGTTATAAGTTAAATATTCTGTCTGTAAATAATTGTTGGGAAAATTTATTCTGTCATGAACAATGTACAGTGGGGCAAAAAAGTTTTTAGTCAGCCACCAATTGTGCAAGTTCTCCCACTTAAAAAGATGAGAGAGGCCTGTAATTTTCATCATAGGTACACTTCAACTATGACAGACAAAATGAGAAAAAAATCCAGAAAATCACATAGTAGGATTTTTAATGAATTTATTTGCAGATTATGGTGGAAAATAAGTATTTGGTCAATAACAAAAGTTTATCTCAATACTTTGTTATATACCCTTTGTTGGCAATGACAGAGGTCAAACGTTTTCTCTAAGTCTTCACAAGTTTTTCACACACTGTTGCTGGCATTTTGGCCCATTCCTCCATGCAGATCTCCTCTAGAGCAGTGATGTTTTGGGGCTGTTGCTGGGCAACACAGACTTTCAACTCCCTCCAAATATTTTCTTTTGGTGTTGAGATCTGGAGACTGGCTAGGCCACTCCAGGACCTTGAAATGCTTCTTACGAAGCCACTCCTTCTTTGCCTGGGCGATGTGTTTGGGATCATTGTCATGCGAAAAGACCCAGCCACGTTTCATCTTCAATGCCCTTGCTGATGGAAGCAGGTTTTCACTCAATCTAACGACACATGGCCCCATTCATTCTTTCCTTTACACGGATCAGTCGTCCTGGTCCCTTTGCAGAAAAACAGCCCCAAAGCATGATGTTTCCACCCCCATGCTTCACAGTAGGTATGGTGTTCTTTGGATGCAACTCAGCATTCTTTGTCCTCCAAACACGACGAGTTGAGTTTTTACCAAAAAGTTATATTTTGGTTTCATCTGACTATATGACATTCTCCCAATCTTCTTCTGGATCATCCAAATGCTCTCTAGCAAACTCAGACGGGCCTGGACATGTACTGGCTTAAGCAGGGGGACACGTCTGGCACCGCAGGATTTGAGTCCCTGGCGGTGTAGTGTGTTACTGATGGTAGGCTTTGTTACTTTGGTCCCAGCTCTCTGCAGGTCATTCACTAGGTCCCCCCGTGTGGTTCTGGGATTTTTGCTCACCGTTCTTGTGATCATTTTGACCCCACGGGGTGAGATCTTGCGTGGAGCCCCAGATCGAGGGAGAATATCATTGGTCTTGTATGTCTTCCATTTCCTAATAATTGCTCCCACAGTTGATTTCTTCAAACCAAGCTGCTTACCTATTGCAGATTCAGTCTTCCCAGCCTGGTGCAGGTCTACAATTTTGTTTCTGGTGTCCTTTGACATAGTGGAGTTTGTAGTGTGACTGTTTGAGGTTGTGTACAGGTGTCTTTTATACTGATAACAAGTTCAAACAGGTGCCATTAATACAGGTAACGAGTGGAGGACAGAGGAGCCTCTTAAAGATGAAATTACAGGTCTGTGAGAGCCAGAAATCTTGCTTGTTTGTAGGTGACCAAATACTTATTTTCCACCATAATTTGCAAATAAATTCATTAAAAATCCTACAATGTGATTTTCTAGATTATCTTTCTCATTTTGTCTATCATAGTTGAAGTGTACCTATGATGAAAATTACAGGCCTCTCTCATCTTTTTAAGTGGGAGAACTTGCACAATTGGTGGCTGACTAAATACACATCTAAAGCTTTTTCTTTTGGGGTGTTGCTATCGGCCACCAAGTGATAACAGTCAGTATCTAAATAATATGTGTGTAATGCTTTATAATGTATGTGATATAAACAGATAGGTCTACTTTCTTGGGGACCTGAATATTGACTGGTTTTCATCAAGCTGCCCGCTCAAGAGGAAGCTTCATACTGTTACCAGTGCTTGTAATCTGGTTCAGGTTATTAATCAACCTACCAGGGTGTTTACAAACACTACAGGAACAAGATCATCCACATGTATCGATCACATTTTTACTAATACTGTAGAACTTTGTTCTAAAGCTGTATCCGTACCCATTGGATGCAGTGATCACAATATAGTGGCTATATCCAGGAAAGCCAAAGATCCAACAGCTGGGCCTAAAATAGTGTTTAAGAGATAATACAGGCCTCCCGGGTGGTTAAGGGCGCTGTAATGCAGCGCCAGCTGTGCCATCAGAGTCCCTGGGTTCGCGCCCAGGCTCTGTCGTAACCGGCCGCGACCGGGAGGTCCGTGGGGCGACGCACAATTGGCCTAGCGTCGCCCGGGTTAGGGAGGGCTTGGTCCCTGTCCTTGTCTCATCGCGCACCAGCGACTCCTGTGGCGGGCTGGGCAGTGTGCGCTAACCAAGGTGGCCAGGTGCACGGTGTTTCCTCCGGCGCATTGGTGCGGCTGGCTTCCGGGTTGGATGCGTGCTGTGTTAAGAAGCAGTGCGGCTTGGTTGGGTTGTGTATCGGAGGACGCATGACTTTCAACCTTTGTCTCTCCCGAGCCCGTACGGGTGTTGTAGCGATGAGACAAGATAGTAGCTACTACAACAATTGGATACCACGAAATTGGGGAGAAAAAGGGGTAAACATTTTTTTTAAAAACAAGAGATAATACAAAAGATTTTGCTGTGACTCTTATGTGGATGATGTTAAAAATATTTGTTGGTCTGATGTGATTAGTGAGGAGCATCTAGACGCTGCTGCACTTAATGAATTTATGAAATTGCTTCTTCCAATTATTGATAAACATGCACCTGTTAAGAAACTGACTGTTGGAACTGTTAAGGCTCCATGGATTTTTGAGGAATTGAAAAACTATGGTTTAAAGAGATGGGGCAGAAGGAGTGGCTAATATGTCTGGCTGCACATCTGACTGGCTTACTTACTGCAAATTAAGAAATTATGTGACTAAATTCAACAAAAATAAGAAGAAACTGTATTATGAAGCCAATGATATGAAAACTTTGGAATATTAAATTATGGGCAGAAAGACAAATTCAACTCCGTCTTTCATAGAATCAGATTCATCACGAAATCATTTGATGTTGGCAATTATTTTAATGACTATTTCATTGGCAAAGTGGGCAAACTTAGGCAGGAAATGCCAACAACGAACAGTGTGAAATTGTATTCATTCATAAAATAACAAATAATGAAACAAAAACATTGCAAGTTTGAATTTTGTAAAGTTAGTGTGGGAGGTGGAAAAATTATTGTTATCGATCAATAATGACAAACATCCTGGCATTGACTACTTAGATGGAAAGCTACTGAGGATGGTAGCTGACTCTATAGCCACTCCTATCTGTCATATTTTTAATCTGAGCCTAGAGGAAAGTCTTTGTCCTCAGGCCTGGAGGGAAGCCAAAGTAATTCCGCTACCCAAGAGTGGTAAAGCGGCCTTTACTGGTTCTAACAGCAGACATATAAACTTGCTGCCAGCTCTTAGCAAACTGTTGGGAAAACATGTGTTTGGCCAAATACAATAATATTTCTCTGTAAACAAATTAACAGACTTTCAGCATGCTTATAGAGAAGGGCACTCAGCATGTACAGCACTGACACAAATGACTGATTATTGGTTGAAAGAAATTGATAATAAGAAGATTGTGGGAGCTGTACTATTACATTTCAGTGCAGCTTTTGATATTATTGACCATAACCTGTTGTTGAATAAACTCCCTTCACAGAACAGAGCAAACGGGCGCTAACCAGAATAGAAAGAGGAGTGGGAGGCCCCAGTGCACAACTGAGAAAGAGGACAAGTACATTCGAGTGTCTAGTTTTAGAAACAGACGCCTCACAAATCCTCAATTGGCAGCTTAATTAAATAGTACCCGCAAAACACCAGTCTCAACGTCAACAGTGAATAGGCGACTCCGGGATGCTGGCCTTCTAGAGTTCCTCTGTCCAGTGTCTGTGTTATTTTGCACATCTTAATCTGTTCATTTTATTGGCCAGTCTGAGATATGGCTTTTTCTTTGCAAGTCTGCCTAGAAGGCCAGCATCCCGAAGTCGCCTCTTCACTGTTGACATTGAGACTTGTGTTTTGCGGGTACTATTTAATGTATGAGATCTTCAGTTTCTTGGCAATTTCTCGCAAGGAATAGCCTTCATTTCTCAGAACAAGAATAGACTGATGAGTTTCAGAAGAAAGGTCTTTGTTTCTGAACATTTTGAGTCTGTAATCAAATCCACAAATGCTGATGTTCCAGATACTCAACTAGTCTTAAGAAGGCCAGTTTTATTGCATCTTTAATCAGCACAACAGTTGTCAGCTGTGCTAACATGATTGCAACATTATTTTCTATTGATAAATTATCCTTTAAAAATTATAAACTTCAATTAGCTAATACAATGTGCCATTGGAACACAGGATTGATGGTTGCTGATAATGGGCCTCTGTACGCCTATGTATATATTCCATAAAAATCTGCTGTTTCCAGCTACAATAGTCATTTACAACATTAACAATGTCTACACTGTATTTCTGATCAATATGATGTTATTTTAATGTTAAAAAAAAAAAAAAATCTTTAAAAAACAAGGACATTACTAAGTGACCCCAAACTTTTGAACAGTAGTGAATGTGTTATGGCTTTTCAACCTCAGCTCTGAATTCACGACATGGCAATCTATATAATAGAACTCAGAGTTTTCTTTAATGGAAGCTTCTCTAATATCAAACATGTAAAGTGTGGTGTACCGCAGGGCAGCTCTCTAGGCCCTCTATTATTTTATATTTTTACCAATGGCCTGCCACTTGCATTAAACAAAACATGTGTGTCCATGTATGCTGATGATTCAACCATATATGCATGAGCAACTGCAGCTAATGAAGTCACTGAAACCCTTAACAAAGAGTTGCAGTATGTTTTGGAATGGGTTGCCAGTAATAAACTGGTACTGAACATCTCTAAAACTAAGAGCATTGTATTTGGTACAAATCATTCCTTAAGCTCTAGACCTCAGCTGATCTGGTAATGAATGGTGTGGCTGTTGAACAAGTTGAGGAGACTAAATTACTTGGTGTTACTTTAGATTGTAAACTGTCATGGTCAACATATAGATGCAATGGTTGTAAAGATGGGGATGGGATCCGTAATAAAGAGATGCTCTGCTTTTTTGACACCACACTCCAAGAAGCAAGTTCTGCAGGCTCTAGTTTAGTCTAATCTTGATTATTGTCCAGTGCTGGAAGGAAAGACCTAGTTAAGCTGCAGCTGGCCAAAAACAGAGCGGCACATTTTGCTCTTAATTGTAATCAGAGGGCTGATATAAATATGATGCATGCCAGTCTCTCTTGGCTAAGAGTTGAGGAGAGACTGACTGCATCACTTCTTATTTTTATAAGAAATATTAATGTGTTGAAAATCCCAAATTGTTTGCATAGTCAACTTACACACAGCTCTGACACACACGCTTATGCCACCAAACATGCCACCAGGGGTCTTTTCACATTCCCAAAATCCAGAACAAATTCAAGAAAGCATACAGTATCATATAGAGCCCTAATTGCATGGAACTTCCTTCAATCTCAAAACAGATAAAGCAACACCTCACGGCAAAATGCCTCTACCCTATTTGACCTAAATAGTTTGTGTGTATGCATTGATATATTGGCTACGTGTGCCTTTAAAAAAATATATGGTATTTCTGTTTTTGAGCTGTTCTTATCTGTTGATGTTCTCTATTATGTCATTGTGTTTTGTGTGGACCCCAGGAAGAGTAGCTGCTGCTTTTGCAACAGCTAATGGGGATCCTAATAAAATACCAAACAATGACAAAGCGAAAACAGATTGTTAGAAATGTTTGCAAATGTATAAAAAAATACAAAACAGAAATACCTTATTTACATAGATATTCAGACCCTTTGCTATGAGAATCGAAGTTGAGCTCAGGTGCATCCTGTTTTCATTGATCATTCTTGAGATGTTTCTACAACTTGACTAGTGTCCACCTGTGGTATATTCAATTGATTGGACATGATTTGGAAAGGCACACACCTGTCTATATAAGGTCCCACAGTTGACAGTGCATGTCAGAGCAAAAAACAAGCCATGAGGTCGACAGAATTGGGGAATGGGTAGCAAGCATTCAAGGTCCCCCAGCAAGGGCCTTGGTCAGGGAGATGACCAAGAACCCGATGGTCACTCTGACAGAGCTCTAGAGTTCATAAACTCTACTGAAAGTAACAAACTCATGAAAATGCTATTATGTTCTTTGAAATAATAGTTTTTTAGTATTCTAATGTTTGTTACCTAAGACCTTTATAAACACAACCAAATTATTATTCCTCTGATTGCATATATGAAATGCATTTATTAGACTGTTCGAGTGTTGTTGATGCATCATTGGCTCGAAGTGTTCCAAATTGACTTTTGGCCTATGTTGTTAACTAGGACTTTGTAGAATTATACAAAACAGAGTAAAGGATATTCTATCTAAATAAATAACTGTTTTTATATATTTACATGGATATATTTCCACAAATATGTATTCATGCAATTCATGATTTACAGTTGTTTAAGAACTATTTATCAAGCAAGGGTGCTTATATTTGCGCACCTTGTGCGTTGATATGCATCTGATGCGTATGCTAAAGGTGACGCCCGGCAACATTCTCAGGGTTCCGTAGTGGGTACTTATAGGCTCAACGGCCTGTCGGTTCTATTATTAAAAGTATCAGCTGTGCAATATTCATAATGCCTGACATTTTTTTCCACTCAGGGATCCAATTTACCCTCACCACCAGAGCCCCCTACTGTTGAAGCAGAGTACTACACCATTGCAGAGTTCCAGTCTGTCATTTCTGATGGCATTAGTTTTAATGGAGGGCAGAAAGCAGAGGTAAGCTTTTTTCATGTTATTTTTTTATTTTTATTGTTCAGGTAAATTATTGAAATTAACAGATACTGCATGTAGTTCATTTCTCCCCATCTATTCCCTCTGTTCTGTCCTGTAGGTGATCGAAAAGAACTCTGGTGGCTGGTGGTATGTCCAAATCGGGGAGAAAGAGGGGTGGGCTCCCTGCTCCTACATCGACAAACGAAAGAAACCCAACCTAAACCGCAGAACCAGCACTCTGAGCCGCCCCAAAGTCCCACCCCCAGCCCCGCCCGTCAAGAAGCAGGACTCTGAGGAGACCGCCCCTCCCAGCAGCCCTGGGTCCGAGGCTCCAGAGTCCCCTGTATCTCCCGGGAGGCCTGTGTACGAGGAGCCAGAATATGACATTCCTGCCATTGGGTTTGATCTGGAGTCAGAGTTTGAGTTCCTCAGGACAGATGGGTCCTCGGGGGATGGGAAGAATGAGGATGACTCCTCAGGTAAGGGCTCTCATCTGTCCTCCAAGCTGTCTCCGGCCTCTTCTCTCCACAGCGCCTCCTTCAAGATGGGCGAGTCATCAGAGGACGTGGGACAGGAAGAGGAGGAGCCTGAGGGAGAGGAGTGTATCTATGAGAATGACGGCTTCAGGCCTTTCAGAGAGAAGCCTGATGCACAATCCAGTGGCGACTCGGATTCCCCGAAGACGAGCGCCCCATTGGAGACTTGCAAGGCTGAAAACTCTCACTCCACGTTGGGGGCAAGGAGAAAAGGGAAAAATATCCAGCTGGAGCTGAACGGAAGCCAGTCCCATTCTCGAACAAAAGCAGAGGCTGGGGAGTCCAGCCCCAAACCTGCTTCCACAGAGTCCATCCAAGATCTATCCAAGCAGTCCAGGTCCAAGAAGGACAAAGAGGAACACAAAATGGGTTCCACCAAGTCATCCACCAAACCTAAGCCAGTGGTCAGGCCTAAGCCCCAGGTGGCCAAGGCCTCCAGTGCAGAGAAGATGGACATCAGCAGCCTCCGGAGACAGCTGAGGCCTACAAGCCAGCTGAAGAAGGGCTCCAGAGGAGAAGACTTTGAAACAGCCTCTGTCATCTCCTCTGAGGACTCTGTGTCTTCCCACAGCACCTCTGACCTCTCCTCCATCTACTCTAAAGGCAGCCGTGGAGACTCAGACGAGGGCTGCAGCTTCTACCGCACCACAGACACCTATGAGAAGGTCCAGGACTCAGAGATGAGCTTCCCTGCCGGGGTGGAAGTGGAGGTGCTGGAGAAGCAGGAAAGTGGCTGGTGGTACGTCCGCTGGGGCGACACTGAGGGCTGGGCTCCAACCTACTACCTGGAGCCTGTCAGGCAGCTGGACGACACAGCTGGGTCCGAGTCCGATGGCACCCCCACCAAGCCAGGCAGCCTGAGCAAGTCCAACAGCCTGGAGAAGAATGAGCAGAGGGTCCAGGCTCTGAACAACATCAACCAGAGCCTGAAGAGGAGCACACCTCCCATTCCCTCCAAACCCCCCGGGGGGCTCTCCAAGCCCTTTGACCTGTTCAACAGCTTGCATAAGCAGAGGAATGGTACGAAACAACAGCAGGTGGTCAGGCCTCAGTCTGTCTTCATCTCCGGGCCGATCATCGACGGCCCAAACCCAGTCGGCTCCCTTAGGAGAGGTGAGTCACTCAACTCCACCGACCACCCACGCTCTAGTCCCACCGTGCGTCGCAATGCTTCCTTTGGTACAACCCCGCGGAACCCAGCGCCAAACGGTAACATGGCGAACCGGAACAGACCCGGCACGGGCAGCTCCGAATCACTGGGCCTTGGGTCTCCAAGGAACGGTCTACCTGTTTCCACTGTAAAACCCAAACCCCACCTCATCCACAACAACCTCCGTGAGGTGTATGTCTCCATAGCGGATTACCATGGTGATGAGGAGACCATGGGTTTCCCTGAAGGAACAATTCTGGAGGTTCTGGAGAGGAACCCTAATGGGTGGTGGTACTGCCAGATCCTGGATGGAGGTCGACCTCGGAAAGGCTGGGTACCCTCGAACTACCTGGAAAGGAAGAACTAGTATCACGCTTCTGTTCAGTGCATGTGCAATCAGGTCGTCAAGGTCAGAGACCATGGAAGACAGTGGAAATGGAAATGGAAAGAAGACACTGCTTTTTTACATTTTATAGATGGATTACATTTTATAGATGGAAATCAGAAGAGACCATGCATAATCTAAGTGGCATCCTTTGTATTTTCTAAACTGAGGGTGGCCAACCCATCCTGGCATGTCATTTCTTGCCATTTTATTACTCTCATCTAGTGACAGATAAAGCACTTCATCGTGCAATTTTTAGACAGGATTTTTTTATATTCACAGACAGCCGGGTGGACAGAACAAATACCTTTGGCATTAAAATCAGCAGAAGGTCAACCATATTAAACGGAAGAATTAAACAACAAAAGTGGTTGATTTGATGAAACATGCTTTTTAATCCAAAATGGAAGAATAATGGGACTTGGACACGAGAAGAGGAGCTTTGGACATCTTTGGCTGATGATGATCCTTTATAACAACGAGAGAGGGTTTGTAATATGATAACATTACTTACTTAATGATTTCCAATGGGCAAAACATGACTCACTTCTGATGACATTTGATCATAAAACATTTACTTTTTAAAGCTTTTTGCATGGTTAAAAGGTTTCTATACTGACCAAGCCTTGGGCACATTTTAAGTAAACATTTCTCTTAAAATGTTTTGTATGTTGTGTTTAAAAGATCTGTTGCTACACCTTCTCATATGTTAAATGCAATCTGCAGAATGTCTTGTGCATGTTTTTACGTCAAAAAAATTGTGAAGGTTAATGTGTATTTTATGTAATACTTTTATATAGCTTTGTGTGTATGTCATCTTGTTGTAAAGTGTATATTCTGTCAATTTATTACAGTATGTAAGTAATTTTAAATCTCTTAAAGCTACAGTCTGCAATTTTTTTATGGGGTCCCTGCCACCTGTTTTGGTATACAGCTAAAGGATACGGCTAGGGAGATTTTGAGACATGCTATGCTGTAGGTCATGAGGCATTTATAAGTATATTCTTCAATAATCAATGGGTAAATATGAAGAATTTTAATAACAATTAAACAGCTTCCCAAGTTGCAGACTGTAGCTGTAAATCTTTATGAATGTTTCATGATTTTCTTGATGACACTCTAGCTAATGTCTTATACGTACAGTATGTATCCTTCACCTGCTTAGAAGTGTATTTCTGCTCTGGTCTTGTGACACAATATAGGTCAGCCTATTTGAAGGAGTGGTAAATCAGCTATTTTTTGCGCTCTCTAGAATCGTCGTCTTCTAGTAAATTTTGATGTTTTCTATCAACAGATTTCTCCCATGGCTCCATTTGACCCATCATATTTAGAATAAAATAAAAGGCCGATACCATATGGTTATGATTTGTTTAGTTCTTTTGAATCAAATTTGAAGTTTTGTTTTCACATTGAACTTGACCTTTGGAGGTGTTCGCTAGGTTGTAAACTAAAAAGTGGTGAGCTGCTTATGCATTTCCATTATTCCATTTAAGCTACCAGAGGAAGGAATATTTGACTTGAGGAATATTGGAATTGAGGCTTTTCATTTGCTTTCAAAACCAAACCCCAGGGATGTGTAGAATAGCAATTGAACTTAAATTGTGATTTTATCTGAGAGAGAGAACTCATTGCAAATGAATTCAATACCTATTTTTATCCCACAAGGGGCTTGCAGACAGCAGTGCAAATACATAAACAATGACCCATCTGGTGCTACTCATATCTGGAAAGACTTGATACTCATGCCCCTTTGAAAAAGGAGGAACATACAGCAAATAAAAATGTATACTCTTAATATTGCTGTGCAGTATTAATTTTAATCTTTGAACATGTCATCTATTCTAGCTACATAACTTTTGTTTTAAGTATTTCAAATTCCCTAATTAATTCCTTCTAATTAAGTAATATCTAGTTACATTGAGTTAATCTTACCCAGTGGTATACAAAACTTTGACTTATCAATTTATAGGTCACATTACATACTTTTTTGCCCAAGCATTAAATTCTCAAATTCTGTTAATGAATCTGGACCTGCTATGGCTGATGTTCAAGACTGTTGAAATATGGTTCTAGTGAAGGATCCTCTTTTGCCAGCTTGATATCCCATTAATATTTCCTTTGTCATTGTCTGCTGGACAGTATTGTATCTAACATTAGTTTTATAGCCTGCTACATTGCAGAAATTGTATTTATATTACTCAGCAGAGAAAACGTTCATTTTATGATTACATGTCAAAAAAAAATAATGATGAATTAAGTGTGTTTTTGTGAATAAATGCACTTTCTGCATTACCAGATTCCACATTGTTTTACAGAATTATTGATGATTCCTTCCATTTCTGCAACTTGTATAATTCAAGGTATGGGACAGCTCAGGTATAAAGCAAACTAAAGTGCCTTAAACCTTAACGCATAATTCAAAGCAGTGAAGCAGATGCAACAGATTGGGTAATGACACTGTTATGATTCACAGCAGTAAAGTGGATTTTCCTGCAAGAATCTGACCAAGAGCACCCTCTTGTGCTTTACAGTCTATACTACAATACATATACATCTTACATTAAGGACAAGATAAATATTGTCAATAAAAATGTTTTATTTGTATAAAAACAAAGAATTTATATGGATACATTTTTATTTTAAAAAATGATAATGTTTCTAAAACATTCTAAAATGGAGAGAATGCAAGTGTGTTAGCAATCAGTGAAGCCTCATGTATTCAGTTATTGTGTTGGTTTTGCCATTTGTAAACATATGTTTACAGTGTGTATTTGTAACACATGTTAACCATTTTGTTACGTATTGAGAAAATTTGCAGATTGACTTTGCATTTATAAAATTGCAGTTACTTCAGGCAAAGTTTTGTACAATATAATATAAATCCTTCCTTTGCTATCTAAGAACTGATTGAGATTATACGTAATTATTACGATGTGGGTACATTACTTTTGTAACAATGATAGTTAATATAAAGCCTGTGCTGACTCAGCACATTTAGATTTGGCTTTACCGTAATGGCTATTTACCCAATGGCCCAATATGGATTAAGTGCACGTTTGTCTGGTTACTGTTCAGCTCCTAGTGTATAAATAGCCATTGAAGTTCACTATGTCAGACAGTGTGTTATGCTGTATTAGCAAGTTTACATCCGATAGGCTTTTCCTGTGAAATATGTTCTCCCCATTGGGCCATTCCTTCCACTGGGAACCTCAGGCTATACTCCTCAGCTTAGCAGTGAGTTATGGCTGTCTGATCTGGTTGGTGTATGTGCAGTGCTGTAACTAGGGCCGGGAATTGCAAAGGGCCCCACAATACGATATCACAATACTTACGTGCCAATAAGATTTCGATGTTCCAAACACATGTCTTCTGCAGAGAGACGAAAGACCCATGATAACTCTTGGAAATAGAAGTGCTGAAAACATGTTGGTTCACTATTTAAAAAGAAGGAGAACAAGCTATATTGCCTAATATAATACCTAATACCGCCACAGGCAAAGTAAACCTTGTGGAGTGTTATGATCCCATATCCTCAAGGGGGCAGTATGAGCACTCCAGAACAGCTCAGCCCAAACATAAAGGTCCAATGTAGCCATTTTTATCAAATCATTTCTGGGTAACAATTAAGTACCTTACAGTGATTATTTTAAATTAAAATGGTTAAAAGAAACATAAATAGCTTGTTAGCAAAGAACAAATTCTCAAGCAAAAAACATTCTAGGACTGTCTGGGAGTGGGGAGGGGAAAACTGAAAACTAGCTGTTATTGGCAGAGAGGTTTAGAACTGTTATTGGTCTATTAACCAATTTACTGTCTGTGATGTCATCAGACATGCCAAAACTCCATCCCACCAAAACAGGCTGAAATTTCAGGTGGTCTTTTCAAACAGCTCTTAAACTAAAAGGGCATTATCATAATTTCACAGTATTATTCCAACCTCATAGTGTTGAAATATATATAAAACACAGGAAAATCACATTTTTGACTGAACAGGGCCTTCAACGATCAAGTCCTTACGTCAACACTATGCCATTAGAGTAAGATACATAATTGAAATTAGTATTATTTTATGAATAAAGCATGGTCTAGAAGGGAAAGAAACACCTATTTAGGCGAGGTGATGGCTAGCATAGTGGAACAGTTGAAAATAAAGAAGAGCCGCACACTCTAGAAACGTCCAACGTTTCAACAGACATCAGGGTGATGTAGATGAAGACAGCTTGTCTGTCGAAATGTTGAACATTACATTTTTGCATCTGAGCTCCTAGAGTGTGCGGCTCTCCTTTATTTTCAAGAATAAAGCATGGATCTGAAATAGACAACAGCTTTACTTACCAGACAAGTACATGCCAATTGAAATACACCTTTGGTGACTACCACTAGACTTTTGAAGCTCAAGTGTCCAACAATTACATTGAACCAACAGTGCACAACTTTGATAAGTGTTTGATAGTGAGTCATTATCAAATCAGTTTACTTTTACATTCATTCCCCAACAACCGTACCCAACAGGGTGGGAGGAATCAGTATACGTTTAAAATGTCTGCTGCCAAAAGTCTTAACTTACCGGCAGTTTGAATGAGGCCCAGGTTCACTCAGAGGTCTACATGGAAAGTCTGTGTACACACCAGTGAGATATATACTGTGTTCCATGTCATTTTTACACACGGTGGCTGTGCGTCTCCCTTCACTTCTGAGAAAATTGTCCATTAGCAATGGCTGCCTCTGCCTGTTTCATGTCCAGCCGTCACAGACTGTATTTGTGCGTATTAGACTGCAGTATAAAACACTGGTGCAGCCAGCCCAGCTAAGGCAGGATAGTAAATAACAGATGATGTTCACTCTGGCCAGGCCGACATGCCTCTGCTCTAAACAGACTATGTGAGTTATGCCTGTAGCCCTGTGCTTTGTTTTTCACATGCACAGACTGAAGACCAGAATACTACGTGCAGCATGGTTGTGTTAAATAGTAAGTAGGCCTATGGTTGGGCACAAACGTCAATTCAACATCTATTTCATGTTGGTTCAACGTGATTTAATTGAAATTACGTGGGAAACAATGTTGATTCAACCAGTGTGTGCCCAGTGGGTTGTTTGTATTTTTGAGGAATTGCTCTAATATTGCTGATTGAGGTGTACATATTGAACACTAATAACACACCTCTCCATCGTAGAGTGCACTCAACACATACACTGCCTTCACAAAGTTTTCATACCCCTTAACTTATTCCACATTTTGTTGTGTTACAGCCTGAATTCAAAGTTAAATTGATTTTTTTCTCACCTATATACAGACAATACCCCATAATGACTTAGTGAAAACATGATTTTAGAAGTGTTTGCAAATTTATTGAAAATTAAGTACAGAAGTATCTTATTTACATAAGTATTCACACTCCTTCTACATTGTAGAAGCCCATTTGTGAGTCTTTTTTATTTATATATTTTTAGGGGTGGATCAGCTTTAATATTGCAAATAGATTGTTGCTTCCACCAATGTAATTGTCTGCATCATTTCCAATCCCACACATTATATATATTTAAAAATATATATGTTTTCCTTTATTTTCCTCTAACCCTACCACCACTCCCTTAATTGGAGTAAACTAATAGAGAAGACTTAGGCTTCTACTTCCAGCTTATACATCCTATATACATTTTACGACCAAGGTACATTTTCCATTAGTTATGTTTTGTTTGTTTTAGTCCCATCCATCAGCTACCATCAACCCCTCCCATCTACCTCTGAAGACCATGCAGTTTTGATGCATATTTGCATTATATTTTTCAACTGTGCTGTGATGTTTCACAAAAGTTCTGAACCTTTCTATTCTCATAGTTTCTACAGATTGTAAATTGAACAAAACAAATTCTAAGTGTATTATTATATTATGTTATATATTGATTCTCTATGACTTTTCAGATCACCCAGCAGTGCTGTTTGCAAAGTTATTTGCAGGTAAATGTTGCAATTCTTCAGCCATTCAGAATCTGCGACCAAAAAGAAGCTACATATGGACAGTACCAAAACAAATGATCTAATGATTCTTCGTTAATCTGCAGAGCTGGGATGGTTGTACCACCTATATATATATATAATATATATATATATATATATATAACATTCTATATAACATTCTATTGGTTGCAAGATTTTGTACAATAATTCAAATGGAAAAACTAGGTTTTTAATCCAGCATCGTTTTTTATATCAGTTCATAAACAATGTGCCATGGAATCATTACATGGAAAATCTGTCCCCAACTATTTTTGCAATCTGTATGGCACATCTGTCAATTTAATGGGCCTTAAATGAAACTGGTATACTTTATCACAATGCTCAATTTTGGTCATTTTTGCAACAAAATGATACACATCCATCATTTGAATTAATCTTTCAAAGCAGCAACACACTGATGTACTTCATACAAAACACTGCTGTCTTTAGTACTTTGCATACCTTTTTAACTTTCTCATACTGACTTCTGAAAGATTATTCCAGTACAGTACATCTACTCACATTTCAATGAACATAAAAATATAAAGGCTTCAGAAAAAAATATATAGCTTATTTGTTTGCCATTGCTGGTTTTTAACAACAACAAAAAACTAAGAAAAGTAGAATTACAGTACTTTAATCAATACAATATGGTACTGTAAACTCAAGGAAACAAAAATAATAATAGTAAAATTACAGTGCAATGGCAAACAAACAAATAGTATTGTAAGGGATGGGGTGGATGTTTTATGGATCCCTCCTTCTGTAGGGTCTGGCCACATCACCTCATCCACATCACAAGCAATGTCATCCCTGGCGAGGCAACGGGGAAAATATTGCCTTGTGTGCTGTATCTAACCCTGGACTGACCCCACCTCATTGTCGCTGCGTGCCTCTTCCGATGCTTGAAGAGGCTGGCGCGCATATGGTTGGCGGTCATACACTTTCCAACGCCAAGCCGAAAAGTATTCCTCAATCGGATTGAGAAATGGGGAGTAAGGGGGCAGCATTCAGTCAAAACTACAAGCTACAGGCAAGGCAGGTGTCCCCACAGATGACACCACCCCCCACTCCAGAATGGGGGCACCTTAGGTCACATACTGCTTTGTCTTAATCTATGCAGTGCCAATAGGACACAATCTACTGCCATCACTGTATAGTACAGTGGCACTTACTTGCACATAGTCATAGCGAAGGTCTTTGACTCTAACGCTGTTCCTCTCAAATGGAACCCTGTACAGCTGCTTCATTGTAAGTTGGTGTTGACATACTGATATGGTTGATATTGTGGAATGTTGTGTGATCTGTGAGGATTTTCTCTCGTAGATGTAGGCGGGTGGTGCTGTTATCATGACACTAGGCGAGACCCAAATGCAGACACCGGAGGCAGATAGTTGGAGTTTAAGATGTTTAATAAATCCAAAAGGAATAGTCAAGAGAATGGTCGTGGAGAGGAAAAATGTCATAACCAGATCAGGAGTCCAGGAGGTACAGAGTGGCAGGCAGGCTCGAGGTCAAGGCAGGCAGAATGGTCAGGCAGGCGGGTAACAGAGTCCAGAATAGGCAAGGGTCTAAACCGGGAGGACTAGAAAAAGGAGAAAAGGCAAAGCAGGAAAACGGGAAAACCCGCTGGTAGGCTTGGACATACAAGACGAACTAGCACAGAGAGACAGGAAACACAGGGATAAATACACTGGGGAAAACAATCGACACCTGGAGGGGTGGAGACAATAACGAGGACAGGTGAAACAGATCAGGGTGTGACAGTTGTTTGCCAACACTAGATTGACAATGGCCAGTTCCTGTTCATGGGTGAACAGACGTTGCGTTCCTCCCTCAGGAGGTCATCTGGCAGTTCTGTATAAAATGCAACAAAATTATGTCATTGGTGAGGTTATTTTTTACATACTGTACTTACAAATCTGCCGTTTCCAGGTACAATAGTCATTTACAACATTAACAATGTCTACACTGTATTTCTGATCAATTTTATGTTATTTTAATGGACAAAAAAATGTGCTTTCCTTTCAAAAACAAGGACATTTATAAGTGACCCCAATCTTTTGAACGATAGCGTAAGTATAGATTTTGTATGATTGAAGCCTTTAATGAGAGATCTAATGCTTTAGTATTCAGTCATGTCTGCTGTCCAAATTCATATTCATTATATAAATAGGCCCGTTTAATTTTGTCTGGCTGGCCATAAGCAAATAGATTAACTGGGATATGACTAAAGTTAATCAGGGAGATTTTTTTTCCCCACAAATACAGGTATTTTCTTTCCATGGTAGCAAGATATTATCTATTTTTGCTAACTTTCTATTAAAATGTATTCTAGTGAGATCATCGCTTCCTCCGGGATATGAATACCGAGTATGTCCACTTCACAGTCAAGCCATTTTATTGGTCAACTACACGGTAATGTAAAAGTTGTATTTTTTTGTGATCCAATACGTAATATAGTACACATCAGAATTTGGTTGTAATCCAGAGGTTACAAAAATTATCTAGATCCTCTATGAGGCTATGGAGGGATACAAATTGTGAATTAATAAAATGGATGAATCATCAGCGTACATTGACACCTTTGTTTTTAATCCCTGGATCTCTATCCCATTGATATTATTGTTGGGTCTGATTTCAATAGCTAACATTTCGATGGCCATAATAAATAGATATGCCAATATTGGACAACCTTGTTTTACTCTTCTTGACAGTTTAATACTTGTTGAGAAGTAGCCATTATTTACTATTTTACACCTATTGTTACTATACATAACTTTAACCCATTCTATAAGAGATTCTCCCAAATAAAAATATTCCAGGCATTAAGATGTATATATAAATTCCAGTCGTGCCTTATCAAAGGCCTTTTCAAAGTCAGCCATGAATACCAGGCCTGGTTTCACAGATTTTTCATAGTGTTCTATTGTTTCCAGTACTTGTCTTATATTATCTCCAATGCATCGTCCATGTAAAAAAATCTGTCTTACTAGGATGAATAATATCTGACACTGAAGTATAAGGGGCCGGCAGTTTTTTTTTATGGACGATAACTTTATATTTACCACCTAGGTTCTGTTTCAGTAATAGTAAAATAACACCTTCTTGTTGAGTATCTGATAATCTACCCTTTTTATAGGAGTGGTTAAAACATTCAAATAACGGTATTTGAGTACATCGGAAAAGGTCTGAAATACCTCAACTGGTATGCCATACAGCCCTGGAGTTTTCCTGGACATGACGGCTTTAATTGCATCAATAAGTTCCTCCTCTGTAATTTTACCTTCACATGAGTCTTTCTGTACAGCTGTTAATTTTACAATGAATAAAAAATCCTTACAATTCACTTGGTTAAAAAAATATTTTTTTTAAAAATAATATATGAATTACATTTAGTATTTAGCATTCTGTCCCCAACAACACTTTTAAACTTTTGGTGCCAACGAGAATGAAATATAGTGCAACATTTTCCCATTATTACTTTCAAAATTCTTCAAGCTCTCTCAGTGGTTGTTGATCATTGCTTGACAACCATTTTCAGATATTGCCATAGATTTTTAAGCAGATCTAAGTCAAAACTGTAACTCGGCCATTCAGGAAAATTCATTGTCTTCTTGGTAAGCAACTCCAGTGTAGATTTGGCCTTTTGTTTAAGATTATTGTCCTGCTGAAAGGTGAATTCATTTCCCAGTGTTTGGTGGAAAGCAAACTGAAACAGGTTTTCCTCTAAGAATTTGCCTGTACTTAACTTCATCCTGAAACACCACTATGCTTGAAAATATGGAGAATGGTACTCAGTAATGTGTTGAATTGGATTTGCCCCAAACGTAAAACTTTCTATTCAGGACAAAAAGTGAATTGCTTTGCCACATTTTTTACAGTATTACGTTACTGCCTTGTTGCAAACAAGAAGGAAGCCTCTGTACAGGCTTCCTTCTTTTCCATCAATTAGTCAATTAGGTTAAAATTGTGGAGTAACTACAATGTTGTTGATCCATCCTCAGTTCTCTCCAATCACAGCCATTAAACTCTGTAACTGTTTTAAAGTCACCATTATTGGCCTCTTGGTGAAATCCCTGAGCGGTGTCTTTCCTCTCCGGCAACTGAGTTAGGAAGGACACCTGCATCTTTGTTTTGTACTGGGTGTATTGATACACCATCCAAAGTGTAATTAATAACTTCACCATTCTCAAAGGGATATTTTTATTTTTTACCCATCTACCAACAGATGCCTTTCTTTGAGACGCATTGGAAAACCTCCCTGGTCATTGTGGTTGAATCTGTGTCTGAAATTCACTGCTCAACTAAGGGACCTTAAAGATAATTGTATGTGTGGGGTACAGAGATGAGGTACTCATTCAAAAATCATGTTAAACACTATTGTTGCACACAGAGTGAGTCCATGCAACTTATTATGTGACTAGTTTCTGAAGGGACTGTAAAATTAGAGATATTACCAGCAGTCATGAACTCAGCTTTGGTATAGTCATATCTACACTGAACAAAAATATAAATGCAACATGTAAAGTGTTGATCCCATGTTTCATCAGCTGAAATAAAAGATCTCAGAAATTGTACGCCCAAAAAGCATATTCCTCTCAAATTTGTTTACATCCCTGTTAGTGAGCATTTCTCCTTTGCTAAGATAATCCATACACCTGACAGGTGGGACATATCAAGAAGCTGATTAAACAGCATAATCATTACAAAATAATCAAACAGATGACTGAGCAAATCAGTAGGCCTGTCTGGATCAAACAAAAGTATATGACACCTGACGGATAACTCTCAGCAGACCAACTCGTGCTGGGGACAATAAAAGGTCACTCTAAAATGTGCCAGATGTCTCAAGTTTTGAGGGAGCGTGCAATTGACAGGCTGACTGCAAGCATGTCTACCAGAGCTGTTTCCAGCTCATTTTAATTCAATTTCTCTACCATAAGCCGCATCCAATGTACTTTTAGAGAATTTTGCAGTATGCCCATCCGGCATCACAACTGAAGACCACAGGTAACCACGCCAGCCCAGGACCTCCATATCAGGCATTGCTCGGGATCGTCTGAGACCGGACAACCGATGAAACTGTGGGTTTGCACAAGCAAAGAATTTCTGCACAAACTGTCAGTAATCGTCTGGGGAAGCTCATCTGCATGCTCTTCGTTCTCACCAGGGTCTTGACCTGACTGCAGTTTGGCGTCATAACCGACTTTAGTTGGCAAATGCTCACCTTCGATGGCCACTGGCACGCCGGAGAAGTGTGCTCTTCAGCGATGAATCCCAGGTTCAACTGTACCGGGCACATGGTAGATAGCGTGTATGGCGACACATGGGCAAGTCGTTTCCTGATGTCAACATTGTGAACAGAGTGCCCCATGATGGCGGTTGGGTTATGGTATGGGCAGGCATAAGCTATGGACAAACGAGCACACTTGCAATTTATTGATGCACAAAATGACCGTGATGAGATCCTGAGGCCCGTTGTCTTGCCATTCATCCACCGCCGTCACCTAATTTTAACATGATAATGCATGTTGAAAGGATCTGTACACAATTCCTGGAAGCTGAAAATGTCCCAGTTCTTCCATGGCCTGTATACTCACCAGACATGAGCAGTTTGAGATGCTCTAGATTGATGTGTACGAAAGCGTGTTCCAGTTCCTGACAATATCCAGCAACTTAACACATACATTGAAGAGGAGTGGGACAACATTCCACAGGCCACAATCAACAGCCTGATCAGCTCTATGCAAAGGAGATGTGTCACGCTGCATGAGTCAAATGGTGGTCACACCTGATACGGACTGTTTTTTCTGATCCACGCCCCTACCTTTTTTTAAGGTATGTGACTAACAGATTCATATCTCAAATCAAATCAAATGTTATTTGTCACATACACATGGTTAGCAGATGTTAATGCGAGTGTAGCGAAATGCTTGTGCTTCTAGTTATGACAATGCAGAAATAACCAACGAGTAATCTAACCGAACAATTCCACAACAACTACCTTATACACACAAGTGTAAAGGGATAAAGAATATGTACATAAAGATATATGAATGAGTGAGGGTACAGAACGGCATAGGCAAGATGCAGTAGTTGGTATAGAGTACAGTATATACATATGAGATGAGTAATGTAGGGTATGTAAAAATTATATTAAGTGCCATTGTTTAAAGTGGCTAGTGATACATTTTTTACATCAATTTCCATTATTAAAGTGACTGGAGTTGAGTCAGTATGTTGGCAGCAGCCACTCAATGTTAGAGGTGGAAGTTTAACAGTCTGATGGCCTTTTCAGTCTCTCAGTCCCTGCTTTGATGCACCTGTACTGACCTCGCCTTCTGGATGATAGCGGGGTGAACAGGCAGTGGCTCGGGTGGTTGTTATCCTTGATGATCTTTATGGCCTTCCTGTGACATCGGGTGGTGTAGGTGTCCTGGAGGGCAGGTAGTTTGCCCCCGGTGATGCATTGTACAGACCTCACTACCCTCTGGAGAGCCTTACGGTTGTGGGCGGAGCAGTTGCCGTACCAGGCGGTGATACAGCCCGACGGGACGCTCTCGATTGTGTATCTGTAAAAGTTTGCGAGTGCTTTTGGTGACAAGCTGAATTTCTTCAGCCTACTCAGGTTGAAGAGGCACTGCTGCGCCTTCTTCACAACGCTGTCTGTGTGGGTGGACCAACTCAGTTTGTCCGTGATGTGTACGCCTTGGAACTTATAACTTACTAACCTCTCCACTACTGTCCCGTGTATGTGGATAGGGGGGTGCTCCCTCTGCTGTTTCCTGAAGTCCACAATCATCTCCTTAGTTTTGTTGACGTTGAGTGTGAGGCTATTTTCCTGACACCACACTCCGAGGGCCCTCACCTCCTCCCTGTAGGCCGTCTCATCGTTGTTGGTAATCAAGCCTACCACTGTAGTGTCGTCCGCAAACGTGATGATTGAGTTGGAGGTGGGCATGGCCACGCAGTCGTGGGTGAACATGGAGTACAGGAGAGGGCTCAGAATGCACCCTTGTGGGGGCCCAGTGTTGAGGATCAGCGGGGTGGAGACGTTACCTACCCTCACTACCTGGGGGCGGCCCGTCAGCAAGTCCAGTACCCAGTTGCACAGGGCGGGGTCAAGACCCAGGGAACCAGGCACGAGTTTGGAGGGTACTATGGTGTTAAATGCTGAGCTCTAGTCGATGAACAGCATTCTCACATAGATATTCCTCTTGTCCAGATGGGTTAGGGCAGTGTGCAGTGTGGTTGCGATTGTGTCGTCTGTGGACCTATTGGGGAGGTAAGCAAATTGGAGTGGGTCTAGGGTGTCAGATAGGGTGGAGGTGATATGGTCTTTGACTAGTCTCTCAAAGCACTTCATGATGACGGAAGTGAGTGCTACGAGGCGGTAGTCGTTTAGCTCAGTTACCTTAGATTTCTTGGGAACAGGAACAATGGTGGCCCTCTTGAAGCATGTGGGAACAGCAGACTGGGATAAGGATTGATTTAATATGTCCGTAAACACACCAACCAGCTGGTCTGTGCATGCTCTGAGGATGCGGCTGGGGATGCCGTCTGGGCCTGCAGCCTTGCGAGGGTTAACACGTTTAAATGTTTTACTCACATCGGCTGCAGTGAAGGAGAGTCCGCAGGTTTTGGTAGCGGACCGTGTCAGTGGCACTGTATTGTCCTCAAAGCGAGCAAAGAAGTTATTTAGTCTGTATGGGAGCAAGACGTCCTGGTCCGCGACGGGGCTGGTTTTCTTTTTGTAATCCGTGATTGACTGTAGACCCTGCCTCCTGTGTCTGAGCCGTTGAATTGCGACTCTATACTGACGCTTAGCTTGTTTGATTGCCTTGCGGAGGGAATAGCTACACTTTTTGTATTCGGTCATGTTTCCGGTCACCTTGCCCTGGTTAAAAGCAGTGGTTCGCGCTTTCAGTTCCGCGCTAATGCTGCCATCAATCCACGGTTTCTGGTTTGGGAATGTTTATTTATTTATTTTTTAAAATTTTACGCGCACTGCGCCCGGCCCGCCACAGGAGTCGCTGGTGCGCGATGAGACAAGGACTGCTTCAAAGCAGCCTTGAAGCAGTCTTGAAGCGTGGAATCAGATTGGTCGGACCAGCGTTGAACAGACCTGAGCGCGGGAGCTTCCTGTTTTAGTCTCTGTCTATAGGCTGGGAGGAACAAAATGGAGTCATGGTCATCTTTTCTGAAAGGAGGGCAGGGGAGGGCCTTATATGTGTCGTGGAAGTTAGAATAACAATGATCCAGGGTTTTACCAGCCCTGGTTGCACAATCGATATGCTGATAGAATTTAGGGAGTCTTTCAGATTAGCCCTGTTAAAATCCCCAGCTACAATGAATGCAGCCTCAGGATATGTAGTTTCCAGTTTACATAGAGTCAAATAAAGTTCTTTCAGGGCCATATATGTGTCTGCTTGGGGGGGAATATACGGCTGTGATTATAATCGAAGAGAATTCTCTTGGTAAATAATGCGGTCGACATTTGATTGTGAGGAATTCTAAGTAAGGTGAACAGAAGGACTTGAGTTCCTGTATGTTGTTATGATCACACCACGTCTCGTTAATCATAAGGCATATCCCCCCGCCCATCTTCTTACCAGAAAGATGCTTGTTTCTGTCGGCGCGATGCGTGAAGAAACCAGCTGGCTGTACCGACTCCAATAGCGTGTCTCGAGTGAGCCATGTTTCCGTGAAGCAAAGAACGTTACAGTCTCTGATGTCTCTCTGGAATGCTACCTTTGTTCAGGTTTCTTCAACCATGTTGTCAAGAGACTAGACATTGGCGAGTAGTATGCTAGGGAGTGGTGCGCGATGTGCCCGTCTCCGAAGCCTGACCAGAAGACCACTTTGTTTGCCCCTTTTATGGCGACGTTGTTTAGGTTCGCCGGCTGGGATCCAATCCATTGTCCTGGGTGGAAGGCAAAACACAGGATCCGCTTCGGGAAAGTCGTATTCCTGGTCGTAATGATGGTGAGTTGACATTACTCTTATATTCAGTAGTTCCTCCCGACTGTATGTAATGTAACCTAAGATTACCTGGGGTACCAATGTAAGAAATAACATGTAAAAAAACTAAATACTGCATAGTTTCCTAGGAACGCGAAGCGAGGCGGCCATCTCTGTCGGCGCACAGACTGTATTCCCAGTCATGTGAAATACATAGATTAGGGCCTAGTTAATTTATTTCAATTGAGTAATTTCTTTACATGAACTGTAGCTCAGTAAAATCTTTGAAATTGTTGCATGTTGCATTTATATTTTTGTTCAGTGCAACTTGTCCACTAATGGACTTGCCAACCTCAGCAGGTAATAACCCTGACCAGTAAGTTGACAAACTGACATCGCTAGTTATAACAGGTTATGATGCATATTATTCCATGCATATCTGTGTACAGTGTAGGCAAATTAGAGTTCAGTAAGTTAAGTAGTTCCAGGCATTTAGCTTTTTAACACCATTTAAACTTTATTGAAAGTCATGTCCATCTGACTCACACAGTGAACATGATGTTGCAAGATCATTTGCAAGAAAATGATCTTGATCATTATTGTACACACAGAGGGATGTTTTGACAAAATGATCAATTGAAAGTAGAAAGAACAAACAATGACTTGATTTCTGCTTCAAAAATCAATACTTCTACCCTACGTCTCATATGGCTGTGCCTGGACTGTAAATATTTGGTCCCATTTTACGGTTATAGATATTGAATATAAAATAAAGGGACGAAGAGATTGTGTGAGAGAGTGCATTTTGTCCATGTTTCAGCACAACACATGTTGCAATATAAGATTGAACATTTGGAATATTGGAGAGGACTAAAACTAAACTTTTTTGGCTAAAAAGTCATATTTTGCTAAGGAAAATCATATTTCAACCCACACTGTACAGTAGGTTAACTTTTTTATTTTTTTATTTTTACCTCAGTAGAAATTAAACAATTGACAAGACCTCTACATTTATTTGTTATTTTGACATCCTGTACAATATATAAAACAAACATAATAATTAATGATATGATTGACAAAATAAATAATGATCGTACTGTACAACACAATATCATTATCATACTTTTTCTCTGTTAAAATGTCTCCATGGTTGATCTCTGTATGTACTAACGTGTTCAGAAAACCTGAACCACTAGAAAAATCAAAGCGGACCACTTCTCGAGCCAATATAATTCCAGTATTATGCAATACAATGACAGCGGGGGTCTTGTGTTATTTAGACAGTGTCTATTAACAGCACTGAATAACTTCATACACACATTACTCACACTCAAATGTTGGCTTTTAAACACCAAATTTTGACATAAATAGATGGGATGTGTAATTTACGTAAGTCTTCATTCCCACAAGAATATACTCTTCTATCATATTCAATCTTGATCAGTTTCCGTAACAGAGGGATGAGATGGAACATGTTGACACCATGAACCAACACATTCTTTAAGAAAATGTACATATAATTCAATCTTTTTTTTATGAACCTGAAAAATGGCTTGTTTTTCCTCTATACATGACCATTGTTGTCTTTTAAACATTTTTGATTAAAAACACTGTATTATGAAAACTTAAAGATTAGTTTGTTAAAAGGATTTGCCTAAAATACAGAAAGAACTTCAAGTCTAAAGCTCACACACTGTGCAACAATAATCAGCTAGCTAGATCCATGACTTCCACACATGTGATGACACAGATGTTTACAGTTTCCTGTGTAAACAACAAAAACACAAAGCATGAAAGCATTATATATATCACACAGGGAATTTCTCACTGAAAGAGTGAAAGGGGGATACCTAGTCAGTTGTACAACTGAATGCATTTAACTGAATTATGTCTTCCGCATTTAACCCAACCCCTCTGAATCAGAGGTGTGGGGGGGCTGCCTTAATCGACATCTTTGTCTTCGGTTTCCCGGGGAACAGTGGAGAAATATCCTTTTTCCTTTACTATAATATTGTCCACCAGCCGGCTCTTTTGCAATTATTCTGGGGACGAGGTTACCTTTACCATAACAATATTGATGGACGCATGCAACCTTACAGTAACAGAGAAAGAAGCTCAAGCATGGTTTTGTATTTAAAACAATCATTAGAACAGTAAAGTACAGTACCTTGGATAACAGGGGTGCCAAGGAGTAACTTTGGATAACATAAAACTATTGACAAAGATCAACGGGAAAAAGTTGTGATGGAGTACTTTCCGGAGAACAATCATGCCATGTTGATCAGACAATGAGGAAATCCTTGATTTCGGTAAAAATATGATGACAGTGATGGGGAAAAAAATGGAGCTCAACAGTGTTGTTGTCACGGAAGTTGACCGAGTTTTGAAATCAGTGGAATGCCCGGTGGAAGCAGAGTATGATTGCAAATGCGGAGGGAGTTGAAAAGAGAACACAGAAGGCTGTTGTATAAAACCCCTGTCTCTGGATTACATCTTCAAACTAAGGGAAACCATGAAATCCATGACAGTGAGGGAGAAGCGTTCATCCATGTATAAGGGTAAGAGTCTAGCTACATTTTCAGATATTATACGTTTCTAATTTAGTTAGAAAGTCATTTTAATATTCCTATTTTTGCTCCCGAGTGGCACAGCGGTCTAAGGCACTGCATCTCAGTGCAAGAGGCGTCACTACAGTCCCTGGTTTGTTTCCAAGCTGTATCACATCAGGCCGTGATTGGGAGTCCCATAGGGTGGCGCACAATTGGCCCAGCATCATCCAGGTTTGGCTGGTGTAAGCCTTAATTGTAAATAAGAATTTGTTCTCAACTGACTTTCCTAGTTAAATAAAGGTGGGGAGTATCTCAGAAAGACATTTGCATTGCTAGTTATATTTATTAACTTAGTTGTTTAGCCTTTTAAGATTATAAACTTGGATTAGCTATCACAACGTGCCATTGGAACACAGGAGTGATGGTTGCTGATAATAGGCCTCTGTACGCCTATGTAGATATTCAATTTTTAAAAAATCAGCTGCTTCCAGCTACAATAGTCATTTACAACATTAACAAAGTGTTCGCTGTATTTCTGATCAATTTGATGTTATATTAATGGACAAAAAAATGTGATTTTCTTTCAAATACGAGGACATTTCTAAGTAACCACAAACTTTTGAACGGTTGTGTATATATTCAGAATTCATTACTTTACTTAGATTTGTGTGAATTGAGTATATGTTGTGAAATTGTTAGATATTACTTGTTAGATATTACTGCACTGTCGGAGCTAGAAACACAAGCATTTCGCTACACCCGCAATAACATCTGCTAAACACGTGTATGTGACCAATAACATTTTATTTGATTACTACTTTCTATACTTTTAGTCTTAATCTTTGGTTGTTTACTACACAACCTTACTCACTCTGTTTAGGACAGCCTCACACGTGAATCTTTAAAGAGATGGGTGGGGCTAAGGATTAGGAGTGTGTGAACGATGCTGAATGGGTGTAGACATAGAAGAGCTCTCCAGTAGGTGTACCAAAACATTCTAAGGCTATTTTCTCAAAAGTGGGGTTACAAGTTCATCGACTTTCAAAGCACAATTACTTTCCCATTGTTCCTCAACTGCAGTGTATGATATAAAACATTTTTAGCTCTGAGTCTCTACCAATGTAAAAAAAAAACACAATTTTAAATTTTGCTAGATAGGACCAAATCAAGGTGGTGGGTCACGGTTTTGTGTTCATGAATTTTTACAGTATAGCCCATTTTGACTTTGGAGTTTTCCCATCTAGTGGAAATCGCTCAGTTCTGCCTGAAGAACAAGACTCATCCCAATAAACTTCAACCTGCGATTACTTCCAATACACCCAGGAAATGGCACAATAATTAACCAGAGTTAGTTAGAAGATAGTCAGGAAGATGGCTGTATACAATAGAGTCAGCATTTTACGACCCTTCAGACAGTTAGAGCTTTGATATATGTTGCGTATATATGTTGCGTCTTTGCTAAGGGTTTCTGTGCACTGAACATTGTGCAGACACACACACAGGACCAACGTGCCCCTACACTGTGTAACGAAGTCTATGGTCACGTCTCCCTCACTATACACAGAACATCCTCTATCCCAGGGATGTCAAACATACAGCCCATGGGGGATCCAATCCAGCCCGCAGGTGGTTTAAGTAACAAAACATGTTGGGGGGGGGGGACAGACGGACAGGACAAACTCAATTTAACAAATCAAAACTGTGTATAAATGATAATGAATCTACATTCATACAGTTTTTTGTTTTACTGTGTCCAGTTCGCTAATAATCATCTAAAATTAAAGCTAGACAGTCAAGGAGCATTGAAAATTCCAAAAGACAATTTGTCCATTTTGATGGTAAGGAAATAACACATTTTCAGTGGAGCCATCCGGACCTTGTTGAAAACCGAATGCGGCCCGCGGGGCAAAATGAGTTTGACACCCCTGCTCTATCCACATAGATTTATATCCATCTTGAATCTATAACATTCTATGGTGACCAGCTGACTGTATTCTCACGTTTTTGCCTGCATGTGATCTTCCCTACAGTGTCTTTGAGATTGGGTAGAGAATGCATGTAAGGGATTATTCATGCAACATAGGCACACAGCTAATTACTATATTCCTTACTTTTCACGGGTAAAATACTTCCTCTGATTACACCATCCCTTTTTCATGGCAATATCTTTCACTTTCTTCTCCAATCAAACAAACTAAAAACTGCATGTCCTCTTCATTCATGAGTCACTTGTCCAAAGGGTAACGTTATTATTCAACCAGGCGGAACATTCAGAGCGTCACAGATGGAAATGAATTGTACAGACACTAGGGCTGCCACAATTACTGTATGACTGACAGTTATGTATGAAGACCGTTATGAAAATAAAATAACTGTCATAACGAACTGCAGACTGAAAATGGGACGGAAGGGCATTCATGCGGTTGAGTCCGTTTCGGATGTAACGTGGACTCTTAACAACTTGCTGAAACAAGCAAATTAGTCTTTGGTTGCCTAGGCAACACCCCCCACAATGCAGCAGCAGGACACATAGACATAGAAGGAATATTATGGGCTTGTAACCTTAAACCCTGGCAATTTGACTGGTGAACTCATGGGTACACTACTCGCAATGACTGCCTGGTATTGGGATGCAATAATTTTCATGGTAATGCAGAATGTTCATTTAAATTATGTTAACTGGTGTGGCTCATGTAATGTCAGTTCAGTTGAATCAACAAATCACAGCACATATTTTACTTCCTGCTTTGCTCCTATTGGTACACTCACAATGGCTGCCCGTCCACCTATTATGTCATCACTGACATGAATGGCGAAGCCCGTTCAATTCATTCAATTATGTGAGAGCACATGCAATCATGGGCGGTGGATAAAATGTCAGTCTAAATTTGTCATTATGGTGACCGCGGTCATTTGGCTGGCCAAATACCGTTATCCAAAATTCAATGACTGTCACAGCCCTAACAGACACAATTCTCCATCTTTCATGATATTGAATGTCTGTGCTGTACAATACATTTATAACTGCAACCTTCTGAATGATAGGTCCAGGGTGCTGATAAAACCATAGATAGATAATTCCCCTTGCTGCCTTCAAGGCTCTGGAGAAATTAATGTCTCTGAAACATCCTAGTAGCAATGATATCATCAGTGGAATGAATGATGATTGTTCTGCAGAGAGTGAGCCAGATCCCTCCTGGTTAAGTCCAGCTCCATGGTGGCTGAACCCAATCCAGTATCTGGGCCACAGTGACACACTGGAGGCCAGCATTACCTCTTCCTGTTAATCTTTACAATGTATTCATATCCCAACATGTTTTTCTAATATCTTTGATGGTCCAACTGCATGATGCTGAATCTCATAATGTTGCTGAGCAATATTGAGACAGTCAGGCCAAACGTACATGCTCCAATACGTCTCCATGGTTTCTTTGATGAATGAGCCTTGATGTTACACAGCCAGGCAGATCCTACGTGCTCCGGTAGGTCTTTATAATGTCTTTGATTGTCCTCCTGCAGATTGGGCAGCTGGCATTGGCCATCTTCTTCAGTTTGAGGCCACAGGCGTAGCAGAGACACATGTGACCACAGGCGTACAGCACCGTGTCCACCACGTTCTCATAGCAGATGGTGCACTCGTCACTCCACGAGCCAGAGCATGATGGGAAGGTGGGGGATTCCGAGTGGCTGGAGAATGGCGAGCTGGGGCTCGTACCTGGGAGACAATGGAACAGGTTTTAGAGGTTGGTGGATCATTTGCATACAGTATAACTTGGAAACTGTACTTAGGAATAGTTTTTCAATTTCTGACTATCTATACTGTATCTGCTCTGGAATGTTCTCTTCTATGTTTACACATTACAGGATATTGCGTCAAATAACTTGTTTTCATCCTTTTGAGAGGGGCTTAACCATCATAACAGGTGTGATATTGTGCAATATAAACATCACATTTCATCACATCACATTCCCTATTAAAGTCAAAAGAAACTCTCAACAAATGCTGGTTACGTTTACTGCAACTGACGTTGCCTTTCTTGGTCATGGTATGTTGACTGTTTTGTCACATTCCTGCCATAAACAGAGGTGGAAAATCAGGGAGAGAGAAAGAGAAAGAGAGGGGGGGTGGGGAAGGGGTATATGAGAGAGAGAGAGAGAGAGAGAGAGAGAGAGAGAGAGAGAGAGAGAGAGAGAGAGAGAGAGAGAGAGAGAGAGAGAGAGAGAGAGAGAGAGAGAGAGAGAGAGAGAGAGAGAGAGAGAGAGAGAGAGAGAGAGAGAGAGAGAGAGAGAGAGAGAGAGAGAGAGAGAGAGAGAGAGAGAGAGAGAGATGTAGGATCTTAATTTGAGCCAGTTTGCTACAGCAGGAAAATGATCCTGCATCAACAGGAAATGTAAATTATTATGTTGATTATAATACATTTTTGTAGGCGTTTTCTTTTTAAACCTCGAATACACTACACATTTTACATTTACTGCATTAAAGGAAAGTTCTCCAGCAACACAGTGATCAAATTAAGATCCTACATCCTACAGAGAGAAGAGAGAAAAGAGAGAGAAAAGAGAGTGAAAGACAACACAGGGATAACCTGGTGAGCGAGACAAGGTAGTAATGGAAAGGCGGTTTACCTGTGGAGCTGCTGAAGGCTGGTGGGTTGCTGGCGTTGAGGCTGGTGTTGAGGTTGATGTTCAGGTTGGAGTTGAAGTTGGGCTCGGAGCTGACGCTGCAACGCAGAGTGGGGGTGTTGGGGGAGCTGGGAATTGACAGTCCCCGAGGGTCTGCATTCAGAGACGAGCCTGAGGGCACAGAGAAGCACTGTGTCACATGCAAACTACTCGGAACTCATGTATGTACAAATTCCTCAGAAAGGAAAACGCTGGGTCTAGTTATTTGCAGATCTCCATAGATATGGTGTAATAACACTGTATGTCAGAATAAGACGAAGTTCAACTTTGAGAGTCTGGCTAAAGCTGACTAAAGCACACACAAACACCCATTTGCGTGTGTCTATGAGCGAGTCAGGAGCCCTTGAGGTATTGTAGTCTCGCCCCCCTCCCCATCCCCCACATATACAATCCCTCTGGCCATGGAAGAGAGAGTCTACTGTGTCTGTCCTGTGCCATCTCCATCTATTCTGAACAGCAGCACCGGCAGCCCTATTTGACATCAGCCCTCACATTGACATCTCTCTCCGCAGAGGAGAAACCTCTGACAGTTCCAAATCCACAGACCTAGTAAGCTATGTCGGAATGGCATAAAACATTTTTGTTTACACAACTTGATGTCTGCCATAAAACTGCTCTTGCACTGGTATAGGCATGGCATAATATATATCTTATGTGCCAAACAACACAGTCAGTTTGCAAGCAACAGCAAGCATACGCAACTAACCTACACATCACCCAATTTTTTTCAGGATCCCGTACCCCAAGTCTCCCTGAAATGGCAGAGATCTGTGACTTTACTCCCTAAGATTAAAAACAACTGCAAACAGCTGTGCTTTAGTCGATGTGACCTGAAAAAAACTGAGCAGGGTCTAATGCTATAGAGCCTTGACAATGGGGTGCCCCTATCCGTTCCCCTGAGTTCCCATCTCTCTTGGACCACCCTTACTGCTGTGGTTTCAGTTTCAATCTAAATAAATAAGCCTTGTTAGCTTCTGCAAACAGTGGTTCATATGGTGGCCAGGTTGCTTTTCAAAATGTTGAAACATTAACAGACACACTGTACTGTGGGCTGAGGGAAATGGCAAAGGAGAAGAGAGAGTAAATTCAAAGGCTTGGAGCCTTTAAAAGCCACCCTAGCTTTGTCTTACTAGTGTTTATTGTTGTATTGAACAAGGTTACACTCAACCATGTTTGGTTTCTTGCATGGTTATTACCAGGGGCGCAACATTCACTGGGGACATGTCCCCCCCACATTCTGAAATCGCATTTTTGTCCCGCCCAGTTTTATCATTGGAATGTGATACAAAACAGGACAATGGTGTGCTTTAGGACCATGCAGGTGCCTCCGAGCCGTAGGGAGGCTGTTTGGAGTGTAAAGAAATAACTTCTAAAACCAAAGTTGGTTATTACACTAGTGACAAATGGATCAATGTACCACTTGCAGATACACAGTATCATCTTTAAAACGTGTCAACCAAATACATCCCCAGCATTACTAGCAACAAGGACAGGGACATCGTGGTAGACTACTATAGTTACATAGGTTTGCTTGCAAACTTTCTCATGATCGTTAACCTGACCTGTTTGACTGACCGGCTGCACAGCTGTCTGGTAACATCCTGGTCACATCTAATAGGAGACCAGACAGAAAGACAGACAGATACCCTTCATGTCTATTCATAAACCCTTTCATCCAGGATTAGGTTCAGATCCTGCCATCGTATGAATGCACTCCTGGCCCCTCTATCTGGAATGGACGACATCTGAGGGCATTTGAGTATGTAGGGAAGCCTGGGAGGTCTGCATGGTTCCCCAGATAAATCCACTGTGGTTATTTAGTGCATTATATCACCTTCTTATCGTTGGCAGTGATCTTTGCCACACCGCCATGGTTGCTTTTTTTTTATGTGACAGATTTACTGCATCAAAACACATAAACTTTCTCATTAAGACATACTTTTAAATGCCTGACCTTACAATAAATACTAGGATTACATTTGAGGTCTCATTTGCTGTCCTCTATAGCTCAGTTGGAAGAGCATGGGTCTTGCAACACCAGGCTAGTGGGTTAGATTCCCGGGACCACTCATACAGTGAATATAAAATGTATAAGTCCTTTTGGATAATAGCGTGTACTAAATGGCATATATTATCATATACGGCCTTGTTCAGTTTGCTACTCCATTGGTGCTGTAGGGACATCAGCCACTGTACTTACATAATATGAACATATGTTTCAAACCATGTTTATATTATCACGCTTAAGCCCCATCTAGAATGTATGTGTGGAGTTGCAATGGGAATTCAGACAAACAAGTATGTTTATGAAGCTTATACAACCAAACTAAGATATTCACACAGACTCCATGACCATGTAAAAGTGATGAACTCCCATCTGCTTCATTTCACAGCTCTAACGACACCCGACCACAGACAAGTGCCACTTTCAGAGGTGGCGGTACGTTTCCATGGCAATGCGTGGCATGTGGCGCCAGTGTGTGGGCGGAGAGAAACGTCAGAGCTGCCCTCCCCACAGCTGGAGGGGGTAATGGGAAGCGCTGTCAGAGTCATAAGAGGGGAGAGAGACAGAGAGGGGGGTGGAGGTAGAGTGAGAGAGAGGAGGTAGAGAAAGAGAGAGAGAGAGGAGGCCACTGCTAGGATAGTAAGGTATGAGGGAAAACGCTGGCGCCTGAATGCGAGACGCAATTACATTTTAATAATGCATATGGAAGGCATCATAAACAGTTAGTACAGCAGCTAGCAGAGCCCCTCCCCTAATGGACAGGGGGCTCTGCTAGCTGTCTGATGCTGCTGGGCCCACATAGGACAGAAATAACCTCCTCAACCCAGGAGAGGAGAGGAGAAGAGGAGAGGGGGTATGACAGTGGAAAAGATAGGACACACAAACTACCTTGTAATATCAAAGTAGCTCATGATCAGTTCCATCACATTTTTTTAAAAGTCGTCTTTAAAGACATTGCAATATTGCTCTCAAACTAGCAGTCAGTTTGGAGAATAATCAAACGAATTGAGACACGATCACTCTTATTAACAAGTTGGCCAGAAAACAAAGCCTAGCAGGGGGAACGGGGTGTTCAGGGCCTGATGACAAATATCCTTGTCTCAGCGGAGCTTGTTAACAACCTAGAGAGCACACACATCTGTGCTTACAAGCTGCATTCTGCCTTACAGCCAGAATCAAAGTTATGAACATCTAGTAATGAACTTGCTTGCAAACCAGAAAAATATATGATCCTGTATTATTATAATGTATGCCTACATCTTCAGTGAGTTATGATTTGTTTCAACCTGTAAACACAGTCTTTCTTCAAATCAGTATTTCCTCATCTCTCTGTGTACCACATTGTAGGTCTGCTAAAGGGACACTGCGAGATTTTGTCAATTCAGTTTTTCTACTTACCCAGAGTCAAATTAACTTGTGGATAGTTTTTTTGTTGTTGATGTCTCTGCGTACAGTATGAAGGAAGTTAGAGATAGTTTCCCGAGCCAATGCTGGCTAGCGTTAATGCAATGACTGTAAGTCTAAAGGTACGCTAGCATTATGCTAGGGGCTTAATTGCCAAAATCTTGCAGGATCCCTTTAAATTCCAGCCCTAGAATCCACTTACAAACAGGAGAATCACTGCAAAGCCAAGTGAAATTAAATACGACCACAAACCTCCACATGCATTTCGCCATTAATTCCCCATTTCCAACAGCACCCTTTCCTGTCAGCCATTATTTATAACATGTTATTCTACTGTTCATTTATCATGGGCTGGTCCTAAAACCAGCCTTTTACTGAATTCAATCAAGACAGGGTTTCCCCCCTTAGGCCTCCTCATCCGGACAAGCTTGTCATGGTATGTACTGATTGGGCATGATGTGTTAGTCTGCACCTGAGATGACTTACAGCTAGGGAATTAGAGTGTTCTTATGGTCATACAGTAAGTGTGTGTGTGTGTCTGTGAGCGTGCGTGTGGAGAGTAACAGCTTTTTAATGTGACCAACTACTATGCAAATACATTATTGCACCATGTTCTAATTGGCCTTTACAGTTGCCTAGAGTCAAAACTGAATGGATTCAGTCGACTAGGCTAGGCTAGGATTAATTTCCCAATCAGCAAGTGAGCTGCGGTAAACTTCCATCTGTTGGAGCCACTTCCGATAACAAGTGAGTTCATAGAAATGGAGTAGAACTGAAGATGAAACGCTCGCCTAAATTTACAAACTGTGGGAGGAGAAGCTAAATGCCAAGTGAGATATACGAGTTGATAAAAAGTCAGAGTGCAACAAGGAACAGAGGAAGAGGAAAACTAGTTCATGACTTGGCTATGTAAGAATCCATCCTCCACAGGTCATTCAAGGATCAGACACTGAAATAGTTTCTTAATGGGAAAAAAAGACTGAAAAGTCTCACGATTTTCAGATAAACTTGAACAAAGATGAATATGATGTCTTTGAGTCAATGAGAATGACTATATAGCAACATATTAGCATGTATTAACCCAGTTTATACTGTAATCTCACTTTAAGCACGTAATGACAATGACATGAATGTCAAACAGAATTATGTATCGTATTATTACATTATAACTGTTTTACAAAACTGTTCAGTGAACTCACCTAGGATCTTGAGTTGTGTGACGGCTCCATGCAGACCGAAGAACATCCACAGAGGTCTGGAGTTGTCCACACACACCTGCATCCCTGCGTTGATTCCATTGTGGCTCAGAAACACCTCCCCCTCCACGTTCACCACGAAACCCAGGATGTCACCACTCTGCAGGGGTGCCCCCACCCGACACACCGCCCAGAATTCCTTGCGGTCGACCAGGGACTCCGGGCTGTATGGTAGGTCGCTTGGACGAAGCCAAGCCGGGTCGCACGACGTCACGCCATAGGAGAGTGAACCGAGACGTGTGGCACCCGTCTTAGTCACTTTCACGAACACGCTCTCTCCGCAACGCAGGGGCCGGCTGGTGAACACCAAGGTCCTCTCATCACCGCTGCGATGCTCCACGCCCCGGGACACCGTGTGCTCATCGAGGGCCTTGATGTGGGCACCTCGGAGCGGGTGGAAGTGGAGATCGCTGTCGAGGAGCGAGGGGAGCAGGGAGCACTGCTGGGAGTTGAGGGAGTTCTGGGGGATAGAACAAGAGGTGGTGGGGTGAAGGCGCTCCTCTTCCTCCTGCTCCTGCTGCTGGAGGCTGAGGTCACACAGGCTAATAGAAAGGTCGCCTGGGTCCCGCCGTAGCGATGCTCGGTGGGCGGTGGTGAAGGAGCGAGGACGTAGGCATTCTAGAGGCACCATCTCACTGTCTGTAGGAGAGAAACAAACACAGAGTGATCAATCATCACTTTTCTTATAATGTGCCGCAAAGGGTCAAAGCTTTGTAAAGAACTTGCTATGTTAGTACAATCCTCCCATTTGTACACTGAAGTGCAGTTTTTTGGAATACTGGTATTATGAGCTGTTTACTAAACGCTTTTTGGTTTTCTTTCTTTCACATTCAAGATCCACTCAATGTTATGAAACATACTATCACATAAATGCACAAATAAAACAATTTTGTATTTTTTTTTTATGTCACACACAGCGGAAAGGTGCAGTGAAAAGTGCTGTTTTGCAAGGTCAGATATAGTAGTACGTCACCCCTGGAGCAAATTAGGGTTAAGTGCCTTGCTCAAGGGCGCAGACAGATTTTTCACCTTGTCGGCTCGGGTATTTGAACCAACTACCTTTTAGTTACTGGCCCAACACTCTAACTGCTAGGCTACTTGCCTCCTGCAAATACCTAAATGTGCATTTTTCTGTGTTTAGAAATAAAAGTGTTAAAGTATTTATCCTTTCATCAGCCTCAAACAATCCTCATGGAATGTGAGTGTACACACAATGTATTGGAACTTAATGCTTTAATGTGGAAGTATTCGGGTTGGTGAAGTATCTTCTACGAGTAAAACACATGTATGCATAAACATGTTTCAAAAAGCTATATGACAACTTTACATAACACACAATCACAGTGACTCTATGTACAGTATGTCCACTGTATGTGTTTGGGTGTTAAAGAGATGGCCAATACTGCAACTGAGAGGGACAGACATTGAAGAGCCAACAGTATCACCTTTCCTTTGGCTGTGCTCAACACTAATAAATAGCCTCCCTTGAACTAAATTGGCAAACCGTTGAGTGAGAGTCACATGGCCGTTCATAGACCGCCTTAGCAGAGAAAATAAACCTCTGGTTGGTACAAACGGATCTGCATCATAGCACGCTTAGGGACAGGGGACAGGCAGCAGCCAAAATTAACCTGCCCCTCTAAACCTGGGCTAAAATTAGCCAGATTGGACATGTGAGAAGAGTGGAAAGGGGTTGACTGACCTAAGAGGCAGGGTCCACTCACTGTACAAAAGAGAGAGCGCAAAGGATAGCGTGCGAAGGGAAGTGTGAGAGAGACAGTGAGAGGGTGTGTGTGACGGAGAGAAATATAGAGAAAGGAAGACAGGGAGTAAAAAAACGAGGGAGAAATAGAGAAGAAGAGCCAGAGGAGACTTGCTACCTCACACTCCCTCTTTCTCACACGGAGGCAGCAAATCTCCGGTAGGTTGGACCCAGATGATAAACTCCTTTGTCGTAATTACTTCCTGTGTGAACGGTGTCCACTAACAACAGCCACAGTCTTAAACTTAGCACCACTATTTCTGTCCATGTCGTGATGGGGCCCCAAAATAATTGTGCCACTGTACTACAGTTCACATACACATTCAGTCTCCCCAACAGTGAATACGGTTCAAATACACTACATATTAGTATCATTTACACCTATAAATCATCTGAATCCTCTCAATTTAGATTACAAAGGAGATTGGGCTAGAATGACATGAGTAGGGGTGCAAAATTCCGGTAACTTTTAAAATTCCCAGGTTTTCCAGAAATCCCGGTTGGAACATTCCTGGAATAAGGCAAAAATAAGCAGAAAATCCAGGAATCCTAGAACTGGAATTTCTGGAAAACCTGGGGATTTTGTGAAAGTTAGCGTATTTTTGCAACTATAGACATGAGACACGAGGGGAAGACCAAGGCCTGAAGTCACACAATGAGATCTTCACCAAACTAACTTAATGGTCAATTTGGGCTCACACCAGGTATAGGACATGATTGTACACAAGAGAGAAACATATACAGTATTTTCACAACAAAGTTCCCTAGCAACAGCACCCAGACCCAGGGTACAGCCTCTCTCATCTCCCTCTTCGATTTTGCAACTCTTCACGAAAAGCATTCATACTATTTGATGTATGACTTTACATTATTTCAATGGCACATACACCATATCACTGGCCAATGTTTTTCTTTTAATAGAGCTGATCCTAAGCCAAGTGTGATTACCCTCATAGTTGGGGGTTTAGAGCTTGGTTCCTCTCAGACTCAGTGCCTTGGTGTTTCACAACCTCACTCATTAAAACATCAATCACACACAGACAGGTGCAGACTTGCATCTTTTGTCCTCTGGATCCCGTTTGAAGCCATTGTGCCAGAAAATTAGGCAAAGGCATTCAGACATTCACTGTCGCCTAACGAGTGCCACTTTGGCGTTCCCATTTTTACTGGTTCATTTGGATACGCTCCGATGGTTTTATAATAGGGCGTATGAGGTCTAATGGTGATTATCCATCCACTATTTAAAAACGTTTCACAAAAAAACAGCAAAGTTCAAGTCTTTGAAGTTTCTGAATAGCAAAAGAAAATTGTGATCACATTTTGAGTAAATTAGAAAATAGACGTGATTAAGTGACTACAACTCCACTCAAATCAGGTGAACAACACATTATACACTAATGTTATTAACAGTGGTCGGTGCAGTGGTTGACCTCATGAATGTGGCCATTTAAAACCATAGATTTTAATCCTTGGGGCAAACTTCAAAAAGTAAACGTTTGTAGTTCTCATATTTGTGGCCATTGAAAACCACAGCCTGTCAATCATCGAACCGCAAACATGAAACAAAAAGGTAAAGGAGTAATTTCTTGTTTTATTGTGTTACTTTTTTACTTTCGTTTATTTTGTAAATATGATTTTAACTCTATGTTCTTAAAACAGCATTGTTGGTTTAGGGCTTGTAAAGAAAGCATTTCTGTTGGATTTGGCGCATGTGTCAAATACAATTTGATTTGATTTGAGAGGTGACTTTGGAAAGCAGCTTAGTTATAATCCACGTAAGACCCTTCCCAAAACTGACTCCAAATATAAAAAGAGGAACAAACAGAAACTGAGGGACTAACTGACTGAGCGCAACCTAGTAAAACCAGTTGGTAAGGATTAGAATGTGACATTTTGGGGAGGTAGAAACTCCAGGATACGGCAGGGAAAAAAATGAAATCAGCCAATAAACACATTACCATTATATTGTACCCAATAAGGGTTATTTAACCTCATGGAAGAAGATACATAAACGGCCCATCAAGCATTGGTCTCTGGTGCTGTTAGTCCAGTCTGGTCTGGGCTGTGTGCTGGGCTGGAGGGTGAAAGGGAGGAGGATGATAGTTTAGCCTATACTAATGCAGGAATGTAGGTCTGGACCACTGATTACTATTTCCCACTCATTAAACACAGAGAGCACCTGCTAACATAGAAACACATGATTAGTCTGATGCTGCCCAGATTCTAAATGTTCTCCTATATTCCCCAGCCAATTTAAACAACCTTTCCAACTTGGAAAGCGGAAAACGTCCTATAACTAAATTACATTTCATTCACACTGGCATATTTTCAGAAGGACCCAAATGCAATAGCAGGAAAGATAGAGCACAGTCCAGTCTAAAGGCAATTAAAGCTAAATCATTCACAGTAATTCAGGAATCCTATACCTTTTATAGACTTTTAAAACATCAGTTGAGACAGTGGTGTGCAGCTGTGAGTTGCCTGAGAGCGTTTGATTCATTCCTTGGCGTAGTGGAACTGGATTAGGGGGCTCACTGGGCTTTACTGAGAGCACGGCTGTAACCTCTACAAGGTCAGTGCTCCCAAGTGGCCTGTGTGTGTGTCTTTGTGTGTGTGTGTGGTGGGGGGATTTGCAGTAAGTATGCATGACTCAAGGGCCTATGATCTGTCCAGATTGAGTAAGTGAGGTCATATATCATGAAACAGAGGGGCTGCCTGGGGGAGAGAGAGAGGGGGAGAGGGGCAGCTTTGTCTGTCCCAAAAAGGAGAGAGAGGGGCTTTCGTTTATCAGGGGAAGAAAGGGTGAGGGCTCTGGGGAGAATACACATCAATGAGCTTTTAAGGAGTGTTATCCCAGCTGAGATAGTGGCGCATAGGTGTATGTGTGTACAGTATGTGTATAGTGGGATGGGGGGTTGGGCACTGTATTGGTGTGTAGCAGAGGAGGTTGGTGGGAGGAGCTATCGGAGGACGGTTTCATTGTATTGGCTGTAATGGAATAAATGGAACAGAGTCAAACATGTGGTTTCCATTTGTTTGATACCGTTCCATTTATTCCATTCCAGCCATTATAACGAGCCCGTCGTCCTATAGCTCCTCTGGTGTGTAGTGGGAGGCTATATGTTTCAATGAACTCTCAGCCTCGGAGATGGCAAATGTAAGATGAGCTGTGCACGTAGCATTTTGGAACACCAAGTTGGATTCTCTGGCCCAAAGCCAGATGTTTCTGATTCTTTGACCTCCTTCCATTGTGGAAAGAAGATGGAACTCCCTGAGGTGACAAATATCTACAAAGGCAGGCAGGGTCAGCACTTTGTGCCACTGTACTACAGTTCACATACACAGTTCACATACACATTGTGCCCTAAGAAGCACTTTGTGCTGCTAAGGGCACAATGTACCCTGGGTCAGCGGAGAAGCTTGCCTGCCTACCCAAACTGCTTGCTCCAGCCAAACGCTACGCCACGCCCACGGACATTTGAACAACTTTAATGATAGCAGTCTCAGACTGAAGTATGTAGCGAACATCGAGCAGCGGAAGAATTCAGTCTGTCGTCAGGCATTTGAGAACCCCTTCTGTAGACATTATGCTTCAGGTGACTGCTAAACTATTGACACACACCTTCTGCGAATCATGTCATTACCAAGGAGGACAAAAAAACAACAACTATGTTTTAGACACTTGAAATATCTTAAGGTTCTTTGATGACTCCAACATTAATCATACCTCAAAGTTGTATTGTGTCAGCAAAAAGTTAAGTATTTATGTCACTGCACTTCTACGGCTGAAATGTAAACATTTTCATCTGTGTGATGGTTCTGGTGAATCAACAATATTTTGCTTTGGGGCTATGATGGGGGGGCTATAGAGTCAATGGTGATTCTCTCTAATCACAAACAGATTTCCTCAATTAGTCTCATCTCCTTGTTTTGGTCAAGAAAACCCAGGGTAACCCCCAGTGAAACATCCACACACAATGAGCTCATTATTGATAATGGACTCTCTGGCCATCTGAAAGTGATTAGCTTCTCCCCCTGTACTGTATAGCTGAGTTCCCCAGATTCTGAGCTGACATGTTCTATTACCATTTCCATTATGATTTCCCTGCAAATTTCTTCGATTCCATCCGGACTGATTAAGTCATGGTTAAGACAACTGGCCCTGTCTAGAGACATTTATATTTCTTAACAAATCATATCAATATAAAGAGCTGAGGTCATCTGAAATAAAGCTAGATTTAAATATGCTAAAACCTTGCATGTGTATAGCATGATGTTGATGAAAGAGGGTCATCCCACATTCTAGTTTCTACTTATCCTCATTGTCCAGTGGGCATCCAGTGTGAAATGTTGGATGTTTGGAGTTGTATCTTGGGCAACATACCTGAGAATAGGGTTGCCATGGGGACTAGATATTTTCTAAGGGAGGGCACTTATACTGTACTCTATGGTTGATCCATAAAGTGTTATTTGAATAATGGTTTATTTGGCCTTGGCCTGGATTCTGGGGTCTAAGAACATATGTATATAATTCACTGTAGTGCACACATACACTCCATTTGATCAAAAACCTCAGGACAAAGGTGATGATACACATCTTAACCTCATGAGGTCTAAGAATAAATGGCAATTTTCCAAAATGTGGAAACCTGGAGCAGGATCCATACTCTTGCAAAGTTCAAATGTAACTTTAACCACCTTTAAAACACACAACCAACAAAACAGCAGGGAATTTGCAGATTATGTGTTAGTGTGATCAGCAGTCCCAGACATAGAAAGGTACGAAATAGAGAAAAAGAAAGAAAGAAAAGAAAGAAAGAAAAGAGAAAGAAAGAAAGAAAGAAAGAAAGAAAGAAAGAAAGAAAGAAAAGAAAGAAAGAAAGAAAGAAAGAAAAGAAAGAAAATAGAAAGAAAGAAAGAAAGAAAGAAAAGAAAGAGAAAGAAAGAAAGAAAGAAAGAAAGAAAAGAAAGAAAGAAAGAAAAGAGAAAGAAAGAAAGAAAGAAAGAAAAGAGAAAGAAAGAAAGAAAGAAAGAAAGAAAGAAAGAAAGAAAGAAAGAGAAAGAAAGAAAGAAAGAAAGAAAGAAAGAAAGAAAGAAAGAAAATAGAAAGAAAGAAAGAAAGAAAGAAAGAGAGAAAGAAAGAAAGAAAGAAAGAAAGAAAGAAAGAAAGAAAAGAAAAGAAAGGAGGGATAGAGAGGAAGGGCTGTACAATGTTTCACGATTTTAACATGCCAAGCATTTCAGCTCAGTGAATTAACTAAATGTTAATAATGTGGAGGCACTTAGCATCCCCCCGCCTTTCCCTCCATTCTCCTTTGGGTCAGAGCAGACCTTTAACAGATGAATCTGCACATTATTATTACCACTGTGAACTCCAAGCTTCACTGTTTTTGGATGATCCATTCGTAAGCAGCAGACCCATAAATAGAGGTATTAGTACAGCCTTTGCTTACTTGGGTATAGACCCTGCCTCCAGGCCTATCAAATGCATCCACCAATCACAACTAAGAAAGGAGCTTAGTTCTGCCCTCCTTTACTAAGGTGAACATCTAAAATAAATGAAACGCTTGAGTAAATGGGGCAAACACAGTAAGCAGGTGCTTCCACATAGGTGTGGTTCCTGAGTTAATTAAGCAATTAACATGCCATTATGCTTGGGGTCATGTATGCAAATGCCTAGTTGCCCATTATTTTGGCAACCATGGCTAGAAGAAGAGATCTCAGTGACTTTGAAAGAGGGGTGATTGTTGGGGCACGCTTGGTATGATCTTCAGTGACGAAGACTGCTCAACTTTCTGATGTTTCACAAAGAACAGTGGGATTAATTGAAAACATATGTAGGATTCTGGCACAGCGCCCGAGAGAGCCTTTTCCAGCACCATGAACAAAACACCAAATTATGGAATTTCTCGTGGAAAAATGGTGTCGCATCCCTCCAATAGTGTTTCAGACACTTATAGAATCAATGCCGAGGGGCATTGAAGCAGTTCTGGTGGCTCGTTGTGGCCCAACGCCCTATTAAGACACTATGTTGGTGTTTCCTTTATTTTGGCAGTTATCTGTATCTCGCCTCATGGAGATGGTAAACATAACCTATTGTTCTATCTATGAAAATGTAAGATTTAATGGGTCCACAAACTCAACAATTCTTAACACATGCATCTGGATATACTGTACAGACCCCCTTACACTTTTCTTAAATAATTCTCTATTTCTTCGTCTAAAAACTGCTGAAATTCACACCCTGTTATGGATTTTCAACATTGCAGAACCAATTCAATTATTGTAAACGTAAGTTTGACACATACAAAATTATAGACACTCCGGAGCTAGTACAGCCTTTGGCCAAGTTAAACTGCCAAGAAATGTTTCTTGTAGCCATCAGTGAGCTTGCTGCACCTTTCTACCGGTTCACTCTTCAGTAGCAAACTGCTCTAATTCTTCAATGTTTGCGGGGTGCCCTCAATCAACTGCTGTTTTCAGATCTTGCCATAGGTTTAGGATGTGATTCAGACCTGGACACTTCACTGGCCACTCCAGAACAGTCCAGCATCTCTTTTGAACCATTCCTGGGTGGGTTTTTTAATGTGCGTTTGGGGTTGTTGTCCTGCTGGAAGACCCACAACCTTCAACAGAGACACATGTTTTGGACACCGGGTTGAATTAGAGCAATTTCCAGCCCGAAAAGTGGGCCAAATTGCCAGTAGAAAGGTGCAGCAAGCTGGTGGCTACATGTAGCGTTTGTCTTCAATTGTCTCGGCCAAAGGCTGTACAACCAAGTACTAGCTCCGGGGGTGTGTACAACTTTGTTCTCGTCATTAATATTTATTCTCTGAATTAAAATGGTAAAATTAAATTTTACAAAATAAAAATAGGTTCTGCAACGTTGAAACTCCAATAACAAGGTGTGGTCACAAAGTTGCTTTATTTTATTTTAGAAGAAATCTGGAATTACTTAAGAAAAGGGTTTCTATATATTTGGCCGCAACTGTAGTATGTAACACACAAGTGGAATTCAGTGAATATACATAAGCTGTAAGCAGTGCCACTCAAAGACATACAGATAGACATTACTATTTTGTTTAGTGTAAATGTTGTTTCAATGCTGTCGCCAGTGCTGCTTTAGAATGACCAGATGTTAAACAAACCTACATTCACCTGCGTCGCCCTTGAACAAACCCTGGCCTGTTTGGCTGGCTGCTTCAATGGCCAGATTGTACAAATCTGATCTAGCCTGATTGAAAACTATTCCTATCCACAGATGGAGACCATGTGCAGCCCCAGATAACATCTACAGTGACAAGTAAAACAAAAAAAGTAAGCTCTATGTGCGTGTGATTGTTGACAAATACAAACAGGTTAGGAAAGCCGTGTACAATAGGGTCAAGACAGCCCTAGAAGAATCAAATTGCTAAAAAAAAATATTCAAAGAGTTTCAGTTCACATTGACTAGTATAACATGGCATGCATGAGTGATTTAAGAGTAAAAAGGTGTCTTTTCCACAATTCATGTTATGTTTTAATCAAATGTTACAATGAGTTTTTTCATCCAGTACATGTTGACCAATTGTCCATTTTTACTAGAGAGCAATATTCTATTCTCATGCGAGTTTGTATGAGACGACCAGTATTCTATTTCTCACACCATGACATATAATGTAAGGCAACACACACCATGACATTAAGCTAGTCCTTAGCTTCCACAAGATTATATTTTACCCTGAATCTGGACATCATTTTATATCTTCCTTAATATGACTTCAGGGACACTACCTCTAGCTTCACGGACCACTAGCACTTTGTCAGTGATAAAGTGATTAATCTAACTCCAGTAAACTAACTTCTAGCTCCAAATACCATAACCATCCAAAATCCATAAAAGGCTTACTTATATTCACTGATGAACAAACTGCTTATTTACCCTGTAAGACAACCTGGTCTCAGAGAATTTCGTATTCGTCTGTACTTAAATCAGAACCACTACATTTTGTATGGTATGTATTAATTTGTGGATGTCCATCATCCATATGATATTTTATACAAATTACAATTCATATTATATGTTACAAATTTGCAAAACCTACAATATTTTACAAATTTGCTAAACTTGTATGTTACAAATTCTGGCTAGGTGGCTAATGTTAGCTAACGTTAGCTAGGCTAGGGGTTAGGGTAAATGTTAAGTTTAGGAGTTAGGTTAAGGGTTACGGTAAGGGGAATGGTTAGCTAAAAGGGTTAAGGTTAGGGTTAGGTGAATGGTTAAGGTTAGGGGAAGGGTTAGCTTACATGTTAAGTAATTGAAAAGTTGCTAATTAGCTAAAATGATAAAGTTGCCCATGATGATATTCAAACTCACAACCTTTGGGTTGCTAGACATTCATGTTATATACCCTCCATCCCTCCCTCCTATCCACCCACACTAACCACTCTACTTTCGTTTTTGCCTTAAGTAACCATCATTCTTATGTAACACTACCAAACGTGACATACAGTGTATTCGGAAAGTAGTCAGAACCCTTCCCATTTTTTCCCATTTTGTTACTTTACAGCCTTGTTCTAAATTGGATGAAATAAAACATGTTCCTCACAAATCTACACACAATACCCCATAATGACAAAGCGAAAACGGGTTTGGAAATTTTAGTAAATGTATAAAAAAAATATGAAACCGAAATACCTTATTTACATTATTGAAGTCAGAAGTTTACATACACCTTAGCCAAATACATTTAAACTCAGTTTATCACAATTCCTGACATTTAATCAGAGTAAAAATTCCCTGTTTTAGGTCAGTTAGGATCACCACTTTATTTTAAGAATGTGAAATGTCAGAATAATAGTAGAGAGAATGATTTATTTCAGCTTTTATTTCTTTCATCACATTCCCAGTGGGTCAGAAGTTTACATACACTCACAATTACAATTAGTATTTGGTAACATTGCCTTTAAATTGTTTAACTTGGGTCAAACGTTTCAGGTAGCCTTCCACAAACTTCCCACAATATGTTGGGTGAATTTTGGCCCATTCCTCCTGACAGAGCTGGTGTAACTGTGTCAGGTTTGTAGGCCTCCTTGCTCGCACACACCTTTTCAGTTCTGCCCACACATTTTCTATAGGATTGAGGTCAGAGCTTTGTGATGGCCACTCCAATACCTTGAATTTGTTGTCCTTAAGCCATTTTGCCACAACTTTGGAAGCATGCTTGGGGTCATTGTCCATTTGGAAGACCCATTTGTGACCAAGCTTTAACTTCCTGACTGATGTCTTGAGATGTTGCTTCAATATATCCACATACATTTCTTACCTCATGATGCCATCTATTTTGTGAAGTGCACCAGTCCCTCCTGCAGCAAAGCACCCCCACAACATGATGCTGCCACCCCCGTGCTTCACGGTTGGGATGGTGTAGTTCGGCTTGCAAGCCTCCCCCCTTTTCTTCCAAACATAACAACGGTCATTATGGCCAAACAGTTTTAGTTTTGTTTCGTCAGACCAGAGGACATTTTTCTAAAAAGTATGATCTTTGTCCCCATGTGCAGTTACAAACCGTAGTCTGGCTTTTTTATGACGGTTTTGTAGCAGTGGCTACCTTCTTGCTGAGCGGCCTTTCAGGTTATGTCAATATAGGACATGTTTTACTGTGGATATATATACATTTGTACCGGTTTCCTCCAGAATTTTCACAAGGTCCTTTGCTGTTGTTCTGCGATTGATTTTCACTTTTTGCACCAAATTACGTTCATCTCTAGGAGACAGAATGCATCTCCTTCTTGAGCGGTATGACAGCTGCGTGGTCCCATGGTGTTTATACTTGCGTACAATTGTTTGTACAGATGAATGTGGAATTTGCTCCCAATGATTAACCAGACTTCTGGAGGTCTACAATATTTTTTGGCTGATTTCTTTTGATTTTCCCATGATATCAAGCAAAGAGGCACTGAGTTTGAAGGAAGGTCCTGAAATACATCCACAGGTACACCTCCAATTGACTCAAATTATGTAAATTAGCCTATCAGAAGCTTCTAAAGCCATGACATACTTTTCTGGAATTTCCCAAGCTGTTTAAAGGCACAGTCAACTTAGTGTATGTAACCTTCTGACCCACTGTAATTTTAATACAGTGAATTATAAGTGAAATAATCTGTCTGTAAACAATTGTTGAAAAAATTACTTCTGTCATGCACAATGAAGATGTCCTAACCAACTTGCCAAAACTACAGTTCGTTGACAAGGAATTTGTGGAGTGGTTGAAAAACGAACTTGAATGACTCCATCCTAAGTGTATGTAAACTTCCCGACTTCAACTGTAAGTATTCAGACCCTTTGCTATGACTCTCAAAATTGAGCTCCGGTGCATCCTGTTTCCATTGATCATCCTTGAGATGTTTCTACAACTTGATTGGAGTCCACCTGTTGTGAATTCAATTATTTGGACATGATTTGGAAAGGCACACAACCATCTATATAAGGTCCCACAGGTGACAGTGCATGTCAGAGCAAAAACCAAGCCATGAGGTTGAAGGAATTGTCCGTATAGCTCCGAGACAGGATTGTGTCGAGGCACAGATCTGGTGAAGGGTAGCAACAAATGTATGCAGCATTGAAGTTATAAGACGTTTGGAACCACAAACACCCGATTTGTGGTCTTGGTCAGGGAGGTGACCAAGAACTCGATGGTCACTCTGACAGAGCTCAAGAGTTCCTCTGTGGAGATGGGAGAACCTTCCAGAAGGACAACCATATCTGCAGCACTCCACCAAATCAGGCCTTTATGGTAGAGTGGCCAGACGGAAGCCACTTCTCAGTAAAAGGCAGATGACAGCCTGCTTGGAGTTTGCCAAAAGGCACGTAAAGGACTCTCAGAACATTTATTTTATTTTTTTTATTTTACCTTTATTTAACTAGGCAAGTCAGTTAAGAACACATTCTTATTTTCAATGACGGCCTAGGAACAGTGGGTTAACTGCCTGTTCAGGGGCAGAACGACAGATTTGTACCTTGTCAGCTCAGGGGTTTGAACTTGCAACCTTCCGGTTACTAGTCCAACACTCTAACCACTAGGCTACCCTGAGAAACAAGGTTGTCTGGTGAGAGGAAACGAAGATTGAACTCTTTGGACTGAATGCCAAGCGTCACATCTAGAGAAACCTGTCACCATCCCAACGGTGAAGCATGGTGAAGCATGCACAGCTCCCAGCTGTGCCCTGGACACCATATTTTAATTGATTGCCCCCCATCTATCTTCAGAGTTCGTTCTGTTAGTTGACCTAAATTTGGATATGCTTAACACCCCGGCTGTCCTACAATCTAAGCTCGATAATCTCAATCTCACACAAATCATCAAGGAACCCACCAGGTACTACCCTAAATCAGTAAACATGGGCACCCTCATAGATATTATCCTGACCAACTTGCCCTCTAAATACACCTCTGTTGTTTTCAATCAGGATCTCAGCGATCACTGCCTCATTGCCTGCATCCGTTATGGGTCCGCAGTCAAACGACCGCCCTTCATCACTGTCAAACGCTCCCTAAGACACTTCTGCGAGCAGGCCTTTCTACTGACAACCCGTCATCCCTCACCATCTTAAAACCTGTTTACGATATTGGTTCCCAATTGGGAATCAACCCTCCCACGTGCAGCTGAAACGGTGGCGCATGGAACGCAAAAATATTCTTAAAAATATTTAACCTCCACACATTAACAAGTCCAATAGCTCAAATGAAAGATAAACATCTTGTTCATTTAGCCAGCAAGTCAGATTTCTAAAATGTTTTACGGCGAAAACATAGCACATATATATGTAAAACCACCACCAGACACAGCTCATTTCAATAGCCAAAACATGCAATCAACAAACGCAGGATTAAAAAATAAATCGCTCACTAACCTTTTGAAAATCTTCATCAGATGACAGTAATATGACATATTACACAGTACATATTTTTTTTTTTCAATAATATGCCATTTATATCCATAAATGTCCATTTACAGTGAGTTCACCTTCAGAAATTACTCAAAAATGCCCGCAGGAAATCTATGTAGCGCGGCAAGATAACGTAAATAGACATCATAAACTTTGACTAAATATACATGTTCTACATATAGTTAGAAAGATACACTGCTTCTTTATGCAACCGCTGTGTTAGATTTATTTTTAACGTTACAGAAATCGCACACTATTCCATATTGTGAGACAGCGCTCAGTTCCAAGCTACATTTCCACGTAATGTTGGAGTCAACAGAAACACAGATTTAAGCATAAATATTCCCTTACCTTCGATGGTCTTCGTTCAGAATGTTCTGGAAGGCTTCATACTTACCCAATACATCGTTTGGTTTCAAGTCTTGCGTCTTTGTATTAGCTACTGCTAATAACATCAGCTGAAATGCACCCAAAACGTCCTCTGGTCCGGATAAGTTGCGCATCAAAACTTCAAAATTACACATTATATGTCGACTAAACAGGTCAAACTAAGTGCAGAAGCAAGCTTTATGATGTTTTAGACGTGCAAAACAAACTTCAATTCAATCGGCCATCGTCTGCCCTTCTCTTCAGTGCTGGAAACAAAGGAATGGCTGTGACCAATTCGCGCCCATACGCACAGCCTATTCTCTCGTGGCACGCACTAATTTCACTCCCATAGGGTCAATTCTCGCGCGATTTGAACGGTTTGAAGCTCTAATGAAAGAGGACATCTAGCGGAAGAGATAGAAAGTGTCCGCAGAATCATAGCTGGTTGGGAAGGGTGGGGGCCATGACGTCAAAGTTGCTCCAACTTTCATGGCCACAAAAACTAGTTTGGAAGAATGCCTGCCCTGTGAGTTCTGCTATACTTACAGACATAATTCCAACGGTTTTAGAATCTTTAGAGTGTTTTCTATCCAATAATAATTTTTATTTGCATATATTAACAATTTTTGAAAGATTTTTTTTCCAGTTTACTAGGGGTACCCAATCTCTCCAAAGGGGGCGTATGTCTGCCATATCCTCAACAGGTTTTAAGTAAGCATGCTCCTTTCAAAAAATGTATAACTAAGAACATATACAGTGCCTTGCGAAAGTATTCGGTCCCCTTGAACTTTGCGACCTTTTGCCACATTTCAGGCTTCAAACATAAAGATTTAAAACTGTATTTTTTTGTGAAGAATCAACAACAAGTGGGACACAATCATGAAGTGGAATGACATTTATTGGATATTTCAAACTTTTTTAACAAATCAAAAACTGAAAAATTGGGCGTGCAAAATTATTCAGCCCCCTTAAGTGAATACTTTGTAGCGCCGCCTTTTGCTGCGATTACAGCTGTAAGTCGCTTGGGGTATGTCTCTATCAGTTTTGCACATCGAGAGACTGAAATTTTTTCCCATTCCTCCTTGCAAAACAGCTCGAGCTCAGTGAGGTTGGATGGAGAACATTTGTGAACAGCAGTTTTCAGTTCTTTCCACAGATTCTCGATTGGATTCAGGTCTGGACTTTGACTTGGCCATTCTAACACCTGGATATGTTTATTTTTGAACCATTCCATTGTAGATTTTGCTTTATGTTTTGGATCATTGTCTTGTTGGAAGACAAATCTCCGTCCCAGTCTCAGGTCTTTTGCAGACTCCATCAGGTTTTCTTCCAGAATGGTCCTGTATTTGGCTCCATCCACCTTCCCATCAATTTTAACCATCTTCCCTGTCCCTGCTGAAGAAAAGCAGGCCCAAACCATGATGCTGCCACCACCATGTTTGACAGTGGGGATGGTGTGTTCAGGGTAATGAGCTGTGTTGCTTTTACGCCAAACATAACGTTTTGCATTGTTGCCAAAAAGTTCAATTTTGGTTTCATCTGACCAGAGCACCTTCTTCCACATGTTTGGTGTGTCTCCCAGGTGGCTTGTGGCAAACTTTAAACAACACTTTTTATGGATATCTTTAAGAAATGGCTTTCTTCTTGCCACTCTTCCATAAAGGCCAGATTTGTGCAATATACAACTGATTGTTGTCCTATGGACAGAGTCTCCCACCTCAGCTGTAGATCTCTGCAGTTCATCCAGAGTGATCATGGGCTTCTTGGCTGCATCTCTGATCAGTCTTCTCCTTGTATGAGCTGAAAGTTTAGAGGGACGGCCAGGTCTTGGTAGATTTGCAGTGGTCTGATACTCCTTCCATTTCAATATTATCGCTTGCATAGTGCTCCTTGGGATGTTTAAAGCTTGGGAAATCTTTTTGTATCCAAATCCGGCTTTAAACTTCTTCACAACAGTATCTCGGACCTGCCTGGTGTGTTCCTTGTTCTTCATGATGCTCTCTGCGCTTTTAACGGACCTCACAGACTATCACAGTGCAGGTGCATTTATACGGAGACTTGATTACACACAGGTGGATTGTATTTATCATCATTAGTCATTTAGGTCAACATTGGATCATTCAGAGATCATCACTGAACTTCTGGAGAGAGTTTGCTGCACTGAAAGTAAAGGGGCTGAATAATTTTGCACGCCAATTTTTCAGTTTTTGATTTGTTAAAAAAGTTTTGAAATATCCAATAAATGTCGTTCCACTTCATGATTGTGTCCCACTTGTTGTTGATTCTTCACAAAAAAATACAGTTTTATATCTTTATGTTTGAAGCAGGAAATGTGGCAAAAGGTCGCAAAGTTCAAGGGGGCCGAATACTTTCGCAAGGCACTGTATAGCCCTTGGTTCTCTCCAGACCTGACTGCCCTCAACCAGCACAAAAACATCCTATACTGCACTAGCATCGAATAGTCCCCGCAATATGCAACTTTCAGGGAAGTCAGGAACCAATACACACAGTCAATTAGGAAAGCAAAGGCTAGCTTTTTCAAACAGAAATTTGCATCCTGTAGCTCTAACTCCAAAAAGTTCTGGGACACTGTAAAGTCCATGAGAATAAGAGCACCTCCTCCCAGCTGCCCACTGCTCTGAGGCTAGGAAACACTGTCACAACCGATAAATCCACGAAAATCGAGAATTTCAATAAGCATTTCTCTACGGCTGGCCATGCTTTCCTCCTGGCCAACCCAACCCCGGCAAACAGCTCCGCAGTTACTTGCCTAAGCCTCCCAGCTTCTCCTTCACCCAAATCCAGATAGCTGATGTTCTGAAAGAGCTGCAAAACTTGGACCCGTTGAAATCAGCTGGGATAGACAATCTGGACGCTCTCCTTCTAAAATTATCCGCCGCCATTGTTGTAACCCCTAATACTAGTCTCGTCAACCTCTCTTTCATGTCGTCTGAGATTCCCAAAGATTGGAATGCTGCCGCTGTCATCCCCCTCTTCAAAGGGGGTGACACTCTAGACCCAAACTGTTACAGATTTATATCCATCCTGCCCTGCCTTTCTAAAGTCTTCAAGAGCCAAGTTAACAAACAGAATACTGACCATTCTGAATCCCACCGTACCTTCTCCGCAGTGCAATCCGGTTTCCGAGGTGGTCAAGGGTGTACCTCAGCCACGCTCAAGGTACTAAACGATATCATAACCGCCATCGATAAAAGACAATACGGTGCAGCCGCCTTCATCGACCTGGCAAACAGCCTTGGTTTCTCAAATCACTGCCTCACCTGATTCACCAACTACTTCTCTGATAGAGTTCAGTGTGTTAAATCGGAGGGCCTGTTGTCCGGACCTCTGGCAGTCTCTATGGGGGTACCACAGGGTTCAATTCTTGGGCCGACTATTTTCTCTGTATACATCAAGTGATGTTGCTCTTGCTGCTGGTCATTCTCTGGTACACCTCTACGCAGAAGACACCATTCTGTATACTTCTGGCCCCTCTTTGGACACTGTGTTAACTAACCTCCAGACGAGCTCCAATTGCTCTTAAAAAAAACTAAATGTACACTCTTCAACCGATCACTGCCCGCACCCGCCAGGCCGACTAGCATCACTACTCTGAAGGGTTCTGACTTAGAATATGTGGACAACTACAAATACCAAGGTGTTTGTAGGTGGCTAGATTGTAAACTCTCCTTCCAGACTCATATTAAGCATCTACAATCCAAAATTAAATCTAGAATGTGCTTCCTATTTCGCAACAAAGCCTCCTTCACTCATGGTGCCAAACATACCCTCGTAAAACTGACTGTCCTACCGATCCTCAACTTTGGCGATGTCATTTACAAAATAGCCTCCAATACTCTACTCAGCAAACTGGATGCAGTCTATCACAGTGCCATCCGTTTTATCACCAAAGCCCCATATACCACCCACCACTGCGACCTATATGCTCGCGTCGGCCGGCCCTCGCTACATATTCGTCGCCAGACCCACTGGCTCCAGGTCATCTATAAGTCTTTGCTAGGTAAAGCTCCACCTTATCTCAGCTCACTGGTCACCATAGCAACACCCACCCATAGCACACACTCCAGCAGGTATATCTCACTGGTCATCCCCAAAGCCAACACCTCCTTTGGGCGCCTTCCAGTTCTCTGCTGCCAATGACTGGAACGAATTGCAAAAATAGCTAAAGTTGGAGACGGATAAATAAGTGTTTTAGGGAGTGTTTGACAGTGATGAGGGGTGGTCGTTTGGTCGCAGACCCATTACGGATGCTGGCAATGAGGCAGTGATCGCTGAGATCTTGATTGAAAACAGCAGAGGTGTATTTGGAGGGCGGGTTAGTTAGGATGACATCTATGAGGGTGCCCGTGTTTACGGATTTGGAGTTGTACCTGGTAGGTTCATTGATCATTTGTGTGAGATTGAAGGCATCAAGCTTGGATTGTAGGATGGCCGGGGTGTTAAGCATGTCCCAGTTTAGGTCACCTAGTAGCACGAGCTCAGACGATAGATGGGGGGCAATCAATTCACATATGGTATCGAGGGCACAGCTGGGGGCAGAAGGAGGTCTATAGCAAGCGGCAACAGTGAGAGATTTGTTTCTGGAAAGGTGAATTTAGTAGAAGTAGAAGCTCGAATTCTTTGGATACAGACTTGGATAGTAATACAGAACTCTGCAGGCTATCTTTGCAGTAGATTGCAACACCGCCCCCTTTGGCAGTTCTATCTTGGCGGAAAATGTTATAGTTAGCAATGGAGATTTCAGGAGTTTTGGTGGTTTTCCTAAGCCAGGATTCAGACACGGCTAAGACATCCGGGTTGGCAGAGTGTGCTAAAGCAGTGAGTAAAACAAACTTAGGGAGTAGGTTTCTAATGTTAACATGCATGAACCCAAGGCTTTTACGGTTACAGAAGTCAACAAATGAGAGCACCTGGGGAGTGGGAGTGGAGCTAGGCACTGCAGGACCTGGATTACCAGAGGACCTCTACATCACCAGAGGAACAGAGGAGAATTAGGATAAGGGTACTGCTAAATGCTATGCGAACTGGCCCGTTCGGAACACAGAGTAAAAGGATCAGGTTTTCCGGGCACATAGCATAAATTCAAGGTATAGTGTACACACAAAGGTATGGTAGGATGTGAGTACATTGGAGGTAAAACTAGGCATTGAGTAATGATGAAAGAGATATAGTCTCTAGAGACGTTTAAACCAGGTGATGTCATTGCATATGTAGGAGGTGGGACAACATGGTTGGTTAAGGCATATTGAGCAGGGCTAGAGGCTCTACAGTGAAATAAGACACTAACCACTAACCAGGACAGTAATAGACGAGGCATATTGACATTAGAGAGAGACATGCGTAGCCAAGTGAACATATGGGTCCAGTGAGTGATTCAGACAGTTAGTAGGCCGATGCTAACACGCTAACAGTTAGTAGGCCGGGGCTAAAAAAGCTAGCAGTTAGTAGGGGTTAGCAGTTAGCAAACCAGGGCAGGCAAGCTAACAGTTAGCAGACCGGGGATAGCAAGTTAGCCTATGGGGGACGTCGCGATGGGGGTAAGTCTGTTTTTGCCTCTTCGTGCGATGACGTCGATAGACCAGTCGTGGAATTAATAGGGTTCCAAGTAACTCTAGGTAGCTAGCAGGCCTAGCAGGTTAGCAGAATGGGCCTTCAGTGGACGTCGTGCCTGAGGGGCCTGTTGGAATCCTCAGGCAGATTACGTTGGTATTCCAGTCGTAGAGGACCGGCGGGGTTCCGTGCCCCGTACCGGAAGTAGAAGGGGTCCGGATATTGTAGCCCAGGAGTGAGCCGGGAGATGGGGTTAGCATGGGCTAGCTTCAGGCTAGTTGGTGCTAGCTCTGGGACGGAAACGTTAGCCAGGAGTAGTCAACCCGGGTTGCGGTTAGCTAGCTGTGATGATCCAGGTGAAAAGGTTCAGAGTTTGTGGTAGGAATTTGGGGATATGGAGAGAAAAATAGGTCCGGTATGCTCAGGTTTGAAACGCATTGTACGAACTGGCGAGAGCTTTCCGAGCTAAAGGTTAGCTGATGACCTCTAGCAGTGGTTAGCTGACTGATAGCTGGTAGCTAGTTAGCTAGCTACCTTCAGTTGAGGTATTCCAGTTCGGCGGTAAATAGAAATACTTTAGGAAAAAACAAACAGATCCCCACCACATTGGGTGAGGCGAGTTGCAGGAGAGTATTTTGAAGTTGATGTTTAGGAAAAATATTAAAAAGAATGCGAAGAAAAAGATATATACACATGGGACGAGACAAGACAAAGACGTCTGACTGCTACAACATCTTGGGTAGATGGCACGATCGAACATCTCTGGAGACACCTGAAAATAGCTGTGCTGTGACGCTCCCTATCCAACCTGACAGAGCTTGAGAGGATCTGCAGAGAAGAATGGGAGAAATTCCCCAAGTACAGGTGTGCCAAGCTTGTAGCGTTATACCCAAGAAGACTCGAGAGTGTAATCGATGCCAAAGGTGCTTCAACAAATTACTGAGGAAAGGGTCTGAATATTGATATATCAGTTCTTTATTATACTTTTGCAAAAATTCATAAAAAACAGTTTTTACTTTATAATTATGGGGTAGTGTGTAGATTGATGAGAGAAAATTTATTTAAATAATTTTAAAATAGGGCTGTAACGTAACAAAATGTGGAAAAAGTCAAGGGGTCTGAATACTTTCCGAATGCACTGTATCATACTAAATGGAGTGTCTTGGATTTACTTACAGAATAATACGAAATGCTCTGAGACCAGGTTGTGTAAGAACACAGCAACACCTGTGAGCAGTGTTGTCATGTTCACAGTTTTCTCGCTAAATTGGGCTAATTTGAAAAAGATGTTGCGGCCACCATTGCATTTGTCTTAAAATATATATACAGTGGCGATTTTGGTGAGGAAACAAAAAAATGTAGATGCATACCAGCAAAGACACTACACAACACAACACTAAACAATGCATTAATTGGACTATAACGGTGACAAACGGTGCCCACAAACTGTTAGGGCCTACATAAAGCTGTCACAACAACAGAGTCCCAACAGCAGTCCCATCACCTTACAACTGTTACACATGGCTATCAGCAGAGCCTTGTCTGGCAGCGAAACAGTTCATTCAGCCCTGTTTTCTGCCTTTAAAAAAAACATAGCTGATATGGCTGACTTGCTAAAACAAATGTGGTCTCTACTGACAATTGAGATGTACAAACTACGGCATAAGGGGACGACGAGCGGATAAGAGGCAATCCGTAATTTTGATTAAGACAGCCCCACACACCTCTCTGATTCAGTGGGGTTGGGTTAAAAGCAGAAGATACATTTCAGTTGAATGCAGTTAGTTGTACAACTGACTAGATACCCCCACCCTCCCATTTCTGTATTCTCTGTAAATGTTTTATAGGTATTGTCTAAGTGAGGGTCAGAGATAGTCAGAATATTGTTATCTGTTATTAATTTAATGAACATTGTTTCTTAAGCTACAGTCGTGGCCAAAAGTTGAGAATGACACAAATATTAATTTTCACAGTCTGCTGCTTCAGTTTGTATGATACTCCAGAATGTTATGAAGAGTGATCAGATTAATTGCAATTATTTGCAAAGTAATGAACTGAATCGCCCCAAAAAATTCCACTGCATTTCAGCCCTGCCACAAAAGGACCAGCTGACTTCATGTCAGCGATTCTCTCGTTAACACAGGTGTGAGTGTTGACGAGGACAAGGCTGGAGATCACTCTGTCATGCTGATTGAGTTCGAATAACAGACTGAAAGCTTCAAAAGGAGGGTGGTGCTTGGAATCATTGTTCTTCTTCTGTCAACCATGGTTACCTGCAAGAAAACACGTGCCGTCATCCTTGCTTTGAACAAAATGGGCTTCACAGGCAAGGATATTGCTGCCAGTCAGATTGCACCTAAATCAACCATTTATCGGATCATCAAGAACTTCAAGGAGAGCGGTTCAATTGTTGTGAAGAAAGCTTCAGGGCGCCTAAGAAAGTCCAGCGAGCGCCAGGACCGTCTCCTAAAGTTGATTCAGCTGCGGGATCGGGGCACCACCAGTACAGTGCTTGTTCAGGAATGCCAGCAGGCAGAGGTGAGTGCATCTACACACACATTGAGGCGAAGACTTTTGGAGGATGGCCTGGTGTCAAGAAGGGCAGCAAAGAAGCCACTTCTCTCCAGGAAAAACATCAGGGACAGACTGATATTCTGCAACAGGTACAGGGATTGGACTGCTGAGGACTGGGGTAAAGTCATTTTCTCTGATGAATCCCCTTTCTGATTTTTTGGGGCATCCAGAAAAAAGCTTGTCTGGAGAAGACAAGGTGAGCGCTACCATCAGTCCTGTATGATGCCATCAGTAAAGCATCCTGAGACCATTCATGTGTGGGGTTGCTTCTCAGCCAAGGAAGTGGGTTCACTCACAATTTTGCCTAAGAACACAGCCATGAATAAAGAATGGTACCAACACATCCTCCGAGAGCAACTTCTCCCAACCATCCAGGAAGATGTGTATATATATAACTGTGACCTACTGCTTATGACTATCAGGCATGAGCATGTTGTTCATTATTGAGTGAGTGAGTGAGTGAATGGTGGAGAGGGGGAGGGCCTGGAGGGGTGTGTGTGCATTGGGAGCACTGGTTGAGAGGTTCTGCAGCAGAAGCAGCCGAGTCACGGAGACAGAGCCATCACACGTGCCAGTCGTGACACATTTTTTACCAGTTGTAGGTAGGCTATTTAGATTTATGGAGACACACTTTTTCCATAAAACATTAACTCACTAGAAATTATAGAATGGCGACAAAGCATTGGAAAACAACTTTAGGTGCACTAGAGCTCTTTATATAAATTTGCTCAGAGGTGGTTTAAAGTAAACTGCATTCTAATGTTGACTTTTCTTATACATAACAGTATCAAGGGAAGGGTTTTGCTCAGTTCTAGGGTCTGGAGCGCTGAGCGAGTGGAAATTTGAAATGGAAGTTATGGAACTCCTTCTCGTGCTTGTGTTACGGGGGAAAAGTCCACAATGAAAATTACATTAAATGTGGAGAGTGATAGGCTACAACTGCATCTGTTGACCATCAAGTTGGCTATTCATTTCTATGCCATTGCAGGCTACTGTAGCCTACTATTTTATACAATAAATATATATTGAAATGACAATATCACTGGAGTCAATGCAAATCCATTTGTGCCACTTGTGTAGCCTACCTGGAGCTGGCAAACAGATGTAATAATTGTGACGTCCTGACCTTAGAGATCCTTATTATTCTCTATGTTTGGTTAGGTCAGGGTGTGTCTCGGGTGGGAAATTCTATGTTTTCTGTTTCTTTGTTTTTGGCCGAGTGTGGTTCCCAATCAGAGGCAGCCTAGCTGTCTATCGTTGTCTCTGATTGGGGATCATACTTAGGCAGCCCTTTCCCACCAATAGGTTGTGGGATCTTGTTTTCTGTTTAGTTATTGTGGCCTGACAGAACTGTGCGTTTTCTATTTTGTTTGAGTGTTTTTTGAATTACTACAGAAGGTCCCACCAAAAACGGACCAAGCAGCGTGGCCAGGAGGAGTAGACATGGGAGAACATCCTGGATGGAGAAGGTCCCTGGGCGCAGGCCGGAGAGTATCGCTGTCCAAGGGAGCAGATGGAGGCAGCGAGAGAGGAATGGCGACGATACGAGGAGTTACGTCAATGACGGAAGCCTGAAAGGCAGCTCCAAAAAATATTTTGGGGAGGCACACGGGGAGATAGGAGTCAGGGTTTAGACCTGAGCCAACTCCCCATGCTTACCGTGGGGAGCGTGTGACCGACCGGTCAGGGACCGTGTTATGCGGTGATGCACACTGTGTCTCCAGTGCGCATTCACAGCCCGGTGCGCTCTGTGCCAGCTACCCGCATTTGCCGTGCTAGAGTGGCATTCAGCCAGGACGGATTGTGCCGGCTCAGTGCTCATGGTCTCCGGTGCGTCTCTTTGGCCCAGGATATCCTGCACCGGCTCTGCGCACTGTGTCTCCGGTGCGCCTTCACAGCCCAGTACGTCCTGTGCCAGCACCCCACAGTTGCCTGGCTAGGGTGAGCATCCAGCCAGGACGCATTGTGCCAGCTCTACGCTCTAGACCTCCAGTCCGCCTCCACGGCCCAGTATATCCTGCACCGGCTTTACGCACTATGCCTCCAGTGCGCCTGCACAGCCCAGTGCGTCCTGTGTCAGTGCCCCGCACTTGCCGGGCTAAAGTGAGCATTCAGCCTAGTATGTCCTGTGCCTGCTCCACGCACGAAGCCTCCAGTGATGATCCATGGCACGGAGCCTCCAGTGATGATCCATGGCACGGAGCCTCCAGTGATGATCCATGGCACGGAGCCTCCAGTGATGACCAATGGCACAGAGCCTCCAGTGAAAGTCTGCAGTCCGGAGTCTCCAGCGACGGTCCCCAGTCCGGAGTCTCCAGCGACGGTCCCCAGTCCGGAGACTCCAGCGACGGTCCGTAGTCCAGAGCCTCCAGCGACGGTCCGTAGACCAGAGCCTCCAGCGACAGTCCGTAGTCCAGAGCCTCCAGCGACGGTCCGTAGTCCAGAGCCTCCAGCGACGGTCCGTAGTCCAGAGCCTCCAGCGACGGTCCGTAGTCCAGAGCCTCCAGCGACGGTCCCCAGTCCGGAGCTTACAGGGTGGGTTCCTAGCCTGGAGTCCCCAACAACGATCTACGGACCAGAGGCCCAGGCGACGATCCCTGCACTAGATGCGCAACCGAAGTGGGGGGAGCATCAAGCAGAGCGGGGTCTGCATCCCGCACCGGAGCCCCACCGAGAGTAGATGCCCACCCGGACCCTCCCCTATAGGTTCAGGTTTGAGTCCGGAGTCCGTTGTTGTAGCCTTGTAGTATTATGCCATTTTTAAATGGCCATGTTTAGTTAATTAAATCGGAAGTGATTCATTATTATCGTTGTCACAGCTCAATCGCAAATGGATCATTCTCCACATTTAATGTCAGTTTGTGGACTTTCCCTTGAAATTAGATGTTGGCCTATCAGGGGCTATAGGCTACCCGCATCTAGCTCAGCAAACCATGGCAAAGTTGAGTTACAATTATAAAACGCAGATTTTTTGTATCCTATGCCTGTTGAAATTACAATTCAATCTCGCAAATACGCCATTTATAACAGTTTGTAATCTTAACATCTGGCACATAATAATGCCACAATTGCCAGAAAATAGCCTAACATTTGTTTTTTGAAGTTTGTCCAAAAGTTTCTTGCACAGAGATTGAGATCCTTTGTCCAACTTTCATCATTCAAACTCTGTCGGGTTTATCTATAGTTATGCACATGCACAAATGGGATTCATTTACAATTACAACCTGGGTGGTTTGAGCCCTGAATGCTGATTGGTTGAAAGTCATGGTATGTCAGACATGTACAAGGGGAATGATAAAAACATACTTTTTTACTGCTCTAATTATGTTGGTTACCAGTTTATAATAGCAATAAGACACCTCAGAGGTTTGTGATATATGGCTAGTATATCATGGCAGCTGAGGGCTGTTCTTTGTGGTATATGGCCAATATACCACGGCCAAGGGCTATGTCCTAAGAACAGCCCTTAGCAGTGGTATACTGGCCATATACCACACCTTCTTGGGCCATGTTGCTTAATCATAGCAGTCAAAACATGTTAAATCGACATACATTCATTAAAATGATCTGGAGAGTTAATAAGGGCGATTTATCTTCTCTCGCAACATTCTTAAACTTGCAATAATTAATTTGATGGAAATCCACATTTTGCTTCTTTGCCTATGTTGTTAAAAATGACGTTGATATTCCTTCTTAATTCGCTCAATAAAAAGGGTTTATTGGATAAATGTGGAAACTCTTTGGGATAGTTTTCAGGCTTTGTGGCAGGTTTTCAGAGGTGAATGTTAACTAAACCTGGCAACCCTGCCTGTGAGACACTGTCTGAATGCCACAGTCTCATGAGCATTATTCCCATAGATATGGTAAAGAGGTCAATTGAAATCGACCAAAACAATGGAATTGCCATGGAAACACATGGGGGAAAGGACCGTGGGGGAAAGATTCAGAGTCTCCTCATTGTCCCCCAGCAAAATGTGCCTACATTTAGGCTATTGTTTATACAGTATGTGTATTTCACACTATGGTGAGGTAAAAATCTGACATTAACGCTTGTATGGATGTCAACGCCATCACAGGTTCATGTCATAATTTCCAACTGTATTACAGTTAAAAACGACTGACTACCACCACCGATTTCTGTATGCTAGCTATGCTAACCAGCTCATACGAACGGGAGTTAGCATTTAGCAGTCACTTCTTCTAAACCTGAAAAGGGATTACTTCTACATGCAGAGAAAACAGACAAATATATCCAAATCGGACTTAAGTAACCACATTGTGGGCCTGTTACAATACAGAAATAATGACAATAAATAATGACAGATTTGATGAATATCCACTTTGTTAGATCAGATTTGTTGAATGTGTGCCAATCTGGTCAATGGAACATCTGTGCTCCTTCAACAAACAGTTGTGTCATAGAACAGAACTTTGGTTTCAGTCAGATTAGCACATAATCCGTTCATGTTGTTAAAAAGCTGTGTGATTTCTCACCATTTTCAGCCACGAAAGGGAGGTACACTACATGACCAAAAGTATATGGACACCTCATTCCAAAATCATGGGCATTAATATGGAGTTGGTCCTGCCTTTGCTGTAATAACAGCCTCCACTCTTCTGGGAAGGCTTTCCACTAGATGTGGAACATTGCTGCGGGGACTTGCTTCCACTCAGCAACAAGAGCATAAGGGAGGTCGGGCACTGATGTTGGGCTATTAAGCGTGGCTCGCAGTCTGCGTTACAATTCATCCCAAAGGTGCTTGATGGGGTTGAGGTCAGGGCTCTGTGCAGGCTAGTCAAGTTCTTCCACACCGATCTCGACAAACCATTTCTGTATGTACCTCGTTTTGTGCACAGGGGCATTGTTTGTCTGTGGAGATTGCATGGCATAGTGCTTGATTTTATACACCTGTTAGCAACGGGTGTGACTGAAATAGCTGAATCCTCTAATTTGAAGGGGTGTCCACATACTTTTGTATATATAGTGTATTATGACCTGAATCATTATATTTAGGGGTGCCGTTACCTTTTTCTGACATGAACTTTCTGATTCATCTAATCAGGGTGAGACTTAGGGTTTTGTTCCCGTAACAGACTTTTCATACAGGAACTTCAGATAAAAAGGTTAGCTTGACCTTGTGAAATAAAAGAAGTGGACCTTTTTAAACATGCTTTGATCATTACTCTAGAAAACTGAACTATTTTAAAGTCAAAACAAACTTGAAATACAGCTAAATTAATTTCTCTCCAAAAGGCGAAAGTTATTCACTGCAACGGGACTCATTGCAACATACAGTAGCTGATAACTAGTAAAAACAACTCCTATTACCCTCTACTTCTGCTCTAAAAACACTGTGGTTATGTATACGATTGCATGTAGGAGCATACTGAATAGAGATGGCACTCAACCATGATAATATTCTGTATATACTGAACAATTCAAAAACGCCCATGCTGGTGTGCTCTACTGTATTAGAGAAAACCTTTTCTCAGGGCTTTGGATGAGCCTTAGCTAAGTGAGTCATTAACATCAGCAGTTCATGACTACAATAACCAAGCCTTTCTGTATTGATATCTGTGTAGGAAGAGAGCCTAGTGATGTAACAAATCTTACTTAAATGGCAGGGGCAGCAATGTTGGTCTAGAAGAGCCCTCAGGCTCAGTTTGATTCCGGCAGATTAATTTAGCTTCACTGGTTATGCAACACCATCTCGGCTTTCAAGTAGTCTCACCAGTCTCTGGATCACCTTTGAATTCTCACATGGGTGGCTAGCTACTGAGCTACACTGCCCTGTTACTGTAGCAGCCTTAGAGGAAACAGAACTAGAGATCCTTAGATCCTGTGTCGTAACACCCCATGAAGGCAGACAACATGAACACCACTACTGGTACTAAAAACCAAGATAACAGCCCGACATCACTGAACTGTTCTGTATATTCAGGCTGATACAGAGAGACTCATCCATGCTTATTTTACAAGCAGGTTTGACTACTGTAATGCTCTCCTGTCTGGTCTACCCACAAAAGTCATTGGTCAATTGCAAAAACATACAGAATGCTGTAGAGTGAGTACTGACCAAGACCAGACGGAGATCACACATTACACCGGTCTCTGTGAGTTTTAGAATTTTTTATGATTCTTCTATTGGTTTTTAAATCAATTTCCGATTGTGCACCCCAATACATGTCAGACATGCTTTTGGAGTTATGTACCCAGTAGGTCCCTCAGGTCCTCTGGCACTGGCCTTTTAACTAACCCAAAGCCTAGTGGAGATGCAGCCTGTAGTTACTATGCCCCCAGACTCTGTTATAGCCTAACAGAGAACCTGAGGGCGGCCGAAACTGTGGCCACATTTTAAAGAGATCTTAAAACACACACATTTTTAGCTTTGCTTTTCCTTAGCATTTCAGTTTTTATTGTTATTCTTTATTTGTTTTCATCCTCTTATGTTTGTTGAGTAGTAAATATGTTTAAATATGTTTTTATTTTCCTGTGAAGCACATTTTTCATAAAGCACATTTCAGACATGGAATGCAACGCGCATTCCATGTCTGAAATGTGCTTTATGAAAAAAGCTTGATTTGATTTAATGCAGAAATTTGTTTACTTTATCTCTTTGTGACATGTTAAAACAAAGTCCCAGATCACTACATGACCCTAGGGGCAATGGTGTCTGCATATGATGTGGAATTGAACTGGATTGAACAGGCAGTGACTTATTAAACTCTAGTACGTTCCACTCCTTCTCTACTGTACTGCTTTTATTTACACACACGATCTACGGTATCTTAGACTATAGCGTTGTGCCACTACCCACATCACTCAAGTCTCGCCTCACAACAAATATGATGGGAAATGCATTTATAGCACAGAGCAGTCTCCTTGGGGCTGGTACTGAGGAACTGCTACAGTTACACTGATCTGGCCAGACATGTGATCAGGGACACTTTTAAAATCAATCCATCAAACGTGAAAGGCAAGGCACCAGAGAGGAAATGGGTAGCTACATTTATGCATTGAGACTGAGTATGCATCTCTGACTGGAACACAGAGTGAAAATTGGTTTGAAGTTCATTTGAAGACAAGATATTGTCACGCAGATGGAAGAGAGTCAGGGCTCGGTGGTGGAGCTGCTCAAGATTTAGGAGATGGAATTGGTCACATTAGATCAAATTTTAAGCTACTCATATTTTATACATTTCCTGATATATATATATATATATCACGTAATGTAGGTCACCAGAGACTATAAAGTGTGGAATCAATGTTAAAATGGTCCTCATTCATTTCCCACATTTTCCATTTGTTTAACGTGTTTACTTGAACAACCAAAATCACTTATTCCAAAGCATTGTTTGTTCGCTAAACTCGCCCCATTTCGTCCCTGCAGAAAACAGCTGGAGCTAGTCTATAGGACCAACCTCCCGACAGATTGTATGATAAATAGCTTCACGCACAACAGGTGAAATGTGTCTGCCTTTATCAGCTGGCTTAGCGTTAATGTCAGCTCCTAGTGTAAGCATCATTAAGAATCAAAATGTCCCCCGTTAGGAAACTGAGCACATGTGCCAGTTCACCGGGGCAGTCTTTGATGTGGCCGCCCCATATTTCAGGCACTAAGTGCTGCTTGAACTGCGGCCAACGGGGCAATACTAGGGCTTTGAGATATACCATGCTCTTGACTGGTGACGTTCTTAGGCTATAGAAGAAGCCTGATAGTGAAGTACCCTTCAGCTGACTGAGTGCTAAGGCTGCTCTGCTGTTTCTGTAGGTCAGTGTAGGCACGTATAGTCAGTGTAGACATGTAGGGGGCAACAAGGCTTGAGTCTCTCGTAGGTAACAGTAATATGGAGAGCTGCTGTTCTGACAACCTACAATAAAGGCAGAATCTACTTGGACATTCAATTTTTTTTAAATCTAGGATATATTTGAAATGGAATGTTTGTAGATCACTGTTAAAATGGGGATTGCATATGATTATGTTTAGGTAAAGACACAAAGCCGACTGGAGATCCAATGCTGAAGATGTGATTTCCACAGTGCTAACACAACATTCTCTTTCTTAGCTGAGTGAGAACACTGTATTTGTTCTCCTGTCTGGGAAAATGGCTTCAGTCACGCCATTTTCCTGACATCATCTTTCCTTAATGTCTGTCGAGGAACAAGAGCTATGCACAGTGTGTCATCACAGCTCGTCGCTAGCCCACTGAACTCCAGATAGTCTCACTCTAGCGCTGGATACCAAACAGCCCAACAGCAGATAGCACACTGCTTGCTGTCAACTAGCACTGCCAGAAATGAGTTTAAATGGTATTATCTATAATATATGGGAGCCTTTTCTATTTATATTAATGGTGATGACAGCCTCCATTCCTTATAGAGAGGGAGGATCATTATTGGAAATTAGTCCATGTTGATTGAATTATTGGGATGTTTGCAAGTTAATTCCATGAGGGGTGATGATTATGTTTAGTAAACAAAATTGTACTCTGACAAAAGCAATTTAGGATTAAGCAAAATCTAGGAAGAGATACTACCACTATTTTACAGTAATATACAGTGCTGTGAAAAAGTATTTCCCCCTTTATGATTTTCTCCTTTTTGCATATTTTCGATACTGACTGTTATCAAATCTTCAACAAAACCCTAATATTGGATAAATGGAAGCTGAGCTTACATATAACAAAAAAATATATACTTATTTTATTTAAATTAACAAAGATCTGCAACACCCAATTACCCTGTTTGAAAAAGTAATTAGCCCCTTACACTCAATAACTGGTTGTGCCACCTTTAGGTGCAATGACTGCAACCCTTACTGCAACTCTTACTGTAGTTGTTGATCAGTCTCTCACATCGCTGTGAAGGAATTTTGGCCCACTCCTGCATGCAGAACTTTTTTTAACTTGGCGACATTTGTGGGTTTTCAAGCATGAACTGCTCGTTTCAAGTCCTACCACAACATTTCAATTGGGATTAAGTCTGGACTTGGACTAGGCCATTCCAAAACTTCAAATTTGTTGCTTTTTAACAATTTTCATGTACACTTGATTGGGTGCTTTGGATCATTGTATTGCTGCATTACCCAGCTGTGCTTCAGCTTCAGCTCAAAGATGGATGGCATGAAATTATCCTGTAGAATTCTCTTTCACCTAAAATGACATAACCAAATCTAACTGCCTGTAGCTCAGGACCTGAAGCAAGGATATGTAGATTCTTGATACCATTTGAAAATAAACACTGAAGTTTGTGGAAATGTTAAATTAATGTAGGAGAATATAACAATTAGATCTGGTAAAAGAACAGAGTATTTTTTGTACCATCATCTTTGAAATGCAAGAGAAAGGCCATAATGTATTATGCCAGCCCAGGCGCAATTTAGATTTTGGCCACTATATGTTTTAGAGTGATTCAATGAACCATTGCATTTCTGTTCAAAATGTTGTATCAAGACTACCCAAATGTGCCTAATTGGTTTATTAATACATTTTCAAGGTCATGACTGTGCACTCTCCTCAAACAATAGCATGGTATTCTTTCACTGTAATAGCTGCTGTACATTGGACAGTGCAGTTAGATTAACAATAATTTAAGCTTTCTGACAATATCAGATATGTCTATGTCCTGGGAAATGTTATTGTTACTTACAACCTCATGCTAATCACATTAGCCTACGTTAGCTCAACCGTCCCACTAGGGACCCACCAATCCTGTAGAGGTTTTAAGGCAAGTCATCCAGGTCCTGAAGCAGCAAAGCATCCCAAACCATCACACTACCACCACCATGCTTGACTGTTGGTATGAGGTTCTTTCTGTGGAATGCAGTGTTTGGTTTTCGCCAGGCATAATGTCGTCCAAAATGTTGACTGAAGTTTGCCAAAAAGCATCGGGAAGCACCAATACTCTTGGAAGAACGTTCTATGGACAGATGAGTCAAAATTATAACTTTTTGGGCGAAAGTATAACTTTTCATGCTTGAAAACCCACAAAGCAGTTCTGCATGCAAGAGTGGGCCAAATTTCCTCCACAGTGATGTTAGCGACTGATCAACAACTACAGGAAGTATTTTGTTGCAGTCATTGCAGCTAAAGGTGGCACAACCAGTTAGAGTGTAAGGGGCCAATTACCTTTTCACAAAGGGGAATTGGGTGTTTCATAAATTTGTTAACTAAATAAATAAAATAATTGTATTTGTTATTTGTAAACTCAGGTTCCCTTTATCTAATATTAGGTTTTGGTTGATGATCTGATAACATTCAGTATAAAAAAAATATTAAAAAACAGAAAATCAGAAAGGGGGCAAATACACTACATGATCAAATGTATGTGGACACCTGCTCGTCGAACATCTCATTCCAACATCATGGGCTTGACCTTTTTTTTTTACATCAGCAGATGTCACAAAGTGCTATACAGAAACCTAGCCTAAAACTCCAAACAGCAAGTAATGCAGATGTAGAAGCACGGTGGCTAGGAGAAACTCCCTAGAAAGGCAGAAACCTAGGAAGGAACCTAGTGAGGAACCAGGCTCTGAGAGGTGGCCAGTCCTTTTCTGGCTGTACCGGTGGAGATAAGAGTACATGGACATTTAAGGCCAGAATGTTGTTCAAGATCTTGAATCTTGAATCGGAATGGCCGATTAATTAGGGCCGATTTCAAGTTTTCACAACAATCGGAAATCGATATTTTTGGACACCGATTTGGCCAATCGTCTTCTTTTTTTTCACCTTTATTTAATCTTTATTTAACTAGGCAAGTCAGTTAAGAACACATTTTTATTTTCAAAGACGGCCTAGGAACGGTTGGTTAACTGCCTTGTTCAGGGGCAGAACGACAGATTTGTACCTTGTCAGCTCGGGGATTCAATCTTGCAACCTTACAGTTAACTAGTCCAGCGCTCTAACCACCTGCCTCACGAGGAGCCTGCCTGTTAAGCGAATGCAGTAAGCCAAGGTAAGTTGCTAGCTAGCATTAAACTTATCTTATAAAAAACAATCAATCAATCATAATCACTAGTTAACTACACATGGTTGATGATATTACTAGTTTATCTAGCATGTCCTGCGTTGCATTTAATCGATGCGGTACGTATTCGCGAAAAAGGACTGTCGTTGCTCCAATGTGTACCTAACTATAAACATCAATGCTTTTCTTAAAATCAATACACAGAAGTATACATTTTTAAACCTGCATATTTAGCTAAAAGAAATCCAGGTTCGCAGGCAATATTAACCCGGTGAAATTGTCTCACTTCTCTTGCGTTCATTGCACGCAAAGTCAGGGTGTATGCAACAGTTTGGGCCGCCTGGTTCGTTGAAAACTAATTTGCCTGAATTTTACGTAATTATGACATAACATTGAAGGTTGTGCAATGTAACAGGAATATTTGACTTATGGATGCCACCCGTTAGATAAAATACGTAACTGATTGAAAGACAAACTGTTTTGCCGGTGGTTGTGGTAATACAATGAAAGTTTGGATGGATCACCATATAATTTCAAAGATGAAAACGCCTGGAAGGAGGAGAGATGACTAGAAACGAGTCGGTTGGCCATTTTATGTGTGGATTAATTGTCGGAGTAGAGGACCTTGTGCTTTTCAGGTAAAATAACAACTCAATGTCTATATCCCAAGACAAATTAGCTAGCAACAGCAAGCTAGCTAAATAGGACAAATTAGCTAGCAAGTGCAAGCTAACTAGCTAAATTGCCATACATGTTTAATGCTCTTCGACCTGTCCCCAAATTAATGTCATTGGTTCAGAGTTTGTTTTGATATTTTAACCTGCGTGTCATGATCTCTTTTGGTGTAGGGGGACAAAATAAATGTATGCACGATGGCGCACGCGCGCAGCCGGTTTGGGTTCCGTGTTAGGGTTTTAGTTCCCTTAACAGGCTTTTCATTCAGGAACTTCAGATAAAAAGGTTAGCTTGACCTTGTGAAATAAAAGGAGTGAACCTTTTTAAACATGCTTTGATCATTACTCTAGAAAATGTAATTTGAAAATGTAAAACATACTTGAAATACAGCTAAATTAATTTATTTCCAAAAGGGGAAAGTTAGACAGCATATTCACTACAACGGGACTCATTGCAACATAACTGATTACTTGTAAAAACAACTCCACCAACCAACTTATTTGCCAGAATATACTCCTAATACCCTCTATTTCTGCTCTAAAAGCACTGTGATTATGTATACGATTGCATGAAGGAGCATACTGAATAGAGATGGCACTCAACCATGATAATATTCTGTATATACTGAACAATTCAAAAACGCCCATGCTGGTGTGCTCTACTGTATTAGAGAAAACCTTTTCTCAGGGCTTAAGATGAGCCTTAGCTAAGTGAGTCATTAACATCAGCAGTTCATGACTACAATAACCAAGCCTTCCTGTATTGATATCTGTGTAAGGAAGAGATTCTAGTGATGTAACAGATCTTAATTAAATGGCAGGGGCAGCAATGTTGGTCTAGAAGACCCCTCAGGCTCATCTCATTTTACTGCCAATGTTTGGCTATGGAGATTGCATGTCAGCAACGGGTGTGGCTCAAATAGCCTAATCCACTATTTTGTGTAGTGTACTTTCTCACAGCACTGTAGTTATTTTCAGTTTAAAAAATATATCAATTTTAATCAGTTGACCAGCTCTCAAACTGGGTAAATCTTTAGATACTGGTAAAAAAAAAACTTTACCTATACATTACAAAAATGTTCTTAAACTTTTCAAAATCTGTTGGATGGGAAACTTTTCCTGAATTAGTTTCAAGTGTTTGGGGTAAACCCATCAAACAGGGCATTTCAGAATAGAAGTTTTGTTTTCCAGTGGTTCTCAAATTCCACTGTGGTGGCATTTCCTTTATGCTAACAGTGTAACTACGCAACCTTTCTAATCTCTCTCCATCTTTTTTCCATTGGAGTATTTTGGAATGATGGTGTGTGGGAAAGGTAGAGCAGTAGTACAAAAGTAACATCACCAAACAACCAACCTCACGCAAACACACCCACCAGCACATACAATTTTAAACATTTAACCACCACTTGCTGTCATTAGTCAATTTGGGAAATTCATCAAAATGAATTGGAATAATATTTGGCAAGGAACGTCATTAACGCCCATAACACTTTCCCTTCTCCCTGTGAAACTTACCCAGTAGCTGGACCCCTCGTGTCAGGCCGTAGACATCTATGAGAGCCCAGAGTGTCTCAGAGGCATGGACCCCGCTGAAGAACAGCATGGGGCTGGAGCCATTGATGCGGTAAAATACACGACCCTTCTTGTCCACCCAGAAGGAGATGACATTACCCTCATTGGACAGCTCCTCGGGCAGGGCCTTGGCCCAGAAGCCATTCTGGGAGACCAGATCTGGGCAGGCATACTTGGGCAGGTTGTCTGGGTTGATGCGGGACGGGTCCTTGGAGGTGAAGCCCAGACGCAGGGCTCCGCTCCAGCAGCACTGCTTCTTAGTGATCTGGAGGGGAACAGGTAATGGGTTTGTACCATTTTTTATTTCTCCTTTATTTAACTAGGCAAGTCAGTTAAGAACAAATTATTATTTACAACGGCAGCCTAGGAACAGTGGGTTAACTGCCTTGTTCAGGGGCAGAACAACAGATTTTTACCTTGTCAGCTTGGGGATTCGATCTAGTAACCTTTCAGTTACTGGCCCAACACACTAACCACTAGGCTACCTGCCACCCCAATTTAATTTTGATGAAGGGAGTTAAGCTGGTGAATAACCTAAAGTCCATTCCATTAGTTGTGTTAACCTAAGATTTACCAAAATACATTATGGTTGGCCATATGTTAAAACTTTTACAAACCAAATGGTAAACAACAACACAAATAAACACATATTGTATGTCTGTTTATCATCAGACTGGATATTCTTGTCTTGTCTCATTTAAAACCTCTATTTACACTTCTTTCACCATGCAAGATAACAGTGGCTCACATGGCAATGCTTCCCCTGCTCTTTCACTTGAGACATAGATGGACTGATAGGTGAAGTGGAAACTTTGGCTAAGCTGTTTTGGCCCACACAGAATCAGGGGAATAATGAAGGCAAAACACACAGTGAGTGAGAGAGACAGACAAACAAATAAATGGAAAACAGTTAGGCTAAAAGAAAGGAAGGAAAAGACAGTGTGCTGATAACCATGGTCCACTGCCCAGTCTGTCCATACCTTGAGGCGGACCTGCTCGTACAGGGCAATGGACCGGTTGCTGAAGGTAATGGCATTGCAGAAGCTGGCCTGCCTCTTAACGGTCCTCTGGGCCACGTCCATGATGATCTGGGAGCCCTTGGCACTGGGGTGGAAGAGCAGGGGAAAAGAGGACAGGCTGCTCCCACACTGCAGGACGGGCAGACTTTGCTTGGTGGGCTTATGGTGATAGCGGTGGGATGTGGTGGGGAAGGGGCCACCCAGAGAATCTGAAAAGGAGGAAGCATAGGGGGAGTTACTGTAGATATACGGATCTACAAAGAACATTACTATGGCATCCACTGTTTAAATATGCACAAAGCCAATATAACAATGCATTAGAATCATTCACACAATCAATAAAAACTGCCTTTCCTCAATGTCGTGGCGATGACTGGGTGTACAGGTAACTGCCAAAATAAAGGAAACACCAACATAAAGTGTCTTAACACGGTGTTGGGCCACCACGAGCCAGAACAGCTTCAATGCACCTTGGCATAGATTCTACAAGTGTCTGGAACTCTATTGGAGGGATGCGACACCATTCGCACATGAGAAATTCCATAATTTGGTGTTTTGTTGATGATGGTTGAAAAACGGCCATAGCATATGGTTTACATCATTTTCATGCTCATTCTACCATTCAGTGACAACTCATGCCCTGTGGATGGGGGCATCGTCATCCTATGGGGGCATAGCAATAGTAGCCAAAATGCCCTGTCCGGCATTTTTATACATTACCCTAAGCATGATGAGACGTTAATTGCTTAATTAACTCAGAAACCACACCTGTGTGGAAGCACCTGCTTTAAATATACAGTTTAAGTCAGAAGTTTACATACACTTAGGTTGGAGTCATTATAACTCGCTTTTCAAGCACCTCACAAATTTCTTGTTAACAAACTATAGTTTCGGCAAGTCGGTTAGGACATCTACTTTGTGCACGACACAAGTATTTGTTCTGACAATTGTTAACAGACAGATTATTTCACTTATAATTCACTGTATCACAATTCCAGTTGGTCAGAAGTTTACATACACTAAGTTGACTGTGCCTTTAAACAGCTTGGAAAAGGTGTACCTGAGGTGTACCTGTGGATGTATTTCAAGGCCTACCTTCAAACTCAGTGCCTCTTTGCTTGACATCATGGGAAAATCAAAAGAAATCAGCAAAAACCTCAGAAAAAAAAGTGTAGACCTTCACAAGTCTGGTTCATCCTTGGGAGCAATTTCCAAACGCCTGAAGGTACCACGTACAAACAATTGTACGCAAGTACAAACACCATGGGACCACGCAGCCATCATACCGCTCAGGAAGGAGACGCGTTCTGTCTCCTAGAGATGAACGTACTTTGGTGAGAAAAGTGCAAATCAATCCCAGAACAACAGCAAAGGACCTTGTGAAGATGCTGGAGGAAACAGGTACAAATGTATCTATATCCACAATAAAACGAGTCCAATATTGACATAACCTGAAAGGCTGCTCAGCAAGGAAGAAGCCACTGCTCCAAAACAGCCATTAAAAAGCCAGACTACGGATTGCAACTGCACATGGGGATAAAGATCATACTTTTTGGAGAAATGGCCTCTGGTCTGAAGAAACAAAAATAAAACTTATTAAAACTTATTTTAATTTCTCTTTTATTTAACCAGGTAGGTAAGTTGAGAACAAGTTCTCATTTACAATTGTGACCATTCCAAAATAAAGCAAAGCAGTTCGACACATACAACAACACAAAAATAGAACTCTTTGGCCATAATGACTATTGTTATGTTTAAAGGAAATAGGGAGAGACTTGCAAGCCGATTAACACCATCCCAACCGTGAAGCACAGGGGTGGCAGCATCATGTTGTGGGGGTGCTTTGCTGCAGGAGGGACTGGTGCACTTCACAAAATAGATGGCATCATGAGGAAATAAAATTATGTGGATATATTGAAGCAACATTCAGGAAGTTAAAGCTTGGTCACAAATGGGTCTTCCAAATGGAGAATGACCACAAGCATACTTCCAAAGTTGTGGCAAAATTGCTTAAGGACAACAAAGACAAGGTATTGGAGTGGCCATCACAAAGCCCTGACCTCAATCCTATAGAACATTTGGGGGCAGATCTGAAAAAGTGTGTGTGAGCAAGGAGGCCTACAAAAAGGAGGCCTAGAAACCTGACTCAGTTATACCAGCTCTGTCAGGAATGGGCCAAAATTGTGGAAGGCTACCCGAAACGTTGGACCCAAGTTAAACAACTTAAAGGCAATGCTACCAGATACTAATTTAATGTATGTACACTTCTGACCCACTGGGAATGTGATGAAATAAAATCTCTACTACTATTCTGACATTTAATATTCTTAAAATAAAGGGGTGATCCTAACTGACCTAAGACAGGGAATTTTTACTAGGATTAAATGTCAGGAATTGTGAAAAACTGAGTTTAAATGTATTTGGCTAAGGTGTATGTAAACTTCCGACTTGAACTGTACTTCATATCCCTCATTTCCATTATTACCTGTATGTTTCTTTAAGAACCATTTAACTCACTCTATTTTCAGAAATCCAACAACGAGTGCAAACAAAAAGATAGGTCTGTTAGTCATCTTGATTTTCTCCTTGGATGAAAATACATATTTTTTTTAACTAGGCAAGTCAGTTAAGAACAAATTCTTATTTACAGCGATGTCCTAGCAACAGTGGTTGCTATACATCAGAACGACAGATTTTTACCTTGTCAGCTCTGGGATTTGATCTAGCAACCATTTTGGTTACTGGCCCAATGCTCTAACCACTAGGCTACCTGCCAACCTGAGATAAGAGCTGCTTGGTAACCAGAGAGAAATTGTACAGCTGTGAAAAACTCACAAAATGAGGTAATATCAGTAATTGGTAAACTCCTGTCACACCATTCATTTTTTTGTTGTTCTACATTTTGCCAATTTGGCACTGGTTTATTCAGATCCCCATTAGCTTTTGCCGAAGCAGCACCTATTCTTCCTGGGGACCACACAAAAACAAAAAGGACAAGTAACAAAGCAAAACACTGATAGACAAGAACAGTTACACAAATTTAGCAAAAATACAATGATATTCAAACAATACAACTAAAGAATAAGGTGTATCATTTCAGTCTCTATTGTGCCACGAGATGTTTTATTGATTGTTTTAAGGTAATTTTGCTGTTTGCTTCAGTCATTGGAGATGGAAGGGAGTTCCGTGCAATTATGGCTCTGTATAATACTGTGCGTTGCCGTGAATTCCTTTTGGACTTGGGACTGTGAAAAGACCCCTGGTGACATGTCTTATTGGGTAAGTATGGGTGTCTGAGCTGTATGTTATATGATTATGCAGACAATCTGGAATTTAACACAGTAATATTTCTAATGAAAACTAGAAGAGAAGCAGTTAATCTCTCATCAACACTCAACTAGGAAAGACTGGCATGTTGTTGATGTTACTTTTGTATGTGCAGTTAAGGGCAAGGCGTGCTGCTCTGTTTTGAGCCAGCTGCAGCTTTGCTAGGTCTTTCTTTGCTGCTCTTGACATTATTACCAGACAGTAATCAAGATGGGACAAGACCAGAGCCTTAACAACTAGTACAGTTGATTTGTGTCAAAAATGCAGAATATATTTTTAGAACAGATATACCTCTCCCCAGCAACTTTATCAATAGGACTTGACCGTGATAATTGACCATACAATGTTATATCTAGGAGTTTAGCTTCCTCAGTTGGCTCAATGGTCACACCCTTTATGTACAACTGAAATAAACCTGTATTAGTCACATGCTTCATAAACAACAATGAATTGTTTACACACAGGCCCTTCCCAACAATGCAGATAAAAATAAATAATAGAAAAGTAAAACACGTAATAAAATAAATAATAAATACACAATGAGTAATGATAACTTAGTTATACACAGCGTACAAGTACCGAGTCGATGTTCAAGGTAAGAGGTAGTGTTAGTGTTTAAATACTGGAGAGTTGAGACCAAATCACGGACGCTGGACAGAGTGGATTTCAGTTGTAACAAAAGACAGTTTTAATGAGTCAAAGATATCTTGTCCCGCAGTTTTACGTGCACGGATCTAGTTCATATAACTCGGCAAGGAGTCAGGTGAAAAAGAGACCTTATACAACGGTTACATTCATTTTTATACATAGAATAAAGTAGGTGGAGTCTTGTCGTTTTGGTCTTCTGATTGGTCACAAAGGGTTGGAGGCGGGCCTTGCTCTAGCCAGAGCGGGCCCCATTGGTGCACAGCAAAAGTCCTTTGCTCTTGGGACCCGACCAGTAGAGGGGGATGAGATGTGTGTTTATACAAGGAGATATTTGTGTGTCTGGAAATCTGATACAGGAGAGCAGAGGGGGTCGTGAAAGAAGAGAACAGAGGGGGTCAGTCTTATGGCTGGGTGTATGTGTTCTTGCGATGGCATGTCTTTGTTTATATGAGCTATGTGTATGAATATTTATATAACAGTAGATATGATACATATAAGTAGGAATAAAGTGGATAAAAAACAGTAGCAGCGGTGCATGTGATGAGTCAAAAAAGTTAGTTGAATAGTTTACCAAATAGCTACCTGGACTAACTATTTCTAAACAAATTATAAATACTCTCCTGACTCACCCAATGTGGCATGGATCTGTTTTTTTCTAAAGTATTTCTATTTACTTCGGATCTGGAATCCCTCAACTGAAGCTAGCCAGCTAACTACCTAACAGCTATCAGTTAGCAAAACATTGCTAGCGGTCATCAGCTAACCTTTAGCTCGGAAAGCTCTCGTCAGTTCGAACAATGTGACTCAAACAAAAGCATAACAAACCTTTTTCTCTCCATATCCCCAGATTCATACCACAAACTCCGAACATTTTCATCTGGATCTTCAAAACTAGCTAACCGCAATCCCGGGTGACACCTCCTGGCTAGCGTTTCCATCCCAGAGCAAGCACCAATTAGCCTGAAGCTAGCCCGGACAGGGCTCCTGTGCTACCACCGAAGCCCACTCCTGGGCTACAATATCCGGACCCCTTCTACTGCCGGCACGGGGCACGGAACCCCGCCAATTCTCTACGACTGGAATACCGACATAATGTGCCCGAGGATTCCAACAGGCCCCTCAGGCGCAATGTCCTCTGAAGGCCCATTCTGCTAACCTGCTAGGCCTTCTAGCTACCTAGAGCTACTTGGAACCCTACTAACTCCACTGCTGGTCTATCAACGTCACCGCACGAAGAGGCAAAAACAGACTTACCCCCATCACGACGTCCCCCAAAGGCTAACTTGCTTAGCCCGGTCTACTAACTGCTAGCTTGCCTGCCCCGGTCTGCTAACTGCTAGCCCCTGCTAACTGCTTGCTTGCTAACCCGGTCTGCTAACTGCTAGCTTGTTTAGCCCCGGTCTGCTAACTGCTAGCTTGTTTAGCCCCGGTCTACTAACTGTTAGCATCAGCCTGCTAACTATCTGAATCGCCATGTTCCCAGTCAGCCCAACCACTCACTGGACCCATATGTTCACTTGGCTACGCATGCCTCTCTCTAATATCAATAAGCCTCGTCCATTCCTATCCTGGTTAGTGATTAGTGTCTTATTTCACTGTAGAGCCTCTAGCCCTGCTCAATATGCCTTAACCAACCATGTTGTTCCGCCTCCTACATAAGCGATGACAACACCTGGTTTAAACGTCTCTAGAGACTATATCTCTCTCATCATTACTCAATGCCTAGGTTTACCTCCAATGTACTCAAATCCTACCTTACCTTTGTCTGTACACTATGCCTTGAATCTATGCTATCGTGCCCAGAAACCTGATCCTTTTACTCTCTGTTCCGAACGTGCTAGACGGCCAGTTTGTATAGCATTTAGCCGTACCCATATCCTACTTCTCCTCTGTTCCTCTGGACATGTAGAGGTTAATCCTGGTCCTGCAGTGCTTAGCTCCACTCCCACTCCGCAGGTGCTCTCATTTGTTGACTTCTGTAACCGTAAAAGCCTTGGTTTCATGCATGTTAACATTAGAAGCCTACTCCCTAAGTTTGTTTTACTCACTGCTTTAGCACACTCTGCCAACCCGGATGTCTTAGCCGTGTCTGAATCCTGGCTTAGGAAAACCACCAAAAACCCTGAAATCTCCATCGCTAACTATAACATTTTCCGTCAAGATAGAACTGCCAAAGAGGGCAGTGTTGCAATCTACTGCAAAGATAGCCTGCAGAGTTCTGTATTACTATCCAAGTGTGTACCCAAACAATTCGAGCTTCTACTTCTAAAAATTCACAAATTCCAGAAACAAGTCTCTCACTGTTGCCGCTTGCTATAGACCTCCCTCTGCCCCCAGCTGTGCCCTCGATACCATATGTGAATTTATTGACCCCCATCTATCTTCTGAGCTCGTGCTACTAGGTGTCCTAAACTGGGACATGCTTAACACCCTGGCCATCCTACAATCCAAGCTTGATGCCCTCAATCTCACACAAATGATCAATGAACCTACCAGGTACAACTCCAAATCTGTAAACACGGGCACCCTCATAGATGTCATCCGAACTAACTCGCCCTCCAAATACACCTCTGCTGTTTTCAGTCAAGATCTCAACGATCACTGCCTCATTGCCTGCATCCGTAATGGGTCTGCGACCAAACGACCAACCCTCATCACTGTCAAACTAAAACACTTCTGCGAGCAAGCCTTTCTAATTGACCTGGCCGGGGTATCCTGGAATGACATTGATCTCGTCCCGTCAGTAGATGCCTGGCTATTCTTTAAAAGTGCCTTCCTCACCATCTTAAATAAGCATGCCCCTTCAAAAAATGTAGAACTAGGAATAGATATAGTCCTTGGTTCACTCCAGACCTGTCTGACATTCACCAGCACAAAAACATCCTGTGGCGTTCTGTATTAGTATCGAATAGCCCCCGTGATATGCAACTTTTCAGGGAAGTTAGGGACAAATATACACAGGCAGTTAGGAAAGCTAAGGCTAGCTTTTTCAAACAGAAATTTGCATCCTTTAGTACTAACTCAAAAAAGTTCTGGGACACTGTAAAGTCCATGGAGAATAAGAGCACCTCCTCACAGCTGCCCACTGCTCTGAGGCTAGGAAACACTGTCACCACCGATAAATCCACTATAATTGAGAATTTCAATAAGCATTTCTCTGCGGCTGGCCATACTTTCCTCCTGGCTACCCCTAACCCGGTCAACTGACCGGCACCCTCCACAGCAAACCGCCAAAGCCCGCACAATTTCTCCTTTACCCAAATCCAGATAGCTGGTGTTCTGAAAGAGCTGCAAAATCTGGACCCCTACAAATCAGCCGGGCTAGACAATCTGGACCCTCTCTTTCTAAAATTATCTGCCGAAATTGTTGCAACCCCTATTACTAGCCTGTTCAACCTCTCTTTCGTATCGTCTGAGATTCCCAAAGATTGGAAAGCTGCCGCGGTCATCCCCCTCTTCAATGGGGGTGACAAACAGCTTCAGGCCTATATCTATCCTACCTTGTCTTTCTAAGGTCTTCGAAAGCCAAGTTAACAAACAGATTACCAACCATTTCGAACCCCCCGTACCTTCTCCGCTATGCAATCTGGTTTCAGAGCTGGTCATGGGTGCACCTGAGCCACGCTCAAGGTCCTAAACGACATCATAACCGCCATCGCTAAGAGACATTACTGTGCAGCCGTATTCATCGTCCTGGCCAAGGTTTTCGACTCTGTCAATTACCACATTCTAATTGGCAAATTCAACAGCCTTTGTTTCTCAAATGATTTCCTTGCCTGGTTTATCACCTACTTCTCTGATAGAGTTCAGTGTGTCAAATTGTTGTCCGGACCTCTGGCAGTCTCTATGGGGGTGCCACAGTGTTCAATTCTTGGGCCGACTCTCTTCTCTGTATACATCAATGATGTTGCTCTTGCTGCTGGTGATTCTCTGGTACACCTCTACGCAGACGACACCATTCTGTATACTTCTGGCCCCTCTTTGGACACTGTGTTAACTAACCTCCAGACGAGCTTCAATGCCATACAACTCTCCTTCCGTGGCCTCCAACTGCTCTTAAATGCATGTAAAACTAAATGCATGCTATTCAACCGATCACTGCCCGCACCTGCTCACCCGTCCAGCATCACTACTCTGACTTAGAATACGTGGACAACTACAAATATCTAGGTGTCTGGTTAGACTGTAAACTATCTTTCCAGACTCACATTAAGCATCTCCAATCCAAAATTAAATCTAGAATTGGCTTCCTATATCGCAACAAAGCATCCTTCACTCATGCTGCCAAACATACCCTCGTAAAACTGACCATCCTAAAGATCCTCGACTTCGGTGATGTCATCTATAAAATAGCCTCCAACACTCTACTCAACAAACTGGATGCAGTCTATCACAGTGCCATCCATTTGTCACCAAAGCCCCATACACTACCCACCATTGCGACCTGTACGCTCTCATTGGTTGGCCCTCGCTTCATACTCATCGCTAAACCCACTGGCTACAGGTTATCTACAAGTCTCTGCTAGGTAAAGCCCCACCTTATCTCAGCTCAACGGTCACCATAGCAGCACCCACTCGTAGCATGCGCTCCAGCAGGTATATCTCACTGGTCACCCACAAAGCCAATTCCTCCTTTGGTCGTCTTTCCTTCCAGTTCTCTGCTGCCAATGACTGGAAAGAACTGCAAAAATCTCTGAAGCTGGAGACTCATATCTCCCGCACTAGCTTTAAGCACCAGCTGTCAGAGCAGGTCACAGATCATTGCACCTGTACACAGCCCATCTATAAACAGCCCATCTATCTACCTACCTCATCTCCATACAGTATTTATTTATTTATCTTGCTCCTTTGCACCCCAGTATCTCTACTTGCACATTCATCTTCTGCACATCTACCATTCCAGTGTGTAATTGCTATATTGTAATAACTTCGCCACCATGGCCTATTTATTGCCTTAACTCCCTTATCTTACCTCATTTGCACTCACTGTATATATACTTTTTGTTTTCTTTTGTTCTACTGTATTATTGACTATGTTTTATTTATTCCATGTGTAACTCTGTGTTGCTGTATGTGTCGAATTGCTATGCTTTATCTTGGCCAGGTCACAGTTGCAAATGAGAACTTGTTCTCAACTAGCCTTCCTGGTTAAATAAAGGCGAAATAAAAAATATAATATTTTTTAACGGTCTTATTGTTTGGGGGTAGAAACTGTTCAGGGTCCTGTTGGTTATAGCCTTGGTGCCTCGGTACCGTTTGCAGTGTAGTAGCAGAGAGACCAGTGCTGCATGGAGATTGACGCTGCAATTGATAGCTGTTTTACGGGCTCCTGACCAATTCTGCTATTTTGTTAATTTATTTTTTGTACACAATGTTTCTGTCATTGTTTCCTATGTTTCCCATTGTTTCCTAAAAATAGCTTATGGACGATAACCATTGAGGTTCAGATTTTAGCTACATTTTGAACCAAATACAATGCTTTTAGTATTACATTTTAGTCATTGAGCAAATGCTCTTATCCAGAGCAACTTACAGCAGTGAGTGCATACATTTTCATACAGGTCCCCTGTGGGAAGTGAACCAACAACCCTGGCATTGCAAACACCATGCTCTACCAACTGAGCTCCATGGGACCAGTGACAAAATATCTCAATTTAATCCATTTTTTATCCAGGCTGAAACACAACAAAATGTGGAAAAAGTCGAGGGGTGTGAATACTTTATGAAGGCACCCTATTTAAGTCCAGTTTATTATTAATCACAGATTCTGATACTGATAACTCCTTATTTAGAATTTCAGTGAGCTCATTGGCTTTTGGTGCTGACATGTAGAGTGTGGAATCATCCACATACAGTGATTCTTGCTTTGTGTAAGACAAGTGGCAAATCATTTGTCAAAATTGAGAAGAGGAACAGCCCAAGCCAACTGCCTTGAGTGACACCGCACTGTACATATCTGATGTTAGAGAAGCTTCCATTGAATAACCCTCTCTGGGATCTATTGGATAAATAACTCTCCAACCATGTGATGGCGGGTTATTTAAATCCAAAGCAAGTGAGTTTTTTCAATAACAGTTTATGATCAATAATATCAAAAGCTGCACTGAAATCTAACAGTACAGCTAAAACGATCACCTTATTATGCATTTATTTTAAGCAATCATCAGTCATCTAAGTCAGTGACCTTCTCTGTATGCATGCTGAAAGTCAGTAGTTAACTTGTTCTGTGAAAATAGCATTGTATTTGGCCCAACACAATTCTCTCCATCAGTTTACTAAGAACAGGCAGCAAATTGATTGGATGACTGTTGGTGACAGTAAAGGGTGCTTTACTATTTTTCGGGAGTGGAATTACTTTAGCTTCCTTCCTTCCACAAACACACACACACACACACACACACACACACACACACACACACACACACACACACACACACACACACACACACACACACACACACACACACACACACACACACACACACACACACACACACACACACACACACACACACACACACACACACCTTTAGGCTTTGGTTAAAGATATAGCACTGGTTTGATCATGAGTCTTGAATATATGTATATGCATTTATATTGAATATAGCAACAATATATAAAGTGGGGTCCACAATTATTGACACCCTTGATAAAGATGAGCAATAATCGACTGTCTGAAATAAATAATTCAAATACTGAGCTATATTGTATGCTACATTTTTTGGGGGAAATTATATTTTATACTAATACAATTGCTCAGAGAAAGAGATTTTGTTTATCAAGTAACCATTTTTTTCTCAAAAAGGTAGGTGTCAAAGGTATTGACACCCTAAAGATTCTTATAAATCAAGTAGTCAAAAGTTCAGTATTTGATCCCATATTCCTAGCATGCAATGATTACAGCAGTGTCTCCCGACCCCTCCTGTCTCAGCCTCCACTAATAGTTTATGTGTCGGGGGCTAGGGTCAGTCTGCTATATCTGGAGTATTTCTCTTGTTTTATCCGGTGTTCTGTGTGAATTTAAGTATGCTCCTGCTAATTCTCTCTCTTTCTCTTTCTCTTGGAGGACCTTAGCTCTAGGACCATGCCTCAGGACTACCTGGCCTGATGACTCCTTGCTGTCCCCAGTCCACCTAGTCGTGCTGCTGCTCCAGTTTCAACTGTTCTGCCTGCAGCTATGGAACCCTGACCTGTTCACCGGACGTGCTACCTTGTCCCGGACCTGCTGTTTTCGAATCTCTCTTTCTACCGCACCTGCTGTCTCTAACTCTGAATGATCGGCTATGAAAAGCCAACTTTACTGCTAAGCTACTGACCTGTTGCACCCTCTACAACCACTGTGATTATTATTATTTGACCCTGCTAGTCATCTATGAACGTTTGAACATCTTGGCCATGTTTTGTTATCATCGCCACCCGGCAGAAGAGGTCAGAAGAGGAGTGGCCACCCCTCAGAGCCTGGTTCCTCTTGGTTTCTTCCTAGGTTCCTGACATTCTAGGGAGTTTTTCCTAGCCACCGTGCTTCTACATCTGCATTGCTTGCTGTTTGGGGTTTTAGGCTGGGTTTGTGACATCGGCTGATGTAAAAAGGGCTTTATAAATAAATTTGATTGATTGACTCTACAAACTTGTTGGATGCATTTGCAGTTAGTTTTGGTTGTGTGTTTTGGTTAGTTTAGTTTTGGTTGTGTGCCCAATAGAAATTAATGGTAAATAATGTATTGTGTCATTTTGGAGTAACTTTTATTGCAAATAAGAATATAATATGTTTCTAAACACTTCTACATGTGGATGTGGATGTGAATGCTACCATGATTACGGAAAATGCTGAATGAATGGTGAATAATAATGAGTGAGAAAGTTAAAGAGAGTCAAAGAATAGCATAACACGAAAAAAAACAACTACAAAGCTACTTTGGGATGTATCTGACTTGTAGTAAATACCAAAGAATGAATCATGGGTAATAGCCAGCTCCTACACATACATTCTTCAATGCAGCTCTAATTGACTCCAAATCTACTGTTCTCACATCTGCCTTTTTGTAGACTGAGAAGGCGTGGGTTGTGCCACTGTATGCGCAAAAAATCAACAGTTAGGCTATTCCCCTAATCTCCTTTTCCCCATTCACATTTTCACATCTCCCTTCAAAGCAATACAACAACGCCAAGGACATTGAGTTGTCAGGAAGATATTTCTGGTGAGATCATCTCAAATAATGACTTATTCAACAGACAATTGTGTGGGAATGAGGCATATGTACCAAATGTTGTTTTATGACTTGCACTTAGCCGATTGTCAAATTAACAGTCACAAATAATATTTTATAATATATAATAATATGAAGATAATATCACAAATACCTGTTCTTTACAAACCTACAGTATAAACCAGCAGAGGTTTGGGAGCAGGTCAACACTGGCCTGTCACCAGGTCACTGCACTAAAAATCAAAAGGTCTAAGGATCAACAACTAGAGGAGCACATTCGCCTAATTAAGAGGGGTGTGTGTGTGTGTGTGTGCGTGTGTGTGTGTGTGAGAGGGAGAGTATCCCTAGTCTAATTTCTTAGGGATAGAAAGTTATTATTGCTCCTGACCTATAGGGGTCAAGAGCTTTTCAGTGTACCCAGGAGACATTTCAATTAGGCAGCTTATATTGGCAACAGAGAATCATGGGCCTTCTGCGAGTGCAGTCACTTCAATTTCAAGACAGAAATATTCTGCAAGGTAAACAGTCTCATATCCATCCATGGATGTACATATAGCATCATTTGAATAACACATTTTGACCAGGAAATTAACCAAAGATAAAGCAGCACAGAATTTGAGTTATTTTCTCCATTGTTGAAACTCTTTTAGATTGTGGCTGCCAAGAGAACTCCAACGAATTGTTCAGGTTGAACTGGCATAGGAAAAGTACAGCCTATTTGTCAGAGTATACACTACTGACTTGAGGTATTCACGTCTGTCCCTGGGCTACATAAAAATGATGAATGGTTCTCTATGTACAACAATGGTCCTAAATTAAGTCATAATAAATCAAGTAACCATATTTTATTCATCATGTCAGATTGTTTGATGGCAACATAAAAGGGTGTATTGTATTCAACCACTGGCCAAGCAAATGATAATGCATGACATGCCAGAACATACAAAACAAACACTTTTGGTTGACTCAAGGTCCAAAATTAGTTTACAAAAGACCTATCAAATGCCAAATGCATTTTGCTTGTTGCTACTACTGCTGCCACATTGATAGAGTTGAATTCTTTATGCTTATTTACCTTCAGCATTACATTGGATTGTCTGAGAAGGTCAGTGCCTACCTCCTCAACTGCACAGAGGTTCTCTGGGCATGTCTTGAGAGCAATGCAACCAGACAGAGACGTCAAGCATAACATTGAGCAGAGACTGGGCATGATAAAGAGAAGTGCCACGACAAGCATCATGCACTCAGGTTAAGGAAGGGGAATATTGCTCAGAGCTCAATCGTCATTGATTGGTCAGGGCAACCAAACAGTGAAGACTGGATAGACAGAGCCAGAGACTGCCATAGGCAGTCACACCTGGCCCGCTGCCCCGCTCTGGAGTCTTTTTTCCAGACTTGACATTACGTAAACATCAGGGCTCAGTGACCTGCTAATGTGGGACAACAGCTCAGAGGCAGCAGCCCTGGAGAGCACAGGGCAAGTGTGTTACAGCAGCTTGGTTGTCACACTGTGTCATCTCTGAAAGGGACAGGTGGAGGTTGGCCCTAACCACTGATCTAATGTCAGTTTTACATTGGACCTGCTGATGGTCAAGGTTTAGCTGGGTTTAAGTAAGATGTTCCTAGATCTGACTCTAAAGGCATCTGGCTGCCTGACTGGGAAGCCTAGGGTGTGTACTACCCTGGTTGTCACAACTATAATTTCACATTTCTAATAGACCTCTCCTACCTGTGAGGTATAATGTAAACTATAAACTTAGTGGTTTGAGCCCTGAATGCTGATTGGCTGACAGTTGTGGTATACCACAGGTATGACAACACATTTATTTGTACTGCTCTAATTACGTTGGTAACCAGTTTATGATAGCAATAAGGCACCTTGGGGGTTTGTGATATGGCCAATATACCATGGCTTAGCGCTGTGTCCAGGCACTCCGCGTTGCGCCTAAGAACAGCCCTGAGCCGTGGTATATTGGCCATATACACCACACCCTCTCGGGCCTTATTGCTTAAGTATATCATATACTGTACATTGCACACAATCTCTGTATCATTGCATAGCCAGGAAAAATGGATTGCATAGCTAGGAAAGCGGTTTGTGACGTTCACCAAGATGGTGCCAATAGACACCTTGTTTCAGGCTCTTTTACAAGCATTTGGCTACACCCGCAATAACATCTGATAAATATGTGTATGTGACCAATACAATATGAATGTTTATACAAGTTTAGAACCTCTTATTATAGCCTCATCATAGAGATCTATCTGACAAGGGACAAAAAGGGACAAAAAAACAAATACAATGTATTACACTATGAGGCTGTCATTGTAAATAAGAATTTGTTCTTGACTGACTTGCCTAGTTAAAATAAAAAAATGTAATAATCAGAGTAGAAGTGCAGACTATATGCATTAATTTAGAGTAATTTAACATTACTAATTAGATTAGTTATGTCATTGCATATGGTCTTGTGGAGTGTCAGACAACTGATTGGACACTTGGGCAGTCAATGAGGCACACTGTTTACAAATACTAGGCAAGGTAAACGATTTAAATAATAATAATTAAGGAACACCATTTCTCCACATTGATAACTTCAAAATCCAGTTATATTCAAAGTCCAGTTATTTGGCTCAATCATCCCAGATATACTTAAAAATTAATTGTAAATATGTAAAAAAGAAAATATGTAGCAAATAAAAAAAATAAGAGATATAAATACCATCAGCCAATTTGCAACTATGCAAGTACGAAGTTAATTCTTGAACATTCACGTTGCTGCACATAACAGAATATTGCATTGCTATAATTGTGTTTGAACGTTAGCATGCATCTAACATAAAAAAAGCACAGAAGTCATAGCTAGAGCATTCATAATACTTTAACTAATTTTCTTGCTGACTCATTTCTTTCTGTGAGGGATAAACTGACACTTAATCAATTTAGAATCATCCTCAAATGATGCAATTTTTGACTCTAGGTTTACATTGTACATTTACATTGTACATCAGCAACGTTTTTATTATTGCTAAATATACGCAATCAATAATCGAATATAGGCTACCCCCCCCCCCCCCCCCCAAAAAAAAAAGTAAAATATCCTTACCGTACAAGGTATGTCTTGTTATCTGACCTCCCATGTTTAAATACAAGGTGAGTTCCTCTTCTCTGGTTTTGTTAGATAATATATTCACAGACATGCGCTCCTTGGCTGTCAACATAACATAATCAGATAATCACGATTTCGTTCTCTCCAAACACCGTTTACCCTCAGTGTAGTTAGTGGCTGTCCAAGGCTATTTACATTGGACCGCGGCAGATAGGCTACAAAGCAGTCCCACACGCAGCGCAGAATAACGTTGAAATTAACATAAAATGTGGAGGTGGAGCTTCAAGAATAACAATTAACACTGTCGATACTACCGAGGAAGGTGCCTTCCAACTTTTCTCCTTTTGAAGTCGACAATAGCCTACGTGACCGCATTTTTCGGTAAACAAGCCTAGCGCGCCCAAAACCAGTATGCACTGAGAGGAAACCAGCTATAGGAAATCTGAACGGTGTACATAGTTTTGCCAATGCAGGGAAATTCCACCAATTTACTTGTAGCTACTTTAGGATGCATTTACACAGGCAGCCAAATTATGCATTTAATTTTTCACTAATTGGACTTTGAAAAAATCTGATATGATTGGTCAAAAGACAAATTAGTGGAAACAATATCAGAATTGGGCTGCCTGTGTAAACACAGCTTAAGTTTAATAGCTAAAATCATCTGCAATCTACACTATATATACAAAATATGTGGACACCCCTTCAATTTAGTGGATTTGGCTTTTTTAGCCGCACCCATTGATGACAGGTGTATAAATTGAGCACACAGGTATACAATCTCCACGGAGAAACATTGGCAGTAGAATGGCCTTACTGAAGAGCTCAGTGACTTTCAGCGTGGCACCGTTATAGGATGCTACCTTTCCAACAAGTCAGTTCGTCAAATTTATGCCCTGCTACAGTAGATCTCCCCCAGTCAAATGTAAGTGCTGTTATTGTGAAGTGGAGATGTCTAGGAGCAACAACGGCTCAGTCTTGAAGTGGAAGGCCACACAAGCTCATAGAACAAGACCACTGAGTGCTGAAGCGCGTACCGCATAAAAATTGTCTGTCCTTGGTTGCAACACTCACTACCGAGTTTCAAACTGCCTCTGGAAGCAACGTCAGCACAATAACTGTTAGTTGGGAGTTTCATGAAATGGGTTTCCGCGGCCGAGTAGCCGCATACAAGCCTAAAATCACCATGTGCAATGCCAAGCGTCGACTGGAGTGGTGTAAAGCTGGCCTCCATTGGACTCTGGAGCATTGGAAACACGTTCTCTGGAGTGATGAATCACGCTTCACCGTCTGGCAGTCCAACGGACAAATCTGGGTTTGGCCGATGTCAGGAGAACACTACCTGCCCGAATGCATAATGCCAACTGTAAAGTTAGGTGGAGGAGGAATAATTGTCTGGGGCTGGTTTTCATGGTTTGGGCAATGCCCCTTAGATCCAGTGAAGGGAAACCTTAATGCTACAACATACAATGCCATTCTAGACAATTCTGAGCTTCCAACCTTGAGGCAACAGTTTGGGGAAGGCCCTTTCCTGTTCCAGCATGACAATGCCCCTGTGCACAAAGCAAAGTCCATATAGAAATGGTTTGTCAAGATCAGTGTGGAAGAAATTGACTGGCCTGCAAGGAGCCCTGACCTCCACCCCATCGAACACCTTTGGGTTGATTTGTAACGCCGACTGCGAGCCAGGCCTATCGCCCAACATCAGTGCCCGACCTCACCCTATGCTCTCATGGCTGAATGGAAGCAAGTCCCCGCAGCAGTGTTCCAACATGTAGTGGAAAGCATTCCCGGAAGAGTGGCTGTTATAGCAGCAAAGGGTGGACCAACTTCTAACTCCCCTATTAATGCCCATGATTTTAGAATGAGATGTTCAATGAGCAGGTGTCCACATACTTTTGGTTATGTAGTGTATGTCAATTGGTTTGAATGTTTATGGTCAATTGTCAATAGAGAGTTATATTAATGATCTATTTTTGTAGGCACTAATTTCGCCATGGTTCGTTGGACAAAGCCTATTGGGAAATTAATTGTATTTTTGTAGGGTTTTTTGATAAACGCCGAAAATAAGGTCTGTAGTAAACAGACTCAGGAGATCTTATACATTTTGTTCTATGAGATAATCATCAACTAACTTAACTTTTTGTGAATTTTGAAGCATTCAAGTAATAACAAAACACATAATGCACATAAAGGCTTCATAATCCATAAAGGTCATGTTAACTGACTGATATCTCATAGAACAAAATTTTTAAGATCTCCTAAACCTGTGTTAACCTCAGACCTTATTTTCAGCGTTTATCCCAAAACCTTATTCTCTCCCCATTAATTTTCCCCATAGGAAAGGCTGAACGAACCAGAGATTACTCATTTTAATTTTTTAGGACTACAAGATGGCGAGTTCTACTGTAGGCCTTGTGCAGCCCAAAGTTTAGGTAGATATTTATTAACAAGATATTAATTAATGATATCAGTGTAAATATAAACCTGCACCAGTAGCTAATTTTAGTTTACAGTAGGCCTACAGTACGCATAACTTCTGATTTTGGTTGCACTTTCACTGTCAGGCAGTGGTGGAAAAGTACCCAACTGTCATACTTGAGTAAAAGTAAAAATAGAAAATGACTCAAGTAAAAGTAGAAGTCACCCAGTAAAATTATTCTTGAGTAGAAGTCTAAAGTATTTGGTTTAAAATATACTTAAGTATTAATACTTTCAAATTCTTTATATTAAGCAAACCAGATGGCACCATTTTCTTGTTTTTTTAATTTAATGAAAGCCAGGGGCACACTCCAACACTCAGACATCATTTATAAACAAAGCATATCGGTTTAGTGAGTCCGCCACATCAGAGACAGTAGAGATGACCAGGGATGTTCTGTTGATAAGTGTGTGAATTGAACTATTCTACTGTTCTGCTAACCATTCAAAATGTAACAATTACTTTTGGGTGTCAAGGAAAATGTATGGCGTAACCAGTACAATATTTTCTTAAGGAATGTAAAGTAAATGTAAATGGAGTCAAATAGTAAAGTAAATTACAGGTACCCAAAATAACTACTTAAGTAGTACTTTAAAGTATTTTTACTTACCTATTTTACAGCACTGGTGTCAGGTAGGCCTAGTCTATATATAGCATGGTACAAATTATCCGTTGGTAGACTGAACAAACGCTGTCATTCAAAATTGTGCACATATGTGCAGAATTTTGAATGACAGCATTTGTTCAAAATTGGCTCTCATGAGCATAGCAAAAACCAATTGGGTCTTGCTATGCTCATAAGAGCCAATTTTGAACACTGATGCATTTTGAAAGGTTTTTGACTGTGGAGCAGCTAAGATGCCCATAGGCAGCTAGCTGTGGGCCGGAGCTGAATAAATTAATTCAGGATGCCAAGACAGCAGGGAGGTGCCCATTGGGAGCTTATTGAAGGATAAAAGTCTACGAAAGCATCATTCAATGTTACATTGCATCATCATAGCCTCGGCTCCCAATGGGCAACCTCTCAGAATTGCACTGGCTTCCATTTTCCCAAAGAAAATGGTAGTTCTTTGTTGGTTTTATTAGACATGGCAAACAAGCCACTTGTTACAGTGTAGGTCTGCTCAGCAGTGTCTGGGTCCAGCCATGCCAAGATGGCATCATCATAGCCTCGGCTCCCAATGGGCAACCTCTCAGAATTTTCCTTATCACCTTCCTTGTTACATAATGCATGTCGCAAGCCAGCCTTCAGATACGTAGCTTGGCTAAGAGCATTGGTGTTAATAATACACGTTTTGAAGCCATACTGGTTAACTAGACACGCGTTTGACTGACAGGCGAGTTTGTTTAAAACTGCCATTCTTTAGCCGTCTCTGCTTGTCCAGTTGTTGCAAGCTGTTTCTGTCACTATTGATCCCAACCACAATGACAGAATGGAAATCAGAGAAAAATGACAGCAGCCTTTACTTGACAAAATGTACAATTTATTAGATCTTTTAAACATAAAAACTACATTTCTGATGATGGATTGTACCGTTTATTGATAGGAAAATGGACAAAAACACATTTGGCTCAGGAAATAGGAATACAAAGAGAATAACAGCGCACTTGGAGGATGTTTTCATCTACGATGGAGACCCCCGGTGGCTATTACATTTATTATTAACATTGCTACAGGCCACCTGATCACTTGGCTTGGAAAATATGATTGGGCCTTTTCTGATAACAGGAGTAGTGTTGTAAACATGTAGAACAGCATGGCCTGGAGTGAAATAACTCTCTCTGTACAGCATGTGGTTTAGGCACGCTTTTGAAAGGGACTGCATCACTCAACAACAAGTATAAATTCAAAAAGGGGAGGGGTAAGAGGTTGGAGGGGGGGGGGGGGGGGGTGACTAGTGGTGGCTATTCAGCAGTCTGATGGTCTGGGGGTAGAACCTATTGACCGGTCTGTTAGTTTAAGCCATGATGCTCCTGTACTACCAGCGTCTAAGTGAGTGATGGAAGCGGGGATGTCCCTGGTGATCTTGACCTTCCTGCGACCCTTCATGTTGTAGGTGTTCTGGAGGGCAGGCAGTGTGCACCTAATTGTGCGTTCGGCTGAGCGTACCACCCTCTGTAGTGCCTTGCGGTCAGAGGCGGTGAAGTTGCCATACCAGGCTGTGATGCAGCCCGACTGTATGCTCTCAGTGGTGCTCCTGTAGAACACTGTGAGGGCCCTCTGGGACAGGCCGCAAATTTCTTCAGCCTCCTGAGGTTGAAGAGTCGCTGTCGTGCCTTCACCACAGTGTCCGCACAGTGTCCGTGTGGTTCGACCATTTCAGCTCCTCAGAATAGATACCCTTAAAACTAGCATAGAATAATACTTTATAATGTATGACATTACACAGATGTTATCCACAAGGAGACATGTATTGAATTATACATGATCTGTAAAAACAACGATTTTGCCTCGAGAGGAGAAACATTAGTGCCACTATGCCTCAGCCACAATCCAGTCCAAAGATGTCCCTAGATTTTAGGGTGCATCTCTTCCTTTTTCTTACGTGTAGGGCTGAAAATACAGCACTGACAGCACTGACTGACACCTACCTCTCCAGTAGATTATTTGTTGAATAGAGACTGGCAACAGCTGCCAAGTGGGGTGTGCTGGTGAGGGGCCTCCCGAGGACATCTTGACAGCATTGTCTGTGAGAGCCATGCGCCTGTTTTGCAGGGACCAGGGTGAACAAACACACCATTCAGCCAAGCGTTTGGACACTGGTCCTGTGGCCATGTGCAAAACATTACAAAGAAACAGAAGAGCATCATATGATCCTCAACAGGAGATAGTCAAATATCACTCCATCCCTCCAGCCAAATTATGGTGAGAAATAGGAGTTAATAACAGTCCCTGTTGAATGATATTGAGGCCCCACAGAACTTTAGTCCCCAAAACAGCCATACACTCACAAGGTTACAGGAAAACTGTTAGATATTTGTGGAATCATCCTAAGGCACATTCAAGTGAAACAGGGCTGTGTCAATGCTTTCCAAAGATTCTATTTTGCTCGTCATTGTTGCAGTAACTGACTTGTGAAATACAGTGGGACAAAACAAGTATTTAATCAGCCACCAATTGTGCAAGTTCTCCCACTTAAAAAGATGAGAGAGGCCTGTAATTTTCATCATAGGTACACTTCAACTATGACAGACAAAATTAGAAAAAAAATCCATAAAATCACATTGTAGGATTTTTAATGAATTTATTTGCAAATTATGGTGGAAAATAAGTATATGGTCAACAACAAAAGTTTATCTCAATACTTTGTTATATACCCTTTGTTGGCAATGACAGAGGTCAAACGTTTTCTGTAAGTCTTCACAAGGTTTTCACACACTGTTGCTGGTATTTTGGCCCATTCCTCCATGCAGATCTCCTCTAGAGCAGTGATGTTTTGGGGCTGTTGCTGGGCAACACAGACTTTCAACTCCCTCCAAAGATTTTCTATGGGGTTAAGATCTGGAGACTGGCTAGGCCACTCCAGGACCTTGAAATGCTTCTTACGAAGCCACTCCTTCATTGCCCGGGCAGTGTGTTTGGGATCATTGTCATGCTGAAAGACCCAGCCACGTTTCATCTTCAATGCCCTTGCTGATGGAAGGAGGTTTTCACTCAAAAATCTCACAATACATGGCCCCATTCATTCTTTCCTTTACACGGATCAGTCGTCCTGCTCCCTTTGCAGAAAAACAGCCCCAAAGCATGATGTTTCCACCCCCATGCTTCACAGTAGGTATGGTGTTCTTTGGATGCAACTCAGCATTCTTGGTCCTCCAAACACGACGAGTTTAGTTTTTACCAAAAAGTTATATTTTGGTTTCATCTGACCATATGGCATTCTCCCAATCTTCTTCTGGATCATCCAAATGCTCTCTAGCAAACTTCAGACGGGCCTGGACATGTACTGGCTTAAGCAGGGGGACACGTCTGGCACTGCAGGATTTGAGTCCCTGGCGGCGTAGTGTGTTACTGATGGTAGGCTTTGTTTCTTTGGTCCCAGCTCTCTGCAGGTCATTCACTATGTCCCCCTGTGTGGTTCTTGGATTTTTGCTCACCGTTCTTGTGATCATTTTGACCCCACGGGGTGAGATCTTGCGTGGACCCCCAGATCGAGGGAGATTATCAGTGGTCTTGTATGTCTTCCATTTCCTAATAATTGCTCCCACATTTCATTTCTTCAAACCAAGCTGCTTACCTATTGCAGATGCAGTCTTCCCAGCCTGGTGCAGGTCTACAATTTTGTTTCTGGTGTCCTTTCTGGTGTCCTAGCTCTTTGGTCTTGGCCATAGTGGAGTTTGGAATGTGACTGTTTGAGGTTGTGGACAGGTGTCTTTTATACTGATAACAAGTTCAAACAGGTGCCATTAATACAGGTAACGAGTGGAGGACAGAGGAGCCTCTTAAAGAAGAAGTTACAGGTCTGTGAGAGCCAAAAATCTTGCTTGTTTGTAGGTGACCAAATACTTATTTTCCACCGTAATTTGCAAATAAATTCATTAAAAATCCTACAATGTGATTTTCAGGATTTTTTTGTGTGATTTTGTCTGTCATAGTTGAAGTGTACATATGATGAAAATTACAGGCCTCTCTCATCTTTTTAAGTGGGAGAACTTGCACAATTGGTTGCTGACTAAATACTTTTTTGCCCCACTGTACGACTTACAGTATGTTCATATACTAATGTTGACTTTTTCACAAGTCAAGTGTTGATCTTTGTTATGTTGTGGCAAACACCACTTTACATCTGAACTCCCTCACATTGAACTCTCGCTCACTAAGCGCTCACCCATCTTGTTTTTTCTTCTTCACTTTAGTTCACAATTGTCATGCTTTGAATATTTTGGCACTATGGGCCGCCTCTCTAACTCAAGACTTTAATCGCTTTATTAATCCAGTTTAGTCTTCATCTAGTCTGGCCTTTGATGCTGTGCAGTGGGCTAGAGAATGTAGGAACGATGGATCATCAATGGAATGGAGATGTGGGTAATGAACTGAGGGACTGTGGCATGACTCATGCACTAGCGGAGGCCCATCTCTTTCCAGATATAAAAATATTAGAAGGCAGGCAAGACTGAATGTAAATACTTCCTAAATATATCCTAAGTGTCTTGCATTGTCTGAAAGACAAACTGGAAATGTAGGGCTGGAAAAGGATCTACAGTTAGGTTACATTCAAGAACAGTGGTGTGATTGGTGAGAAGGTTTGCTTTAATGTGCCTAATCAATAACATCACTGACAGATTTAACACCTCCTAGAGTCTCTCCTGTAGCCACTGTAAACAGCCCTGAGAATTATTACAGTCTATTTTTTTGCAATTCACATGTGACAAAGGTCAATAAATGTGGCTTATATGCGCTCACTTGCCCAGGATCGAGGCATTCCTTGTAAGGTAACTGGAACCCAGGACCAGAGAGTAGATCTAGGTTGCAACGTCACAATATTTAGACAGAAGACAAGCAACAGAGTATTTGATAGTCAACACTTCTCTCCATGTCAGCCACTAGGTTAAATACAACAGGCCAAATACACCACTTTTTGGAATTGAATGGAATGCAAGGCCCTAGACTACCTTTTTTAAATACATTTGACAGTTTGTCATTCAGCAACTACTTGTTACCAGGTCATTGTTGTCAGTATTGTGGCGAAAGGAGAAGGCTTTTCATTTGAAACTTATTTTTTCCCCCAATGTTATCCATCACACAAATTGTTAGAGCGTGTTGGATTGTCATATCAAAGTGTCCCATCCCTGAAGCTGGAGTATGATACTTATTAGACACACAACCCCTGGTGACTTTGCTGCTTGAAATTACAATATTTCATTTCTCACTTTGAGGCCTTTGCAGACTACCCTCCTGTTCTGCCATGTCTTCATGTTCATGTCCAGAAGACGTCCAGCATGGCTCTCATTATAAACTAGGAGGTACTGTACAGTACTCTCCACACAAGCAACACATGGTTTAGGTTTCACTGTGGCTCTGTTTTGCAGTGCAAGTAATAGGACTTTGAGGAGAGATTCTTAAGTGAGGACTTTGGTGTTCATTTGTTATGGCAGCTAAGTTCAGCTATGTGAAATGTTTTCAGTGGTTTCAAAAGTGGTTGTCAGCACCTAAAGGGCTATGCACTTGGAATGATTTCGGTACTCTTTTAACTTATTATTAAGCCAGCATCACATGCCATCTCGTCATGAGACAAACACAAGTTTGTATCTCGCTTAGATGGATGAGAATCACCTCAAATGAATATTCAGAAAGTCTTGAAATACTTGTAAAATGCCTGTCGTTTTGAAACGGATTCATTTTAGAATCTGCACAAATCCAGTCTTCTATAGTTTTCATTCTTGCTTGAACAGCATGACTGGAACAAGGACTAAAGTCTAGATGTAGCATCTTTGGGATAACACATTGTCAAAGTGATTACTAGGAAGCAGATGGTTAACGATATGTCCTGTGCAATGCAGGACTGGGCCTGTGATCTTATTTGTGTTCAGTTCATTAGTGTCAAAGCAGTTTTGCAATGGCTGCATATTCTTTCCCAACATTTATTTGCCTGCACTTAAATAGCTGTCTGTGTACCATATGTCTCCCCTGAAACACAGTCCTTGAACTTTTGTCCATGATTTAAATGGAACAAGGTGTCCTATTAAAAGCCACATCAATTAATAAGTCTCTCTAAAAGGAACCTGTAATACTTCTGCATTGAAAATGAATGTTTTGATTAATTATGCTTTAAAAGAGTCACTACAGTAGTGTTAGTCCAACATCCAAAGTCAAGTATAGTTCATTTCAGATCTGAGCGCTATTTGTATCTACAGGTAACTGCCACAATAAATGAAACACCAACAAAGAGTGTCTTAACACGGTGTTGGGGCACCACGAGCCAGAACAGCTTCAATGCACCTTGGCATAGATTCTACAAGTGTCTGGAACTCTATTAGAGCGATGAGACACCATTTTTTCATGACAAATTCCTTAATTCTGTGTTTTGTTGATGGTGGTGGAAAATGCTGTGTCAAGCGCCATTCCTGAATCTCCCATAAGTCTGCAATTAGGTTGAGATCTGGTGACTGAGCCATGGCATATGGTTAGCATTGCTGTCATGCTCATAAACGACTCAATTGACCACTTGTGCCATGTGAATGGGGGCATTGTCATCCTATGGGGGCATAGCCCTGGTAGACAAAACAATGACCAAAATAATGGCCTGCCCAGCATGTTTATACATGAGCCTAAGCATGATGGGATGTGTGAAAGCACCTGCTTTCAAAATACATTGTATCCTTCATTTACTCAAGTGTTTCCATTATTTTGACAGCATACTTTAAGGCAATTAAACATGATGTTTTCCACCCTATCAGTTAGTACATATTCATTGCTGTGATCACTTTTGAAATGGTAAAGTTTTCAACCAGTTCTGAATGACAAAAAGTAATGCACGATAGGGGACTGACTCCTGTATAGGTATGTCAAACATTTGTCAAATACTTTCATTATTAATATGCATTCCTATAAAGTGGTCCAAACTACAATGAAAAAAATATTTAGAAGAACAAAATACTCTCATACATTATTTTATTTAGGTCTCTTCTCTTTTGAGAATGTGTCTAAGTGTTGGGCTGTCATAGAGTGAACTCCTGAGCGATAGCATGGTTCAGTGCAGTTCAGCTAGAGTGCCGTTCCCTCTGCAGATGTTTCCATCCACTCAACGTACATGTAGTCCATGATGCAAGAAAACAAGCCAGATGGTACCAGCACAACCTCCGCCGCCCCATACAGTAGCTAGATCAATTCAGCCAATGAGGAAGTGAATGAGATGGAATAGGAATTGAAGTATACCGAGGAAGGTCTCCAGCCAACGAAAAGCACATGCCAGACAATACTCATTTTCATTATTGTATCCGTAAATTGACAGGCAAATGTAAGTGTTTCTTATGCCTAAGTAGATGTTGGCAAAATACCTATCTCCCTGCAACAAAAAGTTAAAGATTAGGAGCAGCAGGCAGAGGTGGGTGTGTGTGACTGTGTCTGTGTATCCTGTTCTCAACTTGCAGCAGGCGAGCAGGCGATTTCTTCTTCTTTCCCTACACTCGCTTCCCTTGTTTGATATTTTTCACATTGATAGATTGCTAGCAAATGTTCTCACCTATTGATTTATCATACCATAGTGGCAGACTATCAGGAGGAAGAGCAATCTAAATGACCAGACCGAAACATGCGATGAGAAGTGATCTGGTGAAATATGAAATGCTCTATCCAATCCAAGCAGCAAGATCAATGTACAGCCCGCCCTTCTCTTTACAGACAGGCAAACTAGCCAGTTAAGTTATTTACCATACTGTGCACAATGCTGAGAAGGAGGACGCTGTGCTGTTGCCTTGGCTGCCTCCTTGGCAGCCTCCTTGGCAGCAGTATCTGCTTTCTTGGTGTTCACAATTCTTCATCATCATTACAATATTGTTCTAAATTCCATCACCCTCTTCACCATCCCCAGAAATGTTGCCTGCGCTGCCCCATGCGCTCCTTTGGGTGTGTGAGTATCCATAGCAACTGCTCTATTTGGGCTGCTCAATTACAAGACATGAAACAGCTGTTAGCTGACGTTAGCTAGCTACTTTTTGTCACTCTAAACTCAGCCAAACAGCTGTAAATTTTGATTTGTAGCAGATAATTCTGTTCCAGATTTGAATAATAGATAAGTAGACCAAGATGTCATACCCTCTAAGATTTTGTCTAAAGTGCTGCAAAAGTTGTAAAAATGTCAGTTGTTTGGAAAAAGTTAGGAATGTTTTGACAGCTGTATCGTTAGATTGAGGAGCAGGTATATTTAAACTGATTTCAGATGTGAATAGCAGAGAACTAGAGGAAGATTTGTAACTTTTTGTCTTGCTTGCTGGGAAAGTGGTCAAAGTAGCTGATTTGTGTCAAAGTAGAATTTTACTAGAATGGCGCTGCAATGGTTATCTGCCTTTTTACAGGCTACTTACCAATTATGCTATTTTGTGTGTTTCATTGCACTGATCTTAGTTTGTACATACTGTCCTGAGGCATGGTCCTAGGGCTCAGGTTCGCCGAGAGAAGAATTAGATGGAGCATACTAAATTCACACAGGACACCAGATGAGACAGGAGAAATACTCCAGATATAACAGACTGACCCTAGCCCCCCGACACAAAAACTATTGCAGCACAATACTGGAGACTGAGACAGGAGCGGTCGGAAGGCACTGTGGCCCCGTCCGACTATACTGTCCGGGGGGACAGGGCCAAACAGGCAGGATATAACCCCACACACTTTGCCAAAGCACAGCCCCAACGCACAGCCCCCACGCAATTCAAAGGCTCATACACGAGAGGTATGTGGCTGGGTCTACAGTCAATCACGGACTACAAAAGAAAAACCAGCCCTGTCGCGGACCACGATGTCTTGCTCCCAGACAGACTAAACAACTTCTTTGCTCGCTTTGAGGACAATACAATGCCACTCACACGGCCCGCTACCAGAACCTGCGGGCTCTCTTTCACTGCAGCCAACGTGAGTAAAACATTTAAACGTGTTAACCCTCGCAAGGCTGCAGGCCCAGACGGTATCCCCGGCCGCGTCCTCAGAGAATGCGCAGACCAGCTGGCTGGTGTGTTTACGGACATATTCAATCAATCCTTATCCCAGTCTGCTGTTCCCACAGGCTTCAAGAGGGCCACCATTGTTCCTGTTCCCAAGAAAGCTAAGGTAACTGAGCTAAATGTCTACCGCGCCGTAGCACTCACTTACATCATCATGAAGTGCTTTGAGAGACTAGTCAAGGACCATATCACCTCCACCCTACCTGACACCCTAGACCCACTCCAATTTTCTTACTGCCCCAATAGGAATAGGTCCACAGACGACACAGTCGCAATCACACTCCACATTGCCCTAACCCGTCTGGAGAAGAGGAATACCTATGTAAGAATGCTGTTCATCAATTACAGTTCAGCATGTAACACCATAGTACCCTCCAAACTCGTCATGAAGCTCGAGACCCTTGGTTCTCAGCCCTCTCCTGTACTCCCTGTTCACCCACGACTGCGTGGTCATGCACGCCTCCAACTCAATCATCAAGTTTGCAGACGACACTACAGTGGTAGGCTTGATTACCAAAAACGACGAGACGGCCTACAAGGAGGAGGTGAGGGCCGTCGGAGTGTGGTGTCAGGAAAATAACCTCACACTCAATGTCAACAAAACAAAGGAGATGATCGTGGACTTCAGGAAACAGCAGAGGGAGCAGCCCCATATCCACATTGACGGGACAGTAGTGGAGAGGGTGGAAAGTTTTAAGTTCCTCGGCGTACACATCACGGACAAACTGAAATGGTCCACCCACACAGACAGGGTGGTGAAAAAGGCGCAGCAGCGCCTCTTCAACCTCAGGAAGCTGAAGAAATGTGTCTTGTCACCAAAAACACGCACAAACCTATACAGATGCACAATCGAGAGCATCCTGTCGGGCTGTATCACCGCCCGGTATGGCAACTGCTCCCCCTATAACCGTAAGGCTCTCCAGAGGGTGGTGAGGTCTGCACAATGCATCACCGGGGGCAAACTACCTGCCCTCCAGGACACCTACACCACCCGATGTCACGGGAAGGCCATAAAGATCATCAAGGATCTGCCTGTTCACCTCGCTATCATCCAGAAGGTCAGTACAGGTGCATCAAAGTGAAGACCGAGAGACTGAAAAACAACTTCTATCTCAAGGCCATCAGACTGTTAAACAGCCATCACTAACATTGAGTGGCTGCTGCCAACATACTGACTCAACTCTAGCCACTTTAATAATGGAAAAATGTATGTAATAAATGTATCACAAGCCACTTTAAATCATGTTTACATACCCTACCCTTACTCATCTCATATTGTAACGGTCGTCGTTGTCTGATGAGGAAGAATCGGACCAAAGCGCAGCGTGGTAAGTGTTCATGACTTTTATTAAACTGAACACTGAAACAAAAATAACAAAGTGCAAAACGAAACCGAAACAGTCCTGTCAGGTGCAGAACACTAAACAGAAAACATCTACTCACAAAACATAGGTGGGAAAAAGCTACCTAAGTATGGTTCCCAATCAGAGACAACGATAGACAGCTGTCCCTGATTGAGAACCATACCCGGCCAAAACAAAGAAATACAAAACATAGAAAAATGAACATAGAATGCCCACCCAAATCACACCCTGACCAAACCAAAATAGAGACATAAAAAACTCTCTAAGGTCAGGGCGTAACACATATGTATACATACTGTACTGTATAGTATCTACTGCATCTTGATGTAATAAATGTATCACTAGCCACTTTAAACTATGCCACTTTATATCATGTTTACATACCCTACATTACTCATCTCATATGTATATACTGTACTCTATACCATCTACTGCATCTTGCCTATGCCGTTCGGCCATCACTCATTCATATGTTATTATATACATATTATTTTTCATTCCTTTACACTTGTGTGTATAAGGTTAGATTACTTGTTAGATATTACTGCATGGTCGGAACTAGAAGCACAAGCATTTCGCTACACTCACATTAACATCTGCTAACCATGTGTATGTGACAAATAAATTTGATTTAGAGGGATATATATCTTCAACCAGCAACCTAATACCATGAGAGAAGGCCGAGTATAGCCCACGAAGATCTCCAACAAGTCACGAAACTGAGGGGGGCGCCAACCCAGATGGAAAGATCACGTCAGTGACTCAGTCCATTCAAGTGACGCACCCCTCCTAGGGACGGCATGGAAGAGCACCAGTTAGCCAGTGACTCAGCCCCTGTAATATGGTTAGAGGCAGAGAATCCCAGTGGAGAGAGGGGAAACGGCCAGGCAGAGAGCAAGGGCGGTTCCCGCTCCAGTGCCTTTCCCCTGGGCTAGACTACACTCAATCATAGGACCTACTGAAGAGATGAGTCTTTAATAAAGACTTGAAGGTTGAGACCGAGTCTACGTCTTTCACATGGATAGGCAGACCATTCCATAAAAATGGAGCTCTATAGGTGAAAGCCGTGCCTACAGCTGTTTGCTTAGAAATTCTAGGGGCAGTAAGGAGGCCTGCATCTTGTGACCGTAGCGTACATGTAGGTATGTATGGCAGGACCAAAAATCGGAAAGATAGGTAGGAGCAAGCCCATGTAATGTTTTGTAGGTTAGCAGTAAAACCTTGAAATAAGCCCTAGCCTTAACAGGAAGCCAGTGTATAGAGGCTAGCACTGGAGTAATATGATCAAATGTTTTGGTTCTAGTCAAGATTCTAGCAGCCGTGTTTAGCACTAACTGAAGTTTATTTAAGGCTTTATACGGCTAGCCAGAAAGCAGAGCACTGCAGTAGTTTAATCTAGAAGTGACAAAAGCATAATACATTTTTTTGCATCATTTTTGGACAGAAAGTTTCAGATTTTTGCAATGTTACGAAGATGGAAAAAAGCTGTCCTTTAAATATTCAAAAGAGAGATCAGGGTCCAGAGTTACGCAGAGGTCCTTCACAGTTTTGTTTGAGATGACTGTACAACCATCAATATTAATTGTCAGATCCAACAGAATATCTCTTTGTTTCTTGGGACCTGGAACTAGCATTTCTGTTTTGTCCGAGTTTAAAAGTAAAACATTTTCCGCCATCCACTTCCTTATGTCTGAAACACAAGTTTCCAGGGAGGGCAATTTTGGGGCTTCACCATGTTTCATCGAAATGTACAGCTACAGTGGGGCAAAAAAGTATTTAGTCAGCCACCAATTCTGCAAGTTCTCACACTTAAAAAGATGAGAAAGGCCTGTAATTTTCATCATAGGTACACTTCAACTATGACAGACAAAATGAGAAGAAAAAAAATCCAGAAACTCACATTGTAGTATTTTTAATGAATTTATTTGCAAATTATGGTGGAAAATAAGTATTTGGTCAATAACAAAAGTTTCTCAATACTTTGTTATATACCCTTTGTTGGCAATGACAGAGGTCAAACGTTTCCTGTAAGTCTTCACAAGGTTTTCACACACTGTTGCTGGTATTTTGGCCCATTCCTCCATGCAGATCTCCTCTAGAGCAGTGATGTTTTGGGGCTGTTGCTGGGCAACACAGACTTTCAACTCCCTCCAAAGATTTTCTATGGGGTTGAGATCTGGAGACTGGCTAGGCCACTCCAGGACCTTGAAATGCCTCTTACGAAGCCACTCCTTCGACTATACTATCAACGGGACCTGAACAACTGTATTAAACTATGTTCTCTAAGTCGTGGCTGAACAAAAACATGGATAACATACAGTACATCTAGCTGGTCTTTCTATGCATCAGCAGGATCGAACGGTACCCTCAGGTAATCTCAAGGGGGAGATGTGTTTTTCTTTGTTAACAACAGCTGGTCAGCGATCTCTAATGTTAAAGACGGAGTTAGAATACCTCATGATAAGCTATAGACCATATTATTTACCAAGACAGTTTTCATCTATATTGTAGCTGTCTTATTTACAACCACAAGCCGATGCTGGTACTAAGACCACACTCAACAAGCTGTATAGGGCCATAAGCAAACAAGAAAATGCTCAGTTTGAGCTATGATCAAACAGGAAGAACCAGTGATGCACTCAATACAGAAGTGGTCCGATGAAATGGATGCTAAGCTACAAGACTGTTTCAGTAGCACAGACTGGAATATGTTCCGGGATTCATCCGATGGCATAGAGGAGATTATCACATCAGCCATCGGCTTCATTAATAATTGCATAGACGAAGTTGTTCTCTCAGTGACCATATGTACATTTCCCAACCAGAAGCCATGGATTAAAGGCAACGTCCACAGTAAGCTAAAGGCTAGAGCTGCAACGTCAAAAGAGCATTACACTAATCTGGACGCTTATAAGAAATCCCACTACGACCTCTGTGCCATCAAACAGGCAAAGCATCAATACAGGATTAAAATCAAATCCTTTAAATTGATGCTTGTCGGATGTGGAGGGCTTGCAAACTATCACGGATTACAAAGGTAAACCCAGCCATGAGCTTCGCAGTGACATGAGCCTACTGGAAGAGCTATATGCATTCTATTCTCACTTCGAGGCAAGCAACACTGAACCATGCATGAGAGCACCAGCCGTTCTGGACGACTGTGTGATCACTCTCTCTGTAGCCGATATGAGTAAGACCTTTAAACAGGTTAACATTCACAAGGCCGCAGGGCCAGATGGATTACCAGGATATGCATTCAAAGCATGCGCTGACCAGCTGGCAAGAGTCTTCACTGACATTTTCAACCTCTCCCTGACCAAGTCTGTAATACCTATATATTTCAAGCAGACCATAGTCCTTGTGCCCAAAAACACCAACACCTATTGCCCTGTAGCACTCACATGTGTAGCCATGAAATGCTTTGAATGGCTGGTCATGGCTCACATCAACACCATCATCCCAGATACCCTAAACTCACCCCAATCACATACCATCCCAACAGATCCACAGATGACACAACCTCTATTGCACTCCACACTGCTCTCTCCGACCTGGACAAGAGGAACACCTATGTGAAATGCTGTTCAGAGACTACAGCTCAGCATTCAACACTATAGTGCTCTCCAAGCTCATCACTAAGCTAAGGGCCCTGAGACTGAACACCTCCCTCTGGAACTGGATCCTGGACCACCCCAGGTGGTGAGGGTAGGATCAACACATCTGCCTCACTGACTCTCAACACAGGACCCCTCAGGGGTGTGTGCTTAGTCCCCTCCCATACTCCCTGTTCACCCACGACTGTGTGGCTGGGCACGACTCCTACACGATCATTAAGTTTGCAAACAACATGACGGTGGTAGGCCTGATCGCTGACAACGATGATGCAGCCTATAGGGAGGAGGCCTGTTATTGTGGTGCCAGGGAAACAACCTCTCTCTCAACGTCAGCAAAACAAAGGAGCTGATTGTGAACTACAGGTAAAGCAGGGCCGAGCACGTCCCCATTCACATCGACGGGGCTGTAGTAGAGCGGGTCGAAAGCCCCACACACCAACATAGTCATGAAAAGGGCACGATAACGCGTCTTCCCCCTCAGGAAGCTGAAAAGATTTGTCATGGGCCCTCAGATCCTCAAAAAGTTATACAGCTGTACCATTGAGAGAATCTTCACTGGCAACTGCTTGGCATCCAACCGCAAGGCTCTACAGAGGGTAGTGCATATGGTTCAGTACATCATTGGAGCTGAACTACCTGCCATCCAGGACCTCTATACCAGGCGGTGTCAGAGGAAGGCCCTAAAATTGTCAAAGACTCCAGCCACCCAAGTCATATACTGTTCTCTGTGCTACCACACGGCAAGCGGTACCTATGCAACAAGTCTGTAACCAACAGGACCCTGAACAGCTTCTACCTCCAAGTCGTAAGACTGCAAAATAGTTAGTTAAATAGTTAACCAAACAGCTACCTGGACTATCTGTAATGCTATCCCTTTTTGCACACACTTTTTTGACTCATCACATATGCTGCTGCTCTGTTTATTATCTATCCTGTTGCCTTGTCACTTTATTCCTAGTTATATGTACATGTCTACTTCGTACCCCTGCACATCGACTCGGTATTGGTATATAGCCAAGATGTAATTTCTTATTGTGTATTTGTTATTACTTCTCTTATTTTTCTCTGGATTGTTGCAAAGGGCTCATACGTAAGCATTTCACTGTTAGTCTACACCTGTTGTTTACCAAGCATGTGACAAATAAAATTGAATTTTATTAGAATGGAATGTTGGAAGTCTGGGAGTTGATGATGTCACAATGGGACGTTTAGACTGTTGAAAAAATCATATGAGAATGAATGAAGATGGACAAAAAGTTTAATCATTTAAAAAGTATAATATATAATAAATAACAAGTTGTATGCAAGCCCACTGTTCCTGACCGCTCTGCTCGTCTTAAAGTTTGAATGATGTTTCTAGCAAGCCGCACTAATGAACTCAATGTATTAAATAGTAAGTACTGTCACTGACTGCCTGGGGGCCATTGAGGAACAGGACCGGAGTAACTAGTCCTGAATGTGTTACTTAATGCTTCACAGAGCTTGGTTTATACGTCACTAGCAGTGACAGTTGAGGGAATGTGATATTTTGACATTCTCTCCAATTCAGTACCCAAATACTTAACTGAGGAATCCTAACAAAATATAGGCTTGTATTTGTGTGTGGTGTCTGTTGTGATAACAATATCTGCCTGTCGTCCAGTCAGGTGCAATACCTTACATATTCCACATACCACTCCTACATGGGTACACATAGACTTCAGTGTAATTGTGTGTAAAGTCAGGAGGCAGACAGCCTATAGTACTTATCATACAGTACAGGCTAATATTAAACACATACTTAATTGTATAATCGGGGCACAGAAACAAAGCTTGAAAACATTTAATCTAGAAAAACAACCAGATACTGTGTATATATAATGTCAAATAATATCTGTGTGTCTTCTGTAGTTTATAATATACATCTGGGTGAACCAGTAGTGTATTTTCAAAGTCAGTGTATAACAAGATAAGGGACAATTTACTCCAAACTATTGATTTTCCCGACAGTAACGGATGTTCTGTCATTGGCTCTGACCCACAGTCAAATAAAGCAGACGACGACGTGAAGGCCATGTTAAATCTGGTTGGCAGCTGTGCACTGCTAAATACAAACACGTTTACACACACACACACACACACACACACACACACACACACACACACACACACACACACACACACACACATACACACACACACACACACACACACACACACACACACACGCACGCACGCGCACACACACACACACACACTCAGCAGTGAGGCTGGTGGTGTTACATTAGATAAGGCAACATGTCACCAAGTCACCATGGTGATGAGGTGTCCTCCTACTGTAGACTGCTATTTGTTCCATGTGTCAGAGCTAGAAGTCTTTCGTGGTAGAATGGATACTTCAGAGTACCATTCAGAAATGTTCTTATAGTATAGATGTTTCGGGGGTTGTCGGTCTTCGCATCCCAGGTTCACATAATTTATAGCTGCACACTGGTAATTAGTATTGAAAATGTGCTCTTATTCTGTCTCGATCGATAGTTTCAGAGTTTAACCATTTCCACCGTGTAGCCAATGCTCCATGTGGTATGGTTAGGAGTTCATCAACCATTACAACCTTAGCTTAAACTGAGATTTTTGTGGTCTCTACTCAAACCTTTGCCCCCTCAGCTGACTGAGGTATGCATGGTCTGAAGAGGATTTCTTCAGGTGGGGGTTTTATTCGGAACAGTAGAAAAGGGCTGTCCCATGACGCCAGATCAATAAACTTTAAAGGAAATACATTTCTCTCATATTAACATCATTACATAATTTCACAAATAGTTTAATCTTTACTCATTCATTTTATGCAATAATTAGGAGTAGCACTGGGGTCAGGGTGTGGGGTTTGGTTCGGAAGTGGAACTCTAGATGTAAGGTTTACGGTGTCTCTGACTGGGTTTCAGCCCTGATACCAGCACTGGCCCGTATATTTTTTGCTGAGTGAAAGCAGTATATTTTAAGACCGCACATGAGGTCATTGTTAGCAAGAGACATACATTGGTTGATTGATTGATACTAGTGGCAATGCTAGTATTGTCCCAATGAGCAAAGACGTCAGCTCAATGTCTCGTTGGTTGATTTGTCAACTAATCTGAATTCAACGGGAAAATCAGCAAAAAATATTTTAGGTTAAAAGTTGGGTGAACAAAAATAAGAAATAATCTTATGTTGAGTTTTCAGTTTTCCATGTTGATTCAACGTCATCACATATCTTTTTTTTTTTTTTTGAAATTACGTTGAAACAACGTTGATTGATCCAGTTTTTGCCATAAGGTGACCAGATTTTGGAAATTAAAATCTAGGTGTAGCTAAGCGAAAATATTTTTTAAATGACATTGAACTATATTCTTCTATAGTCCTTTCGCTATAGTCCTTTCAAATACTTGTATTAATTATAACACAGAAATGCATTACCTCCCGGCCGCGACTGGCAGGTCCATGGGGCGACGCACACTTGGCCTAGCGTTGTCCGGGTTGGGGAGGGTTTGGTCGGTAGGGATATCCTTGTCTCATCGCGCCCTATCGACTCCTGTGGCGGGCCGGGCGCAGTGCACACTAACTAGGTCGCCAGGTGCACTCTCCCGAGCCCGTACGGGAATTGTAGCGATGAGACAAGATAGTAACTACAATTGGATACCACGTAATTGGGGAGAAAAAGGGGGTAAAATAAATGTAATTTAAAAAAAAATGCATTACCCCTCCACAGTTTCCCTAATCTTAGCCAATCTAATCATTTTAGAATCGCCTATGTACTTTCTGGCCATGGGAATGGTTGTTCATACAATGTTTACAATGCATACTGATCAAACGTTCTCATTTAAGGTCTGCAAACAAGTTTTTGTACAGGAATAGCCATCAAATCTGATTGCATACAGTGTTTGATTATTAATATCAGCCTCAATTTAACTTCAGATACAGAGTTGCTTTTTTCTTTCGGAAGGCTAAGCTAATTGGAGACATTTTCGGGGGCAGCTCTAGCTGGGGGACAGGACATCAAAATCAGGGACTGTCCCTGGAAATTCTGGGATGTCTGGTCATCCTAGCATTGTGACCTCATTATGTAGCTATTATAAATAATTGGATTGTTGAATGGATTAATAAATTGAATGGACTAATACATTTAATGGACTAATAAAGTTAATTGTATGTGTGTGTAAACAGACGCACCAACTCCCTATGGGTCTACACAACAATAAAACCACACAACATGATGGGTATCCTGCAAAGCATGCTAGATCTACATAGGGTTTTCTAAAGCTTGCCAGCTTCAGTTAGTTTACATTCCAGCTCACGCTTCATACGTAATATGACGGTGGATATTGCTGATGCTAACGCTAGTGGGCTTATAACTGCGCGTGCATGTTGCAAATGGCTAGACGAACACCGAACTCTTCATTGAGACAATACTAAAACGTCAATCCATGGGCGAGTCGGTGCCACATTTGAATTTGAGCAGAAATCAACATGAAAGAAAAGTTATCTAGCAAATTCAGCAGGCTATGGTGTGAAATAGGCTTTTAGAAAGGCCGTCTTTAGTGTATTACTTATCGTTAATGTCGTTGTTTGTGTGCTTATCAATGCACAAGCACCTTTTTTTCCCCCACTCCATCAATATTTTTTAAGTCATACAAATGTGTTACAATACCTGCATTTTAAAATGCATTCTGTCATCACTAATATTATATTTTAACATAACTTTCTTTTTACACCATTTTTGGGGGGATTAATACAACATTTAATCAGTCTACTTACTCAAATGAAGGGGATGGTGAAGTAATCTTTGCAAGAAGGAGGGAACCTGATTTAATTGGTCCTTAACTTGCTGCTCAGTCATTTAATTCAGGATAAGTGGAGTTAGCCTGCACCGGACCAGGTTAGTTCTGATCGATTCGTTGCCATTGAAATTTACCTGGCTTAAAGGTGAGACACTTTTATATGAACTCAGAGCTGGCCAAAGTTACCTCGCTAACTCCTCAAACCTGTGATGCAGGAAAACCCTCTGGATACTCCAATTTGTTATGTCCATCATCAATTTTGTATGATATGTTACTATTTACAATTTGAATGATATGTTACGAATTGCAAATTCGTACAATATATTGAGAATTGAAAACGTATGTGGACACCTGCTCATCAAACATCTCATTCCAAAATCATGGGCATTATTATGGTTGGTCCCCCCATTGCTGCTATAACAGCCTCCAATCTTCTGGGAAGGCTTTCCACTAGATGTTGGAACATTGCTGTGGGGACTTGCTTCCAGTCAGCCACTATGCATTGGGGCAGGTAGCGTCCTCCTGGCAGCCGCCAAACCTCAATTCGAACTACCAGATGGTGAAGTGTGATTCATCAATCCAGAGAACTGATTTCCACCACTGCAGAGTCCAATGGTGGCGAGCTTTACACCACTCCAGCCGATGCTTGGCAATACACATGGTGATATTAGGCTTGTGTGTGGCTGCTCGGCCATGGAAACCCATTTCATGAAGCTCCCTACGAACAGTTCTTGTGCTGATGTTGCTTCCGCAGTCAGTTTGGAATACAGTGGGGAGAACAAGTATTTGATACACTGCCGATTTTGCAGGGTTTCCTACTTACAAAGCATGTAGAGGTCTGTAATTTTAATCATAGCTACACGAGACGGAATCTAAAACAAAAATCCTGAAAATCACATTGTATGATTTTTAAGTAATTCATTTGCATTTTATTGCATGACATAAGTATTTGATCATCTACCAACCAGTAAGAATTCTGGCCCTCACAGACCTGTTAGTTTTTCTTTAAGAAGCCCTCCTGTTCTCCACTCATTACCTGTATTAACTGCACCTGTTTGAACTCGTTACCTGTATAAAAGACACCTGTCCACACACTCAATCAAACAGACTCCAACCTATCCACAATGGCCAAGACCAGAGAGCTGTGTAAGGACATCAGGGATAAAATTGTAGACCTCACCAAGCTGCTTGCCTATTGTCCTGTAGCCCATCCCAGCAACAAATGAGGAGGGCATTAATCTGGAAGAGATTCGAGAGTTTGCCAAGAACTTCAAGATCTTGAAGTTCTTGGCAAACTCTCGAATCTCTTCCAGATTAATGCCCTCCTCATCTGTTGCTGGGATGGGCTACAGGACAATAGGCAAGCAGCTTGGTGAGAAGGCAACAACTGTTGGCGCAATTATTAGAAAATGGAAGAAGTTCAAGATGACGGTCAATCACCCTCGGTCTGGGGCTCCATGCAAGATCTCACTTCGTGGGGCATCAATGATCATGAGGAAGGTGAGGGATCAGCCCAGAACTACATGGCAGGACCTGGTCAATGACCTGAAGAGAACTGAGACCACAGTCTCAAAGAAAACCATTAGTAACCCACTACGCCGTCATGGATTAAAATCCTGCAGCGCACGCAAGGTCCCCCTGCTCAAGCCAGCGCATGTCCAGGCCCTTCTGAAGTTTGCCAATGACCATCTGGATGATCCAGAGGAGGAATGGGAGAAGGTCATGTGGTCTGATGAGACAAAAATATAGCTTTTTGGTCTTAACTTCGCCGTGTTTGGAGGAAGAAGAAGGATGAGTACAACCCCAAGAACACCATCCCAACCGTGAAGTATGGAGGTGGAAACATCATTCTTTGGGGATGCTTTTCTGCAAAGGGGACAGAACGACTGCACTGTATTGAGGGGAGGATGGATGGGGCCATGTATCGCGAGATCTTGGCCAACAACCTCCTTCCCTCAGTAAGAGCATTGAAGATGGGTCGTGGTTGGGTCTTCCAGCATGACAACGACCCGAAACACACAGCCAGGGCAACTAAGGAGTGGCTCCGTAAGAAGCATCTCAAGGTCCTGGAGTGGCCTAGCCAGTCTCCCGACCTGAACCCAATAGAAAATCTTTGGGGGGAGCTGAAATTCCGTATTGCTCAGCGACAGCCCCGAAACCTGAAGGATCTGGAGAAGGTCTGTATGGAGGAGTGGGCCAAAATCCCTGCTGCAGTGTGTGCAAACCTGGTCAAGAACTATAGGAAACGTATGACCTCTGTAATTGCAAACAAAGGTTTCTGTACCAAATATTAGGTTCTGCTTTTCTGATGTATCAAATACTTATGTCATGCAATAAAATGCAAATGAATTACTTAAAAATCATACAATGTGATTTTCTGGATTTTTGTTTTAGATTCCGTCTCTTACAGTTGAAGTGTACCTATGATAAAAATTACAGACCTCTACATGCTTTGTAAGTAGGAAAACCTGCACAATCGGCAGAGTATCAAATACTTGTTCTCCCCACTGTATTTAATGTCGTTGCAAAGTTGCTAAAATGCAGAAGTTGTCCCTGATGAGATTCTAACACGCAGCCTTTGGGTTGATAGACGTTTGCGGTATATGCCTAATTATCCACCCCAACCAACCACTTTCGTTTTTGCCTTAATTAGCCTTCTGTCTTATGCAACCATACCAAATGTAGCATATCATACTAATTTGAGTGTCTCTGATTTACATTTACTATGTTAAGTTTACGCTGAACAACATCATAACACAATTACGGTAATATAACACACCACCCTACAACACCCTCAGACATCATGCTCTTTGTATATACATACACTTTGAGATGTGAAAGCGACCGTGTATGAGCGGACTGAGGAGGCTTTCAGTGCTGCAGTACAGTACAGTCTTTTTCTCTGACCGTGTCCACGTTCATGACAGACTCTGTCTTCAACACATCTGTCTCTACTCACACTGTAACTGTGACATCATCCTCACAGCAGAGCTATGGACCCTCCAGGCTGCACTTTTGCAGGGGGACTTGAATAAATAAATAAAAATCAACAACGGGCAACTGTTTGAAAAGCCTGACAGAAGCCAGGAAGCTGTCCTAAAGTGCTCATTCAAGGAAGGTCAAGATAGAAAATGGAAAATGTATCTTTTGCTTTTTGGATACGAGCATATAACTCAAATTGTCATTGTTGTGCTTTGGACATTTCCATGTAAAAGGACCCATGAGCACCAACATGTGAAGTTCATAGGAGCATGTATGTCAAACAGTGTGTCAAATATAAACTAAGAGTCTATATATATATATATATATATATAAACTAAGAGTATATATATATATGGAATCATGCATCATTTTGTTTCCGGATGTACGTAAATCCACTTCACTTACTGTAGTTCAATAACCAAACTTAATTTTTTTCAAAGTCAAGGTGTCATTGTCATAGCTGACACCTGATTCTTTCTGTAGAGATTTTTGAATATTTTTGGAAAGCATGGTCACATAAAAAACTGAAAATTCTGTTACCAAGCTTTGCATATGCACAGTTCCTCCAGTAAATGTGTTTTTGTAAAATGTTCAGTTAAATTGTTAAAATTAGTCCTTGTGCAAAAATCTATGGTTTTTGTTTGGCAACATTTTGTGAACAATACAAATCTCAGCATAATTCCAACTCCATGCAATTGCCCCTTTCCGTTATTATGCTTAAATGTAGGCCACTAATAGCAGAGAGCGGTAATCACCAGGGAGACAGGAACGGTTGAGGAGACCATTGACGTGTCATCCTTGGTTGTCAAGGAAACTTAGCTGAATGGGGTCTGGTGGCCTTGGATATAATGTGCACTGTGTACCTCTGGCCATCTGTTGCATTCAATTATATTTTTTTCCCAAACATCTGCTGCCTGCAAATTAAAATGCTGCAAATTAAAATGTCGCTAATTTCAATGGTGCATGGAGCATATGGTATATTTGTAAATGCAGCAAAATATTTAGAGTTGCTATAATACAGTATTCAGTTCGGAATGTGTGGGTATTGGTTTACATTGGTTGGCCTCTTGAATTGTGTCCTTGATGAGTTCTGTGTGTGACCTCTGTACCAGGAGCTGTCCTTCAGCACCACCAACCACAACAGAACCCAATGGTGGCTCACACTCACTGCTTATTATTGTTGGACCATAGCTGAAAACTGAGTCCTGCTTAAAACTGTTTGTTTGTTTAATTTACTGCAGTGGGCTAAATCATGGTCACACCGACTGGTTCTTGGTAGTCTTAAACAAATTTACTTTGAAACAAAAGTATATACTTCACACACATGGTTATGGGCTTAAGAAAAATAAGACACCTGTACCATGTCACATATAGAGTTGAAATGTATTCAATTTTGAGTTTGCATCCCAATATTACACTTTATATACATCACAAAAGACTGAACTATAACAAAACCATTGAACATAGAAACACAGGACCCACCCCCAAAAAAATGATTATGACATTTTGAAAAATATGAATAACATTCCACCTATGAGGCCACTAGAGGGCAGTTTGGTCATTTGACTGCAGGAAAGGGCTACTGGAATTAGATGCATACAGTGCATTTGGAAAATATTCAGACCTTGAATACTTATGTAAATATGATATTTCAACTTTTTATTTTTAATAACTTTGACATTTCTAAAAACCTGTTTTTGCTATGTCATTATGAAGTATTGTGTGTAGATTGATGAGGGAAAAAACAATTTCACTCATTTTAGAATAAGGCTGTAACGTAACAAAATGTGGAAAAAGTCAATGCGTCTGAATACTTTCCGAGTACACTGTATAATGGTTTGTGTAACGTTTTCCCCTATCAACACAGGTCAATGCGTCTGAATACTTTCCGAGTACACTGTATAATGGTTTGTGTAACGTTTTCCCCTATCAACACAGGTCAATGCATATGAATACTTTCCGAGTACACTGTATAATGGTTTGTGTAACGTTTTCCCCTATCAACACAGGTCAATGCATATGAACACTTTCCGAGTACACTGTATAATGGTTTGTGTAACGTTTTCCCCTATCAACACAGGTCAATGCATATGAACACTTTCCGAGTACACTGTATAATGGTTTGTGTAACGTTTTCCCCTATCAACACAGTCATCTAACGGCAAATATGTTCTGCCTTTTGAGAAATTCATGCAAATGAAATTGTCGGAGAATGAACTTGCAGCCAAGCTAATCCTCATCCCTGCCTGCTGAAGTTGTTCTCTTTCTGTTTCAACGTCCACCATATGTCTGTCAGCTTTGCAGGGAAAACCATGGATAAAATAATCTCCAATCATTTCATTTTATTTATTTATTTCACCTTTATTTAACCAGGTAGGCAAGTTGAGAACAAGTCATGTCTTAGCTATTTTCTCATGTCTTAGCTATTTTTCTGTCACGTTCACATTCCAGATATTTAGAAAGGGCAGGTCTGCATCTGCCAAATGTTTACCTCATAATGCACTACATAAACCTAGGTATCAATTAGGTCATTTGATATAACCACAGTAAAACATAAACAATCTTCTAATTTCTTTATTTTATCCATAACATGTTTTACCAATGTCACATCCAATGTCATGCCAATAACTGAAACTGTGGAACCCTTGATTATTCACAACCCATTTACATGCAATATATTAGTCTTATAGTCTCAAGTTATTTATTCTTTAATTTATTAAAATAACTATTACTGCTACACCCATTCTGCTCATGGCTTAGTGATGAAGTAAACAACATCTCAACAAGGCACAGCTGGTTGCCAATGATCTAACCCCACCTTGTGTTTCATATACATATCACAGCCTTGTAGTCTAAAACCCCACGAGACTAACTGGGATTGCCAGGGTCTGAGTTTTAGTGAGGTCCACTAAAACAGCAAATTTGGAGGAAAGCAAAAACAAGCAAAAATTGTCCCACTATTATCACATTGGTTGCTGTATCTTCATTCACCTCAGTTGATCTTCAAAAATATAGCCTATTAGCTTTACAATTAGCCTCCATACATTAACTACCATTAACTCAGCAACAGAATTAAAAACTTGAATGTAATATGCACAGAGTTAGCTAACAGAGTCTGTTAGCATTGTTAGTATTGGAAAATGACTTATCTTTGGATCCTTCTAAAAACCAGTTATTTGACAGGATTATATGGTGGGGACACTATATTGATGATGTTTGCCTGCTCTGGACTGGCCCAGAAGATTAATGTATTTCCTTCCGCCAATAACTTAACAGCATTAACCCTAATATCAAACAAACTATGGAGTACAACAAGGATAACATACATTTTTTGGACCTTGACATCAGTAAAATTAACAAAAGTTGTTTGCACACATCGATCTTTAGAAAGCTTACAAATGGGAATACCATTCTGAGGGACAGACAGCTTCCAGGCCACAAGACTAAAAGAGAACATTCCATATGGCCAAATCCAAAGAGTCCGCAGAATTTGTTATCAGGAAACAGATTACAGTGTGAAATTTGCTGAATTGGAGAATCGCTTCTAGAATCGGGGATACAGCGCTCAGGTCCTGAAAGATCAAGGTAAAAGGGCCGGACGACTTGACCAATGGTTTTGAGCCCCACATTTGAGTCCCACATGGGCTTACTTGTTTTTCATGTTATTTCGGCATTAACATGTGTCACATATCAGTTTGCAAACAATGTAAAAAATAAAAAATAAATAATTGAGTTAATAAAGCTGCATACAAACATGGTCTCTTTTTTGCTTTCTTGAGTATGGCAGCTCTAAAATGCAGGTGTTTCAGCCTAGCTCAGTGCTTTCTGTGGCGGTGGGGCATCCAGTGGAAAATACAGAGCGTAGGTGTTGGTAATCTTCTCTAGTTGTGCCATGATTAGCTCAGTGTTCTGTCACTCATGGGAACAGTACGTCACCTCCAAGTCTAAGGGTAGACCTCGAAAATTCAAGCCCCTTGGCTTGAGTTATTCAATTCAAGCCCCTTAGAGTTACAGCAGAAGTGCCCATCCGAGAAGTCCAAGGTCAAATCAATGGCGTCAAGTCACATTATGTAGCTTTGAATGGACTGATCATATCAACATAATACTTTTCAAATCTTAGCTAGCAGTCATTATAATGAATCAAGTCGACAATCTACTGGCAAATCATTTTTAGTCCTTGTCATATGAAGATAAATAATGAAGAGAAATTATGGATAAAACGTATTGGTGCCATTGGACATAAACATTATGCAACTTGGAAATCGCAAATTCAACAATGAGTGGTTTGGAATGAATCAGTGGCTAACTGCAAGCATTGCAAAACAATGCTTTAACAAATGCACATTATACCAGGGGCATTGGTAGACACAATGTAAGTAACCTATTTTATGTCCCTCTAACTTCCCTTAATGCCTCTGCTGATCCTACAGATATTGTATGCACAATCATCTGCCTATGAACCAGATTTATGCTGTTAGCACTGAGGCGGTGTGCCCTAGTAAGCTTCAGCAATGAAACAAGCAATCATGCCAGAAAAGTACTCAAAATTGTCCAATTTATATCTGTAGCTTAAGAAACAAGGTTAATGAAATTAATAACAGATTACATTAATATTCTGACTATCTCGGACACTCACTCAGACAATACCTATATAACATTTACAGAGAATACAGAAATGGGAGGGAGGGGATACCTAGTCAGTTGTACAAATAAATGCATTCAACTGAAATGTGTCTTCTGCATTTAACCCAACCCCTCCGAATCAGAGAGGTGTGGGGGGCTGTCTTAATCTAAATTACGGATTGCCTCTTATCTGCTCGCTGCCAGACAATGAGTGGGTTTGGAAGAAATCAGTGACTGTGGCTAACTGCAAGCATTGCAAAGCAATCACTTGCCTGCTATACAGTGGAGTGGCTGTGTGGTCCGGAATCTGGGAATACGTGTCTCTTTTCCAAGTTTAAAATGATAAACATTCAACATTGGCCATGCTGTCAATGAAGCATGATTTGTGCCGCACGAAAAACAACTGTTAACTTGGAATTGTGTTGGGGAATAATCAGAATTAGTTGGTAACATAGGTAAGATGTTTTATATTCATCATATGTTTGTAAGTTACTTCTCATCAGAATGTGTTTGTATAATACTGTGGCGGGGTTGCAGTATCTGTTCACTGTCAAGACTAAGTTACTTGGGCCGGAGAGAGGGGAGAGGTCAAGCGTGGATCTCTTGGCTCCACAATGTCTGTGTGCCAGTCAATGTGTCTCTGTGATCTTGTCAAGATAGGATGGATTTGATATATGCCTGTTGATATGGAGGATTGGTTTATGGTTCTGAGTTTGAGAAAAGAACATAGTTTAGGAGACAAAGCTGAACGATAAATTATGCCTGTTGCTGTCTGGCTATGTGTGTCTTTGCTATAAAGGATCTCAGTTGCAATGTGTAAGGGACTCTCAGAGAATTCATTTATAGACACTGAATTGATCTGAGAGTCACAGGGTTGTGATAGAGCTCATATAATTAAAGATGGACTTTGTGATAACTAACTCTGACTTGTGTGTGGTTTGCTCTCATGATTTGGTAAATACAGAAAATTTTCACGACAATTGCGAAAACTTGACTTCAGTGAGTTCAAGACAACAGGGGATAGTGGAAAAAACATACTACGATTGGGAAATACGTTTTGAACGGTCATCCTACTCTGAAATGTAAGTCAGGAACTCTTTCTACCGGAAGATCAATGACGTCATCATGATTCAGTTCTCAGTTCTCAGTTGCCTTGAAAGCACCATAAATCCAGAAAATTCCGGACTTTGATGACACGATTTGCCCACGAAGGACCGCCGTGCCACCTTCTTGTTCAAGTGAGCACAACACAACAAGGTGTCCAAAAATATATTGTATGCTGCTGAATAAATTCTTTAATATGCCAGGGAAATATGTAAACTGTAGTTAATAAAGTTGTACTAAGTGTATGTTGTGTAGTAAGCTGATAGTTGCCCATATGCCTCACCCTAATCATTTGGTCTATTTTCCCCTCTTAATTTTGCCTACTGTTCTGACTTGGTGGTGCACATGTAGCCTATAACTTGTTTTAGAAATGTAATCATATAATTTTGTAAGGGCTTTCACTGTCTGCTTTTATGCCCCCCTTTATTTATCCTACGGTTCTGACTTGGTGTACAGGGAAAACACTGTAAGAACAGCCTGTGTTCTGAATTCTGTCGCTGTATATTTCAAAAGTGCTAAACAAATAGTTCTATTGACTACCTCCATCCTAGCTCGCTCATTAATGTCTTAATCGAAATTACGGATTGCCTCTTATCCACTTGTCGTCCCCCTATACCATAGTTTGTACATCTCAATTGTCATTAGAAACCATGTTCGTTTAAGCAAGTCAGCCATATCAGCTATATTTTTTAAAAGGCAGTAAATGAGGCTGAATTGACTGTTTTGCTGCCAGACAAGGCTCCGCCGATAGCCAGATGTAACAGTGGCAAGGTGTTGGGACTGCTGTTGGTAAAGCTTTATGTAGACCCTAACAGTTTGTGGGCACCGTTTGCTACCGTTATAGTGCAATTCATGTATTGTTTAGTGTTGTGTTGTGTAGTGGCTTTACTGTCATGCATCCCACTTTTATTTAAAAAAAAATCCCCACCAAGAAGTACAAGCTGAAATCGCCACTGCACTTGACAGAGAGGACTTGTTGAAAAGGGGAGCACTTCGTGATGCACCAGAGAGAGTGTACTTTGTTACAAAATAAAGCACTGAAGCAGAGCATTAAAATAATCCTTAAAAATAATTGAGGAATCATCCAAAGTGATACGCTACTACACTAAGTCTATCCTGAGCCATAAGCTTTACCCTAAATGACAAACTAGTCCACAGTTATCTTCCGGGTGACTCTCAAAAAACTTGGCTAGACCACAAACCCAGTGCAACCACTGCAGAAATAAACATATTTTGTAGACAGCTTCTAAAATGTAGTTTCAAGTCAAGCATTTCAGTAACTGCAAATCCACTCATGTCATCTACACATTGGAATGTCCACAGTGCAAGGTGTTCTATATTGGATGAACAAAGAGACGCCTCCAAGACTGCTTAGCGGAACACAAGTATACCATATGGGTAGGCAATGAAGACAACACTATGGCAAAGCAGTCCTTAAACGATGGCATCCCAGCCTCCCTACAAGCTATGGGTTTTGATCATGTTTAGGCCTCAATTAGATCAGGGGACCATCTTAAACAGCTAAACCAAAGGGAACGTTTTGGGACTTACAAACTACAGAACACTAAGTATCCTGTATCCTGGTTTAAATGAAGATCAAATCAAATGTATTTATATAGCCCTTCTTAGATCAGCTGATATCTCAAAGTGCTGTACAGAAACCCAGCCTAAAACCTCAAACAGCATGCAATGCAGGTGAAGAAGCACGGTGGCTAGGAAAAACTCCCTAGAAAGACCAAAACCTAGGAAGAAACCTAGAGAGGAACCAGGCTATGAGGGGTGGCCAGTCCTCTTCTGGCTGTGCCGGGTGGAGATTATAACAGAACATGGACAAGATGTTAAAATGTTCATAAATGACCAGCATGGTCAAATAATAATAATCACAGTAGTTGTCGAGGGTGCAGCAAGTCAGCACCTCAAGAGTAAATGTCAGTTGGCTTTTCATAGCCGATCATTAAGAGTATCTCTACCACTCCTGCTGTCTCTAGAGAGTTGAAAACAGCAGGTCTGGGACAGGTAGCACATCCGGTGAACAGGTCAGGATTCCATAGCCGCAGGCAGAACAGTTGATAAGATATGGATTTCTCACCTTTCCTGTAGGGTCGTGAGAAGTCCCTTTGCTGTCATCTAGTGGACATATTGCTCTATTGCCCTCAGCCTTGTTTAGACTCTTGTGGTCCATGTAAAAACATTTTTTTATTTAATTTGACCTTTATTTAACTAGGAAAATTAAGAACAAATTCTTATTTACAATGACGGCCTACACAGGCCAAACCTGGACATCTCTGGGCCATTTATGTGTCCCCAAAAAATGTAATTACAAATCAACCCTTGTTACAGTTCCCGAGTCAATCAAGGCCCTGATTGGAGAACCATTGATCAATTCAGAACTCTTTGTTTGTCGGCAAGGTTAGGGATACTCACACAGTGCTTCTAAAATGTAATATTTGACAAACTTGAGTGTTCATTTACAGTGCATTCTGAAAGTTTTTAGACCCCTTCTCTTTTCCACATAAAAACAATCTACATACCATACCCCATAATGACAAAGCAAAAACAGGTTATTAGAAATGTTTGCAAATGTATTAAATATAGAAACAGAAATACCTTATTTACATAAGTATTCAGACCCTTTGCTATGAGACTCGGAATTGAGCTCAGGTGCATCCTGTTTCCATTGATCATCCTTGAGATGTTTCTACAACTAGATTGGAGTCCACCTGTGGTCAATTGATTTAGAAAGGAATGATTTAGAAAGGAACACACCTGTCTATATAAGGTTCCACAGTTGACAGTGCATGTCAGGGCAAAACACAAGCTATGAGGTCAAAGGAATTGTCCTTAGAGATCTGAGACAGAATTGTGTCGTTGCACAGATCTGGGGAAGGGTACCAAAACATTTTTGCAGCATTGTAGGTCCCCAAGAACACAGTGGCCTCCATCAGTCTTAAATAGAAAAAGTTTGGAACCAACAACACTATTCCTAGAGCTGGCTGCCTGGCCAAACTGAGCAATTGGGGGGGAAGGAGCTTGGTCAGGGAGGTGACAAAGAACCCGATGGTCACTCTGACAGAGCTCCAGAGGTCCTCTGTGGCGATGGGAGAACCATCCAGAAGGACAACCATCTCTGCAGCACTCCACCAATCAGGCATTTATGGTAGAGTGGCCAGACGGAAGCCACTCCTCAGTAGAAGGCACATGGCAGCCCACTTGGAGTTTGCCAAAAGTCACATAAAGGACTCTCAGACCATGGGAGACAAGATTCTCTGGTCTGATGAAACCAAGACTGAGATCTTTGGCCTGAATGACAAGCGTCACGTCTGGTGGAAACCTGGCGCAAGCCCTATGGTGAAGCATGTGGTGGCTGCATCATGCTGTGGGGATGTTTTTCAGCAGTAGGGACTGTGAGACAAGTCAGAATCAAGGGAAAAATTAATGGAGCAAAGTAGAGAGAGATCTTTGATGAAAACCTGCTCCAGAGCACTCAGGATCTCAGACTGGGGCAAAGGTTCACCTTCCAACAGGTCAACAACCCTAAGATTTAGGTATCGTTAGAACAATAAAGAAGTAATAAAACTGGCCTTCTTTAGACTAGTTGAGTGTCTGGAGCATCAGCATTTGTGGGTGCGATTACAGGCTCAAAATGGCTAGAAACAAAGTATTTTCTTCTGAAACTCATCATTTTATACTTGTTCTGCGAAATGAAGGCTATTCCATGCGAGAAATTGCCAAGAAACTGAAGATCTCGTACAATGCTGTCTACTACTCTCTTCACAGAACAGCGCAAACTGTCTCTAACTAGAATAGAAAGAGGAGTGGGAGGCCTCGTGTACAACTGAGCAAGAGGACAAGTACATTAGAGAGTCTAGTATGAGATACAGACGCCTCACAAGTCCTCAACTGGAAGCTTCATTAAATAGTACCCGCAAAACACCAGTCTCAATGTCAACAGTGAACAGGTTACTCCGGGATGCTGACCTTCTAGGCAGAGTTCCTCTGTCCAGTGTCTGTGTTCTTTTGCTCATCTTAATCTTTTATTTTTATTGGCCAATTCTGAGATATGGCTTTTTCTTTGCAACTCTTTTTCTTTGCAACTACGCCACTTAGTAGGACTATCATTTGTTTTTCAACAGGACAATGACCTAACACACCTCCAGGCTGTGTATGGGCAATTTGACCAAGAATGAGAGTGATTAAGTGCTGCACCAGATGACCTGGCCTCCACAATCACCCAACCTCAACCCAACTGAGATGGTTTTAGTTGAGTTGGACCGCAGAGTAAAGGAAAAGCAGCCAACAAGTGCTCAGTCTATGTGGGAACTGGTTGAATGCCAAGAGTGTGCAAGCTGTCATCAAGGCAAATGGTGGCTACTTTGAAGAATCTCAAATATTAAATATATTTTGATTTGTTTAACATTTGTTTGGTTACTATTTGATTCCATATGTGTTATTTCGTAGTGTTGATGTCTTCACTATTATTCTACAATGTAGAAAATAGTAAAAAATAAAGAAAAACCATTGAATGAGTAGGTGTGTCCAAACATTTGACTGGTACTGTATATTTAAGCAAAAAGGCATGAGTGGGTGTGGTATATGGCCAGTATACCACAGCTAAGGGCTGTTCTTACGCACGACACATCGTGGAGTGCCTGGACACTGCCCTTAGCTGTAGTATATTGGCCATATACCACAAACCCCCGAGGTGCCTTATTGCTATTAAAAACTGGTTACCAACGTAATTAGAGTAGTAAAAATACATATTTTGTCATACCAGTGCTATACGGTCTGATATACCACGGCTGTCAGCCAATCAGCTTTCAGGACTCGAACCACCCAGTTTATAAATATATATGACATGCTGGTAGAGATATGCTTCTGAAATTAATATAAAGGATTACTTGAAAAAGTAACTTTAATAATATTACAGTATTTGAAGACAGTAACTCTTTATATTACTCTGTTACTGTAAGTAATATATTACCCTCAACACTGGTCCCAAGTCATTCTGTTGCAATTTGTCTAATTTTCACATTAAAACTTGGAGATTGAACTCTGTGTTGTGTGTTGTTTTGGTATCGCTGGTATCATTATTGCTTAAATGGTAAATGTGAGAAAGGACATACGGGCTATTGTAAATATACACATTTCAGATATTCTGAGAATATGGCAACCATGTTCTTGGTATGTTTCTATCAGAGGCAACACTACCACCTGGGCCATTTTACACATAGAAATGCAATGATGAGAGCTAATGTGATTCCTTATCTGAGACACATTTGTTTTACATGCTATTCTGTGGTGTGGATTTCAAAAAGACGAGAGATGCTCACCTATCTAGAATTCTACTGATTCCCATCTTTCAAAGATAAACTCATTTTAATTAGATAAGATAGGTGTTCTGTAACTGTTGCCAAGTAATTACATTAACATACAGTTGAAGACGGAAGTTTACATACACCTTAGCCAAATACATTTAAACTCAGTTTATCACAATTCCTGACATTTAATCAGAGTAAAAATACCCTGTCTTAGGTCAGTTAGGATCACCACTTTATTTTAAGAATGTGAAATGTCAGAATAATAGTAGAGAGAATGATTTATTTCAGCTTTTATTTCTTTCATCACATTCCCAATGGGTCAGAAGTATACATACACTAAATTCGTATTTGGTAGCATTGCCTATAAATTGTTTAACTTGGGTCAAACATTTCGGGTAGCCTTCCACAAGCTTCCCACAATAAGTTGGGTGAATTTTGGCCCATTCCTCCTGACAAAGCTTGTGTAACTGAGTCAGGTTTGTAGGCCTCCTTGCTCGCACACGCTTTTTCAGTTCTGCCCACACATTTTCTATAGGATTGAGGTCAGGGCTTTGTGATGGCCACTCCAATACCTTGACTTTGTTGTCCTTAAGCAATTTTGCCACAACTTGGAAGTATGCTTGGGGTCATTGTCGATATGGAAGACCCGTTTGCGACCAAGCTTTAACTTCCTGAATGATGTCCTGAGATGTTGCTTCAAGGTTGGGATGGTGTTCTTCGGCTTGCAAGCATCCCCCTTTTCCCTCCAAACATAATGATGGTCATTATGGCCAAACGGTTCTATTTTTGTTTTGTCAGACCAGTGGACATTTCTCCAAAAAGTACAATCTTTGTCCCCATGTGCAGTTGCAAACCTTAGTCTGGCTTTTTTTTATGGCGGTTTTGGAGCAGTGAGTGGCCTTCGTTGCTGAGCGGCCTTTCAGGTTGTGTCGATATAGGACTCGTTTTACTGTGGATGTAGATACTTTTGTACCTGTTCCCTCCAGCATCTTCACAAGGTCCTTTGCTGTTGTTCTGGGATTGATTTGCACTTTTCGCACCAAAGTATGTTCATCTCTAGGAGACATATCGCGTCTCCTTCCTGAGCGGTAGACGGCTGCGTGGTCCCATGATGTTTATACTTGCAAACTATTGTTTGTACAGATGAATGTGGTACCTTCAGGCATTTAGAAATTGCTCCCAAGGATGAACTAGACTTGTGAAGGTCTACATTTTCTTTCTGAGGTCTTGGCTGATTTCTTTAGATTGTCCCATGATGTCAAGCAAAGAGACACTGAGTTTGAAGGTAGGCCTTGAAATACATACACAGGTACACCTACAATTTACTCAAATTATGTCACTTTAACTATCAGAATTTTCTAAAACCATGACATCATTTTCTGGAGTTTTCCAAGCTGTTTAAAGGCACAGTCAACTTAGTGTAAGTAAACTTCTGACCCACTGGAATTGTGATACAGTGAATTATAAGAGAAATATTCTGTCTGTGAACAATTGTTGGAAAAATTACTTGTGTCATGAACAAACTATAGCTTGATAACACAAAATTGGTGGTGTTGTTGAAAAATGAGTTTTAATGACTCAAACATAAGTGTATGTAAACTTCCGACTTCAACTGGATATTGCTAAGAATATGAGAGTAGAGAGAGTCCTCTAGCGGCTCTCGGATTCTGGCCACCAGCAGCAATAACAAACACCCTAACCACTGTCCCAATAGGGAATATTTCTAGGGCATGTGCTTATTGGGCCAGTATAGTTAAGTGTGAGCAATAGGGTGAATGTCAGCTCTGTTAAATCAAATCAAATTTTCTTCATCAGATGAATCAAATTCAATCAAATGTATTTATAAAGCCCTTCTTTATTCAGCTGATGTCGCAAAGTGCTGTACAGAAACCCAGCCTAAAACCCCAAACAGCAAGCAATGCAGGTGTAGAAACAACAGTTGTAGCCTTCCCGTGAAAGGCTTGTTTACGTGCCCTTCCCAACGATGCGTATGAGCCCTTCCCAACGACGCAGATTAAAATACAATTTTTTTTAATAATGTACACTCAAGAAAAACTTCATGTGCCCCACAAACATTAGACAACTATACAGAAAGCCCTTAAATTGTTGAAATATGTGAGAGAGTAGTAAAATGAACTGATAATGGACACAGACATGGTGACGTAGCAGGAATATCTAAATGACGTGAACCAAGAGGTTGTGAAGATAAATCCCAGCTGAAGATATGTTGAATAATAATTACTGTATAAATGAACATGCATGACATTTTTTGGGTTGGTGAAAACGTTTCTTTGGGACCATCAGGCGACATCTTGACAATTCTTGCAATGTTCCCATGAAACATGTCTAGTTCATTAATATATTTCTTACATTCTGCGAACATGGTAACCAGTCCCTGAATTTCTACCCTCAAGTTTTCAGAGCAAGAGAAAACAATCTGACAATTAAGACTTGAAGAAGTCACAGTAATACCATCAGGGGGCACTGTAAAGCCACAGAGTTGCAGGTATTAGGCATTGTAGGTCTATGTAATTTTAACAGCTGTCATTTTCACAACAATCTTTGTATCTGATATCCATCTTCTTCTTTTCAGAAAATAAAAATAATCCAAATGAAATTAATGATAAAAAGGTCTGGTTGATAGGTTGGAATCAAAGGTTATGGTGTCTGGAATATGCAAATCTGTCATGCACTGGCAACTCCCTGGGTGTGGATCACTTATTAAAAGAATAGTTGGGAGGGTTTATGCAAATGAAGCCAAATCAAAGCAAGCATTCCCTTGGCTGGTTCCATTGCACAAGAGAGGAATTTGTGACTGAAACTGTGCCTGATATTGCTGTGTGGTGTAGCTACTACACTACTACTGTAGATAATCAGAGATCACCTGTGCTAGTATTAAATTAGGAATTCATGTTTTTTTGTGCCAGGGTGTTCCAGACAAAAGCTTCTCGGCAAGTTTCATTTCCCGTTGGGTGGATTGACAGATTTGTTGGAGAGAAAGATGGATAATATCCGTTGTGGCCAAAGGCTGCTGTGAAGTAGTCTAACACAGACCCTGATTAAGCCTCTTGAGATCTAAAGAGATTGTGGGTCTTAGCAGAGAGAAAAAAACAAAGAGAATTGAACAGGCAGCAAGAATGGGGCTAGGCTACAAATTGGATTGCATGAGATGCCTGTGGCTTCTGGGTGTACTATATTGTATGCCGAGGTTCCAAAGTGCTGATCTGGAGTCTGTTTTGCTTTCCTAACCTTCTATCATTTACAATTAGTATTTGGGAAGGGGATAGTGATCTTAAATCAGTTTTAGGATCAACCTCTGCCTTGAGTTATTGTCCGCTGTGTATTATAATTCTAGGTGATTTATCCTAAATAGGGAGTGTCCATGAGTTACAGTATGGCTTTGTGTATAAAGTATGACATTGAGGTCTATATTGGACCTCTTGACTTGGGTTTGTGTTTACTCAAGAGTCTTGATGCTAATGTGAACACGACTGACATATGAAATCAACCCTGCCATCCACATCACATATTCCAATGCCAATTTGGAGAGCAAAGGTGAGGCCTTGGTGTTCAATATTTATATTTTGACAGCAAATGAAGTGAAAAGAGCAGAGGTCAATGTATTTCTCACAGACAAATATGCTAAATATGCAGTTTTGTAGGCTAAATGTCACTAGCCAGTCAAGGCCCCCACCATACATGTCCTCAGTTTGGAAACTTTTAGGTTTTTGAACAGCAGTGAAAATAGTAACAACATTTTACCAGTATCAGTTGTTGCTGATTAAATATTGTTGGTATTTAAATAGGAAATGTAGGGTCTTATTCTAGAGAGTGTGTCTGTGACGTGGGCAGTTTACATTAAGTGCAATTGCCGTCATTAACAGATCATGCAATAAATGAAATGAGCATAGATTGTATTTCCGTCATTGCCTCTCAAAGCATTTTCAATCAAGAAATATGTAGACATTGTAGAAACGCAATCTCCATGCCTCTTTCTGTCTGTATTATGGCAGCAAGGTTCAAGCTTTAACGAAATCACTCAAACTCATTTCAGCATTTAACCCAATCAGAAACCACATTAGAACAATAGATCCAAATGGACACTTAGACTGTCATGAAGACAGACTAACTTCACTTCCTACTTCAATACTTTCTAATGTGAAAGCAGAGGCACTAATACTGCCTAATGTGAATCTAAGGGGCTTCCAAATTACAAAGTCTGATTGAATTGTTAATCAATTACAGGAATGACAAGTCCATTTTTATGAATGCACAAAATAAAATGTCTAGGGGCTGCAAGTTTCCTGATTCAATAGTATGCAGTTAGCAAGTTCATTGTTTAGCTATTACGTAACAATATAATGCCTATTCCCTGACATCCCTTGTTACTCTGCGAAGTAGGCTACTTTATGCATTATTGTTTATTGAGGTAGCATATTGTATAAATCTACAAAACAGTTGATTTAAGATTCATTACGTAAGTATAATGTCCTTTTTAAAAAGAGAAGATTCCAAATTGGAGAAAAAAAACAATGTCCTGGTATGCTCAAATGGGCAAAAACTGTAAGACCATAGAGACTTGGTATAAGGTTCTCCTTTTCTTCAAGAATTCCCTGAGTTCCCTGATTCTTCAAGAGTTCCCTGATTTTTCATTTAGTAAGTGGTGGCCATTATCCCCTTAGTTTTTCTGCCAGATTATTAAATCATTTAGAATAATGTATGTTTTGATGTCTTTTGCGATAGTAAATTGCATTTATAAACGTTGGCTTTTAGATAGTTCTCAGACCATGCATGGCCCATAATACCATCATCAATGAAGTTTAAGTTATTGAGTACAGATCAATAATGGACTGGTCTTGATGAAAGCAGGACCTCATAAAAACCTTCAGAGGAGGGCAATCAATGTGCTTTCATCCCAAGGCCGGATATTGCACTCACACTGCTCAGACGATATGAAGGTACCCCCCTAGAAAGCCAAATCATTAACATCAAACTTGTACAAAGAAATCTAAATGTCAGTCTGCCATGGACAGACTAGTACTGGAGCCTTGCACCTTGTAATTCTATAAACATCTACTCAATGTACTGTAGGCCTATTTTCAATACCTGATTGAACTGCATTGACATTTTACCATAAATCGAAACAGGATCATTGAACGTTTTGGATTATGGCATTTGAAGTGTATTTAAATGGCATTTGGATCATTCTTGAATTGTGGAGGCACGTGCATCCCTTTGCTTTGCAACCATTAAAAAACACTTTATAATGACAGTTACACATCATACACACAGCAAATTCTAGATTGTAGAGTTACTATCCATGACTGTGTTCATAAGTGACAGAGACATGGATGTTGCATTCATCCACTTTTGGTCCAATGGACTTCAGCAAGTCAGATCCTAAGCGAATATGTTTAATATATCTATTTAACATAATACCATACATATTTCATAAGGCCTTATTTTGAGGGCCTAGTTTTACCTTAATACATGAGCCTCAAACTCTTACACATCACTTTGAACCAAAACCACCCATCATTGTCATATTTCCCAGCATACTCTATTGCATGTAGATTTTTTTCTATTGTCTGTTTCAATATCTATGTTTGTGCATGTACATTGATTAATTAATCTTATTTTAAACAAAGGTATATAACATATTATAACATATATTTTAACAAGGCTTTACACTAAGCAGTGTGTTAATTTAGCACTGATTCCATGAGTATATGGGTCCACAAACTCCACACTTTCAGTGTTGATTGAACACTCTCAGTGTTATTTTTATGTTATTTTTTAACACTGGAGAATTTGCTGTACATAGTTTATATTGAACTGTTTATGATTAATAAAATATAATGCAAGTCCTTCATATGGCAAAACCTATAAAGTACTAATGACAAGCCATTTGTCTTGTTGCAGTAGTGCTGAGTAGAGTTGTAGTGACGTGTTGTGGGGATTTAGAGATAGAAAGTAAACCAAATCAGTAAATATATTGTATAGATCCACAAAAACAAAGAATGCTATTAAAATCATTTTTTTTGGTTATTTAATACTGTATGTGTCCCTTATTATTATGTCATTGGTGGTACCGCCATGAGAATCACTAATTACAAAGATATACACAGACCTTGAACATTCCCTCCAGTGGCAAACTGTAATCAGGGAGGGTCTATATTAAAGAAATGTATTAGCTAATCACACCCTTTTAGTGTGTTATAAATTTGAGGATTCCATGATAATTTGGTGTCTAAATTCAAAACTGTCCTTGGTGTTACTCAGGAAAATTACACTGTGAGCAAAACGATGAGCCATATCACACCAGCCCAGGACGTCCACATCTGGCTTCTTCACATGCGGGATCGTCTGAGACCAGTCACCTGGACAGCTGATGAAACTGAGGAGTATTTCTCTGTAATAAATCCCTTTTGTGGGGATTTTTTTTAAATTATTGGCTGGGCCTGGCTCCCCAGTGGATAGGCCTGGCTGCCCACTCATGTGAAATCCATAGATTAGGGCCTGATGAATTTATTTCAATTGATTGATTTACTGTAACTCAGTAAAATCTTTGAAATTGTTGCATGTTGTGTTTATATTTTTGTTCAGTATACATTAATTCAGAATGAGATGATGTACCCAAACTACAGCCACGGTAGTTAATAATAAACCAAGTCACATTTTTTTATCCAATCTGAAATACATATTCCATTAAGCATAATCTACATTTAAATCATATTGACGAGATGTTGATCAATGAATTAGTCTGTTCTCCTTGATATTATACCTTTGACCGAGGATTTAAAACAAAAAAGGCCAAGACATGTTTCTGATTGTTTAATTTTCATGATTGAAGAGAGATCTACATTGATCTAATCATCTGACTGTGATATTTTATATTACACTTTCAAACACTCAGTTGTCTACTTACAATAAGCTTACAATAAGCTTCATTCAACCAGCTTGCTGTGGCATCAAATCCTTAGATTTGCAGCATTGACTGCCACCTATTGAATTTTCTCAGTGAGTTTGTTCCCATTCTATTGATGTGACAGATGTGAACGTTTTGTTATTTTCAGAGTACAGTTCCCGGAAAAGTATGAATCTCTATTTAACAACTGTGTCATGCACATTGTCAAAGGTTTACATAGATGTGATGTTATTTGTGAAGAGCAAGTCACTCGGTTTCTTTGAGATGATCCAAAAAGTGTTAAAATAAGATGACAGATGTGGACTCACTGTACTGAAGATGGAAGTCTAAAGGCAGAATGCTCTGGTTGTGAACTGCATTAAAGCTTGCTTGAAGTTGATGAAAGCTGTAATGAGGGAAGTGCTAGCCCCACTACTACTAAATAGTGTAAACAAATTCAGCAAAAAAATAAAATGCTGGAGGGTCATGTCAGGATGAGCCTGCAGGAAGGGTACCACATGAGGGAGAAGGATGTCTTCCCTGATATGCACAGCGTTGAGATTGCCTGCAATGACACCAAGCTCAGTCCTATGGTGCTGTGACACACCGCTCCAGACCATGACGGACCCTCCCCCTCCAAATCAATCTCCAGAGAACAGGCCTCGGTGTAACGCGTATTTCTTTGACGATAAATGCGAATCCGACCATCACGCCTGGCGAGACAAAACCATGACTCGTCAGTGAAGAGCACTTTTTGCCAGTCCTGTCTGGTCCAGAGACGGTGGGTTTGTGCCCATAGGCGACGTTGTTGCCGGTGATGTCTGATGAGGACCTGCCTTACAACAGGCCTACAAGCCCTCATTCCAGCCTCTCGCAGCCTGAGCACTGATGGAGGGATTGTGCGTTCCTGGTGTAACTCGGGCAGTTGTTGTTTCCATCCTGTACCTGTCCCTCAGGTGTGATGTTCAGATGTACCGATCCTGTGCAGGTGTTGTTACACATGGTCTGCCACTGCGAGGATGATCAGCTGTCCGTCCTGTCTCCCTGTAGCACTGTCTTAGGCGTCTCATAGTAATTTATTGCCCTGGCCACATCTGCAGTCCTCATGCCTCCTTGCAGCATGCCTTAGGCACGTTCACGCAGATTAGCAGGGACCCTGGGCATCTTTCTTTTGGTGTTTTTCAGAGTCAGTAGAAAGTCCTCTTTCATGTCCTAGGTTTTCATAACTGTGACCTTAATTGCCTACCATCTGTAAGCTGTTAGTGTCTTAACGACCGTTCCACAGGTGCATGTTCATTAATTGGTTATGGTTCAATAAACAAGCATGGGTGTCACGCCCTGACCATAGTTTACTTTGTATTTTCTATGTTTTGATTGGTCAGGGTGTGATCTGAGTGGGCATTCTATGTTACATGTCTAGTTTGTCTAGTTCTATGTTCGGCCTGATATGGTTCTCAATCAGAGGCAGGTGTTCGTCATTGTCTCTGATTGGGAACCATATTTAGGTAGCCTGGGTTTCACTGTGTGTTTGTGGGTGATTGTTCCTGTCTATGTGTTTTTCACCAGATAGGCTGTTTTAGGTTTTCGTTACGTTCATCACGTTCTTTATTTTGTAGTGTTTGCATTGATTCGTGTTTTACGTTTGTTCATTAAAACATGGATCGCAATCTACACGCTGCATTTTGGTCCGACTCTCCTTCTCATACGGAAAACCGTTACAGAATCACCCACCACCAACGGACCAAGCAGCGTGTCAACAGGCAGCAACAGCAGCGTAAAGAGGAATGGACATGGGAGGACGTTTTAGATGGCAAGGGCTGTTACACTTGGGAGGAGATACTGGCTGGAAGAGATCGCCTCCCATGGGAACAGGTGGAGGCACTTAGGAGAGCAGAGGCAGCCGGAGAGAGGAGCCGGCGATATGAGGGAACACGGCTGGCAAGGAAGCCCGAGAGGCAGCCCCAAAAATTTCTTGGGGGGGGGCTAACAGGGAGTATGGCTACGCCAGGTAGGAGACCTGGGCAGACTCCCTGTGCTTACCGGGGGGCTAGAGAGACCGGACAGACACCGTGTTATGCAGTGGTGCGCACGGTGTCTCCAGTGCGGGTGCATAGCCCGGTGCGGTATATTCCAGCTCCGCGTGTCTGCCGGGCTAGATTGAGCGTCGAGCCTAATGCCATGAAGCCGGCTCTACGCAGCTGGTCCCCAGTGCGTCTCCTTGGGCCGGCTTACATGGCACCAGCCTTGCGCTCGGTGTCTCCGGTTCGCCTGCATAGCCCAGTGCGGGCTATTCCACCTTGCCGCACTGGCAGGGCGACCGTGAGCATTCAACCAGGTAAGGTTGGGCAGGCTCGGTGCTCAAGAGCTCCAGTGCGCCTGCACGGTCCGGTTTTTCCAGTACCACCTCCACACCCCAGCCCTCCGGTAGCAGCTCCCCGCACCAGGCTTCCTGTGCGTGTCCTCGGCCCAGTACCACCAGTGCCAGCACCACGCATCAGGCCTACAGTGCGCCTCGCCTGTCCAGCGCTGTCGGAGCCCTCCTCCTCTCCAGCGTTGTCGGAGTCTCCCGCCTGTTTAGCGCTGTTAGAGCCTTCCTTCTCTACAGCGCTGCCGGAGTCTCCCGCCTGTTCAGAACTGCCAGTTTGCAAAGAGCTGCCAGTTAGCATAGAGCTGCCAGTTAGCATAGAGCTGCCAGTTAGCATAGAGCTGCCAGTTAGCATAGAGCTGCCAGTTAGCATAGAGCTGCCAGTTAGCAAGGAGCTGCCAGTTAGCAAGGAGCTGCCAGTCTGCAAGGAGCTGCCAGTCTGCAAGGAGCTGCCAGTCTGCATAGAGCTGCCTGTCTGCAGGATGCCGCCAAAGCTGCCTGTCTGCAGGATGCCGCCAAAGCTGCCAGTCTGCAAGGAGCTGCCAGAGCTGCCAGTCTGCAAGGAGCCGCCAGAGCCGCCAGTCAGTATGGAGCAGCCAGGGCCGCCAGTCAGTATGGAGCAGCCAGGGCCGCCAGTCAGCATGGAGCAGCCAGGGCCGCCAGTCAGCATGGAGCAGCCAGGGCCGCCAGTCAGCATGGAGCAGCCAGTCAGCATGGAGCAGCCAGTCAGCATGGAGCAGCCAGAGCTGCCAGTCAGCATGGAGCAGCCAGTCAGCATGGAGCAGCCAGGGCCGCCAGTCAGCATGGAGCAGCCAGGGCCGCCAGTCAGCATGGAGCAGCCAGGGCCGCCAGTCAGCATGGAGCAGCCAGGGCCGCCAGTCAGCATGGAGCAGCCAGTCAGCATGGAGCAGCCAGTCAGCATGGAGCAGCCAGAGCAGCCAGTCAGCATGGAGCAGCCAGAGCTGCCAGTCAGCATGGAGCAGCCAGTCAGCATGGAGCAGCCAGAGCTGCCAGTCAGCATGGAGCAGCCAGTCAGCATGGAGCAGCCAGAGCTGCCAGTCATCATGGAGCAGCCAGTCAGCATGGAGCAGCCAGAGCTGCCAGTCGACCAGACTCTCCCAGATCTGCCAGTCGACCAGACTCTTCCAGATCTGCCAGTTGACCAGACTCTTCCAGATCTGCCAGTCGTCCAGATCTGCCAGTCGTCCAGACTCTTCCAGATCTGCCAGTCGTCCAGACTCTTCCAGATCTGCCAGTCGTCCAGACTCTTCCAGATCTGCCAGTCGTCCAGACTCTTCCAGATCTGCCAGTCGTCCAGACTCTTCCAGATCTGCCAGTCGACCAGACTCTTCCAGATCTGCCAGTCGACCAGACTCTTCCAGATCTGCCAGTCGACCAGACTCTTCCAGATCTGCCAGTCGACCAGACTCTTCCAGATCTGCCAGTCGTCCAGATTCTCCCAGATCTGCCAGTCGTCCAGATTCTCCCAGATCCGCCAGTCGACCAGATTCTCCCAGATCCGCCAGTCGACCAGATTCTCCCAGATCCGCCAGTCGACCAGATTCTCCCAGATCCGCCAGTCGACCAGATTCTCCCAGATCCGCCAGTCGACCAGATTCTTCCAGATCTGCTAGTCGACCAGGATCTGCTGAAACCGCCAGCCAGCCAGGTTCTGGTAGTTTCTACTACCTGCCTGGGCTTCCTCTCAGTGCTGAGCTTCTTCTCAGTGCTGAGCTTCCTCTCAGTGCTGAGCTACCCATCTGTCCCGAGTTACCTCTGTCCCGAGCTGTCCCTCTGTCCCATGTTATCATTGTGGTGGGTAACCTATTTAGGGACGTTTAGGAGGGGGATTAAAACTGTCATGGAGTGGGGTCCACGTCCAGCGCCAGAGCCGCCACCGCGGACAGATGCCCACCCAGACCCTCCCCTATAGGTTCAGGTTTTGCGGCCGGAGTCCGCACCTTGGGGGGGGGGGTACTGTCACGCCCTGACCATAGTTTACTTTGTATTTTCTATGTTTTGATTGGTCAGGGTGTGATCTGAGTGGGCATTCTATGTTACATGTCTAGTTTGTCTAGTTCTATGTTCGGCCTGATATGGTTCTCAATCAGAGGCAGGTGTTCGTCATTGTCTCTGATTGGGAACCATATTTAGGTAGCCTGGGTTTCACTGTGTGTTTGTGGGTGATTGTTCCTGTCTATGTGTTTTTCACCAGATAGGCTGTTTTAGGTTTTCGTTACGTTCATCACGTTCTTTATTTTGTAGTGTTTGCATTGATTCGTGTTTTACGTTTGTTCATTAAAACATGGATCGCAATCTACACGCTGCATTTTGGTCCGACTCTCCTTCTCATACGGAAATCCGTTACAATGGGAACCAGTGTTCAAACCCTTTACAATGAAGATCTGTGAAGTTATTTGGATTTTTACAAATTATCTTTGAAAGACAGTGTCCTGAAAAAGGGATGTTTCTTTTTTTGCTGAGTTTAGTATTTTTTGTTGTAAAAGGTAAAGACCGAGCCAGTTTCACAACTGAATGCCTTCAACTGAAATGTGTCTTCTGCAATAAACCCAACCTCTGAATCAGAGAGGTGCGGGGGGCTGCCTTAATCAACATGCACGACTTTTCTGCCCGGTGAACAGTGGGTTAACTACCTTGCTCAGGAGCAGAACAACATAATTTTACCTTGTCAGCTCAGGGATTCAACCTTTCGGTTACTGGCCCAACGCTCTAACCACTATGCTACTTGTCGCCCCTAAAAACTATTTTTGTTGTCTCTTGGTGTCTTTCCAATATACATATGTATACACTACCGGTCAAAAGTTTTAGAACGCATATTCATTCAACGGTTTCTTTATTTTAACTAGTTTCTACATTGTAGAATAATAGTGAAGATGTCAAAACTATGAAATAACACATATGGAATTATGTAGTAACCAAAAAATGTTAAACAAATCAAAATATATTTTATATTTGAGATTCATCAAATAGCCACCTTTGACCTTGATGACAGCTTTGAACACTCTTGGCATTCTCTCAACCAGCTTCACCTGGAATGCTCCAGAGTCCAATGGCGGTGAACTTTACACCCCTCCAGCAGGCACTTGGCACTGCGCATGGTGATCTTAGTCTGCTCGGCCATGGATGTTGCTGACGTTGCTTCCACAGGCAATTTGGAACCAAGGACTGATGTTTTTTATGCACATCAGTACACGGCAGTCGTGCTTTGTGAGCTTGTGTGGCCTACCACATCGCGGCTGAGCCGTTGTTGCTCCTAGAGGTTTCCACTTCACAATAACAGGGGCAACCGGGGCAGCTCTAGCAGGTCAGAAATTTGACAAACTGACTTGTTGGAAAAGTGGCATCCTATGACGTTGCCACGTTGAAAGTCACTGAGCTCTTCAGTAAAGCCATTCTACTGTTTTCTATGGAGGTTGCATGGCTGTGTTGTAATGACGTTCGTCTGTACGAGAGGCGGACCAAAGCGCAGCGTGGTTGTTTTGATTCATGTTTTTAATAAATAACTTCACATGAACAAACTAACAAAAACAAGAAATGTGAAAACGCAAAACAGTCCTATCCTGTGACAACAAACACAGTGACAGGAACAATCACCCACAAACACACAGTGACACCCAGGCTACCTAAGTATGATTCTCAATCAGAGACAACTAATGACACCTGCCTTTGATTGAGAACCATACTAGGCCGAAACATAGAAATACCCAAATCATAGAAAAACAAACATAGACTGCCCACCCAACTCACGCCCTGACCATACTAACTACATACAAAACAAAGGAAATAGAGGTCAGAACGTGACAGTACCCCCCCCCCAAAGGTGCGGACTCCGGCCGCAAAACCTTGACCTATAGGGGAGGGTCTGGGTGGGCGTCTGTCCGCGGTGGCGGCTCTGGCGCGGGACGCGGACCCCACTTCACCATTGTCTTAGTCCGCCTTATTGTCCGCCTCCGTGGCTTTCTCACCATGGCCACCCCTCTCAATGACCCCACTGGACAGAGGGGCTGCTTGGGACAGAGGGGCAGCTCGGGACAGAGGTGAAGCAGCTGCTCGGGACAGAGGGACAACTGCTCGGGACAGAGGGGCAGCTGCTCGGGACAGAGGGGCGGCAGCAGCTTGGGACAGAGGGGCGATAGCAGCTCGGGACAGTGGGGCGGCAGCTGCTCTGGACAGAGGGGCAGCTGCTCGGGCGGCCCCTGGCTGACTGGCGGCACTGGCGGCCCCTGGCTGACTGGCGGCCCCTGGTTGACTGGCTGCACTGGCGGCCCCTGGCTGACTGGCGGCACTGGCGGCCCCTGGCTGACTGGCGGCCCCTGGCTGACTGGCGGCACTGGCGGCCCCTTGCAGACGGGCGGCACTGGCGGCTCCTGGCAGACGGGCGGCACTGGCGGCTCCTGGCAGACGGGCGGCACTGGCGGCTCCTGGCAGACGGGCGGCACTGGCGGCGCTGGGCAGACGGGCGGCACTGGCGGCGCTGGGCAGACGGGCGGCACTGGCGGCGCTGAGCAGACGGGCGGCACTCGCGGCGCTGGGCAGACGGGCGGCACTGGGCAGACGGGCGGCACTGGGCAGACGGGCGGCACTGGTGGCGCTGGGCAGACGGGCGGCACTGGCGGCGCTGGAGAGGAGGAAGGCTCTGGTAGCACCGGAGAGGCGGGAGACTCCGGCAGCGCTGGAGAAGAGGGAGCCCCTGTAAGGATGGGCCGGAGAGACAGCCTGGTACGGGGGGCTGCCACCGGAGGGCTGGTGCGTGGAGGTGGTGACGGATAGACCGGGCCGTGCAGGCGCACTGGAGCTCTTGAGCACCGAGCCTGCCCAACCTTACCCGGTTGAATGGTCCCGGTCGCCCTGCCAGTGCGGCGAGGTGGAATAGCCCGCACTGGGCTATGCAGGCGAACCGGGGACACCGTGCGCAAGGCTGGTGCCATGTAAGCCGGCCCAAGGAGACGCACTGGAGACCAGATGCGTAGAGCCGGCTTCATGGCACTTGGCTCGATGCCCACTCTAGCCCGGCCGATACGCGGAGCTGGAATGTACCGCACCGGGCTGTGCACCCGCACTGGGGACACCGTGCGCTCCACAGCATAACGCGGTGCCTGCCCGATCTCTCTAGCCCCCCGGTAACCACAGGAAGTTGGCTCAGGTCTCCTACCTGGCGTAGCCATACTCCCTGTTAGCCCCCCCCCAAGAAATTTTTGGGGCTGACTCTCAGGCTTCCATCCACGACGCCGCGCTGCCTCCTCATACCGGCGCCTCTCCGCTTTCGCCGCCTCCCGTTCTTCCTTGGGGCGGCGATATTCTCCTGGCTGAGCCCAGGGTCCTTTACCATCCAAATCTTCCTCCCATGTCCATTTCTCCAAATAGTGCAGCCTCTCCCACTGCTGCTGCTGCTCCTGTTGCTGCTGCCTCTGTTGCTTCTCCTGCTGCTCCTCTTGCCGTTGCCCGTTACCACGCCGCTTGGTCCCGTTGGGGTGGGTGATTCTGTAATGACGTTCGTCTGTACGAGAGGCGGACCAAAGCGCAGCGTGGTTGTTTTGATTCATGTTTTTAATAAATAACTTCACATGAACAAACTAACAAAAAAAAGAAATGTGAAAACGCAAAACAGTCCTATCCTGTGACAACAAACACAGTGACAGGAACAATCACCCACAAACACACAGTGACACCCAGGCTACCTAAGTATGATTCTCAATCAGAGACAACTAATGACACCTGCCTCTGATTGAGAACCATACTAGGCCGAAACATAGAAATACCCAAATCATAGAAAAACAAACATAGACTGCCCACCCAACTCACGCCCTGACCATACTAACTACATACAAAACAAAGGAAATAGAGGTCAGAACGTGACATGTGTGCTCAGTTTTATTCACATGTGAGCAACTGGTGTGGCTGAAATAGCCAAATCCACTCATTTGAATGAGTGTCCACATACTTTTCAATATATAGTGTAAGTTCAGGTGTAAAAATGTGCTGAACAAGTCACATAATATGTTAAATGGACCGCAATAATAGTGTTCAACATGATTTTTGAATGACTTCCTCATCTCTGTACCCCACACATACAATTTTCTGTAAGGTCCATCAGTCGAGTAGAGAATTTCAAACACAGTTTCAACCACAAAGACCAGGGAGGTTTTCCAATGCCTCGCAAAAAAGAGCACTTACTGGCAGACATTGAATATCCCTTTGAGCATAGTCAAGTTATTAATGACACTTTAATTGGTGTATCAATGCACCCAGTCACTACAAAGACACAGGCATCGTTTCTAACTCAATTGCCAGAGAGGAAGGAAACCGCTCAGGGATTCACCATGAAGCCAACGGTGACTTTAAAACAGTTACAGAGTTTAGTGGCTGTCATATGACAAAACTGAAGATGGATCAACAACACTGTAGTTACTCCACAGTACTCCACAATACTAACCTAATTGACAGAGTGAAAAGAAGGAAGCCTGTACAGAATAAACATATTCTAAAACAAGTTACAGTTCTGATTTAAATCTACATGACAATCTATGGCAAGACCTGAAAAAGGCTGTCTAGCAATGATCAACAACCGATTTGACAGAGCTTGAATAATTCTTAAAAAATAATGGGCAAATGTTGCACAATCTAGGTGTGGAAAGCTCTTAGACACTTACCCAGATAGACTCACAGCTGTAATCGCTGCAAAAGGTGCTTCTTCAAAGTATTGACTCATGGATGTGAATTAGATATTTCTGTATTTCATTTTCAATACATTTGCAAACATATCTAAAAACATGTTTTCACTTTGTTGTTATGGGATATTGTGTGTAGATGGGTGAGATTTGTTATTTATTTAATCCATTTGGAATTCAGGCTGTAACAAAACGACATGTGTAATATGTCAACGGGTACGAATACTTTCGGCACTGTATCTCTTATATTATTTTTTGTTTTCAATTTAATGTAATAACTTATGTTGTTCTTGTCTATAACTGTTCTGTACTTTGTCATGTATTTTTGTATGTTTTATGTGGACCCCAGGAAGAGTAGCTTCTGCATGTGCAGTGGCTAATTGGCATCCTAATAAAAATAAACTGAACTACTGATAGCTCTCAATGCACTGGATCTATCAGCTCCTAATGTTTGATGTTTAGAGAGACGATTAGCTCCAGGTTCTCTGTGTTTATTGACTCTGGTGGCAGAGAGTCTGTGATTCAATACACCAGAGGTGCTGAACTGGAGAGGAGTGCAAGAGTGCCCTGTCACCAATCAAGCTGGGCTCTATTCACTTACAGCCATTTTGCAATCCATCCACTACACTGCTATACAGGGAGCTAGCTCTAGGTACCAAAGTGAATTAATGTTGTCATTGTCTTACTTCCCATGCATTTGCTTCAACCATCTCAGGAATGGAAGCGAATGGAAATAGTAAATGAGCTCTAAGGCCAGACTGATGCTAGCCTGAATCAGTTGACTGAGTCAATAGAACTGAGCTGCCTGAGACAGGAGAGTAACAGGAGAGAAACAGAGAGGAGCTGGAAGGGGGGGCAGACATCTCCAGATCAAACGGCTTGATGTGTAAAAGGACCTGACATCAGATACAGATTGACTCAGGTACAGAGATGAGGGCGCCAGTCAGATAACTCACAGCTCATAGTGGGTGAGAGGGACAGATATTGGGCCGATGCCAAGGCCATTAAATCCAGGTACTTTTGTATTCTGCAGGCAGTCTGGTAGAGATTATGGGCGCCATACTGATAACATAGGAGGACTCACCTTTGCCCTGTTGAACTCCTATCTTGTGGATGGGGAGAATGATGCTATTATGGACCCCAAGATAGTTGTCCGTTCTCATTATCGTCCCGGCCAATGATTAAATACCTCACACTATCTATTTCAGAATGTGCCACTGCTAAATCTACTGTTCATGCAGTGGATTATTTGCTTTCCATTTAGAAGGCTGTACTTTACATTAAATGACTGTAAAAAGCAGTGTGGGAACTGTCTCATGAACAATTCTTCTCCCCTTTGAAAACTGGGAGAGGTTTCACGCCTGATTAAATTCCCAACGCAACAATTTCATAATCAGTGATCTTTATTGAGGGGTTGAACACCTATGACGTGAAATATTTGAAAATGTGTTACCGAAGATTATAATCAATTTGTTTACACGTGTAGCTCCAAATTGGCAATCTCGTCGTTTGAAATGAAAAGTGAACCTAGCCACAGCCCAGAATCTTAAACACACATCAAAGTAAGATAGATCTGTGCTCTGGCCACAAAGTGAATCTAATGCTGTGATAGATGCTGAATAAAGGCCCTAATGTGTTGTGGTACACACTGTCTGAATAGGACTCGTCAAAGGGAACATAATTTCCTTTCCCCATGACAGCCAATATATGGTAATGTCTTGGCTTGTTTGTGTTGTGTTTGGGGAGACTGCTTTGAAAGGGAAATGATAGGGATGTTTCCCTGTCAGGCGTGGTGACTTCCCATTAAGCCATCTCCAAAGTATATAATAGAGAGCCCCTGTGCATGTAGATTAGCATCCGAGCCGGACAAAACATACCCATTAATTTAACTGAACTTCAAAAGCAGAAGGACTTAGAAATTACGCCTGGCCAGCTTTATGTACATTTTTTTGTTTAAGCTTGTATCAATGTTTATACTGTAAAATATTAACACACATGCTTCAAACTTATGAGCCCACACAGACTGTGATTTCAATTTAAAAAAATACTGAACCAAAATTCAACCATAGATTTCACTAACCACAAGTAGCTTTGGAAGCAGTTTAACATGAACTAAGAGATGCCAATTATGACACACAGCCTTTTGTCATTTCCTATATCCCATTGTGTAAACTTGTTTCTTTTGATCATTTCCTGAACACAAAAGATACATTCCACGGATACATTTCACTACTTACTTTCTATAACATTGTAACAAGTCAACAATTTGTCTCCCACAATGTTGAGACAATGAATTAAGTCTTTGTTCTCTCCATTACTTGTTTTTACTGTGAGTGGGACATCAGTGAAAAATCACTAAGCACCTCACTGTTACACTAAGCACCTCACATATTTGGATTCATGAAACATATACATTTCTCCTTGTTTGCATAGCCACATTGTACTGTAGATGGGAATGCGATGATAGCGTGTAATCAATTGACTTTGGGTTAAAGCAATGAAATAATTGCAGGTTGACGTTTATTGAGATGGGTCTTGTCCTGGAGGCAGAATTGAGTGATTTCTACTAGAAGGGCCAGCTGCAAAGTCAAAATTTGCTATATTGTTAAAATTCATGAAAAAATACAAATACATTTTTGATCTTAATTTAAGGTTAGGGTTAGGCATTATGGTTAGCAGTGTGGTTAAGGTCAGGGTTCGGTTTAAAATCCGATTGAGATTCATGATGAAAAATGCTAACCTGCGAAATAATTGTGAAAAGCCATTATAAAATGGATATGTAGTTCAACTGACAAAGTGATGAACATCTACTATTCGTCTGACTACTGGTTTCAGCTGTGACATTTTTGCCTAATTTTTGAATCTCCTCTCTTATTCTAAAAAAAACAAAAGTACTGGCAGCAAAGAGGGTTTCCCACACCCACACACACACACACACACACAAACACACACACACACTCTCTCTCTCTCTCTCTCTCTCTCTCTCTCTCTCTCTCTCTCTCTCTCTCTCTCTCACACACACACACTGTGCAGAGTAATTGAAATTGAATAGTCTGACAGAGCTGGCCTTGTGTAGTGACTCAGTGACAAAGTTAAATCAACTTTTAAGGCAGAGATATAACACCATTTCACCAATGACTCTGTGCTTCTGTTTCATCTTTGCTAGTGAATTGAAATACTTTGCTGCGTGACAGGATAGAAGGACTATAGGAAAGGAATGATAATGAAATATGCACACATGATAACTTGCCTTGACTTCATATTTATTTGTTTAAAACTTTAGAGAGTTGACAATTTGAGTGATATTTTTCATGAGATCAAAAAGTAGTGCAGTGGTTGTAACTTTCCACTCAGCCAGAAAATGGAAGATGACAATTTGAACCTGAGTTACAAAAATAAAGCACATAGACACTGTTGAATGTGTGCTGACCAAACAGAATACTAAGCAAAGCATTGTGAGTGGTTCAGCAAAAGCAACAAAAGTACCAATTTGCCTGTTCTTTGTCTGTGGGCTTTATACTCACTCTAAGGTTTGTACTTCGATGACTTTGCCATCAGAAAGGCCCTGTGCCTTACAAGATGCCATAATGCACTATAAAACAGCTTGGTTTGTCTGGTATGTCTCTCTGTGGCATATAGATACAGCGATTACCCCACACGTAAGAGTCCCATAGACAATGTGGATTGCCATGCTGGTCAGACACAGCAGTGTAGTGAATCTCTGATTGCTGTTGTTTTTAAAGGTCTTTTGGATCATTGCATTCAAACCCCATTAGGTAAATAAAGTCTGCTGCTGACTTGCATTCAAAGATGTTCATATCAATAATGTATAGAGACTATAGTTGAGATGTACCTGGACAATTGTGAAATTGCAACCTAACATGCTGATATATTCATAGCTTTATTTCCACATAGGTTACAGAGATACCACTTTCATTTTCACCATGATATTTCTGTTTAGTGACATGCAATTTTCTCCATAGGACTTGAATTTCCTTTCGATCATGTCATACTCAGGTCATTCAGCAGTATGAACATTGAGCCAAGTAGGAAGGATCTACTGTCACTTACATCTTAATTCTACAGAGTTCTGAAAGACATAGAGTGGCAAGAAAAAGTATGTGAACCGTTTGGAATTAACTGGATTTCTGCATAAATTGGTCATCAAATTTGATCTGATCTTCATCTAAGTCACATCAATAGACAAATGCAGTCTGCTTAAACTAATAACACACAAACAATTATACGTTTTCTTGTCTTTATTGAACACACCGTGTAAACATTCACAGTGCAGGGTCGGAAAAGTATGTGAACCCTTGGATTTAATAACTGATTGACCCTCCTTTGGCAGCAATAACCCCAACCAAACATTTTCTGTAGTTGCAGATCAGACCTGCACAACGGTCAGGAGGAATTTTGGACCGTTCCTCTTTACAAAACTGTTTCAGATCAGCAATATTTTTAGGATGTCCAGTGTAAACTGCTATCTTGAGTTCATGCCACAGCATCTCAATTGGGGTGAGGTCAGGACTCTGACTGGGCCACTCCAGAAGGTGTATTTTCTTCCGTTGAAGCCATTCTGTGTTTTGGGTCATTGTCCTGTTGCATCACCCAACTTCTGTTGAGCTTCAACTGGCGGACAGATAGTCTAACATTCACCTGCAAAATGTTAGCTTGCTATCCGTCGATTATAGCAGGTTGTCCAGGCCCTGAGGAAGTAAAGCAGCCCCAAACCATGATTCTCCCTCCACCATATTTTACAGATTAAGTTTTGATGTTGGTGTGCTGTGCCTTTTTTTCACCTCACATAGTGTTGTGTTCCTCCCAAACAACTCAACTGTAGTTTCATCTGTCCACAGAATATTTTGCCAGTAGCGCTGTGGAACATCCAGGTGCACTTTATCAAACTTCAGATGTACAGCAGTGGTTTCTTCCATGGTGTCCTCCCATGAACACCATTCATGTTTTACGTGTTTCGTGTTTTACATATCGTAGACTTGGCAACAGAGATGTTAGCATGTTATTTATTCTGCGCTGTGCTCTTGCAGTCATCTTTGCAGGACGGCCACTCCTAGGGAGAGTAGCGACAGTGCTGAACTTTCTCCATTTGTAGACTATTTTTTCTTACCGTGGACTGATGAACATCAAGGCTTTTAGAGATACTTTTGTAACCCTTTCCAGCTTTATGCAAGTCAACAATTCTTAATCTTAGGTCTTCTGAGATCTCTTTTGTTCGAGGCATTGTTCATATCAGGAAATGCTTCTTGTGAATAGCAAACTCAAATTTTATGAGTGTTTTTTATAGGGCAAGGCAGTTATAACCAACATCTCAAATTTCGTCTCATTGATTGGACTCCAGGTTATCTAACTCCTGACTCCAATTAGCTTTTAGAGAAGTCATTACTCTAGGGGTTCACATACTTTTTTCCAACCTACAATGTGAATGTTTAAATGATGTGTTCAATATAGACAAGAAAAATACAATAATTTGTGCGTTGTTAGTTTAAGCAGACTATGTTTGTCTATTGTTGTGACTTAGATGAAGATCAGATCAAATTTGATGACCAATGTATACAGATATCCAGGTAATTCCAAAAGGTTCACATACTTTAACTTGCCACTCTATGATCAAACCTCCATTAAGCAGATGAAATGGGCTTCCCAGGGTTTATTTCAGTCTTTGATAGTATAAGTCACATGTTCACTCAATTTGGAGGCAATTTCAAGTACACTCTTAGAAAAAAAGGTGCTATCTAGAATCTAAAAGGGTTATTTGTCTCCATAACCCTTCGAAGAACCCTTTTTGGTTACAGGTAAAAACCCTTTTGGGTTGCATTTAGAACCTTTTGGACCCAAAGGGAACCCAAAATGGTTCTACCTGGAACTAAAAAGGGTTCTCCTATGGGGACAGCCAAAGATCCCTTTTTGGAACCCTTTTTTCTATTAGTGTAGCATATGGCATTTTCACATGTACTATTAATATAAGGTTTGGCGGATCAATAAGTTGTGATTACTTTGCGTTATTTCGGGCGTACTGGTTTTATATGTTGTTGCTATAAGATGAAAAGTTAGATGCATCATGCATGAAATAATAACGCTTGTCCCGCTTGCAATCAGCATCAAACTCTACATGAAGGCCACAAACAAACTGACTTCTAGTGTTCATGCTAGTTCAAGCTTATTCACTGCTTGTCATGTGCATACCCCAGGGATAGCTAGACCAGGTTTACCTTCAAAAACTCCCAAATGAGACAAAGAAGAACATTAAATACGCATCGTTAGTACGCTCATAGTTTCTGTGACTAACTAAAATGCAGAGTAGGTTGAGAAAAAGAGTAGGTTGAAAATTTGTACAAGAGAAAATACATTATTAATTTGTCTTATAATTTTACATTCTATGTATCTGGACTTATCCTGTTGCAGTATACAGTGTATACAGGAACAAAAGGGTTCCAAAAGTGTTCTTTGGCTGTCTCCATAGGAAAATCATTTTGTGGAAAAGGTTTTACTTGGGACACAAAAGGGTTCTACCTGGAACCAAAAGGGTTATACCTGGAACTAAAAAGGTTTCTTCATGGGGACAGCCGAAGAACCCTTTTAGGTTATAGATAGCACTTTGTATGACAATTACCACCCTCAATGCCCCGTGGGTTTCTGTAGGCTATGTATGACAATTACCACCCTCAATGCCCCGTGGATTTCTGTAGGTTATGTATGACAATTACCACCCTCAATGCCCAGTGGGTTTCTGTAGGCTATGTATGACAATTACCACCCTCAATGCCCTGTGGATTTCTGTAGGCTATGTATGACAATTACCACCCTCAATGCCCTGTGGATTTCTGTAGGCTATGTATGACAATTACCACCCTCAATGCCCCATGGATTTCTGTAGGCTATGTATGACAATTACCACCCTCAATGCCCCGTGCATTTCTGTAGGCTATGTATGACAATTACCACCCTCAATGCCCCGTGCATTTCTGTAGGCTATGTATGACAATTACCACCCTCAATGCCCCGTGGGTTTCTTTAGGCTTTGTATGACAATTACCACACTGAATGCCTTGTGGGTTTCTGACATCAATAAAACCAGATTTAAATAGTTAGAAAACATTTAATAAAAAAGTTAACAGTTTGCCCCTTTGTAACCTTGGTGTAATTATTCATACAAGAATAAAACTGCAGTCCATAACAACTCTGCATGCACAGTTAGTTTAATTTAGTGTTGCGAAGGGAGGTTCTCCTCAGCATGCCTCTGTTTGATTAAGGCGCTATCACCCTGAATGAGAGGAATGATTATCACAACAACACATTCATAAGCCTTCTATTAGATTAAGGCCCATTTTAATAGACTCCCAGCAAGTGGGGGAGTGGTAGCTTTATGTAATTGGTTACAGGGCAACACGTAGGGAGGCGTCAAGAAAAATGAACCAAATTTATAGTGCTTTGTTTTGCTTGCTTTATTTTCCAATGCAGCAAGAAGCTTTATTTGACCATTTTAATCTCTCTGTCTTGTGATCCTGTAGTGTTTCATATAAATGGTTTGTGCATTTCGTTTATTTTTCCCATCCATAATACATGGGGTATCTAAATCCTGCTGGTGCGTGCAGGGGAGAGAGAGGCTGGCTCGCTAGTGCTGTGAGGCATGGAGGCACAAAACAAAGTGGTGGAAATATAGACGCGACTAAAGGCAGAGAAAAAGCCACTCAGGACTGACTGTTATTTTGATAGTTGACTGTTTTGTTTTTTAGTTTCTCATTCATCTGCACTCATATATATATGCAACAGCATATGAATATTTCAACTGTGTTACCCAGAGCTAGACAGTATCAGCGCAACATGAAAGTCGTCTGTTTCAAAGAGATAAAAAAAAAAAAAAACTATGCCGCTTGTCTTTAATATGTCTAACAGGAAACACAGAGGGGATCCTTTGCAATTGTTTTTCAATTTGTGGGAACAAAAAAAAAAACTCTGTTTCTTGCCGAATTTGTTAAATGCTGTTATATGAAGATTGTCTCTGAATATAGCCCACCTTGGGGGCTGGAGAACAGCTGTCCATTTAAAGAATGAGTTAACCATGACACTCCGAGTGGAAATTACCCTGATTCTTCCAGAGTTCAGGTAAAGTACTAAAGCTATTCCTCCCCCTTGCCTTTTAAATTAACTAGAGTACTCCGACTAAAGAAAATAGGAAATCACAAGGCAATTACACTGTCTGCTGCAGTCCTTTCGCTTTAATATATCTCTATCTGATCCCAGCTGTGTCCAAAGGCACTACCTTGAATAGAAAGTGCTGTCAAAGTTACATGAAAAGACGGATAGGGATTATGACAGATCAAAGAGCATTTCTCACATATCTAGGCGAAGCTAGTAAGAACATTCAGGGGCCATGCTTCCTGATACTAGTTCTTGGAAAATATCAATTATTTTTGGCATATGCTGTTAAAAAAAAACATGCTCAATCCTTCACAGCATCACAAATGTGATCTAGACTGCCAACTGACAACCGAGTGAAAAGCTTTAAAAAAAGAAGAAGAAGAATGTTGACATAAAATGAGATGGAAGTTGCTGTGGTAGGAAGATTCCTCGCCCTCTCTGTGGAGAGCTGTCACGACAGTCCTCATCATCTGCTCTGGGAACAGCTAGGAGTCGCTGTGAAATGTGTCACACCTCCTTCACTCTGTTTAGGGCACAGTCAGGAGTCTGTGCAAGTCTGTTACACTGCCGTGGCGCTGTTGTAAGCCACCCTGCATCGAGGAAGAGGAGCCGAGTATATCCGGGCGCAGAGAGGAGCAGCCTTTAATTTAGTCTCCCAGGAATTGTCTCAGCCTCCATCTTAGCAGGGAAGAATAGCATCATGAACCACCCCGTTGCCTGAAAGTGTTTACTCAAATCACATCCATGTTATCCTATGATGGGGACTGACTGTTCATGAGTGTGAATAAATCATTTTTTGCTGTTGATGTTGTTACACTAGCTGTATTGTGCCACGGGTTTGTTTCCCCCCCTATCGGACACAGAGGAGTATCCTCACTGCATGAGAGTAATGGTGAGTAGTTCAGGGATTCAGGGAGTATACTGCAACTCATGTCATTCTGGATTAGACTCAGCCTCACATTCTACATGAGTCAGTTTAAGTTTTAGTAATTATAAATGGCCAGACTCTTAAGGCCATGTTTGATTCCACTTCAAAAAAGCACTTCGCTATATATTATTCCATGATCTGATATCTACTACAGTTGCTTGTACTTTGTACTTTGGGTGTACTGTTTGTTGTTGAATACAGACATAAAATTGTTTGTTCCTAATTTATTTATAGCATTTGCTGGCAAAGGTTGTTGAGATGCTATTAATACTATGTGGTGATGGTATAGACGTGGCTTTTCAATCAGCTGCCTTTTCAGTCACTGTTGTTACCATCCATAACTTTACCACACCAGGTGTTAATGTGAAATTACAAATAGGCTGAGCTGTTGAAAACACTATCTGCCATAGAATGAAACATTATAAACACCTGGTCTTTTCATGACATAGACTGACCAGCTGAATCCAGGCGAAAGCTATGATCCCTTATTGATGTCACCTGTTCAATCCACTTTGGTCAGTGTAGATGAAGGGGAGGAGACAGGTTAAAGAAGGATGTTTAAGCCTTGAGACAATTGAGACATGGATTTTGTATGTGTGCCATTCAACGGGTGAATAGGCATGACAAAATATTTAAGAGCCTTTGAAAGGGTTATGTAGTAGGTGCCAGACGCACCAGTTTGAGTGTGTCAAGAACTGCAATGCTGCTGGGTTTTTCACACTCAACAGTTTCCCGTGTGTATCAAGACTGGTCCACCAGTCACCATGGGCCAGCATCCCTGTGGAACACTTTCGACACCTTGTAGTCTATGCCCTGATGAATTGAGGCTGTTCTGAGGGCAAAAGGAAGGTGTTATTGATGTTTTGTACACTCAGAGTAGTAGGCCTACATACATCTGCCACACAATTATCCTTTGTTTCCATTTTAATAATCAATTACCCTCACCAACCGGGAATATATGACTCTGAAACCACATTTACATTTCTAATCTAAGTATGGAAACCCAACATAAAAGGGAACCTTCCAGCCTCGTGCTGGTACTCGGCGTGTTTTTGCATATCCAATTTTGATGTGTCTATCTCCTTCACTCTATCTCAAATGTATTCATCCAGTCTCTCATACCCTCCTCCACATTCTCTTGCCACTACCAGGCCCTGCGTTGACCCCAGTTACAGAGCTAGCTGTCTGGAGCAAGGTCCATTGGTGGGAAATGCTGTGTCCGTTTCGGGAGACCTGCATTCCAGTCATCATGGTACCACAGGGCACTATAGGATGGATGATGAGAGACATGGCCAGCCCCTATTTCTGAGACTGTCTGTAGCAAGGCATTAAACTTCCACGCATGCTTTTCCCCTCAGAGAATTACAGGACAGTGCCCTTTCTTACCCTGAACAAGGTGCGAACAAGACCTTTGAACAATCTTTATCTCAAAGGAATTGGGTCCGTTGCTACAAATAAATTATTCTTCCCATCTGCCCATACAAGTGTCTCTGATTCCATGATCAAGGAGTTCTGAATCTATGCCCAACAGTTGATTCGTATAAACAGACAATTTTGCCTAAATGCATCAGTCCTGCTACTGTTTTAGGTAACATAATTTACAGTAATATGACTAGATATTTTCCCAGAAGAAGTCATCCATTTCTATTGTGGCTTCGGTTTTAGGTCAACTAATGCAAATCTAGTGTTTCCATGAGCTGGAGTTACATTATGGTTTGTTATTCATTCTGCATGTCCTTTGGTGTTTGTTTCCAAATGCCCTACTACATATTATTCATAGAGAAATGTGGACCGTATATCTTCATATAGAAGCGTGCATAAATCAGCCAGCAGTGACAGATTTAATGCAAAGTCATTTTTTTACAACATGTCACTCTACGTAGCTTTAGCACAATATATATGATTAACAACTACAATTGAAATTTGGGCCATTTTACACTTTGGGCATCCATGGTTGATCAAAAGATATGATTGTGTTTTCATGTTTTGTACAACTGCAGAGAGAAAGGGAGAGAGAGAGAAAAGGCAAAGCATCTGTTAGACCAGAAAACCAAGAGAGTAGAGATAACACATCACCTTTTGACCAGTACTAAAGTACCCATTAAAAAAATCTGAAATAGTTGCCAGAGGTTTAAAAAGTATCGATTTTTCCTTTCAGCTTGTGTTGAAAGGAAAAACACAGGAAAAGGCACTGTAGAACTGAGCTGTTGTACAGTCAAATGGGAAGGTATTCTGAACCGTTAAAGGAAATTTCTTTTGTCTGTTTTTGGTAATTCCAATATCCATTTTATAGCTGTTTTGCTTTGCACAGTTAACATGGATTTATTATGTTTTTAGTCTCACCTTGGAAACTCCCATCCACAACCTTTTGGTTGAATAGGGCCTAGTAGTGTTTGGTTTGGTTTTTGAATTAATAGGTAGACCTATAGACATACTTTATCTAACACATTAAAGAAGGATAAAGCTGAAGTCCTGTCTTGAAGTTTATTTTTCTAAGTGGGTCAAAGAGATTTCCTTTGATAACAGATGGTGTTCGCTTTCCAGTGGCAATAAACAAATGTGTTATGTAGAGACACATATTCCTGCCCTACAGTAGTGGTATTATGCATGGGTGGTCCCCTGCTAATCACGATAATCCTCCCTGATTAAAAATGATAAAGCTAATAGAGAAATATCTAGACTTTATTTAAAGGAAATACATACTGTAGCCTCACTCTGGAAGACAGATTATAATGAAGGAGGAATCGTATACTTTGATCTACGTCTCATGTACAGGTATTTTGATCAATCACATTAAGGTTTTTGTTTAATGCTGGAACACATGGTCCTCCTCTTCTAAAATGGTATTGATGTATGCTGGAAAGAAAAACGACAAACATTTTCTCGGGAACAAGAAGAACCTTCTTGAATACTCAACATGGATAAGAGGAGTTACAATATAGTGCCCGCCCATATAAACTGAGAGGATGACAGTTAGGATATAGAAAGATAGACTTCAATGATATTACAGAGGAATTTATTATCAATACAGCCAGGTACAAGTAAACAAAAACAAAGGTTTACATTGCTGTTCATGCAGACATACAAAGAATGATGCAGAAACATGATACTATACAAATCGGAGATATAGTGGTAGAGTGCGCAGTCAACAGGGAAACCCTCTAAAACCAGGTCATGACTCATTTGGAAGATCTCTTCAATTGTTTCTCCCACCATGTTTTTTTTCTCCATCCGCAGTAGGTAGTTTTTTTTGTCTTTAATCGATTGACTCACGTCCGTCCATCTAATTAACCAAATTACAAAATACGCATCCAAATCCATCTGTTTAAGTTTGTTTTTGTATGAGCTCTTTTGTATGGGCTCAATCAACGGCCTATGTCCACCTTCCACATCAACGTTGGAAAGTGGCAGAGCTACAGCGCTGGTTGTCAGATCAGGAGACATCCCGAAAATCGGTCTTCTTACAAAAATGTCTGTGGTGTCATAACGGTTTGGCCTTTAGACTAATATGAACACAAACATGGTGTTCTCTGTTTTGCTCTACATCCCCCCCTAGTGTCACGGGACTCGTCTGAAGGTAACCCAGTACCGGGGTTAAATATACAGTATGTCCAAGAAATGTAATATACAGCGCCTTCAGAAAATATTCAGACCCCTTGACTTTTTTCACATTTTGTTACATTACAGCCTTATTATAAAATGGATTCATAGTTTTTTCCCCTCATCATTCAACACACAATACCCCCTAATGATAAAGGAAAAACAGGTTTTTAGAAATGTTTGCTAATGTTGCTGAAAAACAGAAATATCACATTTACATAAGTATTCAGACCCTTTACTCAGTACTTTGTTAAAGCACCTTCGGCAGCAATTACAGCCTTGAGTCTTCTTGGGTATGACGCTACAAGCTTGGCACACCTTTATTTTCAAGCGGGCTGTCATGTGCCTTTTACTGAGGAGTGGCTTCCATCTGGCCACTCTACCATAAACGCCTGATTGGTATAGTCCTTCTGGAAGGTTCTCCCATCTCCACAGAGGAACTCCAGAGCTCTGGGTGTCCAGAGCTTGGTGGTTCCAAACTTCTTCCATTTAAGAATGAAGGAGGCCACTGTGTTCTTGAGGATCTTCAAACCAGCTGAAATATATTTCTACCCTTCCCCAGATCTGTGCCTCGACACAATCCTGTCTCGGAGCTCTACAGACAATTCCTTCCACCTCACAATTACATGGTTTTTGCTCTTATATGCAGTCTAAACTGTGGGACCTTATATAGACAGATGTGTGCCTATCCAAATCATGTCCAATCAATTGAATTTACCACAGATGGACTCCAATCAAGTTGTAGGAACATCTCAAGGATGATTAATGGAAATAGGATGCACCTGAGTTCAATTCCGAGTCTCATAGCAAAGGGTCTGAATACCTATTTTTTTTATTTTATACATTTACTAACATTTCGATAAACCTTTATTCACTTTGTCATTATGAGGTATTGTGTGTAGATTGCTGAAGATTTAAAAAAATGTTTAATCCAAATTTACCATTTTTTTTTAGAAAAGGAGGAGGACAATGTTTCATAACATTTTTTTTATGTGTTATTCAATGTATTTCTATGGACTATAGTAGTAAAGGACAAGTTCAATATTTTGTCAAATCATTTTTGTATATACTTTTTTGATACTTACAGGGGTCCTAAAATTCCAAATCAATTAGCTAAAGGATACATGGTATGACCATCGTTAAACATTTCCATGTCAGCACCAGCCGAACCGAAGCATAAGGAAGACTTTAGATTTTTAAGGGTTAATGGCATGGAGAGAGTGCACCTTGTTGTTCATCTCCAGTGCTGGACTGTGAGTTGTCTGTGTGACGGCCATTACTGTTACTGTTACTTCCAGTGTGTCTGCTCTGTCAGGATCAAGGAAGTGTTGAAGCTAGCAAGCTTGGAATGCAGACAGTGGATGCACAAATGTGATTTTATCCTGAGAGCTTCTGGGCTGCTCCTCCTTGTCTAGGCTCGGTTGGCTGGAGGCTGAGAGGAGCTGCTGTTTTCAGGGCTCGACTCGGCAAACCTACTTAAATGAGAGGATTTGATCTGATAATCGAATTAATCATCTAATCAGGGGAGGGGAGTGAAAAGCGTAGATACACACATGCAGAGTTGGAGTCTGGGAGACTCTCTTTTTCTCCATCTCTCTCTTTGTCTCGCACGCAGACACATGCACACGCGCACACACACACGCGCTCGCACACACTTCTGCTCCCCCTTATTCTTTCCTTCTGTCTGTCTGTCTGTCTGTCTGTCTGTCTGTCTGTCTGTCTGTCTGTCTGTCTGTCTGTCTGTCTGTCTGTCTCTCTCTCTCTCTCTCTCTCTCTCAGTCCCCCCCTCCTACACACACACACACACACACACACACACACACACACACACACACACACACACACACACACACACACACTACACACACACACACACACACACACACACAACAACACATGCTTGGAATGGCTCAAGGTTAGAATAGATTAAAAGATATGTCATTGATGGAGGTGGTTTCCCTTACTGGTCTGCCATGGTCAGTTTGGGAACTGGCCACTTCATTTCAGGTGAATAATCGGTAAACAGAGTCTCATCAGTCCAATTAGACTTCCATGTCAGAGGGGTTGTGGTGGCAGGATTGGCCCACATAGTGTGTGTGTGGTTCTGTGTGTGAGTGTGCGTGTGTGTGTGTGGCGTGTGTGCTTGCGCGTGTATGCCGTTTGCATGGGGCTGAGTTTGAGAGCCACAACAGTAGCACCTGCTGCCCAAGCTTCCAGTTCCATGAATCTCAATTTGTTTGTACAGCCGTGCAGAAAGGAGTGGCCAAATGCAAAACTCCTGAGACACGGAGTCACTGGATTCTCTTTTGCTTTTTTGTACATTACACTCTATAGGGATCTACTGTGGCACTGTCATAGGTTGTATCAGCCACACATTGATTTGCTGTCACTTTCAGCCATTATGTCAACAACTCATGTGTGTTGTGATTTTAAATTAAACTTTCAAGGACACTGAGTGAGTGTTACATGTGATTTAAAACATGCCTTGAGCTGCTTATACAGAGTGTATTTCATCGCAAGTTGGTCATATACAGTAACTACAGAACAATCATGATATATGTAACCGATGTGAAATGGCTAGCTAGTTAGCGGTGGTGCGCGGTAATACCGTTTCAATCGGTGACGTCACTCGCTTTGAGACCTTGAAGTAGTGGTTCCCCTTGCTCTGCAAGGGCCGCGGCTTTTGTGGAGCGATGGGTAACGATGCTTTGAGGGTGACTGTTGATGTGTGCAGAGGGACCCTGGTTCTAGCCCAGGTTGGGGCGAGGAGAGGGACGGAAGCTATACTGTTACATATACACTGAGTGTACAAAAGATTAGGAACACCTTCCTGATATTGTTTGCCAGGGCATGGACTCTACATGGTGTCGAAGGCGTTCCCCAGGGATGCTGGCCAATGTTGATTCCAATCCTTCCCTGTTGTGACATGTTGGCTGGATGTCCTTTGGATAGTGGACCATTCTTGATACACATGGGAAACTGTTGAGAGTGAAAAGCCCATCAGCATTGCAGATCTTGACAAAAAACGGTGTGCCTGGCACCTACTACATATCACGTTCAAAGTCACTTAAATCTTTTGTATTGCCCATTCACTCTCTGAATTGCACACATGCACAATCCATGTCTCAATTGTCTCAAGGCTTAAAAATCCTTATTTAACCGGTCTCCTCCCCTTCATCTATGCTGATTGAAGTGGATTTAACAAGTGACATCAATAAGGGATCATAGCTTTCACCTGGATTCACCTGGTCAGTCAATGTCATGGAAAGAGCAGGTTCTTAATGTTTTGGACACTCAGTGTACATATAAGTGGCAAGAATAGTTTCTTACGTGAGTTTCACAACTAGCATATTACAGTTTATATTGCAGGTTTTGCTACATTATTGTCATTCATTAGCAAGAATAGGATAGAAGGATAATTGTAAAAAGAAGTCATAAGAGATCCAAGTTGGATAAAGTGGGAGTAATTGCATAGCCTAATTATTCTATGGAACGGTTGCCCTCTCGTTTGATGCAGCAAAATGCTTTGTCTCCTTCCTTTGATGCAAAGACACTTTGGCCTTGAAAGAAATGGAAATCTTTGTTCTAATTTTTTCTATCAGAGCGCGATTGACAGGTGATGTAAATATCACATACATTTCAGTCACTATCTCCTGCATAATTATGTTCTTCATAGACCTCCTCCCCACTTTGCTCTCCTGTTTCTCAAATCAACTCTGCCATATCCTCAAAGATTGAGATACAATTATAGGGAGCGCTGACTGACACTGACAAAAGGAAATGACTCTTGATTTGCTGTGCACCTCTAATTGAACATAATAATTTTCAATTAGCATATCATTATAAAGAATGCTACTTCTCCTCAAATGTATGTAAGTAGGTATTAATACATTGTTTACTTGATAAGGAAAGTGTATGCACATGACCATACTTTTCAAAAACAGGCTAAATGGCTGGACTTACAAACAGAACGTTTAGAACACCAGAATAGGATATAGTATTGCTAGAGGGCATAGAAATTCTTGCAACCATACAGACTGAATATAATTTCAAAGCACACTGTTTGTTTGGCCTATTAAAAAAAAATACATTCAAATATGCACAGATAAGTTGGATAAAGATCAACTGCTGTTTTTTGTGTGTTTTTTTTCAGTTTTCAGTTTTCTTTAGCACAGTGATACACAGCAATGAGAGTTTTCCATGACACCACCTCTGAAAAACAGCTAGACTGCCATGTTCTGAGCTGGTTTGAGCCGATGACAATACTGTCATTCTTGAATACTTCTTAACACAAGGCGTTCCTATTGTTTTCCTGGCATAGTTCACCCAAAATAAACATTTACATGATTTTCTACTCAATTGATGTTGCAGAGGTTTGGAAGGAACTTCCATGCTAGGATATACCTTGTTGAGAGCCATTTATTAGAGGTCAGAGGAAGCTAATGCAAGCCAGAGGCTGCTGAAATGAATGAAATAACCTAAATATGCACAACATATAAACTGTCTAAGTCAAGGTTAGAAGAAAATCATGTACATTTGTATTTTCGGTGAACTCTTCCAAATGTAGGCCTAAATACACATACATGTCAGAAAATTGGCAACATACTCTAGATGTTTCTTCCTTCAAATCTACAAAATATATCCAAAATGTGCCTATTATGTGCATATCCACATGGCTTATTGGTTGTCTATTAAAGCTGTACACTCACCTGTTCTGCAGAAGGAAATTCAATGGTAAAGATTGCCTATACTGAGATTAATGTTTTTGTCGGATGAACCAATGACGCACTGGAAGATGCTATCCAGTTGGCTGGATACCTATTCCATATGGATTTGGCAAATAATGATACTTCCACTAATTCATGTTGATTAAAAATAAATAAACAAGTTTAGATATTTAATGCGTTTTTAACGTAATTCTTGTCCTACACACCCCTCCAATTGCCACAATCACTTTCTGTCGGGCGCATTTTGTCTGCTGTGCAGCGCCTCCCCAACTGGTTGTTGGTCACTTTGACAAATTCCTGGACGTGAGCAGATCAGTTTAAGCGACTCTTGATTGTAACGGTAACGCAGTGAATATTTCACAAGTTGATCAATCTACTACCACCGTCAAACGTATTTTTATTTTTTAACATATTTGGCAACAGTGAGTTGAAAACCATGGTCGTCTCGGGGTCAGTTTGGTGTTGGGCTCTTTTGACTTGCATTTTAATCTCTTTTTACAATATGTTGACGGCATACGCTGAAATAAGTTGGCCAGCGAGTTCTACGACGACGAACGTTTGGTTTAACCGTATGGATAAATTGCCTCTGGAGCTGCGCGCAAACCTAAAATCCGCATGGGTCAAAGTCCCAAAGTATATCGACAAGGAATCCACATTTTCCAGAGATTTTAGAATGGAAACAATTGATGGAAAAGCCGTAGTTCCAAAAGGTGAGGAGAAATTGCCAAAGGACTTGGACGGAGTTAATGGGAAAGTGCCACCAGACGCTGTATCTACTGTCAGAGATAAAAAGGCGCCAAACCGTTCCAAGCATTTTACTGCTGACAGCAAAAAGTCTGACAGTTCCTTTGAAGTTAAAGACGGTACATTTGCTTCAAGTAACCGTACGAGGACAAAGCGAAGCACATCATTTGGCGAATATTCGGACAGGAGTCAAATCGGAGGTCCTGGTGACGCATTTTCAGCCGAGAAGCTTGTGGAGCCTTTACAAGGCGTTTACAGTTCGAGGACAGAATACCGACGAACTGGGGAGGACGCAAGAACTAGCCCGAGGCAAAGTGAGCCGCTTCTGGTTACCTCCACTTTCCCTCTGTCCGGAGACTCTGCGCACAACCAGGCAATGGGGCACTGGGTTGGAGAAAACAGCAGCGTGAGTTAAGATTAAAGTTAATAATGTACAAATGGTGTGCATCTCTAAAAACGATTTTTAACTCAACATTTTAGTATTTTACTCAATGTATCACCTGCAGTATATTTCAAAAGCCTAGCGTTCAAGTTGCGCATCATTACGCACAGCTTTCTCACCCCGCGCGAAATAATGCATGGTTTTATTGTCAATTAAACTCAGAGGGAGCATTTCTCTGAATCATTTAAAGACATGAGATTATTCATGTATAACATGTCTGTCTCGTGATTGAGGTTACTTTGCTTTATGGCTAATTAATTATTAGTGCACAGGGGCAGACAGTGACCTGTGAAACATTGTCCTCCTCCTTTTCTCTTTTCAGCAGCTCATGTCTAAGACAAATACAACATGTAAAAACTCTGCTGGTGATAGAACTCACCACTATAATTGGGCCTCTGTTGCCTCCCTGTTGTGCCTTATGTCTCTGCATCTTCTCTGCTGTCTGTCTGTCTGTCTGTCTGTCTGTCTGTGCTTCTCCTTGTTCTCCTCTGTTGTCACTCTGTCTGTCTTTGCTTCACCTTGTACTCTGTCTGTCACTCCTAAGTGTTAATGGCTATTACATATAGAGCCAACATATTAAGAAACTGGCAGTACATCTGTGTCTCTCTGTTTTCTTCCTACCTCCACTGCACTCACCTCTGAGCTGTCTCTGCTAAGCCTAGCATCCTTTCTCACATCACTGGTACCAGGGGACCACACTGCCTGTACTGGGCCCAGCAACATCCTGGTTGTGAAAGCACCCCCCCCCCCCCCCCATGCTAAGGGTTAATTACTATTACATATATAATACAGAGCCAAACTATCAATAAACTGGCAGGACATCTGTGTCAGTGTGTGTGTTTCTCTCTCTGTTCTCCCTACCTCCACTACACATGACTGCAGCAGCAGCTGAGATGTCTGTGCTGTAAGCCTAGCATCACTGGGACCAGAAGACCAGGGGACAACACTGCCTGTGCGGTGCCCAGGAACATCCTAGGGTAACACTTTATTTTAAGGTCCATATTAAACCATTTATAAGGCATTATAAGGCATTTACAAACCGTTTGCTCATCACTCATTGACCATTACTCCCACATTTGTAAGTGTTAGTAAGCTAGTTATTCACACATGTATATATATTTCCTTAAACATCCTGTGTTTTGTGCTTATTCTTTTACCAAGTACTGCAGGAATGTCTACCAATGGCATGCGCAGCTCTTTTGGGGAGAAATTACACTTGTCACTCAAAACAGTGTAAATAGCACTCACTTTAGATTAGGGGCTGCATAAATATTTGACTAATTATTAGTAAATTGTATACTCATGTGGTAGTAATAATTAATCAATGATGAACACACAATTTATAAATCCTCATAAATGGTTTATTCTGGACCCTTAAAATAAAGTGTTACCCATCCTAGTTGTGAATGAATAAACACAAATATTAGCCAAAGAACAAAATCACAGAATGAATACCTTATAGATCACCATTGGCTTATTTAGTACCTTATAACAGTATAAATTCCTATTTCAAATTAGTGCCTGACGCGTTCCCCCCTGCCTACTTTGCTAAGTGTTTAAATATTAGGCTACATATCATTCAATAGAAGAAAACAGAGCGAGAGCGAGGAGAGAGAGAGAGAGAGACAGATAATGCTTTGGCTGCAGCCAATGGCTACATTAAGGACCTGGCTGTCTCTCTCCCTCCCTCTTTATCTATTTTATTATATTGAATTCAATACCAAACCTTCTGTGTTTGTCATAGAGTGAGGCCGGAACTAGTTTATGTGGATGCGGATAGATTCCCCGTGTATGCGTATCTTTCTGCAAAGAGGTGACAGGCCTTTCAGCGAATGAAATAGGCGGGAAATATGCAGGACTTTCCAGCCTCCAGTGGCGGTGGCTATGCTCTGTGATTCAACAACAGAGTCACTTGTTACTACAGCTCCTAAACTACGACCCACTCGCTGGCTGAAGAGACTGAGATTTAGAAACAAATCAACTTTAATAGAACAATTAACATGCACAGATTGTCCCCGAATTGACCTTTAACAGAGGATTATTGAGCAATTATTGTGCATTAATTCAGTGTTTCATTGTAATACATAATGACTGATATTTAATTAAAAAAAGCAGTAGCACTGTATGTAATGTCTTATACAGTAGATGGCTATTGGGTTATGTGTTATAAAAGCAAGTCTAATGATTTTTTAGGTTATTGCAAGTTAGTGCCTGTCATATTTGTTCCCCGAATCCTCCATTCTCTAATTAGGCCTAAGTGTTAATTAGCCTACTATTTCATACAATATTCAGCCAAAATGTTAACTGATAGCACGAGGCTTAATCTGTGTCAGTGTCTGTGTGTCCTTCTCTGTTTTCTCCCTACCTTGACTGCACTGTAGTAGCAGCTGATCGGTTGGCGCTAAGCATAGCATCATTTCTCATCACAGACAAGAGTCACAGCACTTGGACCAGCAGAACCAGAACCTTTAGAAAATAAGTTGGTTAATTTCACACATTTAGCAGCGTCCGCCTCAAGATACTTTTTTTGGTCTCTCATTTTTTCGGCAACCCCTTTCGGTTTTATACGATCCATGATCTGGGATGCCTGATGACAGAAAGTCAGATCGGGTCTCTTTGCTAATGTACATTTTTGCATGGCCTCAGCTCAGCCAATCAGAAAACCAGAAGGGCCCATCTTGTTTTGAACAACCCACCCAACACAAAGATGGTTCGGCGCTTCTGGAATTTGCCAGTATTTCCAAATGGCCAATCTGACCATGTTAGTGCGTAATTATAGGAGAGGGGTTAGAATCAGCAAATGTGAGCGTACCTGTTGGAGTGGGTAGGCTTTTTGTAGGTGTTGTCTGTGAAGTATTGCTATTTCCATGTAAAAGGAATGAAGAAAATGTGTTGCAAGCATACAGTGAAATATTACTCCATACAACTAAAGCTCAGAATGAGCACTGTGCCTCCAAACCAGAGACAAATTAACTATACTATTCTATCTCATTCCATTATAGAGAAAAACATATTCATAATAGATTAAATACTCTTATACACAACAATCTGCACAGACAACAAACAATCATTTTGTGCAAAAAAAATCCAAGTTACACAGGCCCACTGGGCTAAAAATGAAGCAGCCCGTCAGGCATTTGCCCAAAATGCCAAATGACCAGTTTGCCCCTGGGCTGTTGGCTACCCAGGGTATACTCTGCAGAGTATTTCAGCTTTATACAATTTATTTAATGCCTCCTTTGTCCATGGCATTTGGCCCACTGTTGTAATTTCAAAATTAGTCCAAGTGTCAACATCAGTAAGGTATGGCAATAGTAGGAGAAATAGGTGTGGTCTAATCTACACTGAGTGTATAAAACACGAATAACACCTGCTCTTTCCATGACAGACTGACCAGGTGAATCCAGGTGAAAGCTAAGATCTGTTATTGATGTCACTTGTTAAATCCACTTCAATCAGTGCAGATGAAGGGGAGGAGAGGAGGATTTTTAAGCCATGAGACAATTGAGACATGAATTGTGTACTGTATGTGTGCCATTCAGAGACTGAATGGGCAAGACAAAATATTTAAGTGCCTTTGAATGGGATATGGTAGTAGGTGCCTGGTGCACCTGTTTGTGTCAAGAACTGCAACGCTGCTGGGTTTTTCATGCTCAATAGTTTCCCATGTGTATCAAGAATGGTCTACCACCCAAAGGATACCCTGCCAACTTGACACAACTGTGGGAAGTTGGAGTCAACATGGGCCAGCATCCCTGTGGAACATTTTTGACACCTTGTAAAGTCCATGCCCCGACGAATTGAGGCTGTTCTGAGGGCAAAAGGGGGTGCAACTCAAAATTAGGAAGGTGTTCTTAAAACCAGTTAAATGTAACTAAATGTAAACAAAATGTCATCTGCATAGTCCCCCAAAGTAATTATTTATCTTGAGAGGGCCATAAACAATAATTAGTAATACTGCATACTCCAAGAAAGGTTAACATTTCACCTTTCTGGTACATTTTTTGGGGGTGTAGTCACTTTGGAGGACACACGCTCAAATACACAGTAAAAATATGAGACAAATATGAAATATTTTATATGATGTATTTCCTATTCAATACAACTGTATGATTAAGGCCTGAAATTACTTATATGGTTTCTAAATATATCACCTTCCTTATAACTGTAAAATACATATTTGTATGTTTAGTGTTAGAGAAAATGTGCATATTTGCTAAAGCTCTCTCTTGATGAAAACGTCTGCCCCTATAGCAGTGAACGTCTCACATAGAAGTAGCTTGGCTACCTGAACCCGTTAGGAACTCGCCTTTCACCACATATTAATATTCTCCCTCTATGACAAACAAAAAGTGTTTTATGTTTAAAATATATGAATTATCTTAAGATTACTGGCTATAAATTGATCTATGAATGTGCTACTGCGACGAAACCACTCTCTCCTGCTGCAATACTTTGCTAGTGGGCTCCCAAGTGGTGCAGCAGTCTAAGGCACTGCATCTCAGTGCTAGAGGTGTCACTACAGACCCTGGTTCGATTCCAGGCTGTATCACAACCGGCCGTGAATGGGAGTCCCAAAGGGCGGCTCACAATTGGCACAGCGTTGTCCGGGTTAGGGTTTGACTGGAGTAGGCCATCATTGTAAATAAGAATTTGTTCTTAACTGACTTGCCTAGTTAAATGAAGGTTAAATAGAGCATGTGAGTAGTGTTCAGCCAGGAGTTGATGGACAGTCGGAAGAGCTAATGAAATGGTAGAAGAGACATCCCAGGTTCAAGTGGTGTCAGATTTCACATCCCGCTTCACACAGGCCAAATATACATACGCTTGTGTCTGTGAGAATCAGGGCTATCGCTCAATGCAATCCATTTAGATATATGTCGATTTATAAGCAAAGATGCTGGTCAGAACCGGTACCAGAACCATGCAGGGTCCCAAAACGGGACATCACATCTAAGATGTTTTGATGTTTTTTTATTAACTGTGTGGTTTGAGCCCTTAATGCTGATTGGCTGACAGCCATGGTATATCAGTATACCACGGGTATGACAAAGCATTTATTTTCACTGCTCTAATTACATTGGTAAGCAGTTTATAATAGCATTTAGGCACCTTGGGGGTTTGTGGTATATGGCCAATATACCACAGTTGATGGCGTTGCGTCTTGCCTAAGAACAGCTCTTAGCGATGGTATATTGGACATATTCTACACCACCTCGTGCCTTATTTCTTAAGTCTACTCAGTGTATAATAGGTTACTGCAGTATGTAAGTGTGGCAGTCATTGACACTGAAGTCCAAACTGTTTAGGGGTCTATTGGAACGTTTCACTTTCTGTAGTCTCATGAGATCCGCAAATTCACTGTTGCTGATGGGGACTATGTGTAGCAGATGTAGTTCAGTGAACTACACCTTGCCTGGGTAACTTTGCCAGAGAGCTGAAGACTCATGTTAGAGCTCAGGGATATTGCCATAGCTCAGTGGGCTACCGTGGTATTGAGGCGCACATACAACCGGGGGTTGGATACCTGATTGATTACAATATACACCACCATGGAAGGCTATAATGAAGACCATGTTACTCTGTGAATGTTCCCCCACAATGTCTTAATGACATAGTATTATACGTTTGTGGGGTTGATGACAGACTGCTTTGCGGTTATTGAATAGTGTTAGTGTAATTATTCCTGTCAGTACAGTGTAGTCATTGTTACACTGCACTTGCCATGTGTTTAGGGTTAGAGTTAAGATTAGAGTTAGGGTAAGGGTAAGGTCAAGGGTAAGGATTGCAGTTGTAAGTGCAGTGTAACAATTTGTAATTACAATACTTTTTACACTGTACTTACAGGAATACTTATACAGTAATAAGGGCACTTAGAGTGTTAGCGTTCCACTCCTATAACTATATTTGTACTCCTCCAAATGACACTTCTATTTGCTTTTATCATGAATGATTTGTGTGAAGGGACCATAATGCAGAACATCAATGTGGGGCCTCAGCACTTCCACAGCACTCAGATTCATTTGGCTTCACAAAGTGCATTTAAAGTCAATGCTGCACTTCTGTTGCACGCAGACACACACACACACACACACACACACACACACACATATAGGCACACACACACTCATTATGTTATGGACTTAATCAGAGATGAAGCAGGCGGTGAATCAAATTTGACAAGCTTGCATGTAAGGAATTATGAATAACTGTCACAGCATAGTAATATTGAGGAGAATAGCCTAATTTGTTGTTATTGTTTATCTATTTATTTTCATTGGCGGGAGATATTATGATGTTCCGCATCTTTTTTTCACTCAAATCTCACCTTCAGTTAAATCATGATCCTTTCAACATAAAATTGCAGAGGTTTTGACATTATATAATCTCAAAATGCAACTGTTTGAATGTACAGGTACTGTATATACCAAATTATTGTACTGACACCTTATGGATGCCAGAATCTACAGAACCTTGTTAACTAAAATATAATGTTGTCATGTGGCATCCCTTACAATGGTGCATGAGCCACACACAGGCACCTGCCTGAAGCAAAACAGATAATGCTATCATGTTCTAAGCTGAGCGAGGTCGTGAAACACTACTCAGCCGATGTCTCGTAGTGCCATTCATACATCCATTATTTCTCAGGTGCTTGGGATGCAAGGGACTTATTATGGAGTAAGGAATCCTCATACACTTTGACGTTTTGGCTGTGTGGCTGTGTGGATTGGAGATAATGGAGTGTTGGCCTACAGCAAGCATTTAAAGACTAATGTTGTTCGCCAAGCTCAATCAATGCATAAGGGCTTTCACCAGAGTTATGCTTGGATGAAATTGGTACTTCACAGAATAACTTGTCATCACTCACAAAGACAAACAATCAATTCAATCCATATTTGTGATTAGGAAAGACCAAGGTCTTTCTATAGCTAAACAATATATTTGTTTTTTGTCATTTGCTACTGTGTTTTTTTGTAGATGTCCTTTTGTAGATGTCCTTTTGATTACAATCAAGATGGTGGGCTTTTAGCTAACTAAATGTAACCAATCAATATTTCACTGCAGGTGTTTGATGAAAATTATTTCTTGTGAATATATGAATACATTAATCCTTATTCATGAGAGCAAAACTTGTCACATATTGTTCTGTCATAGGTGTTTATCTTAGTGATTGCACAACTTGCTTTCACAGTCTGTTATTAATGTGTGCCTGATTATTAGGTTACCACAAAATTCAAATCTCTGAAAAGTTTGAGGGGTGCCTCAAAACAGCAACAGTAATCAGAGTGAGCATCACCAAATGTGTTCAGCTAATGAAAATACAGCTTTTCTAAATTACTTATTTTCTGCATCTCTTTTTATGCTATTCCAATCCGAGAAGGCAATGTACCAGTTTTAACAATGAATCAACTTGAGATGTATTTCAGTGGCCTCTGAATTGCCTGTGCTTGCCAGTGCAGTGAAATGGGTTGCAATCTGGAGAGAACAACAGAGGCACAGTCACAGTCTTTCTTCTCCTGCTACCTGCCAGCTTTGTGCTGTTTGACAAGTCTTTCTCAGTGGCACTGCAGATCCAACTAGTGTGTTGTGCATCAGGGGCCCAATTAAATGAATGTGTTTGCCACGATGTCTAGACCAGGGCTCTCCTATCCTGTTCCCGCAGAACTATCATCCAGTAGGTTTTCATTGCAACCCTAATCTAGCACACCAGATTCTAATAATTAGCTGGTTGATAAGTTGGACCAGGTTAGTTACAACTGCGGCTGGAGTGAAAACCTACAGGAGGGTAGCTCTCCCGTAGTGGAGGCTGCTAAGGGGAGGATGGTTCAAAATAATGGTCTAGACCTATGAGCCATATTTTTTTTTCAATCTTTTGATGCATTCAGACTCCTCCCTAACTCATCTTTTAAGGAATCAGGTCACGACTGGCCTCTCTCACGATCAAGTCTGTTGTCTTTAGTGGAGATGTTGATGGCTATAGAGTAAAACGTAGTTTGGGGAAAATGCGGTGGTGTTTAAAACCTCGCCATTAGCTGGTGTACGTTAATGGATTGATTTAATTGTTAATGAATTAACCTATTACAGGGAAACAAGGCTATGCCTGCTGGGAAAGCTAATATATGTGAAATCAGGACATTTAGGCACCATACACCAGATAGTCTGTCAGACCTTTTCAACATTTACCAACTTGGATATTTAAAGGTAATAAAGAAACAAATCAACAATTATTACCAGGAATGAATATACAAGTAAAGGTGAGTAAACACACCACGGTGGCCCAGTGGACTCTTTTTACTAGTGGAGTATGCTAGTGGAGGTGAGTAAACACACACCACGGTGGCCCAGTGGACTATTTTTCTCCCAAGATATGGCTTATGTATTTGTTATGATATGCGAAATCCTGTACATATTCATGAGTATGCAGAGTAGCAGTACACTAGCTCCTATTACGTTGAACTTTTCAGGGAACTTGAAAGGTAACTTACATGTGGTATTGCTTCTGAAGTGGATTTTTTGTGAAGTATATTACAAAGAACCTGATAGTTGACTGATATTAACTGGGTGTCCCTGGAAGTTAATTTAAATTGTATGTTTGGCCCCTCAGGATACTCTTGAGTCCAACAGAAAAGTGTCTTCTATCACAGTGTTCCACATTTCTCATACAAAATGCCCTTTTTAAGATGAATGATCATATCGCTCCCCTACCTATCCCATTAGAATGAAGTGATATTTGAGGCATGCAATCTTCTTACAGTACGATCCAGTGGGACAGAGAAGGATAAACTAAGTATGATTGGAGGCATGTAGTTGGAAAGCATGACAAGTCCTATATGATCCTTAGGGAGGGAGAATGTCTAGGAACCTGGATCTATCACTCATATTGTTTCTAGTTTTAATGAAATAGCAGGAAACAAGCTGTCCTCTCTACCTCTGATACAGAAGTAGGATCGTAATTTGAACCAGTTTACTACAGCAGGATTGTTTTTATTATTTTGTGGATTATAAATAATGGTCATTTTTGTGACGGTTGATAAATTCTTAGTAAGACTAAATCAAGTCTGAAATTGCAAAGTGGAAATTACAGACTTCTGAAACCTTTTTAAATCTCAAATACACACCAATGTTTAGTTATCCTGCAACAGGATGCTCAAATTAAGATCCTGTATCTGTAAATGAAATACCCTGGTATTTACTGGTGCAGTCCATGCTTGAGTGCTGCTTGGCCAACTCTAGCTACATGAGTTACTCTTGACTTAACCTCATCCCCAGGATAATTGCTCTTGCACATACCAGTTCAACAGATAGAGAGCCAGCTGGTGGGCGAGAATACTATTGACCAGCATTTCTTCAATCAATCATTATGCCCCTGATTAGGTGTGTTAGCGCTGGGCTGGAACAAATACCTGGGCATCCTTTAGATCTCCAGGACCAGGATGTTTCTCCATTAGCACTGAATGTAGTGATTCAAATCGTTTTAAAGGAAAGCGTCTGTCATAAAAACGCAAATACAAGTTAAGAGCCGACTATAATCGGCCAATATGGAAATGTTCTGTTCTGTTTTTGATGATGTGAAGTGTTGTAAAATGTAAGAAATCAGTGTATAGGCTGGGGTATTCGGTGAGACCAAGTAATAATCTCAGTTTGCCCTCTGCAGCTTTGTGTTGCCTCATCCAAGCAAAGAGAACACTTTGAATTTCAGAGTTTCCGTCCTTGGCTGGAAACCAATAGTGATCTAGTAGCACAGAGAATTGATTTTGTCAGAAGTGTGCATGTATGTGTGTGTGTGATGGAGAGGGAGAGAGAGAGAAAGAGAGAGATGTGTCCAGCTGGTATCACAATGTATATCAAAATTAAATTATGGCTAGAACACCTCTGTTGCCATGGAGTCTGTCCATTCAAGCATCTCCAAAGAATCTAAATCTCTGCAAACAGCTCTTTTCTTTGGTGTACCTTTTATGTCTCTGTCTGCTTTCACGTTCCACAAAAGATACAGGATTGGGATGCATGGTTCCATAACAAAACCAGGCACTTGGATAAGCCAATTAAAACAAAACAAAAAAACAAGAATAGAATGTTAAGATAAAGGAATGACTGATCTCCACAGAGAGTGGGAGCCAATCTGAAAATGATTGGTTGACTTTCCTGGGGCAAAGTTCTCCCCACATCAATAAAACATAAACATGAATAAATGCACTGCTTTCGGCCTTTCCTGGGTCCTTACTTAATTTCATGTATGCAAGTGAGTGATGATATGCATTGAAATGTGTATTTACCTAGAAGGCTCAAAATAATTTTAGTTGCCATTATTGTTAGTTTTGTTTTGGATATTTACATAAATGCAATAATGCATCATAAAAACTCTTGAATTTGGCATGTGCCTTTTGCGACATCAATAGTCAAGCATTGCAGATACAGTATGTTAGAGGTTCATTGCTGCTCGGTCCCTGGTGGCTGCAGTATTTGCATGTATAGTAGTTGTTCTCGATTGACATGAACTGCAGTTGCGCTGCCTACCAATAATGAGAGAGACGTAGGAACATTTTGTCTCCAATGATGTACCCGTGATGAATCCACTTAGGGACAATTTCTCCTTCTAGTTATCTGCCTGGGCAGCATGCTGCCCTGCGGTGGATTGCTGTTGACCCAATTCTTTGGGTCAGTATAGTTAACAGTCATGAAGCCATTGGGGAGAAACAACAGATATGTGGAAAATTCTCTCACAATTTAGACAGCATTGACTAAATGGATGCTTAGCCTGAACCCAAATCTTGGCCTGACACTTGTGTGAGGGTCAATTACACCCAAATCAACACTTCATCTCACATGGATTTGTATGATTTGTTCTTCATTAGGCTAATGGTGGGTGAAATCATGAAACTTATGACAATGATGTCACAATGTAATTGTCACCACACATGCCTCTGGCATCACTTAAGCTGTTAAAATGAAGGACAACCAATGCCTTTTGGTATGATATGATATGGCGTCTTTATATTCCCTCCAGAAAGAGGTTTAGTTGGCAGTTGAAATCTTATTACAGACAGATGTAATTTACCATGTGAAGTGTCAGGCTCTGTTGCCACTGACCCATCATAACCAGCAAAACATGAAGAAACGAATACTACACCTAGAATTTTTGGGATGAGGGATGTTCGGTTGTCCCCATAGGAGAACCCTTTGAATAAGTCTTGATGGTTCTCGGTAGAACCCTTTTGGTTCCAGGTAGAACCCTTTTGGGTTCATGTACTATCCATTCTAGAACCAAAAAGGGTTATCCTATAGGGACAGCCGAAGAACCCTTTTGGAGCCTTTTTTTCAAAGAGTGTAGGCTAGACTGTTTGGTGGACATTTTTTCCTCCTCGTGTTTTTCAGAGGCAATTAGTTCGAACATCAGAGCCATTTAACTAAATCTATATTCCAAATTGATTCTGACTCTGGTGTTGGTCCTTGCAGACATGGCGCATTTAGTTATGCAAATGGTTATCTTTCTCCTTGATTGGTTAATTAACCTGGAATGGAGTTGGTCCATGCCTAGCAGAGCCGTCGTTTGATGGGTAAATTGTGGGTCAATTGGGTTTTTAGCATTTTGGTGTCGGGCTGGAGGCATGGCATTGTTCTTTAACTCTTGTGTGGCTTCTTTGGTTTAATGACTCGTTCTATGGGTCCCATAAGGTTAATGTGTTTAAACTCACTGTAATTGAGCTTTCGACCTCTCTTTCAGTCCCCATTTTTTATTCATGATGCTACGGCACATTGTTGCTCCTCTCTTGATATTTATCTTCTACTCTCTCTATCGCCTATCGCTCTCCCTCTCTCTCGATCTCCCCCTTCACTCTCTCTCTTTCTCTATCCCCCCTTTTACCCTCTCTTCCTCTCTTCCTCTCTCTATCCCCCCTTCACTCTCTATCCCCCCTTCACTCTCTATCCCCCCTTCACTCTCTATCCCCCACTTCTCTCTCTCTCTCACTCACTCACTCACTCACTCACTCACTCACTCACTCACTCACTCACTCACTCATCTATTTAGGGCTCCCGAGTGGCGCAGCGATCTAAGGTACTGCATCTCAGTGCTAGAGGCGTCATTACAGACCCTGGTTTGATCCCTCTCTCTCTGTAAGATCCACTTCCGGGCAAGTTTCAGACTCCCGGTTTTTGACTCAAATGTCTTGGTACTTGGTCAATTTCATGATGCCGTTGGCAGTGTTGGAAAAAGTAACTAATTGTCATACTTGAGTAAAAGTAAAGACACCTTATTAGAAAATGACTCAAGTTAAAGTGAAAGTCACCCAGTAAAATACTACTTAAGTAAAAGTCTAAATGTATTTGGTTTTAAATATACTTAAGTATCAAAAGTACATGTAAATCATTGTAAATAAGAATTTGTTCGGAACTGACTTGCCTGGTTAAATTAAGGTGAAATAAAAAATAATTGCTCAAATATACTTAAGTATCAAAAGTAAAAGTGTTCCTTATATTAAGAAAACCAGACGACACCATTTGTTTGTGTTTTCAATTTACTGATCACCAGAGACACACTCCAACACTCAGACATAACTTACAAACAAAGCATTTGTGTTTGTGGGTCCGCCAGATCAGAGGCAGTAGGGCTGATAAGTGAGTGAATTGAACCATTTTACTGTCCTGCTAAGCATTCAAAATGTAACATGTAATTTTGGGTGTCAGGGAAAATGTACGGGGTAAAAAATAAACAATTTTCTTTAGGAATGTAGTAAAGTAAAAATAAAAGTAATCAAAAATATAAATAGTAAAGTACAGATACCCCCCAAAACGACTTAGTAGTACTTAAAGTATTTTTACTTAAGTACTATATTTTTTATTTTTTTTATTTTTAAGGATAGATTGTTGCTTCTATCTTCAGTTTATACACATTTTACAGACACAATCTATTTTGCAATAGTTATATTTTGTTTGTTTTTAGTCCTACCTCTATTTCTGATGTCCATCCAGTTTGATTTCTATTTGCTGCTGTGCTATTTCACAAAATATCTGAACCTATATACATTTTACATTGGTTATGTTGTTGTTATTAGTCCCACCCTTCAGCTCCATTCAACCCCTCCCATCTACTGTATCTCTTAACACCATCCATTTTGGATTTCTATTTGCCATACATTTTTCAACTGTGCTGTGATGCTTCACAAAAGTACTGAACCTTTCTATTCTCATAGCTTCTACAGATTGTAAATTAAAGATAAACATTTTTGCTAAAATAATTATTATATTATTGATTGATTGACTATGACTTTTCAAATCACCCAGGATTGCTATCTGCAATGTTAGTTCAAGGTAAATGTTGCAATTCTTCAGCCATTCCTGGACCTGTGACCAAAAACGAGCTACATATGGACAGTACCAAAATAAATGATCTAATGGCTCTGCCTCCTCGCAGCAAAATCTGCAGAGCTGAGAAGGTTGTATCCCCCATATATACTACCTTTCAAAAGTTTGGGGTCACTTCGAAATGTCCTTGTTTTTGAAAGAAAAGCACATTTTTGGTCCATTAAAATAACATCAAATTGATCAGCAATACAGTGAATTTTGTAAATGACTATTTTTTATGGAATATCTTCATAGGCGTACAGAGGCCCACTATCAGCAACCATCACTCCTGTGTTCCAATGGCACGTTGTGTTAGTTAATCCACGTTTATAATTTTAATAGTCTAATTGATCAGAAAACCCTTTCGCAATTATGTTAGCACAGCTGAAAACTGTTGTTCTGGTTAAAGAAGCAATAAAATTGGCCTTCATTAGTCTAGTTGAGTATCATGAGCATCAGCATTTATGAGTTAAATTACAGGCTCAAACTGGACAGAAACAAAGACCTTTCTTCTGAAACTCGTCAGTCTACTCTTGTTCTGAGAAATGAAGGCTATTCCGTGCGAGAAATTGACAAGAAACTGAAGATCTTGTATAACGCTGTGTACTACTCCCTTCACAGAACAGCGCAAACTGGCTCTGTCACACCCTGATCTGTTTCACCTGTCCTCGTTATTGTCTCCACCCCATCCAGGTGTCTCTGTGCCAGTTTGTCTTGTATGTTCCAAGTCAACCAGGGTTTTTCCCATTCTCCTGCTTTTTGCTATTCTCCTTTTTCTAGTCCTCCCGGTTTTGACCCTTGCCTGTTTCTGGACTCTGTACCCGCCTACCTGATCATTCCGCCTGCCCTGACCTCGAGCCTGTCTGCCACTGTACCTCCTGGACTCTGATCTGGTTTGGACCTTTTGCCAGGTCCATGACCGTTCTATTGCCTACTCCTTTTGGATTAATAAACATTGTAAGACTCCAACCATCTGTCTCCTGTGTCTGCATCTGGGTCTCGCCTTGATACTAACCAGAATAGAAAGAGGAGTGGGAGGCCCCGGTGCACAATTGAGCAAAAGTACATTAGTATCTAGTTTGAGACAGATGCCTCACAAGTCCTCAACTGGCAGATTCATTAAATAGTACCCGCAAAAAACCAGTCTCAATGTCAACAGTGAAGAGGCAACTCATTAGATACACTCAGTTGTGCACCGGGGCCTCCCACTCTTTCTATTCTGGTTCGAGACAGTTTGCGCTGTTTGTAACAAGTTTCAATGCATTTTGGTAGCATTTCTATGTTGAAGATTGAAAAAGAATTTGGTGCATTTTTCCCCATATTCCATCCAGTTTGCTTTATTTTTATAATATTACACTGGATCTTGAATAAGTTCCTCCATTTATTTTATTTTTTTCTCTGACTTATTCTGTGCCTCTATGGTACAGTTTTTATTGCTATCTAGCTGGACTGTTAATCCTTCAATTTCCTTTGTTAATATGGACTCTTTTGATCTAAATTGCTTTTGTTTTATAGATGAGTACTGAATTGCATGGCCTCTAAAGGCACATTTAAAAGTGTCCCATACAATAAAGGGATCTGCTGTACCTATGTTATGTCGGGAAAAAGTCTGTTCTAAATTATTCTGTCCTAGTTATAAACAAGTTATCATCCAGTAGGCTTTGATTAAATTTCCAATATCCTCTCCCACGTGGAAATTCTGTAAGAGTAATATATATGCCAATTATGTAATGATCCGACTGCATTCTGTCCCCTATCAACACTTTAACTTTTGATGCCAGAGAGAATGACATAAGAAGGTAATCAAGACGACTAGCTTGATTAAGCCTCCGCCATGTAGATCTCACTAGGTCAGGATATGTAAGCCTACATATCCACTAATTCTAATATATCCATGACATTCCTGATTTCCTTAAGTGCCTGAGGGTGATAGTTTGCAGTGTGATTTCCTTTAAGGTCCATAGAGGTATTAACATCCCCACCATAGTGTAGAGTTGATAAATTCTTATATATTTTCAAAGAAGCTTTGATCATCATTATTTGGACCGTATAGGTTAATAAGCCATATCTGTTTATTGTCCAATTACATATTAAAAATAATCCATCTACCTTGATGATCTGTGTAGACAATTTAAACATTTGAATCAAAATTACTGTTAATTAGTATCACCCCCCCCCCCCCCCCCCCCCAGTCCTTTTTCCACAAAACTTCATCTAAAATTGTTGAATGAGTTTCCTGTAAACAGTAAATATTATATTCCTTCTCTTTTTGCCAGGTAAATACTTATTGTATTTCTTATTATCTGCTAAGCATTTACAATTCTAACTGGCTATACTTGTGTCACCACTTACCATAATGAGACACAACTTTCCATTCTATTTATCAAAATATGTTTGTAAACATACCATTAAAAAGTAACATGATGATTGAGTGTCTATATAGCTGTACCATGATATTTACATTGCTACTAAGTAAACCTCCAATTGGTCCCCACTATTCCACCCGCTAAAAGCCCTCCTCATCCCGAGTTGGGTTGTCATCCCAATGCCCGGCAGACCACCCCGGATCCCATAGCCCCGGATAGACCAGGACTCTTTGAAAAGAGCACACAGTGCTACCCACAGAACAGAAGCAGATCAACCGCCAAATGCATTTCCCATCGCCCTTACCTTGATTTGTATTACATATAGTCATTAAAAAATATATGTGTGTACTGTATACAGTATATGTATATTTTTTTAATCCTGTTTATCTTATTTTCCATAATTAGCTATTCATATTTGTAGTAATATGGGCAATTTATGCAAAATATTTTACCTCTCACCAGTCTCGCCATTACCAAATTTACATTATGGCAAGGAACATTATAGTCGTATATTGTCCCTAACATCTTTTACTCCCTCGCAACAGTTTTGGGATACACACACACCCACACACTCATACACACTAAACCCCTTTCCCCCACCACAACCATAGACTCAGATTCTTAACAGTTGCACCATCCCAGAGCCCAACTCAAGAAAGGTCTTGATTTACGAATGCATATACAGTTGCAGCTGTATTAGAAGGCCTGCAAAAACGAGCAAAAAAATGGGCAGAAATGGAGAGATTTGATTAACCTTAGTCACGTCCTACATGATGGAGGTCAGATATACCCCCTTCCCCTGAAACACCCACAACATTTACTTAAGTACTTTACACCATTGGCCGTTGGCCTATTTGACCCTGCACACAGTCTTGAAGGGGTTCCCACATATGCTGAGCACCTGTTGGCTGCTTTTCCTTCCCTCTGCAGTGCATCTCATCCCAAACCATCTCAATTGGGTTGAGGTCAGGTGATTGTGGAGGCCAGGTCATCTGATGCAGCACTCCATCACTCTCCTTCTTGGTCAAATAGTCCTAACACAGCCTGGAGGTGTGTTGGGTCATTATCCTGTTGAAAAACAAATGATAGTACCACTAAGCACAAACCAGATGGGATGACGTATCGCTGCAGAATGCTGTGGTAGCCATGCTGGTTAAGTGTGGCAGCGGCTGGAACCCAAAATCTCAAATTTGGACTCATCAGACCAAAGGACAGATTTCCACCGGTCTAAATCAAGTCAAATCAAAGTGTATTTGTCACACGCGCTGAATACAACAGGTGTAGACCTTACAGTGAAATGCTTACTTACAGGCTCTAACCAATAGTGTGTGTGTGTGTGTGTGTGTGTGTGTGTGTGTGTGTGTGTGTGTGTGTGTGTGTGTGTGTGTTTGTGTGTGGGTGGGTGGGTGGGTGGGTGGGTGGGTAGGTAAAGAAATAAAACAACAGTAAAAAGACATTTGAAAATAACAGTAGCAAGGCTATCTATATACAGGCACCGGTTGGTCAGGCTTATTCAGGTAGTATGTACATGTAGGTATGGTTAAAGTGACTATGAATATATGATGAACAGAGAGTAGCAGTAGCGTAGAAAGAGGGGTTGGCGGGTGGTGGGACACAATGCAGATAGCCCGGTTAGCCAATGTGCGGGAGCACTGGTTGGTTGGGGTATTTGCATTGTGTTGATGTGGACACCAAGGAACTTGAGGCTCTCAACCGGCTCCACTACAGCCCCGTCGATGAGAATGGGAGCATGCTCCTTTTCCTGTAGTCCACAATAATCGCCTTAGTCTTGTTACGTTGAGGGATAGGTTGTTATTCTGGCACCACCTGGCCAGGTCTCTGACTTCCTCCCTATAGGCTGTCTCGTCGTTGTCGGTGATCAGGCCTAACACTGTTTTGTCGTCTGCAAAATTAATGATAGTGTTGGAGTCGTGCCTGGCCATGCAGTCGTGGGTGAACAGGGAGTACAGGAGGGGACTGAGCACGCACTGCTGGGGAGCTCCAGTGTTGAGGATCAGCATGGTAGATGTGTTGCTACCTACCCTCACCACCTGGGGGCGGCCCGTCAGGAAGTCCAGGATCCAGTTGCAGAGGAAGGTGTTTAGTCCCAGGTTCCTTAGCTTAGTGATAAGCTTTGAGGGTACTTTGATGTTGAACGCTGAGCTGTAGTCAATGAATAGCATTCTCACATAGGTGTTCCTTTTGTCCAGGTGGTTAAGGGCAGTGTGGAGTGCAATAGAGATTGCATAATCTGTGGATCTGTTTGGGCGGTATGCAAATTGGAGTGGGTCTAGGGTTTCTGGGATAATGGTGTTGATGTGAGCCATTACCAGCCTTTCAAAGCACTTCATGGCTATGGACGTGAGTGCTATGGGTCTGTAGTTATTTAGGCAGGTTGCCTTTGTGTCCTTGGGCACAGGGACTATGGTGGTCTGCTTGAAACATGTTGGTATTACAGACTCAATCAGAGACATGTTGAAAATGTCAGTGAAGACATCTGCCAGTTGGTCAGCACATGTCCGGAGAACACATCCTGGAAATCCGTCTGGCCCCGCAGCCTTGTGTATGTTGACCTGATTAAAGGTCTTACTCATGTTGGCTACGGGGAGCGTGAACACACAGTTGTCCGGAACAGCTGATGCTCTCATGCATGCCTCAGTGTTGCTTGCCTTGAAGCGAGCATAGAAGTGATTTAGCTCGTCTGGTAGGCTCGTGTCACTGGGCTGCTCGTAGCTGTGCTTCCCTTTGTTGTCTGTAATAGTTTGCAAGCCCTGCCACATCCGTCGAGCGTCAGAGCCGGTGTAGTATGATTCAATCTTAGCCCTGTATTGACGCTTTGCCTGTTTGATGATTCATCGCAGGCCATAGCGGGATTTCTTGTAAGCTTCCAGGTTAGAGTCCCGCACCTTGAAAGCGGCAGCTCTACCCTCTACCCTTTAACTCAGTGTTGCCTGTAATCCATGGCTTCTGGTTGGGGTATGTACGTACAGTCACTGGGTGGACGACGTCCTCGATGCACTTATTGATAAAGCCACTGACTGATGTGGTGTACTCCTCAATGTCATCGGAAGAATCCCGGAACATGTTCCAGTCTGTGATAGCAAAACAGTCCTGTAGTTTAGCATCTGTTTCATCTGGCCACTTTTTTATAGACTGAGTCACTGGTGAGGAAGCAGCTTTAATTTTGCTTGTAAGCAGGAATCAGGAGGATGGAGTTGTGGTCGGATTTACCAAATGGAGGGCGAGGGAGAGCTTTGTACGCGTCTCTGTGTGTGGAGTACAGGTGATCTAGAATTGTTTTCCCTCTGGTTGCACATTTTACATGTTGATAGAGATTTGGTAGAACTGATTTAAGTTTCCCTGCATTAAAGTCCACTAGGAGCGCCGCCTCTGGGTGAGTGGTTTCCTGTTTGCTTTTTACCTTATACAGCTGACTGAGTGCGGTCTTAGTGCCAGCATCTGTTTCTGGTGGTAAATCAACAGCCACGACAAATATAGCTGAGAACTCTCTAGGCAAGTAGTGTGGCCTGCAATATATCATAATATACTCTACTTCAGGCAAGCAAAATCTAGAGATTTCCTAAGATTTCGTGCACCAGCTGTTGTTTACAAATATGCACAGACCCCGTCCCCTGTCCCCCGTCTTACCGGAGTGTGCCTTTCTATCCTGCCGGTGCAGCATATTTCCCGCTAGCTGAATATTCATGTCATCATTCAGCCACTATTCCGTGAAGCATAGGATATTACAGTTTTTGATGTCCTGTTGGTAGGATATTCGTGATCGTACCTCGTCTAACTTATTGTCCAATGATAGCACGTTGGTGAGTAATATTGACGGTAACGGCAGCTTTCCTACTCGCCTTCTGCGGGTCCTGACGAGGCATCCGGCACTTCGTCCTCTGTATCTGCGTCGCTTCCTCTTGCGAATAACTGGGATGTTGGCCCTGCCGGGTGTTTGGAAAATATCATGTGAGTCTTGCTTGTTGTTGAAAAAATCTTTGTCTAATCCGAGGTGAGTGATCACTGTCCTGATATCCAGAAGCTCTTTTCTGCTGTAAGATACGGTTGCAGAAACATTATTTACAAAACAAGTTACAAATAACGAGAAAAAAACCCACATAATAGCTCAACAAGGTTGGGCGCCCGTAAAACTGCTGCCATTTCGTCCAACGTCATCTTACGTCTAATGTCAATTGCTTCTGTTTCTTGGCCCAAGCAAGTTTCTTCTTCTTATTGGTGTCTTTTAGTAGTGGTTTCTTTGCAGCAATTCGACCATGAAGGCCTGATTCACTCAGTCTCCTCTGAACAGTTGATGTTGAGATGTATCTGTTACTTGAACACTGTGAAGCATTTATTTGGGCTGCAATCTGAGGTGCAGTTAACTCTAATGAAGTTATCCTCTGCAGCAGAGGTAACTCTGGGTCTTCCTTTCCTGTGGCGGTCCTCATGAGAGCCAGTTTCATCATAGTGCTTGATTGGTTTTGCGACTGTACTTGAAGAAACTTTCAAAGTTCTTGAAATTTTCTGCATTGACTCATCTTCATGTCTTAAAATAATGATGGACTTTCGTTTCTCTTTGCTTATTTGAGCTGTTCTTGCCATAATATGGACTTTGTCTTTTGTCAGATAGGGCTATCTTCTGTATACCACCACTAATTTGTCACAACACAACTGATTGGCTCAAATGCATTAAGAAGGAATGAAATTCCACAAATTAACTTTTAACAAGGCACACCTGTTAATTGAAATAAATTCCGGGTGACTACCTCATGAAGCTGGTTGAGAGAATGCCAAGAGTGTGCAAAGCTGTAAACAAGGCAAAGGGTGGCTCATTTGAAGAATCTCCAATACAGAATATATTTTGATTTGTTTACCACATTTTTGGTTACTTAATGTTTTATTTATTTAACTAGGCAAGTCAGTTAAGAACAAAATCTTATTTTCAATGACGGCCTACGAACAGTGGGTTAACTGCAGTACATCATTCCATGTGTGTTATTAGTACAAATAAAGAAAAACGCTGGAATGAGTAGGTGTGTCCAAACTTTTTACTGGTACTACAATATAAATATTTATTTTGAGTTATATAATATACCTCTATTAAACATAAATATATATTTATTAAATATAATATACCTTTATATTTAGATATATAGAATATAACTTTATCAGAAAATGTTGAGACATCCATGCTTTTCTAAATGGAAAAATACAAACCACCATGACTTTTTACAGAAGGGGGGTCCTTAGAGGAGCCAATGATGTGCTTTGGTGAAGTCACATCACATGCAACTCCTCTGTGTGGTTCCCTTTCCCTCACATGCAGTAAAGCTAAGAGTTAGCTACTTAAATGCTCAGAAAGTCGTTAAATAATCTGTACATTTCTCCTTCAATAAAAAATGGAAACTCAATCTCTGGTAAATGAAGAGTTTTATTCAACATTAAACCAAATGTTCATGGAATTTGTTTTTAGTTAATTGCTCAACTGTGAAACTACAATTCAAGTGGGAGGGACCGGAAAGTCATAGGCAAGAGACAAGGAAGGCATCATTTTCTGTAATTCTTCAGTCATTTTGGCATGACTACTAATATGATTTATTTAAATATATTTTTGTAAAATGGCCGGAATGAATTCTTCTTTCAAGAAAACATAATTTCAGATACTGTGAAGTACTAAAAACAATATAATTTTGAATTCAAACACCGCATTCCTAGTAGAAAACACGCATTTGTATGATTTTAGTAATTGCCGTTGTATAGTCCTTCTCCTCTCCCCTGTCTGACCCCTCTATCTGTCATGCACCTTAAGCATTCCCAAAATAAATGTATAATGCCATTGGAGTGACAATAATGCATTTGAACACCATTTCACACTGCCCTCTGTGAATGTGTAGACATTTATGGCCCATATTTCCCTTCCCACAAACACTTTGTGTGCCCATACACTGTGAAGACAACACAACATAAGAGCAAAATAATGTACTTGTAGAGTACAACCATAACTGGTACTACAGCAATTGAATGCTTGTAGAACTAGAAAACCTAAATCAACACATTATTGGTTGAATACGGACTGTTCACATTTTTATGTTGCAGTCTGCACTATGAAAAGTTATCTGATTTTATATATTTGAAGGATAGAGAGAGAAGGAGAAAGAGAGGGGAGTTAGAGATTGAGCGAATGAGAGAAAGAAAGGTGGGAGGACTGGCTGTACTTCATTTTGTTGTTCACTGAACAATTTTCTGAATCCGCTGAGGGACTGTCACAAGACTTGACAGCTTGCATGGCTGTTCAGATCATTGCATCCAACAGACTGGCAGATCTAGACAACTTGTGGATCATTTGTCATTGTGCTGTCTTACGAAGATTATATTTTATGGTAATGTAGCAATCATAGTGCATATTCCATGCTGTTAGACACAGGTAATAAATGTTGTAAGTATGAATTTGATTGCAGACGTACAGTAGATGTGCCTGCAATTGCATATAATTAAAGTGCTTTTGTTGTTATTTTTAGGTGATCCTGACCTTGACGAAGCAGTATGACTTTAACTTGGGTGCTTTCACTGAGAGTTCTCTGTGGAGGTAAGACTTCATGAACATGTTGTAATTCATATGTGCTGAACCTACTGTAGGGCTCTGTTCTAAAACAATAGGGTTGCAAAGTTACTGGTAATGTACCAAAGTTACCGGAATCGTCTGTAATTTTGGTAATTAACAGGTAATCTAGGGTAAATTTTGTCATTTATGTATTCACATATAATATTACAATTTTTTAGATCTTTGTCCATATTGTCCATACTTTTTGGTTCAAGATAAAGTAGTGCAATTAATTAAAAAAGCATGTAATTATCAATGGCATTATTTTCAATTAACTGCATCTCTTCCAACTATTTACTTTTTCCAGACCTGCCACCAGTTTGGAGCCGAAACATTTACAAAAAAGACTTACTGACATAGTAAAATAAATTAAAGTGTGTAAAAAATATAAATAAAGGATATTGTTTGCTGAAACCCTCATAATAAACATCAATGTTATTCACTAAGTTGATGGTTTATATTTAGCATAATGTTTTACAGCTTTATCATTATATTTTAAAAAATAATTTCATTTCAATGTATTATTTTATAAATTGTATATATTTTACATGTGATAAGGCTACAAACTTCTTGGAATAACCCTGGATTGTAAACTCTCATGGTCAAAACATATTGATGCAATGGTAGCTAAGATGGGTAGTGGTCTGTCTGTAATAAAGTGTTGCCCTGTTTCTTGATATTGCTATCAACAAAACAAGTCCTACAGGCCCTAGTTTTGTCACACCTGGACTACTGCCCAGTCATATGGTCAAGTGACACAAAGAAGAGCATAGGCACATTACATTTGGCCCATAACAGAGCTGCACAGATAGCCCTTAAATGTACACAGAGAGCTAACATCAATGACATGCATGCCAATCTCTCCTGGCTCAAAGTAGAGGAGAGATTGACTGCATCACTACTTGTCTTTGAGAGAAGTATTGACATGTTGAAAGTACCAAGCTGTCTGTTCAAACGACTAGCACACAGCTCGGTACTCACCGTCTACCCGACCTTCCCGAATTCCCGGAGACAGTGGAACAATGGTTATCCTGTGAGCCCCCGGGTTGCCTGGGAGTCCTACCGGAGAATAGGAAACGAAGACACTGTAAGAGAGGGAGACGGGGGGAGGTGGGGGGCTTAGTGAGATTGAGACACTGGGCGACTCATCCTTCATTACTGAGCATACTACTCACCAATGTTTCATCATTGGGAAATAAACTTGACGAACTCAGTGCGAGGATCTCCTTCCAGGGGAACCTCAGATTCTTCAACATACTCTGTTTTTCAAAGAGCTGTCTTTCCTCCAACATCCAAATTAATTATATAACAACCAGCTGGATTTACAGTTCTTTGAGCGGATAGGAAGAGGACACTCTGGCAAGAACAGAGTCGGAGGGCTCTGCTTTATGACCAATAACAAGTGGTGCGACGGGGAAAACGTGCAGGAACTTGAGAGCTTCTGCTCTCCCGACATGGAATACTTGGTCATCAAATGTGTACATCCCGCCACAAGACTACAACAAAAATGCTCTCAAAGATCTTCATTGGACCCTGAACAAACTGGAGACCGGGTACACGGAGGCAGCGTTCATTATTGTGGGGGACTTTAACAAAAGTCATTTAAGAACCGTGCTGTTACTGTCCAACTAGCAGAGATTCTATGCTGGTCCACTGCTACATGGCTTTTTGACATGGGTATAATCTCCCATCCTCCTTTCAGCAAATCTGACCATGACTCCATTTTTCTTCTTCAAACAAAGACTCAAGAGGGATTTTCCGGTGTTCAGGTCTGTACAATACTGGTCTGACCAATCAGAATCCATGCTCCAAGACTGCATTGATTACGTGGATTGAAATATGTTCCGGGTTGCCTCTGGGGATAACATCAATGAATACACCAACTCAGTCACTGGATTCATAAAAAATGAATAGACGATGTGATACCGATGCTGTCTTTCAAAATGTATTCGAATCAAAAACTGTGGATTGATGGCAGTCGGGAAACTGAAGGAGAGAGATGCTGCTTATGAACATGGCAAGGTGAAAGTGGACATTTGTATGATTAAACAGTACAAATACGACCTACGCAGATCTATCAAGATGGCGAGAAACAAGTATAGGGTCAAAGTGGAGGAGCAATTCAGCTGGTTGGATGCGAGGCGTATGTGGCAGGGGCTTCTAACAATCACTGATTACAAAAAGAAAGCCAGGCACGTCGCAGACACCAACACCGCCCTACCAGACAAGCTAAATACCTTTTTCTCACGCTTTGAACAAGAATATTCTGAGCTGCCGAGGAGAGTCCCTGCGAACAACGAGGACTACGTGCTTATGGTTTCCATGGAAGACATATGTAAGTAATTCAAATGTGTTAACCCTTGCAAGGCTCTCGGCGTGGTCTCACACAGTTCCAACTCCATCACTCTAACGACAGTAGTAGGCCTGATTACTAACAACAATAAGGTGGTCTACAGGGAGGAGGTAGGCACTCTGATGGTGTGGTGCCAGGTAAACAACCTCTCTCTCAAAATCAACAAAACAAAGGAGCTGTTTATGGACTTCAGGAGTAATCAGGCTGGGCACGTCCCCATCCTCATCCACGAGGCCGCCACGGAGGAGGTCAAAAACTTCAAGTTCCTCAGCATACACATCTTCGAGGAGCTGAAATGTTCAAACCACACGGACACCATGGTGAAGAAGGCACGACAGCGATGCTTTATCCTCTGGAGGCTAAAGAAATGTGTTCTGTACCCGAGAGCCCTCACAGTGATTTACAGGGGCACCATCGAGAGCATACTGTCGGGCTGTATCACAGCACGGTACGGCATCTCCACCGTCGCAGACCATAAGGCACTACAGAGGGTGGTACGCTCAGCCGAACGCACCTTTGGGTGCACACTGCCTGCCCTCCAGGACACCTACAACATCAGGTATTGCAGGAAGGCCAAGAAGATCATCAGGGACCTCCCAAGTCATGGCCTGTTCTCCCTGCTTCCATCACTCCGACGTGGGTGGTACAGAATACATTTCTAAAAACCTGATTTTGCTTTTTCATTATGGGGTACTGTGTGTATGAAGAATGAAGAAAACATTTAATTTAATACATTTTAGAATAAGGCGGTTACCTAACAAAATGTGGAAAAAGTCAAGCGGCCTGAATACTTTCCGAATACACTGTACAAGTTTTGGAGAGGTGCGTGGGGCAGGAGGCTGCCACCCTGGGCGCCAGTGAAGCAGCGGTAATAAAATAGCTGGATAAACTATGATCGTCAGTCCAGGTGAAAAAAGTAACTCTTCCTATTCTTTCAATGCATTTTTCCTCAAAAGGTGGGTAAACTATTGGGGGGGAAAGTGGGTGAACTGTGTTCTGTGTTTACCGTCCACTACACCACTGTTGGGCGCCCGGAGAGCTGTTGTGGGGGGTTAAGTGCCTTCTTCAAGGGCACAACGGCATCAAGGATTAGATACCAGCAACCCTCCGGCTGCTAGCTCACTTCCCCTCAGATTTTTCCCATCGGATCCGGGATTCAAATCAACTCTCTAACCACTAGGCTACCTGCCTTATCTTAACTACCTTGCTATTGGTCAATGTTGATTTTCCTCATCCAGGAAATTCCCTGATGTTGGTTTTGATTGAATAATGCCCCTAACCATTTGTTGCAGAGCCAATACACACAGCACACAGTACATGCAATAACTGCAGGCCTACCAATCCATTCACCCTATATCGTATGTTGAGTTACTGTATGCTGTCACATCATAAATAAGAATGGAATTCATTAAGGATTATATGTAGGCTGATACGGTCTCTTGTATTTCTTCCTCTCACCTTTTCCTAAGCCCACAGGAAACTCATTTCATTTTGAAAATACACCTGACAAAAAGACCATCAGTTCACCAAGCAGAGAGACTCAAATTAATTTCTGTTTCACTAGAGGCACCGCTAAGATTTACACCCGACTTGACACGTTTTGAAGGCCCATATTGTGTACAGGTCTTCCATCATCAAGGTGTCTGGTTAACAATAGCACCGCCAGTAAATTAGACTGTACCTCGGGGGATGCGGCAAGGCTCTTAGTATGATATTAAAAAAGGAAAGCATTTGAATGTTATGAAAAGAAACAGAGTAAATGATATCTGTAATAATACGATAAAGGATTTATGGATATAGCCCCTGGGCACTCTGGATGGCAATGGGAAGATCAATTGGGGCCTCGCGAAAGGTATCTTAACAAGCATCTCCTGCAGTACATGTTTTAAAGTAATGACTGCTTCCCTTAGTGAAGGAACTTCCCACTGTAATAGCTTCATATGCAATGCCGTCTTTCCAGCTACAGTTGAGGATATTTGTCAACCGCAATGAAGAGCTCTAAGACACAAATACAAAAGAGTTGAGGAGGAAACCTTTGCAAATGATCTCAACAGCCAATGGAATGATCCAGCTTAATGCAAAAGCAGCGATAGCAGACCCTTGGTTTCTATCCAATTATGCAATGAAATTACATTTGGAGGCGCTCAGGTAGAACTGAGAGAGACGAGTGGGTTGTGTGTTTGGTGAGTGGTAATAGAGCTATGTAGAATAGAGAGGGAGGGAGGGAGACATATTTACCCTTGTTATAGAACAACACTGGGAGTTGTAGATAAGGGACAGAGAACGTTCAGAGAAGCAAATGTCTTTTAATGTCTTTCATTTGTTTGTTTCTGGGGGGCAATTCAGCATAGCCTACTGTGTGGACATAGACGCTTAAATATGTTATCTCATAAAGCGCTTCAGGGATTTAGGTCAATCGTACACTCATTCAATTAAATAAATTACCAGACAAAATACACTTCATTCACCAAGTTGAAGCACAACCGAGTTTAACTGAATTCTGAAAGGTACTTCATTATATGAAAGAATGTAATGTAATCAAATGTAAAGAGACTGTCCTTACAGCTTTTTTTTTGGCACACAAGGCGCAATTTAGAAATGTGGTTGTGCATCAGCAGTTGCTCTCTTGTTATTTCAGTCACTAGCTAGTCACATCCAATTGGCAACAGATTTTCATGCGAATATTCGAAAATGTGCATGAAGAAAATATGCAAATTTCCCCACCAGTGGTGTGTTTCCACCAAACTGACTTGTTGCAGATAAAAATGACTACGTGATGACTAATGCACACAAAATGTACTTTTACATGTACGTTTTCATGTACCGAATACAAATGTAAAGTTCAATGTGTTTCCATCGCATTTTCAACATTTACCAATAGCTTTGTCACAAAAACTGTTTTAACTGCGTTAAATAGCAAATGTGCCTTCTCTGGTCTGGGAATGTGCGCTCAACAGCTGGCAGATATAGTAAAGAGAGGCTAGGCTACTCTACATTATGGGATTATTATGGATAATAATATACAGTATATGGAATATATATTTTTGTCAGCAGCAGTCAAGCATCGATAATCCTGTCACCAGAATAACACCTTTAATATGTATTGGAAAGGAGCATCAAGATCACTGTGCACTTTCACCACCCTGTGAAGTTCACCATAATAAAAATGTTCTTCAGCCTAATAAACCACATTGTTTCCCAAGTCGTAGTGGGAGGACCACACACCATATCCTCGCATGACTCCAAGTTTACTTTGATATGATGGTTATTATCAATATTTGCGCATAAAGGCGTATTGTCCCATCACTGCAACTCCCATATGGACCTTCCTCTAACCCGGAAGACGCTTGGCCAATTGTGCGCCGCCTCATGGGTCCCCCGGTCGCTGCCGGCTGTGACAAGCCTGGGATCAAACCAGAATCTGTAGTGACCGCTGCGATACTCCTGAGGCCTATCAGACGGCTTTTATAAAATTGTACCGAAACTTCACGTTTTCATCACAGTTGTTGTGATTTTTTTTCGTATGCTATTACTTTTATTCGCGTAAAACTGTGGATAGAAACCATGGCAAAATGAGTAGAATTGCATGAAATGTGTTATAAAATTGCAAAATCGTCTCTCCTCCCCATGGCAAAATGTGTAAAATTGCAGGAAATCAAATCTAAAATGTTTTTCTCTCTGCTGTCAAGAAGACGGCCGTTAAAATGTCTACATGTGTGGATATGGATGTGGGTATGCTGACCTGCTTTTTTTGTGGCCCCCATCAAAGTTGCCCATCCCTGATTTAGACAGCAATGTAACAGAGGGGGAGAGGTATGTTGGAGAGAGAGTCAGAAGGGAAAACGCAGGGATTGAACTCTGTCTTCGATGGGGTTAAGTACAGTAGATTCGGAAAGTATTCAGATCCTTGACTTTTTCCACATTTTTTTACATTACAGCCTAATTCTAAAATAGATTACATTTTTAAAAATCCTCATAAATATACACACAATACCTCATAATAACAAAGAAAAAATAGGTTTGTAGAAATATTTGCAAATGTATAAAAACAAAAACAGAAATACCTTATTTACATAAGTATTCAGACCCTTTGCTATGAGACTTGAATTTGAGCTCAAAGTGCATCCTGTTTCTATTGATCATCCTTGAGATGTTTCTACAACTTGATTAGAGTCCACCTGTGGTAAGTGTAATTAATTGGACATGATTCAGAATGGCACACACCTGTCTATATAAGGCCCTTCAGTTGACAGTGCATGTCAGAGCAAAAACCAAGCCATGAGGTCGAAGGAATTGTCCGTAGAGCTCCGAGACAGGATTGTGTCGAGGCAGAGATCTGGGGAAGGGTACCAAAAAACATCTGCAACATTGAAGGTCCTCTAGAAAACAATGGCCTTCATCATTCTTACAAGGAAGAAGTTTGGAACCACCAAGGCTCTTCCTAGAGCTGACTACCCGGCCAAACTGAGCATTTGGGGGAGAAGGGCCTTGGTCAGAGAGGTGACCAAGAACCCGATGGTCACTCTGACTGAGGTCCAGAGTTCCTCTGTGAAGATGGGAGAACCTTCCAGAAGTACAACCATCTCTGCAGCATTCTACCAATCAGGCCTATATGGTAGAGTGGCCAGACAGAAGCCACTCCTCAGTAAAAGGCACATGACTGCCCACTTGGTGTTTGCCAAAAGGCAACTAAATACTCTCAGACGATGAGAAACTTCTCTGGTCTGATGGAAGCAAAATTTTACTCTTTGGCCTGAATGCCAAGCATCACGTCTGGAGGAAACCTGGCACCATTCCTACAGTGAAGCATGGTGGTGGCAGCGTCATGCTGTGGGGATGTTTTTCAGCGGCAGGGACTGTGAGACTAGTCAGGATCGAGGGGAAATGAAAGCAGAAAAGTAGAGAGAGATCCTTGATGAAAACCTGCTCAGGACCTCAGACTGGGGTGAAGGTTCACCTTCCAACAGGACAACGACCCTAAGCACACAGCCAAGACAACACAGGAGTGGCTTCGGGACAAGTCTCTGAATGTCCTTGAGTGGCCCAGCCAGAGCCCGGACTTGAACCCGATCTAACGTCTCTGGAGAGACCTGAAAATAGCTGTGCAACGATGCTCCCCATCCAACATGACAGAGCTTGAGAGAATCTGCAGTGAAGAATGGGAGAAACTCCCCAAATACAGGTCCGCCAAGCTTGTAGCATCGTCCCCACAAGACTCGAGGCTGTAATCGCTGATGAAGGTGCTTCTACAAAGTACTGAGAAAGAGTCTGAATACTTATGTAAATGTACTATTTCATTTTTTGTAAAAATAAAACGATTGGTCATTGTGTGTAGCTTGGTCATTGTGTGTAGATTGATGAGGGAAAAAATAATTTAATACATTTTAGAATAAGACTGTAACGTAACATAATGTGGAAAAAGTCAAGGGGTGTGAATACTTTCTGAATGCACTGTATGTGGTAAGAGCAGGAGCCGGTTCACGTTTCTGTTAAACCACAGGCTCTGCACTTAAAAAGATATCTAAGTATTAGACTTACTCCAGCCATATCAATGGAGAACAACTCATACTGCGTTCCTTACATGGTCTTCTTTACTGTTCACAGATCAGTGGACTATGGGAGCACTTATATAAAACTGAATAAAAAGGTTGGGTCAACCTTGGCTTGCCTATACGTCTGCCCAACCAACAAGAGAAAGGTTTGTATCACACTCCAGTGGAAACCAGAAAGCTACATGTTTATTCAGCTGTTCCTTCGCCTGGGTCTCTCTCGCTGCTTTAATGAACTCCTTTGTTGTCTCAGTAGCGTTGGCTAAACCAGAAATACTCAACTGATGGTGGCTTGTAGGACCATGTTAAAGTAAAGTTTATGGACTATTGTTGAGTAAAGACTGACGTTTATGGACAAGGACAAGGACTCCAAAGAACATTTCAACATTTAGTATCAGCATCATTCTTGGTATATTTCAACATTGTCATTCTTGGTATATTCACATTGAAGAACACAGAACACCCAGGTTAGTTCCTAGTGCCAATCGATAATCCTACCCAGACACCAGTTTATACAGATTTCTGCTACCTCACCTTACTAACTACCCCACACTCACACTATTCTACTATACCCCCACACTACCCTACTATAACTACCCCACTATAACTACCCCACACTCACTACAACCCCACAATGACTAACTACCTCACTAAAACTACCATACTAAAAACCACTAAGATAGTTTACAACAAGCTGTGATGTTCTGTTGATCAGTTTATTATTGAAAAGGATGTTGGTACATCGTGTCGTTTTTACTTTAATCAAAACTGCTTTAATGCTGCTGTTTATTCCTAATGCTGCACAATGACATCATGCAATCATATCCTCCGTTGAGCACTATAATCTATACTCTGTTTCTCTTCCTTTTGTACTTTAGATAATGATGCTTAGCGACCCAGAGCTGGAGCAAAGTGTACTCATCAGCTCAGATGAAGGTGCCAGCTTCGAGAAGTATCCCATTAACTTCTACATGGACGGTCTGCTGTTTCATCCAACTCAGGAAAACTGGCTGCTGGCTAGCAGTCCTGACAACAAGGTAGGCTAAGCAGCAGGACTTTTATTTCCATGTTGAATGGAAAACAAAGTCTTTCAAGTTGAAAGAAGTCCAAAGTTGAAAGATAGTAATTCTGTTTTGTATTTTGCGCTTTCATCACTTGTTCTGCATAACAAAATTGTAAAGGTTGAATATACAGACTTGATGTAACAATGTTTGATCAAATTCATGTTTTGTCAGGTGTACAGCACAATGGATTTTGGAAGAAAATGGCAGTTGGTTAGTGAGAATGTAACTCCTGGCCGGTTCTTCTGGTATGATTTCATTCCTGCCCATGTTTGTCAATATTCATTTAGAAACACTCCTTTCGGAAACACTCCTTTAGCATTTGTATCTTATATAGAATCTCATATGCAAATTAGAAATGCTATCTTGCAGCTATCTTGAAAAATATTATGTAAAGCACATTGCCTTTTAGCCCCGAATTGGTGAAGATAAAAACAGAAACTAAATGATAATGTAAATTGAATGACCAACTGCAGTGTGTGGTCAAAGTAATTTTCCTAATTAGTAAATGGAGGTTATGTATGGATCCATACCGAACTCTGTCAGATGGATTTACTAGTGTCTGTCAAAACAGGTCTTGACAGATTATGACAACCAACCTACAGTACTTGAACCCATATCACGTAGCCGGGAATAATGGACTCCTCCTCTAAAGCCCAAGAATAACATGTTGTTTTTGCTAGTTGTCATTCTGTAATTTCAAGTGCACATACACACGGCATATTGATGTGATGCAGTTTACCACAGTCAGTCACGTTATGTGTCAAACCCAAGTGCCTCTCAAGCTGAAAAAGAAAGGACATTGTTTGGAGGACACCCTCCTCACATGAACAGCAAAACAATTGATGAATAAGGACAGCATGAATGGACTAATAGCACCCCACACAAGACTATAATGTGCTTGGAAAATGTATGTTTTCATGGATGAATTGTTTAACTGTTTGTATTTACTGAATGCATTACATGTTTTTGCCTCTATATAATGTTTTTAGAATAGTAACATATAATAGAGTTTACATTTCCTTTATGCCATGTTAAAAATGAGAGAGAGCGAGAGAGAGAGAGAGAGAGAGAGAGAGAGAGAGAGAGAGAGAGAGAGAGAACACCACAAACCTAAGTAATTGTGTAGTGTGGAGGCTTTCCCGCTTCTGTCTCCCTTTGTTTACGCTATCACAAATTAAGATGAATTGCTGAGGCTGGCGCAAATTGGAAGTTGGCGTACAGGAAATGGAGATGTGTTGTCTGTGCTGTAAAGCGAAACACAGAATAAGGCTGTCCATCACAGGCTACCACTGTCCTCTTAAGGCCATCCCCCTACTTCTAAATTGCTCGTCTGCCCCCTCCTCTTCCTCATCCTCCTCCCCCTCCTCTTCCTCATCCTCTCCGCCCCCTCTTCTTCCTAATCCTCCTCCCCTCCTCTTCCTCATCATCCTCCTCCTCTTCCCCTCCTCTTCGTCCTCCCCTTCCCCATTCCCTTTTTCCTCCATCACCTCCACCCCCTCTTCCCCATCTTTTTCTTCTTCTTAGTCCTCCTCTAAATTGCTGTCCTCCTCTTCCCCCTTTTCATTCTCCTCCTCTACCTCCTCTTCCTCCACCTTTCACCTTCCTCCCCCACTCTTGTCCTCTTTCATCTCTGTTTTCCATCAACTCTCTCTCCTATGTTGCAGGGCACAAACTGGGCTAGACAGAGAGGCAGATGTGGTCCACATGGAGACCCACATCGCCAAAGGACGTGAGTGCTGCTCTGTAGCTTGCCTCCCTCCCCCACAGTAGCAGGACCCCAAGGACCCCTTGCCTCCCATTTAGAGCGAGGTCACTGGAATATAAGGCTCATTCTGGGCTGCAGGATAGGCCCCAGAAGCACTGTAAAGCAGAGTAGGAGTCTCTTGACAAATGTAGAGCTTTATATAATAGATTGATAGAGATTTTTTCCCTTTAATCGGACCCTTGTGCCCCATATCAGAACCTTGATTCTCCAAAAACACTAACACTATAGACTTTATTCAATCAAACCAGTTACTGAGATTCCGGGGCGGGACCAAATAGTATTACTTGTGTGATGTGAGAGACAATGATTGAATTATCAACACTTTTTTTGTTTTTATCACAGTGCAAGAGGGATGCTATTTTTATCCTGTCCTCAGAAAATGTAGAATTGGTTTGGAAAGAGTAGTGCCCACTAAAGATAGACGGAAGTCCATTCATTTGTGATTTCTCTTCATTGGTTGTTTTTTTCTAGGATTGTTACTGACAACTAATCTAGTTCTCTTCTGTGTTAGGTGCTCAGTATGTTAAGTGCAGAGCTCAACGATGCACAGAATCAAACAGACAATACCTGTTCCCGGGATACATAGACAAAAATTCTCTGGTTGTTCAGGACAACTATGTGTTTGTTCAGGTGTGTACTGTATCTGTCTATATCTTCGGTACATTTTATACGTTCACAAAAGGCTTGTGTTTTTCTGTGAACTCTGTTCTTCTGCTGCAGCCAATCAGTGTTGTACCGTTGAAGTCTACAAAATGGCTTTCTTTCCAAACACCTGCTACACTTAGATCTTGATTATCTATTGTCCAAGCTGCCTATGATGTTGAAGGATTCCGTGACTGCTGAAAAAAATAAGTGTTTTTTTCATCACATCTGCTGAAAGGCTTTTCTTATAATTGGGCAAGGAATCTGTATGGAGTTTGGGGTTGTTATTGCCAACTAGGTTGACATGACATTGGCTCGAATTAGGCAATGACATTGTGTGTCATTATGACTGATTTGATTTCTACTGCCTCCTGTTGCCATTGATTTCCATTTACAGCTGAAGATGTCTGTCTTTCTCTGTCAGCTTTGCTCTTCCTCCATTTACACAGTTTTGCAGCACTAATGAGGGTTTAGGTTCACCTATTGTGTAACAGTATTTAATAATATGATGTAGAAATGGTTTGCTAAGACTTACACGACATACAGTAAGTGCTCTTCAAGTGTTCTCTTTTGGTTTAGAATGAGACAGACATGTAATGTGGGGTTTATGGTTATGTGGGGCTGCGTCTTGCCTATAAAAATCACCTTTGTGAGTATGTAGATAAATGGTAGGATTGTACAGTGGTAAGTTGATTTGTTTCAACTATGTCAATTCAGGGATTTAATTGAAAGTGCGATTAATGAACAAAATAATTCTCATTCTAAATAATTAGTAACTGTCTGGGTCATAAATAATGATCCAATACAATGTCGGAATCGAATTGGAGTTGAGATGGAATTGACCCCATCATCATAGATTTTGGTGAAAATAGCCCAGTTGGACACAGCTGGCTTGTTGCAGGCAGCCTGGTCTCATAGACTAGGTGTAACCTAGTAAATGCAATTCCGGACACTCAAATTTGTATGATATGTTATGCTGGGTATGGTTACATAAGACAGATGGTTACTAAAAAGCAAAAACTAAAGTAGGTTGGTTGGTCGGGGTGGATGGTGGGTGTATAACGTGAATCACATCACGGGCAATTTTAACATTTTAGCTAATTAGCACATTTTCAACGGCTTACTACATTTGAGATACTTTGCAACTACTTAGCATGTTAGCTAACCCTTCCCCTAACCCTAACCTCAACCTTTTAACCTAACTCCTAAACTTAACCATAACCCTTAACCCAACAATTCGTAACTATCATACATTTAGCAAATTCATAACATATAATTCAAATTGTAATTCTTAACATATCATACAAAATGGGTGCTGGACATCCACAAATTGCTACATACCATTCGAAACGTAACATATTATACTAAATGGAGTGTCTTGGATTTCTGTACAGAATAATATGAAATGCTCTGAGACCAGGTTGTGCAGGGAGCTGTGGCGGTACAGATGACTTTCTTGTGACTTTCATTGCTTCGGGCAGTTGGATTTAACTTGACAAAGAGTAATGAGGTTATCGATTGGGCTACATCGAAATAAGCAGTCTTCAACACCTCTCGAATGTCTCTTTGGGGAGAAGGAACAGCCAAGTGCAACATCCTCAGAAATCTGGCCTGTGAAAATGTAGCCCATTGATTTTCGATAGATTATTCCATTAGAGCTCTAATGTAGTCTGTTTGGAGACAATCGCCATCCCTCTAGTTGATTAGAAAATAAGAAATCAAGTGGTGTGGGCCATAGAGTGGAGGGGTGGTAGTGGTACATCTAAGACATGTAGAGAAGGACAAAACCATTTGTTCAGTCACTGTAAATACAGTAGTATTTAATTGGGATGTTGGTGTATAAACTTGTATTGCCTACCGTGTTGTAGCATCAAGTCCCTAAATTACACAAAAACAATTCTGATTTTAAATGTATTTCTTCATTATAATTTTTGTAAATTCTTGTATTGAAATGGCTAAACTCGATTTTCCAAAACTGGATTGAAGTTGTACCTACATTTTCACTTCTAGAATATTTGAAAAATAACAGAGTTCTTCTGTGGGCTAAGTCAGTCCTTCCAGGACCTCAAGTCAAGGTGCAGTAAAAAATGAGTGTGTTAAAATCATTGACATTTCAAATTGATTCATTCTAATGAAGCCCAGCATGCCTGAAACATCGATGAGTTTAACATACTCAATAAAATATGAACTTGACAAGCTAGCGTTACGCTTATTAGCCCCCAAGAGCTCTTGAAGCAAGATGTTTTTTTTCTTCCACAGGTTACCAAGTCAGGGCAAGCGAGTTACTTTGTGTCCTATATGAGGGAATCATTTAAGCGAATTCAGCTACCCAAATACTGTCTTCCTAAGGTAAGCATCAAACTACCCAAATACACCTTGCAAGAGATACAGCTACAGTTTGAGGAACGTGAGACAGTTTTCATTTCTGAAGCCTCACTTTACTCAGACTGCTGTCATGTTGTGGAGGCCGTAAGCTGCTCATCTTGAAGCACACTTGTTATTTTGCTCTCTCTACAGTATATTTCTCTCCATCTGTCTGTGTGTCTATCTATTTGTCTCTACCTACCTGCCCATATGTTCATCCTTTCACCATCTCTCACTCCTCTAACAGGACATGCACATCATCAGTACAAATGAGAAGCAGGTGTTTTCTGCTGTACAGGAGTGGAACCAGAATGACACCTACAGCCTGTATATCTCAGACTCTCCAGGGGTATACTTCACTCTGTCTCTAGAGAACCTCCGGACCAGAAGAGAGCCAGGTGGAAATTTACTGGTCGACCTGTATAAGGTACATCTATTGTATATGTATGTAAGACACTCAGTCTGTGGAACAACTTCCATAAGGTGTTCTTAGGTGTACCATATTACTATGTTAAGTACCGTTTGTTTAGTACCTCTGAAAGGCACACTTCCTGTGTATGATTTCATCTCCACTGTAGTTTCGCACAGAGCAAAGATTTTTCATAACCATGAAGTTATTGTTTAAAATAATGACATACACACTCTCTCTCTCAATGCGATACCTCTTTTGTTTTATCCATTTGGCTTATTGTCATTCTAGGTAGAAGGAATAAATGGCATATTTCTAGCCAACAAATTGGTGGGCCATGAAGTGAAGACATTCATCACCTATAACAAGGGTCAGACCTGGGCCCTGCTGCAAGCCCCCAACACTGATGTGGCTGGAAACAGTCTGCACTGCATCCTGGTGAGTTGAAGTTATGGGTGGCGTGGTGGATGATGACCAAATTAATTCGGCTTCTGAACAAATTCATTCATCAAATGTTCCAATCCAACCAAAGCTTATTGATTTAAGAGTTGGAGTTGTTCATGGCAGTTGCTAGTCCACAAAGTGTGTCAAAATCTCCATTAACCTCAACTATTTCAATTTGCCTCCAGTAATCACTGTTCAGATACATCACCCTAATGAAAGTTACATTACAGTTAATGGCAGTTAGTGGTGTTCTGGGTTAGATATGTTTGATATTAATTTAAGTGATACAATCATTTTGAATGTTAAAAGCGAGTTAACATAATATGCACATATTATGCATTAAGAAAATAATGAGAGGAATTATTGATATAACACTGTTTTTGCCTGTGTCGTTCAAATGCCTGTTGTACTCTGGCCTCCCTTCTGGGTTTGTAAAAGCTTCTATTAATGTTTCACAAAGTGGCTGAATCAGAGAGATGAGTGATTCAGATTTATCAGTAAATGAAACAAGTTTGTCAGATTTATCTTTACATCTTGAGGATTTTTTAATTACATGGCTTTAAAATGGAAATGCCAGCTCCAATGTCCTCTGCAGCCAGTTTCAATCTGTTGGTGGAAAAGATTAAAAAAGTGTATTTGTTCCATAAATGGTCTTTGTAAACGTCCTTTTTAAATAGAGATTAGTTTGCGCAGTTTGAATACAGAGTCAAATATAAATGAGTCAGATATGGATCCGAATAAGATGTTTGATTTTGTGTCTTGGTTTAGGTCTATATCTAAATTGAATCCATTGTGTTTGTTTTGGCAGCCATTTTGTTCTCTGCATCTGCACCTGGATACGCCAGTGAACCCTTACCTGCCTGGACGCATCTTTAGCATGGACTCAGCACCTGGGATCATTGTAGCTACAGGTAGGACAGAAGTAGAAATAGGTTGTTAATGCATGTGTAACGGATGTGAAATGCTAGCTTAGTTAAAGGGCTGCGGCTTTTGTGGAGCGATGGGTAACGATGCTTCGTGGGTGACTGTTGTTGATGTGTGCAGAGGGTCCCTGGTTCAAGCCCGGGTATGGGCGAGGGGATGGTCTAAAGTTATACTGTTACATTGATGCTGTTGACCCAGATCACTGGTTGCTGTGGAAAAGGAGGAGGTCAAAAGGGGGGTGAGTGTAACGGATGTGAAACGCTAGCTCAGTTAGCAGTGGTGCGCGCAAAATAGTGTTAAAATCGGTGACGTCACTTGCTCTGAGACCTTGAAGTAGTAGTTCCCCTTGCTCTGCAAGGGCCGCGGCTTTTGTGGAGCGATGGGTAACGATGCTTCGTGGGTGACTGTTGTTGATGTGTGCAGAGGAACCCGGGTATGGGCGAGAGGACGGTTTAAAGTTATACTGTTACACCTGTTTCTGTGTTCAACCAACAAATTAGTAAAGGTAGGCACAGCTGTTAAAAGAAAACGTTGTGCAAACTGTTATATGTGGTAGAAATGTAAAGAATCTGTTAACGGAATACAGATCAATAAACGTGTTTATAATGAGATCAGGTCCTTCAATTTATAAAAAAAATTGTGCAGGTTTGTTATGCAGGTTTGTTTTCTTTGAAAATATGAGTCTTTACTATGCAAATATATCAGTATATGAATTCATATATTTATTTTTGTTTTCAGGCAACATTGGTACAGAGCTGTCCTCCGCTAACCTTGGAATGTTTATAACATCTGATGCAGGAAATACCTGGAGACAGGTGAGACCAATCTGTGCCTCAAAATGGGCTCCAACTTCAGTTAGTTTTGTCTAAAATTTGCATTTTGAATGTGAACAACTTCTGATGTAAATCATGTTTATTATCTTCTACCTTCTTTAGATTTTTGAAGAAGAACTCGGTGTTTGGTTTCTTGACAATGGAGGTGCTTTAGTTGCAGTTTCTTTAGTTGCAACAGTACCCATCCGGCACGTATGGTAGGTTCACTGTAATTCTACTACAGCGTATGGGAGTACAATAATGATATTCACTGTATGTAAAGATGCATTATACTGTAACTTACCAGTTGATTTCAGAAACTGGTGTGCAAAACGTTGAGACTAATGCTGAAGTTCCTATTTCAGGACACAATTCATTTCATTCTGATTTCAGTTTTGGTGTTGTTGTTGCATACGATTATATTTAGCCTTTGAAATACTGATTGGCAAGGTACGTTTGCATGGGATGTCTATCTCCAGCAACTGTTTCTCTCACCACATCAAAACTGTCAGAATCCATTCAACAAAAAAATGGCTGTTACAGCTTTGTACTGTTCGTGGGTATTTTCGAGAGCTTTTATGCAAATGTAGCCAAGTAGAGGTTTGAAGTATCGAGGGACTTTGTTGGCCTGGGTCCTTGTGTTGTTGGAACTCTGTCACACCAGATACTTTGATGTCCCCCGCACTGAAATAGTGTCACAATCAATTAAGATCTGTGAAAGGTGATTTAAGTCCCTCAATTGTTAGAGCATGAGTCATATCCATTTTTTTTATGTTTTGTTGCCTTCGACATTTACCTAGACCCGTGAAACATTGGTTCCATTGTTGAGTGCGTAGTTGGGATAATTTCCCACATAGAGAACAAGCTGATAAGGGTACTTCATTTTTCATCTACGTCATGGTGAGAATGTATCTTACTGTCTGAAGAACAGTAACACTAGGAATTTGGACACATTTTGTTGACCTCTGTTTGTAGAAATGGTTAGAAATATTTTCTGTTAAACTCTTTTCATTGTCACACCTTACAAAGATTACAAAGATGCCATAGAGTTACGTCTTTTGGAATTGTGGTGTACTTAAGCAATAAGGCCAGAAGAGGTGTGGTATACGGACAATATACCACGGCTAAGGGCTGTTCTTATGCACGACGCAACACGGAGTGCCTAGACACAGCCTTTAGCCATATATCACAAACCCTCAAGGAGCCTTATTGCTATTATAAACTGGTTACCAATGTAATTAGAGCAGTGAAACTAAATGTTTTGTCAAACCCGTGGTATACGGTCTGATATACCATGGCTGTCAGCCAATCAGAATTCAGGGCTCAAACCACCCAGTTTATAATTGTAATTATACCATTACTAACATAGTCATTGTTTTGAGTTTGCAAGAAAGGCATTTCACTGTACTTGTGCATGTGACATTAAAACTTGAAACTTGGAACTAATAAACCTCATGATATATTCAATCAGATGTTAATAGTTGTTGTCCTGTGTTGTGAAACAGGGTAAGTCTGGACGAGGGTAAGAAATGGGATCGCCACAGTTTCTCTCTGGCTCCTTTGTTTCTGGATGGAGTTCTCATGCAGCCAGAGAATCACATCATCACGTAAGTGGAGTCAGGATTTGGCCAACATTAAGTAAACACAGACCTCATATTCTAGATTCCAGCTCATCTGGTGATGAGAGTTAAATAGTGTTGTTGTTATGCATGAATGGGTAAATAGCGTTTACACTTAATTTCTCAATTTACAATGTTTTGTTTGCCCAGAGGTGCGATACACGTAATTGTGTTGGCATATATATTATTTTTGTTTGTGTTTAGTTTGTGCAACCTCAGCCACAGCAAAATACTGGTCTGAGCAGACCCAGCATCTTAATTTTACAAGCGACAAAGACAATAAGGCTAACAACTTACCTAATGTTTTGTTTTGTTGAATTAAGTTTCACTGGACACTTAAGCCGTGTTTCAGAATGGCAGCTGATAAAGATTGACTACAAAGCCATCTTTAGCAGGAGATGCATGGATGGAGATTATCAGACTTGGCACCTACATAACAAGGTAAAACACGTTGAAAGGTATTGTTTTGATGCCAACATCAAGATGGGCATGTTGGTTTAATGTAACTGTAAACGCAGCACATAAATGCATGCACACGCACGCTCGCACACGCACACACACACACACACACACACACACACACACACACACACACACACACACACACATACTGTATATTCATACAGTATAATTTCAGACTGTTGAGCACTAAAAAACATTGAATCAATGTAATGAAATTCCCCACAGGGAATGACATGTCATGTTGTTTGATAGGGAGAGCCATGTGTGATGGGAGAGAAGCAGACCTTTATGAAACGGAGGCCGGGTAACCGCTGTATGCTGGCCCAGGACTACTCCCGAGTCATATCCTCAGAACCATGCATCTGCAGGACATATGATTTTGAATGGCAAGTTATGGTAGACTTCCTAATTTTTTACGTCAGTGAATAGGCAAGGGCATTGTAAGTGTAACCCATCCCCCAACACTCAGCCCTCCTAATCACACATCTAACCACAAATATTAGTTTGCTCAACTTTATACCTCTTCAATTCCCAACATGTTCTCTAGTTTATTGCATATAGCCACTGTTCATGCATACACACAATCCAATTATAGTTTGAAAATTGTGAATGTGACTAACAGGCTGGTCAAATTTACATAATGTCAAATGATTTATCATCATCCAATTAATACGTAATTAATTGCTAAATCAATTCTAAATGTCTTTTCTTTCTGTCTGAAATTCTCTTTGATCCTACATGTCTGACAATAGTCATGTCTCTAGTTATGATTTTAAACCATGTAGTCATACTAGCACTAAGTCTTACCTATCGTTCAACTAAAAATACTTTTTCGTGACAGATAGGGGAAAGGAGACTGAAATGTCTCATGTTTTACAGTGATTATGGGTATGAACGTCAAGCCGATGGAAAGTGTACCCCTGCTTTTTGGTTCAACCCAAGCACTGTGACAAGAAGCTGTAGCACTAGCCATAACTACCTCAACAGCACAGGGTAGGTAACTTGTAGTACTGTCCCTAATTCCTTCCTTCCTTGGGCAAAATAACACTCTGTGCTGTGATTTGATAGGGCCCTTTGTTCAGCAAATTACTCTCTCTGCATTGTGAGATTACGTTAAAGCTAGTCTCACTCTCCATTCTAAAATTACATCTATGCTGTGAATGTTCAGGTACAGAAAGGTTTTGTCCAATAATTGCAAAGAGGGAGGGAAGGATGTGTACTCCCCCAGGAAACAGCATTGTTCCCCCAGGCCTCCCAGAGGCCTCAGACTGACTACCAGCCAGGGAGAGCTCACCGCCACCGTGGGCAGTAATGTCACCTTCCTGGTGTATCTGGACGATGTGAGTTTCCTCTCCCAACACCAACTGAAGCTGTGCCATTACTAGACATATTATTATTATTTCATCAGTAAACTGTGGATGTTTGTCCTGGATTATCTTGTGTTGGTTGATGTGACGTCCCCAAAGCCTGAACTTTTCTCTTCTGGTTTTGGGATGAAAGCACTATGACTCACTACATTGGTCTGTGTCTGTTTGGCTTTCTATCTTTATCTCTCACTTTCTCGTCTCCAGCGCCCAATTTTTCTAAAGTTATCTGATCATATTTCGGCAATCAAACAGGACTAAATGTTAGAATTGGGTTTTTACAAAACTGAAAAAGGTGATTCTGATAGGGATACAGTTTTGGTAATCCAATCTCACCTTTAATCAGGGTTGAATGTTTGTGTTTTTCAATACTCAAAAATAGTGATTAGGATAGTTTTGATGCCCAAAATCGGGATTATCTTGACACCACATGAAGGGTGGATTCAGGGTGGATTTAGAAAGGTGAAAGCTCTACAACCAAGAAATGTCAATGTAACGAAGGTGACAAGGTTTTTAAAAACGTTCTGATATCTGATAACCAAAGTTGAATTTTGTTTAATTTGATCGCAGTATAGATATGTTGTTATATTGAGAAGTTTCAAATAAATGTACTTACTTATACGTGATATGCAGGCTCTATTATTTGTAGTCTAGGTACATTTGTTCATGTAGTTTACTCATCTCTGTTTCCCTATGACAGATTCTGTGATCTTGATATTGTGGTATCTGGATCAGAATGATCCTATCCGATTATTTTCTGGAAAAAATGGCGTAGAAATGACCAGATTGATCTGATCCTGGATAGCAAAAAAAGAGGATTAGATACTCCGGCTCATTCTGATTCTGGTTTAAAAGTTTAGAAAAACTGGGCCCTGTACTTCTCCAATGTCTAATCTCAAATCTCATCCCAAGTATTTCCATAGACAGCTCTTCCCTGTGAAAGATAATGCAGTGTCATAACATAATCTGTTTTGACTAATGATGCCTGTCTTACTTCTTGTCTCTAGGGAAACTCGTTGTGGACTTATATCCAGCTAGACTTTGGGGACGGCATCACTTTCATGTACAACCTGAGCCGGAGAGGCGATGGAATCAAACACAGCTATAGAGAAGATGGGATCTTCAGAGTGACAGCACATGCAGAGAACAGCCAGGGCTATGACATTAGCTCCCTGTTCCTACACATCACCAGTATGTCAATGAGAAACACTGGTTCTCTTATGTCTAATGTGGTTTAATGACTTTTCCTGCCCAAGCATGTTACCACAGTAAACTACTGACACCAGCATAGGTTACGGATGATCATATGTCACCAACTATAGATTGACCTACAACAACCTTTAATGGATTGAATGTTAAGTGCTTATGAAGCTGTTTGATTTGGTTGTATTGGTCAACTAACCAATTGACTGTTCCCAAAAAGGCTGCTTTCAGTTTATATTGGCCAATATGGTTCTCTTGTGTGCTTTGGTGTGTCTCAGGCCCAGTGGAGCGTGTGTATCTCTCAGCTCCTATTGTTGCCATCAGGAAGAAAGAAGCTAACCTAACGGCTGTGGTCTGGCCTGTCCACCACAGAACACTCACCTTCTTCTGGTGGTTTGAAAACAGCTCCGAGGTGAGGTTCCTTCACCCAATTACTCTGACCTTGAGTTTATTAGCGGAAAGTTATTTTTGTCCTTTGTGTTTTCCATGTGTGCTGGAAAAGGCAAGGTTGTGCGGTTTTCTATGCCATTCTCTTTATCTTGCGAAACCCAGCCCTTAATAACCTTGGATGGAAGCATCTCGTACACGTTTTGGAAGGAAGGCATGAACAGGATCATGGTCCAAGTGTCTTCTGGGTGCAACATACTGCAGGATACCAAGGTCATCATTGTCAAAGGTGAGTGGGAAGGAGTCCTTCGAATGTCTTTATTGGTAATATGAATGTAACGCATGTATGCAACTTTTTAATCACACATCTATGTTCATGTAAACACTGCCTCCTTGTTAGTGACAATGTGGATGTTACCTCTACTCCCAGCTAGTCACCTCTACTCCCAGCTAGTCACCTCTACTCCCAGCTAGTCACCTCTACTCCCAGCTAGTCACCTCTACTCCCAGCTAGTCACCTCTACTCCCAGCTATACTCCCAGCTAGTCACCTCTACTCCCAGCTAGTCACCTCTACTCCCAGCTAGTAACCTCTACTCCCAGCTAGTCACCTCTACTCCCAGCTAGTCACCTCTACTCCCAGCTAGTCACCTCTACTCTCAGCTAGTCACCTCTACTCCCAGCTAGTCACCTCTACTCCCAGCTAGTCACCTCTACTCCCAGCTAGTCACCTCTACTCCTAGCTAGTCACCTCTACTCCCAGCTAGTAACCTCTACTCCCAGCTAGTCACCTCTACTCCCAGCTAGTAACCTCTACTCCCAGCTAGTAACCTCTACTCCCAGCTAGTCACCTCTACTCCCAGCTAGTAACCTCTACTCCCAGCTAGTCACCTCTACTCCTAGCTAGTCACCTCTACTCCCAGCTAGTAACCTCTACTCCCAGCTAGTCACCTCTACTCCCAGCTAGTAACCTCTACTCCCAGCTAGTAACCTCTACTCCCAGCTAGTCACCTCTACTCCCAGCTAGTAACCTCTACTCCCAGCTAGTCACCTCTACTCCCAGCTAGTCATCTCTACTCCCAGCTAGTAACCTCTACTCCCAGCTAGTCACCTCTACTCCCAGCTAGTCACCTCTACTCCCAGCTAGTCACCTCTACTCCCAGCTAGTAACCTCTACTCGCAGCTAGTAACCTCTACTCCCAGCTAGTCACCTCTACTCCCAGCTAGTCACCTCTACTCCCAGCTAGTCACCTCTACTCCCAGCTAGTAACCTCTACTCGCAGCTAGTAACCTCTACTCCCAGCTAGTCACCTCTACTCCCAGCTAGTCACCTCTACTCCCAGCTAGTCACCTCTACTCCCAGCTAGTAACCTCTACTCCCAGCTAGTCATCTCTACTCCCAGCTAGTAACCTCTACTCCCAGCTAGTAACCTCTACTCCCAGCTAGTCACCTCTACTCCCAGCTAGTAACCTCTACTCGCAGCTAGTAACCTCTACTCCCAGCTAGTCACCTCTACTCCCAGCTAGTCACCTCTACTCCCAGCTAGTCACCTCTACTCCCAGCTAGTAACCTCTACTCGCAGCTAGTAACCTCTACTCCCAGCTAGTCACCTCTACTCCCAGCTAGTAACCTCTACTCCCAACTAGTCACCTCTACTCCCAGCTAGTCACCTCTACTCCCAGCTAGTCACCTCTACTCCCAGCTAGTCACCTCTACTCCCAGCTAGTCGCCTCTACTCCCAGCTAGTAACCTCTACTCCCAGCTAGTCACCTCCATGCCATGAGGAACAAGAATAAATTGTAAATTCATGTCAGATGAAAAGCAATTCTGAGCAAACTAAAAAATTCTAAATGGTACAGTGCCACACGGAAACACTTTGTGGTAGAGGGTTCATGGCAGCATCCTCCATGTATCACAGATTTCTTCAAATCCCTGCTGTTATCGTTCTCTCCGGCTTTGGACGAGCACAACCCTGACATCCCGGAGTGGAGAGAGGACGTGGGCCGCGTGGTGAGGACAGCTGTATCACAGGTACAGGAAGAAATTCCCTCTGGGACGACAGTCAACATGAGGTTGTCACGCAATGTCTTTTATGGTCTTAACCATTTCAAAACAGGAGACATGATGAGGATTACTTCATTCAATGTGACATATTAAGGAAGTAAAGTGAACATAGATGTTTAGTATCATGTGTTTTCCCACAATAGCAGTGTGTATGTTTGACTGTTTGACTGTTATTACAGGTTTCTGGATTTCCAGAGGAACGGCTGTTAGTATCTTTGTTTCCAGGTGTTCCAACAACAGCAGAACTATTTATCCTGCCTGAGACACAGTTGCCTGAACATGGGAAGCGGAACAAAGAGGACTTAGTGAGTGTAAGCATATTTTGCTTGACTTCTTACAAGAGTTTGTCTTTTTGGAAATCTTCTAGAACAGATCTAATCGTCTAATTCATCTGCTCAAAATCCACATTTGTATAAACAATGGGGTTTAACGGACTTAATTGGTTTTCCAAGATAATGTTATCATAAACCTTTATTCAAATTTGAAAAGAATAATCTTTGCAAATGCACATTTTGGGGTGCCAAGTCATTTGTCTATTATGTCAAACAGATATCAAACCTTGTTATAAATGCCCTGAACCACGGATTGGTCCAGTTTGAGTTGAAAGCTGACACTCAAATATTTGTTTTCATCACACAGCTAACTTTGGGTAAGTTGCAGTTTTTCTTTGTCTCTTTCACAGTATAAAGTAACAATACATAAACAATTCAAAATACTATAATAAGTACTGTACTGACACTCAATTCACCAGACAATGTCAACTAATGTCAACAGCAGATATTGATGGACATTTTCCATTGAATCCCTTTTACAACTATCTTATTACAGTAGAGTGTCTTGTAGTCATTGCGATCAATAATACGATTAACATCGGGTATCTTTAGTATGCACCTTGGAAATCAGTGGGGTCATTTGGATATTAGCATATCACCAAAACGTGTCGATCAAGCCCACATTACTTTACCCTTTTCATCCAGCGATTGATCTGTCTTCACTTGTGTCTGCATGGAAAGGTCTGAGAAGCCTTTAAAATGCTATGGAAAGGTCATCAACTTCACTGGTCACATCTTGGAAGAGAGAAATATGGTTTGGGAGGGGTGGGCTAATACATACTCAGAATAATACGCCTCAGCACTTAAAGCCATGACTAAGCACAAACCTTTCAGATGCATGGGGAGATAGAGTGCGACCTCATGTATGGAGGCCCTTTGTATGCCTTCTTAAAATGGAACATGACAGATACCGCTCCTTCTGAACCGCTCAGACCTAATGGGCTCATACTACGTGAAAAAATGAATATTTGCTGGTTTCTCCCCTTGTTTTTCTCCAAGTCTTTTTTCGTGTGTTTGGCATGATTATTTTAGTTTATTAGGATCCCTTATGGAGCAGCTACTCTTCCTGGGGTCCACACAAAACGTACATGACACAGTACAGAACAGTTATAGACAAGAGTAATACAAAGACAATACTACATTAAATAAATGACATCAACAAAGGAATTGGCTAAAGCAGAAACTGGTCTGTCTCTGTCTTTCCCCAGCACCTCTGGTTTACTCCAACCCTATTCACAGTAGCTCAGTCATGCTGATGTTGCTGTCTGTGGTGTTTGTTGGTTTAGCTGCGTTTTTCATCTTCAAGTTGAAAAGGTATGTTCTCATTATAATATTCATTGGTTGGTTATAGTCAACCTATTTTGTCTTATTTTGTCTTAGTGGCATTCGGAATGCCACATTATACTCTCAACTATTAACACATAAGTGAAGTTCTTACAGTACTGCAGGTTAAGTTTGCATGACGTCAGTCGAGTGGTGTCTGGCTTGTTAGGAAAATCCCTTGGATCCATGTCCAGGCTGAGGAGAACCAGGAAAAGGAGCCGGAGATGATTGGCACGGTCGGGCAGAACAATACCATGTCCAAGATGAAGCTCAGTGAGTTCCCCACAGAGAAGGAACTCATGGAGAAAGAACTGAAGACCAGGAGCAGAGGTAAGTTTGACGTAGCGTCTAGAACAGTAACAGACCTGCCTATTGGACCTAGGCCTTCAGAGCCAGGCTCCCAAGAAAATGATCACATGTCGTAGCGTACAGTACCAGTCAACGTTTGGACACACCTACTCATTCCAGGGTTTTTATTTATTTTTACTCTTTTCTACATTGTAGAATAATAGTGAAGACATCAACACTATGAAATAACACACATGGAATCATGAAGTAACCAAAAAGTGTTAAGCAAAAAAGTGTTCTTTGAAGTAGGCACCCTTTGCACACTCTTGGCATTCTCTCAACCAGCTTCATGAGGCAGTCACCTGGAATGCTTTTTCAACAGTCTTGAAGGAGTTCCCACATATGCTGAGCACTTGTTGGCTGCTTTTCCTTCACTCTGTGGTCCAACTCATCCTAAGGTCGGGTGATTGTGGAGGCCAGGTCATCTGATGCATTGCTCCATCACTCTCCTTCTTGGTCAAATAGCCCTTACACAGCCTGGAGGTGTTTTGGGTCATTGTCCTGTTGAAAATTAAATGATAGTCCCACTAAGAACAAACCAGATGGGATGGCGTATCGCTACAGAATGCTGTGGTAGCCATGCTGGTTAAGTATGCCTTGAAATCTAAATAAATCACAGACAGTGTCACCAGCAAAGTGTCACCAGCAGAGTTGCAAAGAAAATGCCATATCTCAGACTGGCCAATAAAATGAAAACACAGACACTGGACAGAGGAACTCTGCATAGAATGCCAGCATCTCGAAGTTGCCTCTTCACTGTTGACGTTGAAAGTGGTGTTTTGCGGGTAGTATTTAATGAAGCTGTCAGTTGAGGACTTGTGAGGCGTCTGTTTCTCAAACTAGATACTCTAATGTGCTTGACCTCTTCCTCAGTTGTGCACTGGGGCCTCCCACTCCTCTTTCTATTCTGGTTAGAGTTTGCGCTGTTCTGTGAAGGGAGTAGTACTACACAGCGTTATACGAGATATTCCGTTTCTTGGCAATTTCTCGCATGGAATAGCCTTCATTTCTCAGAACAGGAATAGGCTGACGAGTTTCAGAACCAGGTCTTTGTCTCTGGCCATTTTGAGCCTGTAATCAAACCCACAAATGCTGATGCTCCAGATACTCAACTAGTCTAAAGAAGGCCAGTTTTATTGCTTATTTAAACAGAACAATAGTTTTCAGCTGTGCTAACATAATTGCAAAAGGGTTTTCTAATGATCAATTAGCCGTTTAAAATGATAAACTTTGATTAGCTAACACGACGTGCCATTGGAACAGAGGTGTGATGGTTGCAGATAATTGGCCTCTGTGCGCCTATGTAGATATTGTAAGGCGTGCGTACTGGTGGTAGAGAAGTCAGGCACAGGAGAGAAAAGACAGTGTTTTAACGGCGCAGTTTTTAATGATAAAAATTACAGTGAACAAAACAATATATATACAATGGGACAAAACCCCAGACATAACGTGCACAAGCACTTAAAATAAACTGTCACGGTTTTCTAGGTGTGAAGGAGAGTCGGACCAAAATGCAGCGTGGCTATTGCGATCCATGTTTATTTAACAACGTAAACACGAATCAATACAAAAACAATAAACGTAATGTGAAAACCGAAACAGCCTAAACTGGTGCAAACTGACACAGAGGACACTAAGGACAATCACCCACAAAACCCAACACCAAACAGGCTACCTAAATATGGTTCCCAATCAGAGACAATGACGAACACCTGCCTCTGATTGAGAACCATATCAGGCCAAACATAGAACTAGACAAACTAGACATGAAACATAGAATGCCCACTCAGCTCACACCCTGACCAACCAAAACATAGAAATATACAAAGTAAACTATGGACAGGGTGTGACAGTATGGACAGGGTGTGACAGTTCGGGTCGAGAGCCAGACCTGGTCGCCCGTTGCGAACACCGGGGCCTCACTGCGGTGGCGGTCTGCGTTCTCCATTTGACGCAGCATGGCCCGCTGAAGGTGAACACGGACAGCTTCCCATGTCTTCTCCGCGCGCCTAAACCAGTCGTCCACCGCAGGAGCCTCGGTCTGACTCTGATGCCAAGGTTCCAGAACCGGCTGGTACCCCAGTACGCACTGGAAGGGAGAGAGGTTAGTGGAGGAATGGCGAAGCGAGTTCTGTGCGGTGTGTGGGAAGACAAGACAAAACAAATGGAAAATTAAAGGTGGATCGGCGATGGCTATAAGACCGGTGACGTCGACTGCCGAACTTTGCCCGAACAAGGAGAGGGACTGACTTCGGAGGAGGTCATGACAGATATTCCATTAAAAATCCCCCGTTTCCAGCTACAATAGTAATTTACAACATATTTTTATAAGAAACAATGTGTTGAAAATCCCAAATTGTTTGCATAGTCAACTTACACACAGCTCTGACACACACACTTATCCCACCAGACATGCCACCTGGGGACTTATCATAGTCCCCAAAACCAGACCAAATTCAAGAAAACGTTCAGTATTATATAGAGCCCTTATTGCATGGAACTTCATTCCATCTCATATCGCTCAAATAAACTCAAACCTGGTTTCAAAAAACAGATAAAGCAGCACCTCGTGGCACAACGCCTCTCCCCTTTTTGACCTAGATTGTTTGTGTGTATGCATTGATATGTAGGCTACGTGTGCCTTTTAAAAATGTATGTAGTTCTGTCCTTGAGGTGTTCATGTTTTATGATGTTCTGTGTTATGTCATTATGTATTATGTTTCATATTTTGTGTTGGACCCCAGGATGAGTAGCTGCTGCATTTGCAACAGCTAATGGGGATCCTAATAAAATACCAAGTCTACACTGTATTTCTGATCAATTTGATGTTATTTTAATGGACAACAATTTTGCTTTACTTTCAAAAACAAAGACATTTCTAAGTGACCCAAACTTTTGAACGGTAGTGTATGTTGATTTGTTTGGCACTTTTTTGGTTACTACATGATTCCATATGTGTTATTTCATACGTTTGATGTCTTCACTATTATTTTACAATGTGGAAAATAGTACAAATAAAGAAAAACCCCAGAATGAGTAGATGTGTCCAAACTTTTGACTGGTACTGTATGTAAATCAGCTGTCCACACAACGTACAGAGCAGAAGACACATTTCCATCATGCTATGTAACATATGGACAATAAAGTTGTTTTGTAAAATGCCGTAATATACATCAAGCTCGTTCGGACCCAGTCAAGCACGCATTTTTATCAATTAATCACGCTAAATGCATTGGGTAAAACAAAAAGTATAATTGAAACATTGTAATATGTTTTCATCTTTGCTTGGACAGCAAGTTAAAAAGCCCTAATTAGCTAGTTAGCTAACTCACACATTTTCAAAGAAATGGCTAATGCATCAAGCAAGCTGCAATAAAAACCACAGTGAAGCACTCTCTAGAAATCCGTTTTACCTTATATTCTATCAGAATTCGCATTGTTTTGTGTGAAAAAATGCACATTTTAAAGTGGCCTTTTATTGTCCCCCAGCGCAAGGTACACCTATGTAACAATCATGCTGTTTAATCAGCTTCTTGATATGCCACACCTGTCAGGTGGATGGATTATCTAGGCAAAGGAGAAATGCTCACTAACAGGGATGTAAACAAATTTGTGCACAGAATGTGAGAGAAATAAGCTTTTTGCAATAAGAATTTCTGGAATTTGTGTCAGATATTATGAGTTCTGTGAGAATTATGGATTGCAATGGCAAGCATTGTGTCAATCTCAAGTGTCATGAAGGCATTATCATAAGCCACTACAAGATACAGAAAGATTTACGGTATAGGCCTACTTTCCAGTTCAATCTGCACCATAAGCTCCTGTAAGCATGAAGCATAAAGGTTGACATAAGGAAACCATTTTGGGTTGTTAAAGCAGGGGACTGCTAACTGTTTTTGACAATTGCGGCACTGCAGTGGTCCTGATAGACATTTGGGCTGGAGGCTTTTTGGGAGGTCAGCACTTTGGCCAATCTTCATCTCACAGCAGGTCTCTCCTCCAGCAGACCTTAGTGATCTGAGACAGATTGATTTCTCTTCTGTTGCCTTCCAACTTTTTATTTTCAATTGGCAGAGCAATACAGGAAATGTTATTTGTACCATTAGATTCAATGAATTGACCACCTATTGTCTGTCTGCTAAGATTCCATGATTACTCTGATGCCTGGAGTGGTTCCTATCTATGCTAGTTTAGTTGGTAGTTGACACAAAGATCCACAAAATGCTGCCAACATCAAAACATTGGTGACAATAGGGTCTTTGGGGGCACTATTCATAATAATTATACTTTGATTTCTGTATTCTATCACCAGGAGAATATGGAAGAAATGGGGAGAGAGTGATCACAAGAGAATTTCCTACTTGTACTAATGTCTAAGAAATTTGATTATGAGTACTGTAAGTACAGATTGTGGTGTTTCAATGTGCCATTTTAAAAAAATCTTTGTTTTCACCATTTACTTTGGTCGCTGAGAACTGCTACTAAATATGTATTTCACAAGACTTTAGAAATCTACTATATAGCAGGAGAATATATTATTTTGTGTATATACATTATTTCAGTATTGAAGAATTGTAATTTGACATCTATGGATGTTGTATTAGGCATTAGAAAAATGCCATTGTTGAAAAAAATATATTGTGTTCTTAAGTGCCAGATTGCATTGCTAATGAATTATTTAGCTCAACATGATTATCTCACGGATGTTCTCTTGATAATGACAACTGCATCTATTGTTCTATTGCACAGGGGAGGTGGAATGTAGGTAATAAGACAAAAGGCATACTATACTGAACAAAAATATAAATGCAACACGCAACAGTTTCAAACCAAATGTTATTTGTCACATGCGCCAAATACAACAGGTGACATGCTTACTTACAAGCCCTTAACCAATAATGCAGTTCAATAAATTACGGTACTTATAAGGAATTACAGTTCACATAAGGAGTTACAGTTCATGTAAGGAAATCAGTCAACTGAAAATAATTCATTAGGCCCTAATATGTGGATTTCACATGACTGCAGCCATGGGTGGGCCTGGGAGGGCACAGGCCGACCCACTTGGCAGCCAGGCCCACCCACTGGGGAGCCAGGCCCAGCCCATCAGAATTAGTTTTCCCCCACAAAAGGGCTTTATTCCAGACACTTCTCACCACAGATTAAGATGCCGGATGTGGAGGTCCTGTGCTGGCGTGGTTACAGGTGGTCTGCAGATGTGAGGCCGGTTGGACAGACTGCCAAATTCTCTAAACAACGTTGGCGGCAGCTTATGGTAGAGAAATTAACATTAAATTCTCTGGCAACAGCTCTGGTAGACATCCCTGCAGTCCGCGTGCCAATTGCACGCTTCCTTTAAAACTTGAGCCTGTGGCATTGTTTTGTGTGAAATACTGCACATTTTAAAGTGGCCTTTTATTGCCCCCAGCACAAGGTGCACCTACGTAACAATCATGCTGTTTAATCGGCTTCTTGATATGCCACACCTGTCAGGTGGATTGATTACCTCGGCAAAGGAGAAATGCTCACTAACAGGAATATAAACAAATTTGTGCACAGAATGTGAGAGAAAAAAAGCTTTTTGTGCATATGGAACATTTCTGGGATCTTTTATTTCAGCCCATGAAACAAGGGACCAAAACTTTATATGTTGTGTTTATATTTTTGTTCAGTGTACAAATCAGTGTGGCTGCTTGCTAAACAATCTCCGGACTACAGTTGAGGCTGTTAGGATGTGTACAGGTCGATACAAAACATGTGGGCCTACATTTTTTCTTAAACTGACCATTCAAAAAGCTTGGTACATTGAACAGAGTTTGTATTATTTATTAGCCTACTGCTCATTTCACAATAAGTACAATAATATTGTTCACCTTTTCTAGCATGTCATCATTCACTTTTTAGCCGTAACATGTAATATAATACGAAGAAGTAAGCAAGTGTTGATCATGGTGATTTTAAGATTAGTCAAACGTATTAAACTGTTTCTAAAAACATTTGTCTGATGGTCTTGTTGAACATGTAGCAAACGTTGCTGTAGAGCATGAGCTGTACTGTATTGTTCATTTTGTTAGCTGAGCTAATATTTTAGTTTTTACTTCACATTTCTTACTGTAAACAAAATACAATTTTCAAATTGTTCAAAATAAATGTATTTTTCTATGAAAGTATGTTGTTGTTTTTTGTGTGTGTTTTTTTTTTTACATATATTGATGGAGATGAAAACAAATATTTAAAGGAAACTAACCTTAAGTTCCAAGCTTTACGTTCTCCATAAGCACGGATTCTGAGAATCAAGTGTCTGGGTTTTAACGAAACCAGCATAATTATCATGACCAATGCTTCATGTTATTCACCATGGTTCCGGGATAGTCTACCTTGTAATAACTATTTGCCATTAAATAATGTATGCATGTTGTCTGTCTGTACTGTCATGGGGACAGCCTCTAACACAAACACCCCCCAGCTTCCTGAATCTTTGTTTCACTATCACCCCCAAAGGTATTGCAGAGTGAATCCTGGCTGGAACACATATTCCTTATATCTGCCAACTAAGGCTAGACATGCACACACGCACATGGACATGCACACACACACAAACACTTCCTTGTTATTCATCATAGGCCCTGAAGTTATCGCTTTTTTCCAGAAGTATGATAAGTTTGTGTGAGATTTCATTCCCCTGACATTGAAGTAATATTTGGCTCTGAACCAGTGCATTTTTTTCTCTCCCCCCACCCCGTCTCTATTTCTCTCTCTTTACTTTTTTTGTGTCAATATTTCAACACCATGATGTCAGTCACCAACCTGCATCCTTGCCAAACAGCTCCATGACCCTGGGTGTCTCACTCTACCTCAGTTTCTCATTCCAAATTATTGGCACTGCATTCCTGTAGCAGGGACAGATACTATAATGCAGTACTCAATGAAAGGAAACACGCTCGTCAATTTTACACTGGGTCTAACAATATTGCTGCAAGCTATTGTTGTGGGATATTTTCATTCAAGGCGCTATTCCACTTATGGAAATCCTGCTTGACTATGTGTTGATATCCTGGAGAGGGGATAATTAATTTGTTGAGCAGCGGGGAAAATGTGAAACTAGTCCATTAGATACACTCCAGGCTTCATTGTCCTCCCAGTCGGCCCCCAAGTATATGCAAATGAAACCTTAGAACACATTGTATGCTAAATAACACTTGTTACAGTTAAAAACCAAACTGTGGATGGTTATCTTAAAGATCCTTATCATGAGCTAATCCCAGTCCGTTTTCTCCAAGATCAGTTCTCCTCCTACTCATCTTAATAAGATCTCAGATCTACTGTAACTAACTCAGGTTTATCAGCATCTAAATCAAACTGTTATACAATCAACTGTTAGGGGCAGTTGGAATAATTACTTTCATGAACTAATCAAACAGAATGTCTATAGAAATAGGTCCGCCTCTCGCTAAATAGTAGAAAGCAGATTATTCAGTCAAAGTTCCTATTGGTCCTAGACTATAGCCACATCTTTATGAATGCAGCTGACACTTCGTTAAAGCCGTTAGATGCGCACTGCTCTTTATTACAGTTTTAGTTCTCATCACATCATTCTCTACCAGAGAGTTGGTTGGCCCTCTTTGACGTCACGTAAATTGATGCATTGCTATGTTTTCATTTATAAAACCCTTTTGTACCACTATACAAAATGTACCTCTATACAGAACATCATTACTAAACTTTACACATATGAGTTACCACACCCGGTCTCAGGGATGCCTAACTCTGGAAAATCCTTTGGTCTCTACTGAGTTAGGTAAATCAGCTTTAAGTTTTCTTGCACGTTATTTGTGTGACAGTCTTCAAAATGTTCTTAAATGTGATGATCTGGTCTCTTTAGGGCAAGTTTAGAAAGCTGATTGGATCTTATTACTGATGAACGTGTTTGTTTTTTGTGACCGTGTTTTTCTTCCAGCTTACATTTAGTATTTATATTGATGTGTGCATTTTCTGTAAAAGGGACCTCGGTCTCACTATGACTCCCTGATAAAATTAGGTTTAAACAAAAACAAATAAAAATATAGTTGCAGATAATCTTGAACCAAAAAAAGATCATGTTCATTATGTTTGACCCTCTAGATCTTAATATTGCCAGTATTTTTGACATCTATTCTTTCAACTCACATTGTCTGGTATGGAAGGATATCACCCAAAAAGACATCTGAATTGATGAACCGTAAGTTCCGTTTATACTTGATTCTAACATGTGTCCTTTGTCCTGATATTGTCCACATTCTGATTGTGCCCACATTTTTAAATAGGTGTAGTTGATTAAAAGAAGCATTGTGATCTGATTGTGATCAGATCTTCCTGACCACCTCCGGAGGTAGTCTAAAATGCATTGTGTCTGAATATCTTTCAAGTGTAGACGGATATTGACTGTGAAATCATCACTATCCCATCCCCTAAAGTCCTTGACAGGTGACACCATTGACTTATGGAATATATATGTGTCCTACAATAAGTAAATATAATTTTGAAAGAATATCTGTTAAATAATTTGCATACAGGGACAGACCAGGATATCTGGTCGCAATAGGTACACAGTGAATGTCTACAAGACACATTTTACTACCATGTGTAAATGCAATGGCGCAGCGGTCTAAGGCACTGCATCTCATTGCTTGAGGTGTCACTACAGACACCTTGGTTCGATTCCAGGCTGTATCACAACCGCCTGTGATTAGGAGTCCCATAGGGCGGCACACAATTGGTCCAATGTTGTCCGGGTTTGGCCAGCGCAGGCCGTCATTGTAAATAAGATTTTGTTCTTAACTGACTTGCCTAGTTAAATAAAGGTTACAAAATGGCTACAATAAGGGCACAATCAGAATGTGGATAAGGTCAGGAAAAGGGACATATGTTAGCACCAGGTATAAACGGACCTACTGTAGCTATAGCCTGTTTGCAAATGGAAAGTACTTTTACATTTCTCCAAATACAGATTAGCTGTAACTCTATGTGAAGTGAAAAACAAATACCATGAAAACAAATATGTACAGTTTTCTTGCACAGTATGCGTAACAAAGTGTTGTTTTAGAAATACCAAGCTATGAATAAAAACGGAATTGCTGATGTATGGTTTGAGTTGTTGAGTTCATTTATGTGTTAGTCTGTATTGAAGGAGTGTGGCGGCAAGTGGATAGCTTCTAGTTAATTTGTCTAACTGACATGTTATGCTGACAATACATTAAAAGAGAGTTTGATTCAGAACTTCTGTGCCTCTCTCAAAGAGACAGCCAACCAACCGAAAACTGTCAGTCATCTCAGGCTAGCAGACTGTCGACAAGAAGGAATATTCTTCCATTTCTCAGTCCCAATTTGGAAAACGAGGAGATTGGAAGTGAATCTTTTCTCTACGCTTTGCCCAAAGTAAAGAAGTTTCGATGGCAACGTGTGCAACAATACTGTAAGTTGAGTGGTAGCATCCAGAGTTAATACCATGACACATATCTAGTGTGAGAATAAACGTAAAGAAAAAAGCATGCAGATACTGTATGTCCCTTTCTTATGTGCAAAACCTCTTCAGAGGTTCATGTCTTGACAGACATGAAGTCTGCATGGTAAGTCGTGAACTATAACCTTCTCATGCAAGCCCCTGGGGTCTACCAGTTTCTTTCTGCAAGGACTGCACTCCAATTTCAGTGTGCCCTCAACTTCTGATTCAGGCAGAATCCAGCAGAGCCAAGCCACTGAGCACAGACTTTCAGTTCAACGTCTAGTTTGGATTTACATTTGGTTGAGTTGTCAACTAACATGCATTCAACGAGAAATCAACAACAAATGACACCATATCATTGGATTTAGGTTCAAAGTTGGGTGAAATGCCCTTACGTTGGTGACCATTTGCAAATCCAATCAGTTTTCCATGTTGATTCAATGTCATCACAATTTGAGTTGAAATTACGTGGAAACAGCGTTGATTCAATCAGTTTTTGCCCAGTGGGAAAGATCTCGTCTGATATTGATATGTACTAAGTGAAAAGTTCCATCCTCTTACAACCAGCAGATAAAACATAGGTTCTGTCATAACGTTGTCATAAGAATAGCATAACACAGTCAATATGACAGGTCTCAGGTCACTGATTGAACTAGCGCATGCCTTATGGGCTGAAACCAAATTTGAGAAACAAGTGCAGAGTTTTGTGCATGAATCTCAAGTTAGAACTCAGGCCAATGTGATAAAACCAAACATTCAGACATTTCTTTCACATCTCATTCAAATACAGCATGTCCATGTAGTTAGTCACTAAGTACACTTCACTTACATATCCTCCACACACCTACCACTAGAGTTGAACTATAAATGGAACACTCAAATTAAATAGATTACTGTACATTACTGTTTTATGTCTTGAGATCATATACACAACTGTAACCATCTGAGTCAAATCATCTTTAGTTCAGCAATTCTGTATTTACACAATTCCCATAAACAACTTCAATGTTCTTGCAAAAATACAAGTAATTCGATCAAAAATTTCCTTTTTCAAGACGCATGTAAAAATCTGTACAGTCCCCCTCCCCCCCAGAGTACAGGCAAAATAGTGTAAGCTGGTCTGTCCATGCATGGGTAGAAAACACCCGAGACCATCCATTGGTTCCATGACTTCAGAGTTTGCTGGAAGTAACTGCCAAAAAGATGTATTACAAGTCGTCTGTAGACTCGGAGAATTAAAACACATGGGGAGTTTCATCGGAGAGTTTGATGTCTGTGAGAGATGGCAGGTATCCTGCCAGAGAGATAGTGACACAAGAGACAGAGCAGAAATGATATATCAGCATTAGCACACTAGCATATCTATTTTAGCATGCAAGCATATCCATCTTCGATACCAACAAATCTTGCTTGACAATGGAAAGGAGTATATCAACCACTAGAGCTCTACAGAGTCGCTTATCACAGCACTGCTACATTATTCAGGACACTAATTTATTCATAAACACAAAAATAACTGCTGTACACAATTCAATTTAATGAGGTGTATTGGCATGGTAAGGCCGTCTTACAGTACCAATGCAAACCTATGGGAACGTATCAACTTAAATTATGAACATTTTCATTTCAATGAATTGATTTGATCTACCTGTGAACTTATATATTTTTAAATCAGCCAAGCATTAAAAGGATAGTGCAACATGTTGGCAATTAAGGCCTTGTTTCTACTTCCCCAGAGTCAGATGAACTCATGGATACCATTGGTATGTCTCTGCGTGCAGTTTGAAAGAAGTTGAAGGTCATTTCTGGTATCATGTTAGCTGTTAGCAATGGCTCCAGAAACTACCTTCAACTGACTTCAAACTCTAAGCAGAGATATAACAATGGTATCTATGAGTTCAGCTGACTCTGTGTAAGTAGAAAAAAGGGCTTGATTGCCAAAATGTCGCACTATTCCTTTAATAGAGCAGTACACCACTATAGAAAAGGTCAAATATGTGAATTTATAGCAATATCTCATCAATAAGGCATGAGTTATTCTTGATGACTTATCAGTAATTGCCCTTTTATGAAGGATACCTTACCTATGCCACGTGCATCTGGCCCTGTGTCCAAGTGCTCCAAAGAGGTCACCATGTCTCCCTCAGGATTTGGGACAGCTATGGACGCCACCGTAGGGATCACTTCCTGTTGTTTCTCTGACCTCTCCTCTGTGTATATGTTGATGCCAGGGATCTTCCTATAGGAAATATACATAGTACAAAAGAGTTAAGAGGAACAGCAAAGGAATAGTAAATACATCGTTTTCTGCTTATTCCCTTCTGTAATATATCTCATAAAATATTCTGTATTTACCACCAATGAGGGAAAATGGAGTAACACTGTTTAATTTTCCTGTTTAATTTTCTAATAATTCTAGGTTTCATGGGGCAGTTACAGTACCTTTTCATTGTGGTGATAAATGTTAAACTATGAACTACTCTCATTATGTCTTGAAAAGTGACAGATTCACACACTTAACACTTTTAGTAGTAATCATTTTAAAGCTGCAATATTGAACTTTTTGGGCTACCCGACCAAATTCTCATAGTTACATAATGAGTTATAGATCTGTCATTGTCAATGAAAGCAAGTCTAAGAAGCTGGAGATCTGTTCTATGTGCGCTATTTCTATGCCTCCCGTTCTTAAGTTTTGTTTTTGTGTCTTTTACTTGTGGTTTTGTACACCAGCTTCAAACCATTTTTGTTATGGAAAACATATATTCACAGCGGTTTAGATGGCACCATGACTTGTTTTGTCACATAAATTGAAATTAGGCAAGCTATTCGAATTTTAGGAAATGGCGGTGCGATTTCTGCATAATGCACCTTTACCTTGTGGGAGAGTGTGGTCTTTTGCAATGTAATGTTTGCAATGTATGTTTCATATGGCATTGTATGTTGTCTCAGGTCTTAACTTTTCAACCATTGCTGCCATTCTGTTGAATGCCTCACTGGCTCTCTTTAGCATTTCAGAAAGGTCAACTTTCACATTGTCAGATAGATTAATATTGATAAACTGCAGAATACTGACACCCATTCAGAACTTAGAGAATTGATTAAACTGTAATTCCCAGGAATATTCAAGAGGATAGGAAAGAGAAGAGGGGCTTCGAAGAAGTTCAATTGTTAGGATTACCCTAAAGATAGTTAATTATATTTTGGCTCATTTTAGCTATTGGATTTGAGTAGTAAGATGTACAGATGAATGTTCTTAATGATTGGTGTGTGAGAATGGCCTGAATTAACAATATCACTCTCATTTGAATCAGCTTCATTAAAATGAAGTCCGGGATACTTTACCTTTTGAACTTGAAGATAACGAAAACTGCCAAACCCACAAATACTACAGACACGAGCATAATGACTGCAGCACCATTGTGCCCACTCTCACTGGTGTCCACGAGAGGAGCTTGGAAAAGAATAAAGGAGAAAAAAGGATATAGACATCAGACAAAGAGAGACATCTTTTAGTCTTTTACTTCTGGCATCAAACTCCCAGGTGCTATGAGGCTTTTTACCAGGGGTGATATCTGGTCCAAGTTTTTGACATTTTCACCACCATAGTGTAACTGAATTTGACCTTAATGATCAAAACAACATGAGTTATGTCTTTCTTATATCGTTCTCATGAAGATGTTGTGGCACTAGACTTCTCTGGGATGCTGGTTCAAATCCCAGGTGCAATATCCTGCTGTTTTGGCCTTAAAGATGCAAGCACTTAAAGATGCAGGATGATAAGTTCTCATGATTTCGTAACATATCGTACGAATTAGAATTCGTAACATATCATATGAATTAGAATTCGTAACATATCTTACAAATTGCAAAAAATAAATAAATGTAATTTTTTTGTGTGAAAATTTGTAACATATCATACAGATGACGTAATACACAATTGTGTACAATTTTCAGGGACCCATTTTGGCTCGTGAGCACTACTTTCAAAACTACTGGCTGAAATTATACAAAACCTTTGGAGCATCACATGAAAGGGATACTTCAGGATTTTGGCAATGAGGTCTTTTATCTACTTCCCCAGAGTCAGATGAACTCTTGGATACCATTTGTATATCTACTAGCATGCTAGCACAGAGGGTTCATTTGACTCTGGTGAAGTAGATAATGGGCCTCATTGCCAAAATCCTGAAGTATCCCTTTAACTTAAAGATTTGCTCAGGTGTATTGCTCTTTGACTGACCCTGTGCTAACAACATCTCAAGTATGTGTGTGTGTGTGCGTGTGTTGTCCTGGGGGTGTTGAGACTGTTTCAACAAATATGAATACCTACTGAATATTCTACTATTTTATTCTACTACATTGCATCATTCCAAAATGGCCAACATCCATAACTCTTCATTCTAATTACATAGTAGTACTGTAGGTAGGACCTTATATCTGTAACTGTCCTATAACCAGACATCAGACTATACTGTGGACACAGCAGCAGACTGGCTGACCTGGAGACAGTCGTGTGGGGTAAACGTTAACCTGAACCCCGGGCCGCAGAGTAAACTGGATGAGGTCTTGGTTCAGGGCACTTAGCAGGACCTGAGAAAGCTGTGGAGGAATAAAACACAGCTCTGGTTACCAGCACCATTTCACACTCATCAATATGTAAACTTCAGTCATGAATTGTAAATACTGCTTCGTTTTAAAGAAGGGCATGTGCTGATATGACATGGAAAGGCCTACTGTAATTCAATTCCTGTCGAAAGGCTGACCAACCAATAATAGCAATTGAAATCTTATCAGGACAAATTACCTTATGAGGCAAGAGTGAGTGACATTTGAAAAGTGTATACTGTACAGTATGTCGCTTTTCCAATTCTTTTTTTGTTTTGGATGTTTTTTCTGATTAATAATATGGTAGGCCACTATAAAATAAGTAACCTTCTCCTCCTTTTCTTTCCAATACTCTATGATTTCCCCTGCTTTTCACACCTAGATGAAGCAGTCATTTAACAAGAGACCAGAAAGCCTTCCCAAAGCCCATTTGAGTCCTTAGCCATGGCTCACTTATTCCATCTCGTTCTTTCTAAACTCTTCCCATTGGTTAAAATTAGACTGCTCTACTCTGTATGAATAATTACTTTTTATTCTAGTGGCATATCAGGGTCAGTAAATCTATTACACATTTTAATAAGCTGCACCAGACATCCCGCAAGCACTCATGCACACACGCATGGGCACACAAACATGCGCACACACCCCATGCCACTCACGACACAGGAAGACGTGCAACAGTGAACTAAGATGTATTACCCCATTGTCTGTAAGGTCTTGCCAGGTAATCAGACAGGCTGTAGATAAATACATCCCCCTAATTCCCAACTCAGGGTGCCCCACCACTAGTATCCTCTCTACGTGTGTCCTACTACATGATGCATCATTGTTAAATACCTATTATCTCAGTTTAAGGCTAACTGATCCACTGGAATTGTGTTTACTTGTTGCAACATATGCAAATATGTCTTATGCAAATATGTGCATCTGGGATTGTAACAGATGATGCAGAATAAAAGTGTCTGATGACGGACGGAAATGGATATCCATTTTACTATAAGCTTGAGCTGCTGAAATGCGGATGAAAACGTGGTGTGTTTTATCAGTTCTATAGAATGCCAAGGATTAAAGAGCTGTTAAACAATTAGAGCGCAGTGCCAACATCTTAGTCATTCTATTCAATGTGGTTCTTTTCGAAACAAACCCTTCAATATTGGAGTGAATGGTGAAGTATAGTATGTATTAGAACTATCCACTTCTCATGGTTATAATTGAGTTATGTGAAATAAATTGTGATGACGATTACAATGCAGTATTGAGATGAATGCAGGTTTTCAAGGCTGAGGTTCTACTATTTTGATGTGAAGACATTGCCCTCTAGTGGTGGGAATGTGTTCTGACATGTCATTTTGTTGCGCTTATATTCGAATAAAATAACAGTAGGCTCCACATGCACGTGTGATTAAAGCAGCAAAGAGAGAAAAACTCATTATGAGCAAATCATGAAGCCACCATGATATGAATAATATAATCAAGAGGAAATGTGTTTCTACATTGTGCTGCTAGTGATGCTGTTATTATTTGCTTGTATTGAATGTTGAGGTTGGCCTAACTTTGGCATGATTCAAGTAATGGAACTATGTAAATGAGAATAACAATAATAATAAAAAATAACTAATTCAAAAAAATGTGGATGTGTTTGACTATGAAGCCTGGTGACACATTACCTGCTCTAAATGTGTCCCTTTTCTATTCATTGTCCCCTCTGTTGGCCTTTTCTCTGGGATGATAAACAACTCTGCTGCCGTTGGCAACCCTGGGAGCACTGACACCAGAAGCTGCTCTCCATTGATCCCTGTGACCTTCAATTAAAAAGTAATTAAAAATAAATACAATTCTGGGGTCTCAGTTTCTTCTTTATTTACATAAGGTTGTGTTCTACTGTAACGCATTGCACTGCAATTAAGCATGGAAAAGGCTAAATCCACCCAGTTTTCTGCTTTAGATCTCATTTGACTAAGTACCAGTCACTGTCAAGAAATAATGCACAAATCAGCCCAAACATGCAAGTTCCATTTGACAGTCTTTGGTAAAGGGCAGGTCTTTTAAGTGCATTTGCGCTGTAACCAGAGGTCCCCTGTCACTTTCCTGGTATAAAACGTGGTAATATCTGACAAGACAAAAGGTCAAAGTGAATGTTTCCCACTGTGAGGGGTATATATAGCTCAGTGTCCGTTATGTAACCCAATGCGCTTCTTGACATCCTGCGAGAGACGAAGGGGACTGACTGGAAGCACTTTTCCTTATATGGTGTACTCTACCTGTTATTTACAATAGGCCAAATGGTTCTACATGGAACCCAATAGGTTCTACCTGGAAGCAAAAAGGGTTCTTCAAAGGGTTCTCCTATGGGGACAGCCAAAAAACCCTTTAAGGTTCTAGATTTTTCAAAGAGTGTACCATTTGCTACAAAATTGTTCGCAATGCTGTTAAAATTACTTGTGAATTAATCATCAGAGATCACCAATTAGTCACTGTAATCCCAGTAATTCACTGGTAAAAAGTGCAGTAGTAGCACTGTAGAATATTTAAAGAAGGACTCACTTGGACCATGGAGTCCTTGACCACTCTACTGATGTCCTGTCTCCATTCAGCCACAGCAGGGTTGAAGGCGTCCAGATTAGAGGAGAATGCTAAAACGTGTGACCGGAAATATTCTACAGGAAAATACAAGACATGTTAATTGCTAATGGATACCAGATAATAAGAAATAAACTGTTAATAGATCATAAGAGATATAAATTATTATAAACTGGGAGGTTTGAGCTCTGAATGCTGATTGGCTGACAGCTGTGGTATATCAGACCGTATACCAAGGGTAAGACAAAACATACATTTTTACTGCTCTAATTACATTGGTAACCAGTTTATAATAGCAATAAGGCACCTCGGGGGTTTGTGGTATATGGCCAATATACCACAGCTAAGGGCTGTATCCAGGCATTCTGTGTTGCGTAAGAACAGCCCTTAACTCCCTCGTGCCTTATTGCTTAATTAAACATTAAACATCTAAATTACTATAATGATCAAGTGGATGAACATCACAATCAATATTTTATATCACAGACCATTTACCACCTGGTTGTTAGAAACCTAGCTATAACACCTCAGTAATACAGAGATGAGTCATTTCAAAGACCTCACCATAGACTGCAACAGTTATTTTGTCTTGAAGGACAGTGTTGCCTGCTGACACTTGCACGGTGACAGTATGAGTTCCCTCCTTGTAGAAGGTGAAGGACATTCCTCCCACTAAAGTCACGACAGGCTTACAGACATAGAAAATGAATGCATACATTTTTAATACATTTCCATTTTAGTCATGTGTCACTATAGGTAGGTTTGTCCATACAACACACAATATTACAATTCATTCTGTAAATGAGGCGAGTAAGGTTCCGTAAATCTAAACAGTTTGAAGATATAGTGGAAATCTTGATTGACTGACCTCAGTGTGGTTGTTGAACCACCAGTAGTAGGTGACTGTTCCAACATAACGTGGCTTCAGGACTGTTGATAGATCCACTGCTTTATTCCTAACAACCACAGAGGGAGCTGAAAGCTGCACTTGCTCAAGTGTACCTACAACACCAAACAACAGCAAAAAAATGTGTTTTCTTTCATGGAATTGTAGTCGTTTCCTACTGCAGACACGTCATTTACAGAAAGATATTTTCAGGAAGAAATGCTGCAAAGAGCACCTGTACTGTAACTCTACAGCAAAGTCATTCTATCCGTCTTTCATTTTTAGTTTCACTTACAAGTAACATGCAGGTATAGTAAGACTCTCTCAGAGCCCAGGCTGTTGAGTGCCATAGCAGCCACTTGGTAAATGCCGACTTTACTGTAGGTATGTTTGACCCCATCCTCTATGGAGCTGATGTTAGCGTAGGATATGGCCGTCCCGTCTCCAAAGTCCACTGTTATACTTGTTGTGGAGCCATCACCCTACCAATGGAAATGCATGTTTATGGCGAGATACAGTGTGCATGTTTAACATAATAATTTAAATGCACTATTACAGTATATTGATTTCTATACCCTACACATATTCTACCTGTAGCAATACATTGTTATACAGACGTAGGATCTTAATTTCAGCCAGTTTGCTACAGCGGGAAAATATTCATGCAGCAACAGGAAATGTGAATTATTAGGTGGATCATAATTAATGGCCATTTTTGGGAAAATTTAGTTTGAAATTTCAAGGTGGAAATTACAATCTTCAGAAGCCTTTTTAAACCTCAAATACATTACAACTTTAAATGTCCTGCATTGCAGGAAGTTATCCTGCAACAGGCAGATCATATTAAGATCCTACATCTACAGTATGTAATAACTGTATGACAATGGCTACAAGTGTTACACAACAAACATCAAGGCTCTTAGATAAGGCCTATGAACCAACAAAATGTACAACATGATGCACTGCTGCTCATTTCATTCCATTGGTAGACAAATGAGTGTAGATCAATGTGTACCTAAATGTATTTTGTGCAAATGCAAATTTGTTTACAACCCTGTTCGTGAGCATTTGTCCTTTGCCAAGATAATCCATCCACCTGACAGGTATGGCATATCAAGAAGCTGATTAAACAGCATGATCATTACACAGGTGCACCTTGTGCTGGGAACATTAAAAGGCCACTCTAAAATGTGCAGTTTTGTCACACAACACAATGACACAGATGTTTCAAGTTTTGAAGGAGCGTGCAATTGGCATGCTGACAGCAGGAATGTCCACCAGAGCTGTTGCCAGAGAATTTAATGTGCATTGCTCTACCATATGCCGCCTCCAACGTCGTTGTAGAGAATTTGGCAGTACGTTCCACCGGCCTCACTACCGCAGACCATGTGTATGGTGTCATGTGGGCGTGCAGTTTGCTGTTGTCAAAGTTGTGAACACAGTGCCCCATGGTGGATGTGGGGTTATGGTACGGGCAGGCATAAACTACGGACAACGAACACAATCACATTTTATCGATGGCAATTTGAATGCACAGAGATACCGTCACGAGATCCTGAGGCCCGTTGTCGTGCCATTCATCCGCCGCCATCACCTCATGTTTCAGCATGATAATGTACAGCCCCGTGTCGCAAACATCTGTACACAATTCCTGGAAGCAGAAAATGTCCCAGTTCTTCCATGGCCTGCATACTCGCCAGACATGTCACCCATTGAGCATGTTTGGGATGCTCTGGATCGACATGTACGACAGTGTTTACAGTTCCCGTCCAATATCCAGCAACCTCGCACAGCCATTGAAGAGGAGTGGGACAACATTCAACAGGCCACAAACAACAACCTGATCAACTCTATGCGAAGGAGACGTTTTTCGCGCTGCATGAAGCAAATGGTGGTCACACCAGACACTGACTGTTTTTCTGATCCACACCCCTACCTTTTTTGTTACGGTATCTGTGACCAACAGATGCATATCTGTATTCCCAGTCATGTGATATGCATAGGTTAGGGCCTAATTTATTTATTTCAATTGACTGACTACCATACAGTGGGGCAAAAAAAGTATTTAGTCAGCCACCAATTGTGCAAGTTCTCCCACTTAAAAATATGAGAGAGGCCTGTAATTTTCATCATAGGTACACTTCAACTATGACAGACAAAATGAGAAATATAAATACTTATTTTCCACCATAATTTGCAAATAAATTTATTGAAAATCCTACAATGTGATTTTCTGGATTTTTTTTGTTGAAGTGTACCGATGATGAAAATTACAGGCCTCTCTCTTCTTTTTAAGTGGGAGAACTTGCACAATTGGTGTCTGACTAAATACTTTTTTGCCCCACTGCATATGAACTCTAACTCAGTAAAATGTTTGACATTGTTGCATGTTGCGTTTATATTTTTGTTCAGAATAGAACCTAAAAGGGTTCTTCGGCTGTCCCCATAGGAGAACCTTTGAATAACCATTTTTGGTTCCAGGTAGAAACCTTTTGGGTTCCATGTAAAAACCTGTTCTACACGGAAACCAAAAGTGTTCTCCTATGGGGAGAGCTGAAGAAGCCTCTTGGAACCTTTCTTCTATGAGTGTAGCTTTTAATAGTTTGATAAGATCTCTAAGAAATATGCCAGACCATTACCTCCTCCAGAAACACCAGGAGGGTCACGTTGTCCCCCAGGGTGGCTGTGAGTGTTCCCTCACTGGTGACCAGCTGCAGACCTCTGGGGGCCTGGTGGAGACACCTCTGCCTCCTAAGGCGGTACTTCCCAAGGGTTCCCGCAGTGCAGTTATTGGACAGAGCCTTACGGTATCTACAACATACACACATACAGACATAAATAACTAGACAACCTGTACTCCCCCTTAAATACATACGAAGAAATAAAACAAGGAAATACTCTGTCTACTTCACTGAATTATGTTAAATGGAGAAGGATTTACCATACCCTGTAGTGTTTAGGAAGCTGTCTCCGGTGGTGCAGTCTCTGGACACGGAGGATGGAGCAAACCAGAAGGCAGCAGTGCATCCTCCATCACTCTGCCTCTCAAAGCCAAAATCACTGTTTGGGGTGGGTGAGAAAAATCAATAAGCTACAGGTCGTGGTCAGTAATATGGATGAAGTATAGAAAGTGAATGTCTGTTTTCAAAATTCATTTGTTTTATTTCCTTGATTTTTAACACCAATCATTACTTAGCTTGATATACTATTCTGTTTGATGTGTTCGTCATCAATATCACCATAAGAAATTAAAATGTCTATATACACTACATGAAAAAGTAAGTGGACACCTGCTCGTTAAACATCTCATTGCAAAACCATGGGCATTAACATGGAGGTCCCTCCTTTGCTGCTATAACAGCCTCCACTCTTCTGGGAAGACTCTCCACTATATGTTGGAATGTTGCCGCGGGGATATGCTTCAATTCAGCCACAAGAGCATTAGTGAGGTCGTGCACTGATGTTGGACGATTAGGCCTGGCTCGCAGTCGGCGTTCCAATTCATCCCAAGTGTGTTCGATGGGGTTGATGTCAGGGCTCTGTGCAGACCAGTCAAATTCTTCCACACTGATCTCAACAAACCATTTCCGTATGGACCTCGCTTTGTGCACGGGGGAATTGTAGTGTTCTATTGGCAACTCCAAACCCAGATTCAGATGGTGAAGCGTGACTCATCACTCCAGGGAACGTGTTTCCACTGCTCCAGAGTCCAATGGCGGCGAGCTTTACACCACTCCAGCCAACGCTTGGCATTGTGCATGGTGAACTTAGGCTTGTGTGTGGCTGCTCTGCCATGGAAGCCCATTTCATGAAGCTCCCGAAGAAAACTTGTTGCGCTGACTTTGCTTCCAGAGGCAGTTTGGAAGTCGGTAGTGAGTGTTACAACTGAAGACAGATGATTTTTACACGCTACAGCACTCGGCGGTCCCGTTCTGTGAGCTTGTGTGGCCTACCACTTCGTGGCTGAGCCGTTGTTGCTCCACTTCACAATAACACCACTTGCAGTTGTCAGCTCTAGCAGGGCAGTACTTGATGAATTGACCTGTTGGAATGGTGGCATCCTATGACAGTGCACAAGTTGAAAGTCACTGAGTCACAGTAAGGCCATTCCACTGCCATTGTTTGTCTATGGAGATTGCATGGCTGTGTGCTCGATTTTATACACCTGTCAGCAACAGGGGTGGCTGAAATAGCCGAATCCACCAACTGTTAAACAGTATATATAGTGTATGTTTACTGGCTTTGGAACACTGTAAGAAAATGTTACATAAACAAATATCGTATAAAATTGATTGATGGGCAGATGTCAGATGTCAGTGTTAGCTGGAATTAAAAGGTTTGCTCCAGTAAACAAATGACAGCATATTGATGAGTGGAGTGCAGACCCTTCATCAAGACACACAAACATCCACACACACATACACCACTTCAAATACTGACATTCAAGCACACTCAACATCCTGAGACCTTTCTACATGCATAAGCCTCCCCTATTTTGTGGGTGGAATGGATTCTACTTTACTGAATATGGGCTCACTGAGACCATCATCAGGTAATGGAGGTGCATTGTTTGTATCTGAAAACCTGTTTATACCTGGAGCTAAATGCGTCCTTCGTCCTGATCTTGTCCTTATCTTGTCTGTTTACACTTACACTGAGTGAAAAAAACATTAAGAACACCTGCTCTTTCCATGACAGACTGACCAGGTGAATCCAGGGGAAATTGCAATTTTTTTGTTTGTTGAAATAATGGAAATATTGCATTTCCGTATTCATTTCCATAAGTATTCAGACCCTTTACTCAGTACTTTGTTGAAGCACCTTAGGCGGCAATTACAGCATTGATTCTTCTTGGGTATGATACTACAAGCTTGGCACACCTGTATTTGGGGAGTTTATCCCATTATTCTCAGCAGATCCTCTCAAGCTCTGTCAGGTTCGATGGGGAGCATTGCAGCACAGCTAATTTCAGGTCTCTCCAGAGATGTTTGATCAGGTTCAAAACTTTAAAGTTCTGTGAGAATAACCATCAGGTTCTTGGTAAACTCCCCGACCAAGGCCCTCCCCCGGGCTCTGACTGGGCCACTCAAAGACATTAAGAGACTTGTGCCGAAGCCACTCCTGCGTTGTCTTGGCTGTGTGCTTAGGGTCGTTGTCCTGTTGGAAGGTGAACCTTCACCCCAGTCTGAGGACCTGAGTGCTCTGGAGCAGGTTTTCATCAAGGATCTCTCTGTACTTTGCTCTGTTCCTCTTTCCCTCGATCCTGACTAGTCTCCCAGTCCCTGCCACTGAAAAACATCCCCACAGCATGATGCTCCCATCAACATGCTTCACCTTAGGGATGGTACCAGGTTTTCTCCAGATGTGACACTTGGCATTCAGGCCAGGCCAAAGAGTTCAATCTTCGTTTCATCAGACCAGAGAATCTTGTTTCCTATGGTCTGAGAGTCCTTTAGGTGTCTTTTGGCAAACTCCAAGCGGGCTGTCATGTGACTTTTACTGAGGAGTGGCTTCCGTCTGGCCACTTGGTGGAGTGCTACAGAGATGGTTGTATTTCTGGAAGGTTCTCCCATCTCCACGGACAAACTTTAGAGTTCTGTGAGCATGACCATCAGGTTCTTGGTAAACTCCCTGACCAAGGCCCTTCTCCCCTGATTGCTCAGTTTGTCCAGGAGTCCAGCTCTAGGAAGAGTCTTGGTGGTTCCAAACTTCTTCCATTTAAGAATGATGGAGGCCACTATGTTCTTGGGGACCTTCAATGCTGCTGAAATGTTTTGGTACCCTGCCCCAGATCTGTGCCTCGACACAATGCTGTCTCGGAACTCTACAGACAATTCCTACAACCTCATGGCTTGGTTTTTGCTCTGACATTCACTGTCAACTGTGGGACCTTACACAGACAGGTGTGTGCCTTTCCAAATCATGTCCAATTGACTTTACCACAGGTGGACTCCAATCAAGTTGAAGAAACATCTCAAGGATGATCAATGGAAACAGGATGCACCTGAGCTCAATTTTGAATCTCATAGCAAAGGGTCTGAATACTTATGTAAATAAGGTATTTATGTTTTTTATGTTTAATAAATTTGCTAACATTTCTAAAAACCTGTTTTTTGCTTTGTCATTATGGGGTATTTTGTGTAGATTGCTTAGGATTTTTTTTATTTAATCCATTTTAGAATAAGGCTATAACTTTAAAAAATGTGGAAAAAGTCAAGGGGTCTGAATACTTTCCGAACGCACTGTAATGAAGGAAGTCACAAACTTCCAGTGTTTAGTGTTCAGCTCGATACCTGCTGCCGTGGACAGAAATCTGTCTCTGGTGAGAACAGCATTTGTTCCTTGTTAAAGATTACTGATTAAGTTGTTATTCATTTGGTCCGTTTTTCGTCATTATACAGCATTTATGCAGCTCATTTTTATGCCATCTCTGTTACTATTGTTAGATTTTACTGTCATTATTAGCTGATTAGTGTCAGTGGCGTTATTTTGGCTAAACCTAGGGTATGGCATTCTTTGGAAATTGAAGCTAATTTACTGCATTTCTACACATTTAAAAAACCTAAAATGCTATTTGGAGAACAGCGAAAACAAAACTGACCCCAGCCATTACTTATATCATGGCAATATTAGGTTTAAAGGTCTGTGGAATGGCATATACAATGTCAACCACAGCTCAACCTCATCATAAATTCACAAATTTACTTGTGGAAAGCTGCATACAGCCCAACATGAAATAGATGCATAATACACGCTATCAAGTCACAAAAAGGCTGACTTCTGATGCTGACATCCATAGACGGCAAGTGAGTTTCAAGTTTGGGGAAGCTATTTTGACACCATAAAACTGCACCTTTATAATAAAGGATTACATGCATCTATCATCGCATTTGCAGACTAATGTAAGGTAGGCTACTATTCCTAATGTGATGCGTAGATTGCTTAGTCAGAATTTAGGCTAATAATGTGACTCAATCACTGTTAGCAAAACAGACCGTTTTGAACAACGAATGTGTTAGCGCATTGTGACAGTGTAGGCCTAATCAGGGTTTATAGCAGGGTTCCCCCAACCCTCTCCTCGCTCAATTGGGTGTTGAGAATTCTAGAGACAAATTCTTCTTTTTTTAGCAATAGCCATTTACTTTCTAAACAAATGTTTTCCTACGATTGTATTTGGAAATATTGCGATAGGCCAATTTAACTACTTTTCACTGACAGCTGCTACTCATAAGATATTTAATAGGCTATTTGCCGCACGTTCTGCCCAAATTTCTAATGATCCTCTGGAGCCAAATCATTCTCTTTGGTGTAGTATTTTAAATTATAACGTATGAGTAACGTAAACTAACCCCATTCCGTAGAAAAGGGCGGAACCGCAACATTCAAACGAGGATACATAGAAAACTAATGAGACTGTAGCGACTGTGTTGACTTCAAAATCGGGGGTGTGAACTAGGTTTCTATTCAAGCGTTGATCGACATGGTAATGACTCTATAGTATTGGAGAAAAGTTGAATAAACGGACCCTCCGTTACATCGTGGCTTGTCATGTTGTAACGTACAGCACGCATAAAGCTACTATTTCTGTCTTACAATCTCTCTCCACCAGGTGTAGCACTTCTCTTATCCTTTAAAAACAAGAAATGGACAGTGACGGGGGTAAGAGGGGGGATACCTAGTCATTTTTTGCGTCATCATTGCATGCGATCATCATTCTCAAAGCCGGTGTTTACTTCTAAGATCACTTTAGCACCGCCCTAAAAACCCAAACCTTCAAATAGGTATGTAATGACACATTATATAAACTCTTTATAGTGTTTTATTTACATGTTGGACAGATCGAGTGAAAAAAAGCAATTTTCCCACACGACATCTCTCCTTTTCACTATCACATATTAGTTTCACTTCCCCACCCGCCATTTTTTTTAAGATCCGACAGGGCTCATTGCCTGCTTGAATCATGCAGAAACGGGCAGCATTTAGGTCATGTAATTTATTCTGTTGGAAAGGGGAGAAATTGTGCTTTACAATGGTATTGACATTACAGTTGATCTGGAAGTATTACATTTTTGGGGCGCTAAAATAAGGGTAATTGTACGGACCAAGGCGAGGTATACATGAATTTACGTTAATTATATAGCAATTTTTGTCAAATATAATTACATTTACTTTACGGGAAGCTTATCTTCTCCTAGCCTATTGGACATGCTGCCTATGTTGACATCGATGTGAAAGTAACTAGTGTATAAAACAGCTGGCTATGAAGCTTAAAGGAAAAATCCACTCAAAACCACTTGGTTCTTTAATTTACAGTGTTAAATAACACTAATATTTCCGAATAATATGTTTTTGTGAACAAATGTTTCATTTTGGCATTATAATAACGTTGGTTGCAACATGGAAAATCTTTGCGGAAACCTGTTAAGTAGCTAGCTATTTAGCCAACCAGCCAATCCATAGAGAGAGCATTGAATTGCTAGCTAGGTAGCTAGCTAGCAAACATAGCTACATACAATAATACCAAATACAATATCAGCATGTAAAGTAGCTAGTTAGCTGTAAATTCACCTTAACAAACTGCACAATCAATTTAGGAGTCTACAATCTCACCATGTTCAACCTGCAGATTGATGTGCCTCACAGAGTGGAGTCTGACATTCGCAATGGCTGATATACTTTTGAGGAGAAGGGAAACGCTGTCCATGCTATGTCAATGGGCCGTGCGGTTCATTCTGGGTGATTCTGGGACAAGGAGTGCACTCCTTCAAATAGCGAATACAAGTCTTTTGTGCACCAGTTCAAAAACCCAACATTATCAAGAAATTTGTCAATAAGAAGTACAACATTACAAGTCTTTTCTGAGATGTGAGATAACTGTAATATAACTGTAATATCGTTATATTATATCGTAATATTGAGATAACTGTAATATCGTATAGCTTTGGGAATTGTGACATTACGTACTTTTGAGGAATATAGGCACGTTTCTCGATATGTACACTGACTTTGAGAAGGGATTGCATGATGATTAGCTTAGCAACCGCATGACAACATGAAAGTGATTGGTCGACAGTCTGCTGAGTGGGGCGTTATACGTTCCTAAATTCATTGGATTCCTATCTCCTTTCTATAATATCTCAGACAATGGCACCATGCAATGCACCCTGGACTAAAAAGGCAGACAAATAGGAAAGATGTGCTATACCCTCTGTTAAATTGCACTATTCTCAAGGTAGGAATGTAACAAAAATATGATCAATCGCTCATTCGAGAGAAGACAACCTCCCTTATGTTATGACATCGGCCAGTATTGAAATCTGACATGTATGATAGAAGTTTTCGCGACCTAAAACTCGTATTCCTATTAACCGCCAGTGTAGTGAGAGCAACTTTAAAGAAGCTCGTCAAAGGTAAGGCATTAATTATATTTTTATTTCTGTGTTTTGTGTCGCGCCGGCAGGGTTGAAATATGCTTTCTCTCTTTGTTTATGGAGGTCCTATCCTCAGATAATAACATTGTTTGCTTTCGCCGAAAACCCTTTTTGAAATCTGACATGTTGGCTGGATTCACAACAAGTGTAACTCTAATTTGCATGTGTGATTTAATGAAAGTTTGATTTTTATAGTAATTTATTTGAATTTGGCGCTCTGCATTTTCCCTGGCTTTTGGCCAGGTAGGACGCTAGCGTCTCACATATCCCAGAGAAGTTAACTGAGGAACTGCTAACGCTTTCTAACACAATCTACATATCTACAGATGTAGGATCTTAATTTGATGCAAACTTTTAGTGTATTTGATTTTTAAAAAGACTTCTAAAGTTTGTAATTTTCACGTTGACATTTCAGACTTAGATTTACCCTAACAAAAAACTGTTCATTAAGTATAATCCACATAATAATTCACATGTCCTGTTACCGCAGGATTATTTTCCTGCTGAATTAATATTTAAATCATTATTCTACATCTGTACACATAGTCACACCAGTCACGATTTCAAGAGGCACCATCCTCTACTTCATGCTCCTTTAGAGCTGGATTGAGTAATCACGCAAAGATATGGAAAGCAGCACGTATGGACACACCTGGCCCATCTGTGCGGCCCTGTATTCTGAGAAAGAGACATTCCCCAGTACACCTGACTGACTACGCAGTTGAATACCTCGCTCACCAAGATCAATGCCTAGCCTCAATACAGGCACTGCTCTGACAAGGACGATGGAGTAGTCGAGCAGATATACTAACAAAGAGCAGTGTGCCCAGCTTCAGATCTAGTGCCCACTCGGTGAGCCAATTCCCAGGCCTTTCTAACCTCCAAGCAGCTATGTTGGAGGAGAAAATAAAGCTTGTGGAGCGTCAGCTGGATGAAAATCACAGTGCCGACATGGATTGTGAAGGATTAGACTCCCAGGCCAGAAAAGCTCAGCAGTAAAGGGAACAAAATCTGTGGCTACAGGAGAAAGCATAAATAAAATAGAGAATGAACTAGAGCTATTCAAGCTCTCCACATCTTTCCTTAACGATGAAGAGGAAGATGATGATACCTCCAGGAGCACCTCTCCAGCACTATCTGACGGGTCCCTCCACACACCTTGTGACAACTTTGTGCCTTTCCCACAGGCACCACAGGCAGCACAGGAACCTCAGGCAGAACAGGCACCACAGGTAGCACAGCAAGACACCAACCTAGAGGAAAGTTGAGCCTACGGTGACTCACCTCCACTTCTCCCTGCCTATCCATGGTAACCTGGACCAGCAACTGGTTATTCACCCCGCTCCAGCATGGTTCCGCAACCTGCCCCACGACCTGGTATGAAACAGCTAATTGCCTCATTATACAGCATCTCAAAGTCATCGTTGCCCCATTTTGAGAGCGGAAGAGAGAGTGACTCAGAACAGCTACGAGCTCAGATTTGTTTCCCATGTCAACCCGCTCTTGAGCAAGATGCCACAGGACTACAGAGATTCATTTGTGGAGTACAGTTTTGACCACGGTATCGGACAGGCCAAATGTACGCCTTACCTGACTTGACAGCTAGGATCCAGAAGAAGTCCAAGGCTAAGCATATATCAAGCAGAGATGTGGCCCTCTACCAATGTGACAGTTAAGAATGACCAACGTGCCTCCACTAGACCAAAGGAGAGAGCCGCTTCAATCCTTAACATCAGTGAATATCCAAGCTCCTAGGAGCCTGCTCAAGCCAAGACCCCTTCCAAACCCTAGCCATTCTCTCGTCACTATGACAACACATAACAAAACCTCATCTCATGTCCAGAGTCCAAGAAGTTGAACACAGGACAGATCGTTAAATGGATAAAGCATAAACAATGGTGCTGGAAATGTGGACAACCCCATAAACCTGATGCTTGTACCCTCGAACGACCCAGCCATGCAACTAGCAGCACCAAACGATCTTTCACGATTCCTTCCATCAAAACCAGAAGAGCGTTCTTATGGGGAGTGTCCCTACTACAAATATGTACCTGGACAGACCCAACAGATCACAGAAATGTATGATGAACGTTGTGAAACTTCTCCTTCACAATGTGGATAAATGGTTACAAACAGTCTGCAATTGTGTTATTGTGCTCCAATGGTGCCTTTTTTTTGCAGCTAAAACGATTAATAAAGACTGTATGGAATTGAATTGAATGTTAAATAAGCGACAGTAGCAGGCAGTAGGCTCCTCACCACTCAAAGTCAGCCTCAGTGCATGGACAGGAGTCTGACATCTGGGAGATGTACTGATCTTTGGTTTTGACACATCTGGCGTCGGGCTTCAGATTCTGGAAGATTCTCTTCACTCCCATGATGCAGACTTTACCCTGTGAGAAATAATGCATTATTTGAATAATTAACTATAACATTTCAGAATTGACTTCCTTTTTTATTTAACGGCTTCAAAGGAAAGACACTGATTGATGGAGTTAAAAAAATCATTATAGTAGTATACACATGAAAATGTGTATAACTTATACTTTGTTATCTGGAAGTTAATACACAGAAAATAGCCATAATATTCAGACAAATTTGAGATAGACAATTGGGTGAGATAGGACATGTTCATCTTCATTGTGTCCATGTAGAAGAATAAGCTTGAGCAGATGTATTCCATCAAACCAAGGTCCCCAAAGCCATTATAAATGTATCAAAATGGTTGCTCTTACGTCATTGTGTAACTGCCAGGTCTGATAGTCGTCTGTGGTGCACCTTCTGTTGAAGATGGGCCTGAAGTCAATCTTGACAAGCTGCCATTCAGAACGATGGCTGAAATGGCCAAATATTCTGCAAACACAAAAAGTCAAGCATGAGAAAAAAGGGAGGGAAAAAGGGTTATTAGCAAAAAATATTTTTTTAGCATACAGTCATGGCCAAAAGTTTGGAGAATGACACAAATATTAATTTCCACAAAGTTTGCTGCTTCAGTGTCTTTAGATATTTTTGTCAGATGTTACTATGGAATACTGAAGTATAATTACAAGCGTTTCATAAGTGTCAAAGGCTTTTATTGACAATTACATGAAGTTGATGCAAAGAGTCAAGATTAGCAGTGTTGACCCTTCCTTTTCAAGACCTCTGCAATCCGCCCTGGCATGCTGTCATTTAACTTCTGGGCCACATCCTGACTGATGGCAGCCCATTCTTGCATAATCAATGCTTGGAGTTTATCAGAATTTATGGGGTTTTGTTTGTCCACACGCCTCTTGAGTATTGACCACAAGTTCTCAATGGGATTAAGGTCTTAAGGTGCTCCATCATGCTGGAAAAGGCATTGTTCGTCACCAAACTGTTCCTGGATGGTTGGGAGAAGTTGCTCTCGGAGGATGTGTTGGAACCATTCTTTATTCATGGCTGTGTTCTTAGGCAAAATTGTGAGTGAGCCCACTCCTTGGCTGTGAAGCAACCCCACACATGAATGGTCTCAGGATGCTTTACTGTTGGCATGACACAGGACTGATGGTAGCGCTCACCTTGTCTTCTCCGAAAAAGCTTTTTTCCAGATGAACCAAACAATCGGAAAGGGGATTCATCAGAGAAAATTACTTTACCCCAGTCCTCAGCAGTCCAATCCCTGTACCTTTTGCAGAATATCAGTCTGTCCCTGATGTTTTTCCTGGAGAGAAGTGGCTTCTTTGCTGCCCTTCTTGACACTACTTGCCTCACTGTGCATACAGATGCACTCACACCTGCCTACTGACATTCCTGAGCAAGCTCTGTACTGGTGGTGCCCCGATCCTGCAGCTGAATCAACTTTAGGAGACGGTCCTGGCGCTTGCTGGACTTTCTTGGGCACCCTGAAGCCTTCTTCAAAACAATTGAACCACTCTCCTTAAAGTTCTTGATGATCCGATAAATGGTTGATTTAGGTGCAATCTTACTGGCAGCAATATCCTTGCCTGTGAAGCCCTTTTTGTGCAAAGCAATGATGACGGCACGTATTTCCTTGCAGGTAACCATGGTTGACAGAGGAAGAACAATGATTCCAAGCACCACCCTTCTTTTGAAGCTTCCAGTCTGTTATTCAGAGAATCACCAGAGAATCACTGACATGATGTCAGCTGGTCCTTTTGTGGCAGGGCTGAAATGCAGTGGAGATGTTTTTGGAGGATTCGGTTCATTTGCATGGCAAAGAGGGACTTTACAATTAATTGCAATTCATCTGATCACTCTTGATAACATTCTGGAGTATATGCAAATTGCCATCATACAAACTGAGGCAGCAGCCTTTGTGAAATTTCATATTTGCGTCATTCTCAAAACTTTTTGCCACAACTGTAGAAGTGCAAGGAAAAAACCATGGCTGGGCACAAGGGATGTTTGCGATTACAAAGAGAAAATAATTTTCTCCAAACATCCAATAAACTTTCAGTGCATTACATAATACATACTATATCCATATGTCATTTGTTTTGATTCTTACGTCATGATGAGGGTGTCCTCCCCTGGCTCTCCTAAGACTCCGTCTACATAGAGAGGAGAGGAGGTAAAGCTGAATTTGTTCCAGTGTCTTCCCTCATCAAAACTCAACCTGGATGGAGAAACAACATGTTGTCTCTCATACATGTGGACCCCTCACTGTGCATAGAAAGGATTGTACTGTAATTCATTTGATCACCCTGTTGAAGGAGAACATTTCTGCAATGCAGTGTATTTGAGGTTTTAAAAGGCTTCTGAAGTTTGTCATTTCCATTTAGTCATTTCTGACTTGATTTTCCCTTACGGAAAAATAATCAATCCCTACAAAAAATGTAAGTTCAGTACAATCCACATAATAATTCACATTTCATGTTGCTGCAGGATTATTTTCCTGCTGTAGTAAACTGGCTCAAATTAAGATCCAACATCTGTACATAATACAGTCCATAAAACATTTAAATAGACAAACGTAAATCAATGTTGATAATTTAACAGTGTGCACAAAGTTGAATGTTAAAGGAAACAATACCAAATGTGTCTGATGGGGAGAGGTGTGTGTCGAATGGCCACTAGGGCACCGCCCTGGTTAAGAAAGAGGATGCTATACTCCTCCTCAAATACCTACAAACAGGGACAGGATTTCATCACATTTTCACAGAGGTCAGAGATGTACATAACGTTCATGTATACTTTTGATGAGTAATAGACCATAATATTTCATGACTATACTACTATTCTACTATATCATGCAACACAACTACATAGCACATGAAACACAGCAACATAGCACATGCAACATATTATATATAAAAAAAAATCTCCTAAAAGCTCCTAAGAAGCTGTATAGGAAAATAATAATGACTGCCCATGGCGCGTGATCAAGGGTAATGTCAATCTATATCATGCATCATTCATTTAGAGTTTGCTCCCTCCTCCAAATGATTGAGTCATAAGCCGATTGATCTTTTCTTCTATGTGTCTGTCGTCTTGATTTTGTGTCACACTTCAGTGGCGCCTGTCTCTTTCAATCACAGTACCTCTCTCCAAGTGTTGCCAGCATCTGAGGTGATGAAAATGCTGACATTATTGGCAGTCAGCTCAGGCCCAATGGTACCTTGATGTAGAAGGTATAGCATAGTTACAGTGTAAACACATTGAACAATTATGAACTTTCATTTTATGCCTTCTCAACCCACATTACAATATATTTAATGAACAATTAAATAAAAATTAAGATGCATACACACTGCAACAGGCTACAGCTCTCCTAAAAAGTGAGTATTTACTGAGACATTCAGACATTCCAATCTCCAACAGCTGTGCAGGCATACTCTGATCAATTTCACAGTACAACCAGATCTGACCAAAGGGTTTTAAAGCAGAATGCCAGCAAGATAACAGGGGTCTTTAACGGTGGAAAAAGAGCAAAGTGCAAGGGTTGTGTAAAAACTGCTAATTGGGAACCATAGGGGTATACTACAAAGCAGGATCAAGGAGTTATCCAGTTAATTTGCCTAATTATTTGGAAATAACCTTTTATTTTTTTGGAAAGATAAGCTTGAAATTGGCATGGTCAAATTGACTCAAGAATCTAAAATACATATCTAAGTTGATCTTTCTTAATGAACCAAAAAATCTATAGTTATTTCTGGTTGTTTATCAAAGTTAGCTGGCTGAGCAATTGATCCTGCTTTGTTCTATACCCCTCTGAGGGAGAGCAGAGGTCCTTGTGGGCATTGCTAAAAAAAAACGAAAGTTATCAAATAGTGCTTACCTGATGCTACTATAATTCCTGGAGCTGATTCTTTGCTGACTATGTTTCCAGATGTGTACGGGTTGTCAGACACATGGAGATGCAGGTGCAATGAACAATAAGGCTAAAAAAATACCAAAACAAAAAGACATAAGGTGGTTTATAAACCAAAACTGTTACACGTTTTCAGATATTGCTCACTTTCAAATGCAGACTCACCTGTACACAGTAGAGTCTGGTACCGCTCAGATCAGTGGTAGGAGCATGTAGTAGACGCCAGTCTCGCCCCTTATTGTAAGTGATAAATGTTTTCACTTCGTTCTCGACAACTTTATTTGACAAGAACACCCCTTTTATCCCTGCTACCTAGGAACACGTGAGAAACAGAGACACAAAAAAATATTGAGGGTCAAAAGCTACAACTGTAAATGATTCAAACATAAGTAAAGCTGAAGCCGCAGTTTTGAGGTGGAACGCGATAGCATTTCTGACAGGAAGCACTACTTTGGACCATCTGTGGGTCTCTGCAGAGTGAAAACAACATATGGCGGAGCCCAAAGACATTTCTATTTCTTTGTATTTACAAACGGAGATGCATGCACTGCACTCACACAGCACTCACTCCAGTACATCCTGCTCCTCAATCCAGAGTGCACACATTTTGTTTCAAGAAATGTCAATGACCTTTTTGTAGTATTACTGGATAAGCCATCTCCTGTACATATTCAGAGTGCCTTTACAAAAAGGGTTCACATGCAGTGGGTTTGGTCCTGTGAGCTTCAACACGTATTCTGGTTTTAATGGAGACAATGAGCAATGAGTATAATCGTTGCTGATAGCTATCTAGGCTGTATGGTTGTATTAACATAATTACATGAGTAGCTTTTACTGCTAGTTCAGGATGAAGGTAATCAACGCTGATTACATGTGTGGGTTGGCGTTGCTTTGTAAGGTCGTCAATAGCGCTATACCTAGCGGTCAGTGAAGACAGATATGGGTGCAGGTTCTACAGTAGCTGAAGTTGATATAGCAGAAGTGAATCAAGAATTATTGTGTGTAGACCTGGAAATGTGCTAACGTAACAATGCTACATACTGTACCTTATAAAATGAGATCATCTTGGTTACGCATGGACCTGCTAGTTAATGGCTAACAAAACTCTATATTTCATAGATGTAGATTATAATGATCTGATATTGTATGAGTATGCTAATATATTCTAATTACGCTGCATACTTGGATATGGCAGGTCTTCATGACTGATGTACAGTATGTGTTCGCTTAAGTTACTAACATATGAAATAAGGAGGAACAGCCGGGATTGAGGCTTCAAAAAGATGCATGGCTGTTACAAGGCAAGGGCACTCCGGTACCATCTGTGCCATAAAGGTTGAGACCTCTTGTCAGAAGTGGTAGTGTGCATACAAACAGGGATGGCACTCTAACTAAGCCGTTGCTACATACCTCATAGAGGTCTATCATAACGTTGCCCTCTGGTCCCCCACTGCTCACTACATTCTCCAGGGCCAGAGTGAAGAAGAGACCGTGGGCCTCTGACATGTACAAGTTGTAGGAGTCATTCTGGTGCCAATCCTGCACTGCTGCCACCACCTGGTTATCATCTGTGCTGATTATCTGCAAGTCCTGGAAATGAATTATTAGTTAGGATCCTATACCATACAATTCAAATGTTATTTTCCTTAGGGATTTTGTTTCAGGACTGCAGTGGAACCCAATGACCACAAACGGGTTGAATTACCGTTGTTTCCAGGTTATTTCGTTTAGAAAATGCAATGTGAGGATTTTGAATCAACGTTGAAAACTGATCGGATTTGCAAAAATTCCTCAACTTAAGGGAATTTCTGTGATGTTTGTCTTTTTTTCACCCAACTTTTAACTTAAATCAAACTACATGTTTTTTGTGTGTTTTTTTTTTTACGTTGAATTCCCGTTAGTGTTCAGTGGTGTAATTCTGCACACAACTGTAGGGGAGAGTGGGGTAAGTTAAGCCATTTTTTATATTAAGCATCACTCCTTTAAGGGAATTATGGTATTCTTTCTAACAAACATGCAGTCTCTACATACAGTACCAGTCAACGGTTGACACACCTACTCATTCAAGGTTTTTTTTTTTTTAATTACTGTTTTCTACATTGTAGAATAATAGTGTAGACATCAAAACTATGAAATAACACATATGGAATCATATAGTAACCAAAAAAGTGTGAAAAATATCCAAATGTACACTGCTCAAATAAATAAAGGGAACACTTAAACAACACAATGTAACTCCAAGTCAATCACACTTCTGTGAAATCAAACTGTCCACTTAGGAAGCAACACTGATTGACAATAGATTTCACATGCTATTGTGCAAATGGATTAGACATTAGGTGGAAATTATAGGCAATTAGCAAGACACCCCCAATAAAGGAGTGGTTCTGCAGGTGGTGACCACAGACCACTTCTCAGTTCCTATGCTTCCTGGCTGATGTTTTGGTCACTTTTGAATGCTGGCGGTGCTTTCACTCTAGTGGTAGCATGAGACGGAGTCTACAACCCACACAAGTGGTTCAGGTAGTGCAGCTCATCCAGGATGGCACATCAATGCGAGCTGTGGCAAGAAGGTTTGCTGTGTCTGTCAGTGTAGTGTCCAGAGCATGGAGGCACTACCAGGAGACAGGCCAGTACATCAGGAGACGTGGAGGAGGCCGTAGGAGGACCGCTACCTCCACCTTTGTGCAAGGAGGAGCAGGAGGAGCACTGCCAGAGCCCTGCAAAATGACCTCCAGCAGGCCACAAATGTGCATGTGTCTGCTCAAACGGTCAGAAACGGCTCTTCACAGATGAAAGCAGGTTCACACTGAGCACATGTGACAGACGTGACAGAGTCTGGAGACGCCGTGGAGAACGTTTTGCTGCCTGCAACATCCTCCAGCATGACTGGTTTGGCGGTGGGTCAGTCATGGTGTGGGGTGGCATTTCTTTAGGGGGCCACACAGCCCTCCATGTGCTCGCCAGAGGTAGCCTGACTGCCATTAGGTACCGAGATGAGATCCTCAGACCCCTTGTGAGACCATATGCTGGTGCGGCTGGCCCTGGGTTCCTCCTAATGCAAGACAATGCTAGACCTCATGTGGCTGGTGTGTGTCAGCAGTTCCTGCAAGAGGAAAGGCATTGATGCTATGGACTGGCCCACCCGTTCCCCAGACCTGAATCCAATTGAGCACATCTGGGACATCATGTCTCGCTCCATCCACCAACGCCACGTTGCACCACAGACTGTCCAGGAGTTGGCGGATGCTTTAGTCCAGGTCTGGGAGGATATCCCTCAGGAGACCATCCGCCGCCTCATCAGGAGCATGCCCAGGCATTGTAGGGAGGTTAACGAGGCACGTGGAGGCCACACACACTACTGAGCCTCATTTTGACTTGTTTTAAGGACATTACATCAAAGTTGGATCAGCCTGTAGTGTGGTTTTCCACTTAAATTTTGAGTGTGACTCCAAATCCAGACCTCCATGGGTTGATACATTTGATTTCCATTGATAATTTTTGTGTGATTGTGTTGTCAGCACATTCAACTATGTAAAGAAAAAAGGATTTAATAAGAATATTTCATTCATTCAGATCTAGGATGTGTTATTTTAGTGGTCCCTTTATTTATTTATTTTGAATTTTACCCCTTTTTCTCCCCAATTTCGTGGTATCCACGTATCCGTACGGGCTCGGGAGAGACGAAGGTTGAAAGTCATGCGTCCTCCGATACACAACCCAACCAAGCCGCACTGCTTCTTAACACAGCGAACATCCAACCGCACCAACATGTCGGAGGAAACACCGTGCACCTGGGAACCTTGGTTAGTGCGCACTGCGCCCGGCCCGCCACAGGAGTCACTGGTGCGCGATGAGACAAGGACATCCCTACCGACCAAGCCCTCCCTAACCCAGACGACGCTAGGCCAATTGTGCGTCGCCCCACGGACCTTCCGGTCGTGGCCGGTTATGACAGAGCCTGGGCGCGAACCCAGGGACTCTGATGGCACTAACCACTGCACCAGCCGGGAGGCCCCTCCCTTTTATTTTTTTGAGCAGTGTATTTTAGATTTTAGATTCTTCAAAGTAGCCACCCTTTGCCTTGATGACAGCTTTGCAAACTCTTGGCATTCTCTCAACCAGCTTCATGAAGAATGCTTTTCCAATAGTCTTGAAGGAGTTCCCACATATCAAATCAATCAAATCAAATCGATTTTATTTGTCAAATACACAGGTTTAGCAGATGTTATTGCGGGTGTAGTGAAATGCTTGTGCTTCTAGCTCCAACAGTGCAGTAATATCTAACAAGTAATATCTAACAGTTTCACAACATATACCCAAAAGAACATGGATTAAGAGTATACATACATATATGTAAGAATGGCATTGGACTAAGATACAGTGGCATAGTATAGAGTACAGTATATATAAACTCAGCAAAAAAAGAAACGTCCTCTCACTGTCAACTGCATTTATTTTCAGCAAACTTAACATCTGTAAATATTTGTATGAACATAAGATTCAACAACTGAGACATAAGCTGAACAAGTTCCACAGACATGTGACTAACAGAAATGGAATAATGTGTCCCTGAACAAAGGGGGGATCGAAATCAAAAGTAACAGTCAAAATCTGGTGTGGCCACCAGCTGCATTAAGTACTGCAGTGCATCTCCTCCTCATGGACTGCACCAGATTTGCCAGCTCTTGCTGTGAGATGTTACCCCACTCTTCCACCAAGGCAACTGCAAGTTCCCGGACATTTCTTGGGGGAACGGCCCTAGCCCTAACCCTCCGATCCAACAGATCCTAGACGTGCTCAATGGGATTGAGATCCGGGCTCTTTGCTGGCAATGGTAGAACACTGATATTCCTGTCTTACAGGAAATCACGCTCAGAATGAGCAGTATGGCTGGTAGCAATGACAACAAGGTCAGTCCGATGATGCTGTGACATACCGCCCCAGACCATGACGGACCCTCCACCTCCAAATCAATCTCCAGAGAACAGGCCTCGGTGTAACGCGTATTTCTTTGACGATAAATGCGAATCCGACCATCACCCCTGGCGAGACAAAACCATGACTCGTCAGTGAAGAGCACTTTTTGCCAGTCCTGTCTGGTCCAGCGACGGTGGGTTTGTGCCCATAGGCGATGTTGTTGCCGGTGATGTCTGGTGAGGACCTGCCTTACAACAGGCCTACAAGCCCTGAGTCCAGCCTCTCTTAGCCTATTGCGGACAGTCTGAGCACGGACGGAGGGATTGCACGTTCCTGGTGTAACTCGGGCAGTTGTTGTTGCCATCCTGTACCTGTCCCGCAGGTGTGATGTTTGGATGTACCGATCCTGTGCAGGTATTGTTACACGTGATCTGCCACTGCGAGGACGATCAGCTGTACGTCCTGTCTCCCTGTAGCACTGTCTTAGGTGTCTCACAGTACAGACATTGCAATGTATTGCCCTGGCCACATCTGCAGTCCTCATGCCTCCTTCCAGCATGTCTAAGACACGTTCACGCAGATGAGCAGGGTGTTTTTCAGAGTCAGTAGAAAGGCCTCTTTAGTGTCCTAACTCTTTAGTGTTCATAACTGTGACCTTAATTGCCTACCGTCTGTAAGCTGTTAGTGTCTTAGCGACCGTTCCAAAGGTGCATGTTCATTAATTGTTTATGGTTCATTGAACAGGCATGGGAAACAGTGTTAAAACCCTTTACAATGAAGATCTGTGAAGTTATTTGGATTTTTACTAATTATTTTTGAAAGACAGGGTCCTGAAAAAGGGACGTTTCTTTTTTTGCTGAGTTTAAATGAGATGGGTGATTAGCCATGTTCTGTTATAATCTCCACCCGGCACAGCCAGAAAAGGTCTGGCCACCCCTCAGAGCCTGGTTCTTCTCTAGGTTTCTTCCTAGGTTCTGGCCTTTCTAGGAAGTTGTTCCTAGCCACTATGCTTCTATATCTGCATTGCTTGCTGTTTGGGGTTTTAGGCTGGATTTCTGTACAACACTTTGTGACATTGGCTGATGTAAAAAGGGCTTTATAAATACATTTGATCAATTGATTGATTGATTGATTGAGTGATGCAATATTTACAAACAATTAAAGTGACTAAGATACCGTAGAATAGTATAGAGTACAGTTTACACATATGAGATGAGTAATGCAAGATATATCATTAAAGTGGCTAGTGTTTAATTTCCTTAAAGTGGCCAGTGATTCCTAATCTATGTCTATAGGCAGCAGCCTCTGATGTGCTGGAGATGGCTGTTTAACAGTCAATGGTGTAGTATAGAATACAATACAGTATATACATAAGAAGGAGTATATGTATACGAAGGACGTACTATATACGTCTTGAAGGAGTTCCCACATATGTTGAGCACTTGTTGGATGCTTTTCCTTCACTCCGTGGTCCAACTCATCCCAAACCATCTCAATTGGTTGAGATTGGGTGATTGTGGAGGCCATGTCATCTGATGCAGCACTCCATCACTCTCATTCTCGGTCAAAATAGATTGGATGGTGTATCGCTGCAGAATGCTGTGGGAGCCATACCAGTTTAGTATGCCTTGAATTCTAAATAAATCACTGACAGTGTCACCAGCAAAGCACCCCCACACCATCACACCTCCTCCATGCTTCACGGTGGGAACCACACATGCAGAGATCATCCATTCACCTGCTCCGTGGAACCAAAAATCTCAAAGGACAGATTTCCACCAGTCTAATGTCAATTGCTCGTGTTTCTTGGCCCAAGCAAGTCTCTTCTTGTTATTGGTGTCCTTTAGTAGTGTTTTTTTTGCAGCAATTCGACCATGAAGACCTCATTCACGCAGTCTCCTCTGAACAGTTTATGTTGAGATGTGTCTGTTACTTGAACTCTGTGAAGCATTTATTTGGACTGCAATCTCATGTGCAGATAACTCTAATGAACGTATCCTCTGCAGCAGAGAGAACTCTGGGTCTTCCTTTCCTGTGGCAGTCCTCAAAAGTCAGTTTCATCACAGCGCCTGATGGTTTTTGCGACTGCACTTAAAGAAACTCTCAAAGTTCTTGAAATATTCCGTACTGACAGACCTTCATGTCTTAAAGTAATGGACTGTCTTTTCTCTTTGCTTATTTGAGCTGTTCTATGGACTTGGTCATTTACCAAATAGGGATGTCTGGTGTATACCACCCTTACCTTGTCACAACACAACTGATTGGATCAAACGCATTAAGAATGAAATAAATTCCACAAATTCACTTTTAACAAGGCACACCTGTTAATTGAAATGCACTCCAGGTGACTAACTCATGAAGCTGGTTGAGAGAATGCCAAGTGTTTAAAGCTGTCATCAAGGCAAAAGGTGGCTACTTAGAATAATCTCAAATACAAAATATATTTTGATTTGTTTAACACTTTTTTGGTTAATACATTATTCCGTATGTGTTATGCCATAGTTTTGATGTCTTCAATATTCCAATGTAGGCAAACTTTTGACTGGTAGTGTATAGAAATGTTATGGATGTTATGTATCCCTGGAAATAATGATTACAGTTTTGAAAACATAGCTTCTCCAAGGTAAGTTGAGTTGCGGGACAGGGTAAGTTAAGCCACCTGCAAATATCTGTATTGAATGAAATATTACCACTACATTTTCAAAATGACAAAGCAAAAACAGGTTTTTAGACAGAAAAAAACAGAAATACCTTATTTACATAAGTATTCAGACCCTTTGCTATGAGACTCGAAATTGAGCTCAGGTGCATCCTGTTTCCCTTGATCATCCTTGAGATGAGTCCACCTGTGGTAAATTCAATTGATTGGACATGATTTGGAAAGGCACACACCTGTCTATATAAGGTCCCACAGTTGACAATGCATGTCAGAGCAAAAACCAAGCCATGAGGTTGAAGGAATTGTCCGTAGAGCTCCGAGACAGGATTGTGTTGAGGCACAGATCTGGGGAAGGTGTCCCAAAACATTTCTGCAGCATTGAAGGTCCCCAAGAATACGGTGGCCTCCATCGTTCTTAAATGGAAGAAGTTTGGAACCACCAAGGCTCTTCCTAGAGCTGGCCAAACTGAGTAATGACTATTTGACCAAGAAGGAGAGTGATGGAGTGCTGCAGCAGATGACCTGGCTTCCACAATCAGTCAACCTTCAATTGAGATGGTTTGGGATGAGTTGGACTGCAGAGGGAAGGAAAAGCAGCCAACAAGTGCTCAGAATATGTGGGAATTCCTTCAAGACTGGTTGAGGGAATGCCAAGAGTGTGCAAAGTTGTCATCAAGGCAAAAAGTGGCTACTTTTTGAAGAATCTAAAATATATTTGTTTAACACATTTTTGGTTACTACATGACTCCATATGTGTTATTTCTTAGTTTTGATGTCTTCAGTACTATTCTACAATGTAGAAAATAGTACAAATAAAGAAAAACCCTTGAATGAGTAGGTGTGTCCAAACTTTTGATCTCTCTCTCTCTCTCTCTCTCTCTCTCTCTCTCTCTCTCTCTCTCTCTCTCTCTCTCTCTCTCTCTCTCTCTCTCTCTCTCTCTCTCTCTCTCTCTCTCTCTCTCTCTCTCTCTCTCTCTCTCTCTCTCTCTCTCTCTCTCTCTCATATATACTAAACGTCAGGAAAATCCTCCTTATATTGAGTTGCAACCCCCCTTTTGCCCTCTGAACAGCCTCAATTCGTCGGAGCATGGAGGTGTCGAAAGTGTTCCACAGGGATACTGGCCCATGTTGACTCCAATGCTTCCCACAGTTGCGTCAAATTGGCTGGATGTCCTTTGGGTGGTGGACCATTCTTGATACACACAGGAAACTGATGTGCGTGAAAACCCCAGCAGTGTTGCAGTTCTTGACACAAACCGGTACATCTGGCACCTACTATCATACCCCTTTAAAAGGCACTTCAATATTTGTGTCTTGCGCATTCACCCTTCAAATGGCAGACATTCACAATCCATATCTCAATTGTCTCAAGGCTTAAAAATCCTTATTTAATCTGTCTCCTCCCCTTCATCTACACTGATTGTTAAAACGATCAGCTTCAGTCGGCTGATTATAGCTGACCCTTCAAGTTAGTTCTAGTCGGTCAGCTTAGTCTCCTATTCAGACGACCCCCAGTTTTGTTAATTTCTTATTGGTCAAGGTCACGCTAAAAACGTATCACCACATCTAGTTCAGCCTATCAATAGCCTTGGTTCCCAGGACTTCAGATTCAGTTAGTCTATGACCCCAGCATGCTGTGTGGTCAGAAACGTGCTTTCCCTATCCTGATGAGCTCTTCAACAGTTTCCCTCCTGCTGAACTTTTCCTCCTGTGGACTGTATACCTGATGTTTATTGTGCGTGCATCTGTGTCATATTAAGTGGAGCTACGTTTTTTGGTCTATTGTGCATAATTACTGTGTGTTGAGTTGTTAACTAGTTGCTAGCTAGCTCGTGCTCCCGCTAGTGTCAGCACTACCGTTAGCATTTGAATGCATGAACATTTTGTTATGACTGTTAGCGATTAGCCGTTTATTTATATTACTAATTTATGGTGTTAGGCAATTTTCTATTATACTGTATATAATGGTTGCTACAGGCCTTAAGTCAGCACCTAAGGTTTCTTATTACATTCATGGTTCAATTCTCCCCAACCCTACCCCTATTTTTCACTGATTGAAATGGATTTAACAAGTGACATCAGTCAGTCTATGTTCTTAATGTTTTGTATACTAAGAAAATAAAACAAAAATATTAATATTTGAATGAGTTACAGTTCATAAAAGGAAATCATTGAATTTTAATGAATTAATTAGGCACTAATCCATGGATTTCACATGACTGGGAATACAGATATGCATCTGGTCACAGATACCTTAAAAAAAAACAGGTAGGGGCGTGGATGAGAAAATCATTCAGTATCTGGTGTGACCACCATTTGCCTCATGCAGCACAACACATCTCCTTCACATAGATCAGGCTGTTGATTGTGGCCTTGTGAAATGTTGTCCCACTCCTCTTCAATGGCTGTCCGAAGTTGCTAGATATTGGTGGGAACTGGAACACCCTGTCTTACACGACAATCCAGAGCATCCCAAAGATGCTCAATGGGTGACATGTCTGCTGAGTATGCAGGCCATGGAAGAACACGGACATTATCATCTTCCAGGAATTGTGTACAGATCCTTGCGACATAGGGCTGTGCATTATCATGCTGAAACATGAGGTGATGGCGGTAGATGAATGGCACGACAACGGGCCTCATGTTTCATTGAAATTGCCATCGATACAATGCAACTGAGTTCACTGTCTATAGTTTATGCCTGCACATTCAATAACCGCACCGCCATCATGGGGCACTCTGTTGACATCAGCAAACCGCTCACCGACACGACGCCATACACATGGTCTGTGGTTGTAAGGCTGGTTGGACATACTGACAATTTTTTTTAAATGATGTTCGAGGCGGCTTATGGTAGAGAAACTAACATTAAATTCTCTGGCAACAACTGGTGGGCATTTCTGCAGTCAGCATGCCAATTGCACGCTCCCTCAACATCTGTAGCGTTGTGTTGTGTGCACATTTTAGAGTGGCTTTTTATTGTCCCCAGCGCAAGGTGCACCTGTGTAATGATCATGCTGTTTAATCAGCTTCTTGATAAGCCACACCTGTCAGGTGGATGGATTATCTGGGCAAAGGAGAAATGCTCACTAACAGGGATGTAACCAAATTTGAGCACCAAATTTTAGAGAAATACGCTTTTTGTGCGAATGGAACATTCCTGGGATCTTTTATTTTAATGATGTAACACTTTACATGTTACATTATATTTTCTTTCTGTGTATGTGTACTTTCTATTCAATTTCTTTCTGATTATTTCATTAAAGTTGGCCTTGGGAAAGCAGGAAAAGCAACAAAAAAAATTATCAGTGTTGTAATATCAAAACTGTTCAAAAGGGTAAGAAACTGTTGCTCACTGGATTCATAACAGGATAGTAGTAATACAAGTATTGTCATGTCAAAGTACTATTTCCAACCCACCTTTGGAAATGTGTACTTAGGCAGCTTCATGGGGAAGAAAGCATTTCTTTTGTATGACACATAATGGACAGGCCGGCCACCCATTGGTACCTAGAGAAACACATTTATTACAGTAAATCACTGTAAATTGGGCTGACAGACTACTAATTATGTAACAGTCTTAGTTTTATGTTTTTATATCATTCTCTGTTGGTTTATGGTCATTATTCCTTACAAAGTTACATTAAGATAGTATTTCACACAACAGTTTTAGTGCCTTTTTATTACCTCAGAAACATTCAAAATTCCCACCTGAATGAATACATACTGGTCCTGAACCACCAGGGAATCCGGGCTGATAAACCCAGGGAAAGGCCTGCCTTTGTTGGCCTCTGTGCAGTTCTGCAGCTTACATGTTATATACTGGGATCCTATAACAGAAGTTAAATAATTGCTACAATGTAACAGGAGAAAAGAAGTGCTCTGTGACTATTCAATCAGAGACTAGCATTTAATTTCATTGATAGTAGAAAGCAGAAGAGCAGGGAGGCCAATTTCTATTTCCACTATTAACAGAGATGGAATGTGTCCCTCTGTGTTAGCTCTAGCCAAATGAGCCATTCTCCTCAGGGACAAGACATTAACACTGGAGCCCTTATGGAACAGACATTCTAAACACTCCGTCCAACTTAAGAGCCCAGTCAGACCAACTGTCCCTTAGTAAATTAATAAACTTAATTGCAAAGTAGCGAGCGTGTCTAGATGCAGCCAATTTGCATGGGTGAGAGTTATGTGTACTTGAAGATCAGTTTCCTCTCTACATGATGACTATTGTATAAAAGAGGACGGCTTAGGGCTTTGCACCCCCTTGTAAGTAAATACTGATGCTACCGCTGTTTATTATCTATGCATAGTCACTTTACCTCTACCTATATGTACAAATGACCTCAACTAACCTGTACCCCCACACATTGACTCAGTACCGGTACAGCCTGTATATAGCCTCGTTATTTTATTATGTTACTTCATATTTTATTTTTTACTTTAGTTTATTTGTAAATATTGTCTTACCTCCATTTCTTGAACTGCATTGTTGGTTACGGGCTTGTAAGTAAGCATTTCACGGTAAGGTTTACACCTGTTGTATTCGGTGCTTGTGACAAATACATTTTGATTTAATTTGATAAGTATTAGTGTAAATATAGATAAGCGTATTTTATGCTTTGTTTTTTGGTATTCTATTCCCTTCTGAAAACAATAGTAACAGCTGCAGTATTCCAAACTCATTTTGTGTTAAGTTCCCTCCTGTCTGTTTGAAATACGATGGTTATAGGTAAGGTCTCTGCAATTTTGCACCCTGTAAAGGCTGTTTCGCAGATGCAAGATGTCACTTGTGTGTGTAAATGATCCCTAGATTCCCAATAATAAAATCCCTGAATGTGATGTCCTAGATGTGGTGATGACTCACGTCTGTCAGAAACACTTGTCTCCAGGTGAATCATTCCTGGTTCTTTGTCCAAACCCAGTTTTGACCTGTGGGGAGAGGAGAGACAACTGAGGAACATTGCAAGTCAGAACATCTTTTCAAATATGATATGTGCATTATATGGTAAATACCTTATGTTTGGATTTACAATAGTATCAGTTAATTTATGATAGAATCTCAACATTTTCATCAATGACATGTACATTTAGCTCATGATCTAGATACAGTATGATCGGTTCATTGAAGAGCATAGGTGTGCCTAAATAAATAATCAGTTCAACAAGATGAAGAAAGGCAAGCTGACATCAAACTGTATGGGAAACATGAATAATCATTCTGTTGCTTCTCATCTATTCCAAAAGGATCCTGTGAACAAAAGCAGTACTTCACAGTCATAAAAAAAGTGAGAGACAGAGAAATTTAATCAAAAACAGAACTCAGAACAGAGATATGAATTTACAAACGTCAACCCCTCGGTTCAATCACGCTAGTTCTACCTTTCCATTAAAACGTCAGCTTCCTTGAGAGGACAAAGTCATGTCGGAAGACAATTGAAGGATGACAATATTTGGGATTTCCATTGTGATTAAATTAAATTATAATAGGGAACCTAGCTGCTTGAAATGGCTGAAAAAAATAACAGCTACAACAACAAAAAATCCCGTAAACATTGCCCCGTCAATCACTTGGCCTGTGGGGTAATTCAAAGGGAAGATGCCTCGGAGCCATTTCATCCTTTTTCAATTGAGCCTCAACTGGGAGGCAGTGGTTAAGTGCGGAGTGACAAGAGTGACCACTTGTTGTATAAATAGCAGCTATTGTGGAAGAAAATGGGTTCCTTCTCATTTTCTATACTGTGTCAGTGTCTGAGCCATAATAAAAGAGGTCCCATCCTGCTTCCCTCAGCACTCTGTAATTGCCTTGCTGCTCCATCTATTTTAATGGACTTTCTGTCAAATACTTCATCCTCTTCTATTGGAGAACAGAAGCCCCATGTTCTTAAACAGGTTCCTTATATGTTCCTCTATCACTATGGACTGTATGGACTACATGCTTGCATTGTGTGATCTAAAAGGCTTGTTAACAGGTTGATGGTGTAAATCTGCCAAGGCGAGTCTACTGTTAACAGTAGATAAACTGCAGTTATGTGGAGCAGCAAAACATATGAAAAGTCGAATGAACTGAAGATATGAGCTGTATTTTCTCCTTGCTGAAATATGCATGCCCTACCTGCATGTAATATTCATACCACAAACAAAACAGATATATGTTTGGTAGGAGGGTGTACACCTTTGTTTGCCTCAGAGAGGAAAAGTTTTACAATTGATGGCAATAATAGCAAGATCATAGAAGTTGTAAACAACAAAGAAATATAGAGTAGATACGTAAACCCAAGCCATCTAAAGTAAACCTCTAAATCAAATATTTAATCAATAATATAAAAAGGAGCGCCTCCTGAGTGGCGCAGCGGTCTAAGGCACTGCATCGCAGTACTAGCTGTGCCACAAGAGATCCTGGTTTGAGTCCAGGCTCTGTCGCAGCCGGCCGCGACCGGGAGACCCATGGGGCGCCGCACAATTGGCCCGCCGTCATCCGGGTTAGGGGAGGGATTGGCCAGCAGGGATGTTCTTGTCCCATCGCGCACTAGCAACTCCTGTGGCAGACTGGGCGCAATGCACGCTGACAAGGTTGCCAGGTGTACAGTGTTTCCTCCGACACATTAGTGCGGCTGGCTTCCGGGTTAAGCGGGCATTGTGTCAAGAAGCAATGCGGCTTGGCTGGGTTGTGTTTCGGAGGACAGACAGCTCTCAACCTTCGCCTCTCCCGAGTCCATACGGGAGTTGCAGCGATGGAACAAGACTATAACTACCAATTGGAAAACTATTTTTATTTAAAAAAATTGTATTTGATGAATGGAATTGAAAGCAACAATTTTCTAAATAATCCGTACATTACAACCTGTACAAAAACCTCCATGCAAACTGGTATCAATTCATCGTATACCTGTAACTAATTAAAAAGCTAATGTGTTACTCAATATTCAATCCAGCTCTACTCTGGTATCAACTCCATCAGGAAATCTTAGGGCAAATATATGAACTGTTCAAAACAAGAGACCAATAATGGCTTTACTTCGATGATACATTGCTTCCACTGCATCTTTCTTTGGCTCCTGTCTTGGGCTAAAAAGCACCTGATCATAATTTGTTCCCAAGTGAAACAGTTTGTGAAAAAAGTTTTAGTCAAATTTTGGCCCAATATTAGTAAATGTGAAATATGACCTAATTCATGTATTTTAATTGACTCATCCACTTTAAGAGATGACATTGTCCTGATGGCATTATTTATCAAAATGTTAAAAGCTGTCAGATCACCCAATAAGTATTGATCTCCCTTGCCCCCTTGTAAATATAAATGATTTAGTGATTACACATATTCATAGTATCGTTATCTGGCAACAGGGACTACTGCATTAAGAGACTGTATGTCATGGCAAATCATGTAGATTAGTGAGAAGTACTAAATGCAGTATTTCTTAAGCACAACTGTTGGACCTTAATAAAAAAGTGTAAGAATATCTATTTCAACTATTCATGTGTTCATCAGGACCATAATTGTACATACTATATGCCATGTATTGAGTTCAACTCAGGTACCGGCAGAAGACTAAATTCAATATGACAATTCTGATAGGCTATCAGTTCAGAATACTCTCAGTAGAGGAAAGACTGGTACTTTTTATGAAATTGTAGTACTACTACTTGAAGAATGTGTCCAAAGATGGTGGAAAAGACTCATTTATACTCTCACCAGTAAAATCTGTTGGGGACCACACTGTCATGTACGAGCTGCCATCGTCTTCCAAATTCAACCGAGACGTAGAGCTGAAAGAAAAGAACATCCCAGAGTTTGAGAAAATCTGGAGAGAAAAAAAATGTAATAATATTCCAGAGTTCAAACTAAGACTTAAAACGAAGAAAATGTCAGACCTGGAGAATTCTCTTTCCCTCTATTTTAGGGACTGTCATGTAAGTCTAATGGAGGCCCATACAAAATGTTAATTATATTGACATGTTTTTTCCCCCTTTTTGCACTTTAGAGCACTTTGTTTGAATGTTTCTGTTGAGTGCTGTACAGTTGAAGCTTTAAAGAAGATTTGAAAATAGTACTTTATATTTGAAATACACTTTCAAAGAGTTTCTATTATGACAGGCTCGTTTGGATCAGCTTCTCCCAGTGGTACCTCTCTACCTCCGTAGGATTTGTTCCTAATTGACAGCGACACACTTAACCATCAGTATAATCCCTTTGCATTATGCTATTGAGCTCCCTCTTTTAGCAGAGTAGGGCTGTTATCCAAGCTCTCGAAAGACATGTCATCCATCCTGTTATAACAGTCAACTCTTTTCAGAGTTCAGCCTAATTCATAATGATAAGTCTTTTACATCACCTGAGAGCACATCGCACATAAGGAACTTTTTTACAATACAATCATTTTCCACAGTACTATTGCACTGTACAATACAGCAAACAACTAAATGTATATACAAATATAAAGAGGTGCTTTCCCCTCTGGGAGAAAGTGATGCTAATGCAAGAACAAGCATACATGTAGAGCACACAGCTACCATTGAAGTAAACATCTTGTTAAAGTCAATAGACTCACTGACATTAACAAGACCCTTGGCTCAATCAATCAATTTGTGTGTGTGCTTTTTCCCCCCTCCTCACTCCTCAGTTCTAATTGACAGGAGTCTCTTACCTTCTGGTCGTGGCTGTAAGCCAGGATCCAGTCCTCCTGCTCGGGGTGGAAGAGGAGGCTGAGGATGTCGAAGGCTAAGTGGTACCTCTGATAGGATGCGCCCTCGTCAAAGCTAATGAGCAGGCTGCTCTCCACCTCCGGGTCGGTCAGTAACATGATCTGAGATGAGAGAGGACAGGTCAGGAGAGGAGAGGAGGGAGAGTTATCCTCCTGCTTTGACAGCATCCACAAGGCATTAGGTGTGCTGTCTGTTAGGTCTGCTGTATATTCTGAGGGTGCAGACCATTTTATATAAACGGAGATGATATTAGTAGTAATTCAAATACAAATGCTGCCACACAAGAGAGTATGAATAAGATTGATATTATCTCTAAAATCTAACAGGCATGTATGTATGTGTTTTATAAATCACAACATTTAGCAAAGATTATTTTGTATTCTCCATTCATGTTCGTAATGATTCAACTTGATAGTTCTACTATTGTTAAGAGTTTTAAGGACATGACAGATATGGTTATGGTAAGGTACATGTGTGAGAACGTACCTTTCGTTTGTTATTCGGACTCACGTACAAGTAGCTTAGTATGGTTTTTGGCCCGACCTTTTCATCAAGTTTCTCATACCTGGATCCATAGTCTGTTGACCTAGAATTCAATTAGGGGATTAACTAAATGAGTTATTCTACTGTTAAATCGTGAGTCTGAGAGCACAGAGCAATATCAATAATAATACCTATGGTTCAGTACAGTGACGGTATCATTAGGCTTTCGCAGGCAAGCAGAACATTGGAACTGGAACGATGCAATTTGCTAGTTTAATGGAGAATTGTTCAATTATAATAATAAACATGGATATATGTATGACAGACTACGCAAGGGAATTATATGATTTGTAGTTCATCTAAAACATGTGTCCTAAAACATTGACACCACAATATACATTACAAAAGTCTACCCTGCTTCTCGCTAATATTCAAAACCAAGCTTGATAACAACTGTGTTGGAGTTGGAGACAGTTACGTAATAATATTAGAAAAGCTACTCCAGAAGCATGTGTATTTCACATTGCCATCTGGTATATTCTGGATGTCAGAAATATTTCAAGTTTAACCCTCCTGTTGTGTTCGTTTCATGTTCATTTATTCTGTGTTCCCAGTCCAAAATGACTGCCCCATTATAGCTCATTATAAATCCATAATAATACATATATTATCACCTAATCTTGTGTTAGATCTTTTTATCAACTTAAATTATTGTGAACATTACAAGTTCTGAACTTCTATTTGCTATTTATGGCCTGTAGGCCTCACTAAGCTCATACAACTTGTTTTTGAGTTTAAAAAAAAGCATAACGTATGGATTATTTTGACTATAACAAATACTGAGATGAAACATATTGTGTTATTTATCACAGACTACTTTGTGTCAAAGTTTAACAAGGACTCTCTCCTCCTCACCAGTGTCATGATCAAAGATATGATCAAGAGCCTCACATACATACTGCTTTATCTTGGCCAGGTCGCAATTGTAAATGAGAACTTGTTCTCAACTTGCCTACCTGGTTAAAAATAAAGGTGAAATAAAAATAAATAAATACATTATATCGTTTGGTCATTGTGTTGCCACAGAATGAATTGTGATCAAGGCCTCAAAAAAGCTTTATATACCAGAACTGCGAGAAAAGTTATATATATTATTGAAACAATGTTGTTTGTGAGAATGCCAACAGGTGTGGTTCCCGTGGGGGAAAGATTCTATTGGGGAAAGGTTCCCGTGGGGGTTGCCATGGAAGCCAAGAAGGGGAGTGAGGTGTGTGTGTGTGCTCAAACACACATGCGTGTGAGGGTCTGGGAGAGGAAGTGTGTCCATCTGATGAATGGGCATGTGCCTGAACTCAATTTTATACACTAATTGTAGCCTCACCCATTCATTTCTAATGACCGGTCATTTTTGACCGGGAACAACACAGGTGTACAAAAGTTAAATAAAACACTCAAAATTGAATGAAAATCATCAAAATGTTCAGATGCTCTGTGTGGACAAAGTCATGGAACCTCATGACAATCAGATTAAATGAACTACATTTTTCAGAGAGAAAACTTCGGTCCAATTCGACCGGAACACAGCAGAAGGGTTAATATGCTACATTCAGGAACATACAGTACAACACTAGTTTGCAATATTTGAACACAATGTTCCCAGTGTACTGTCTCTGTTTCTTATCTCCCTGCTTCCCAGTCTCTTATACACTTGTATAACCAACATGCAACATTCAAATGGGCCATTCGTTTTTCCTAAGCATGTGATAGGCAATCTCTCGGGCCCATGGTCACATGATCAAGAGCAACTCTTGGTCCTGAACATGAACACCGAAGCCAGACCGAGATTAATTGAACCACTCCTTACCTCCATAGAGAGCTCTCTGTGACACTGCCAAGGCTGAAGTCAAAGTACTTAGTCAGCATTAGAATCACCTACAAAACAGAACAAAGTTCCCATTACTAGAAAACACTAGTAATAGACAACCCTCTGTTAAGGTGCATCATTTCATCTGGCACTATGGTGGCACTTGAAGTAATGAGTGAATGGGCACACACTGTTTAAATCCACGTTGTTTCCACATTATTTCAATGAAATTACATTGCCCCAACATGGAATAAACGTTGAATTGACATCTGTGCCCAGTGGGGAGTTGCCTATTTTGCATTCTTTCCCTATTGAGGTGGTAAATAAGCCTAAAATACAAAATAAGGGAGAAAATAAACTTTTGACAACCTCATCTTCAAACTTACAAATGTTGTTATTTTTATCATTGGAAGCGGTTTGAGCAGGAAGGCCTTAGGAAGTGTGTATCATACATTTTACAACAGCAGCTAGCAACACATCAGCCTTGATATGGACGCTTGTGTCAACAGCCACACACATAAACAAATCCCAAACAATCTTCTGAGGACTTGTCAAGGCATAATTTTGCATGAGGATGGTGCATCTTCTGTACAAAGGTAAATCAGGGAAAATGCGCTATGTTGTGCTTTTTTAGGGCTCAGCGTGTTTCTTCCATGGTAAACACTACCAACGGTGGTCTATAAATAAATGAATAAATAAGTAAACAATGCCTCTATTGTTCATCCTAGGCACAGCAAGGCTCTCCTCGTAAATATCATGGACATCATTTTTGAGGAGATCGTAAAGAACCCCATTGTTATATGGCTGTTATACAAGCCTTTACTTAATAGGTATTAAGACACATAAATTGCGAGGCGTCACGTAAATTGTTCCAGATGTTAACGCATGGCTCTCTGTGGACAGGTCTATTTTCCCCATTGTAATTTGAAAGGAGAAACTATTTTCCTATTCAGTGTTTGTTTGAACCTAAATCAAAGTCTGTGTATCACTTTGTTAAAATTATATCAGCCAATGTTAACGGATTGATATTTCTCTTTCCCCTCCGCACTAGATACTTGAAGACAATATGGAAAAATGCCATTTGAAAACATGCTAAATTATGCAACGTTCTCAATGGTTCACTGCATAAGAAACCAGTGTAAAGGTCTTCTACTCCTTGGAGATGACCTATCTTCTGGGACCATTTTTCTTCCCAATTGTACCCATTTATTTTCTTTGTTATTTGGCCTTTTAGTTGATACAATGAACCAAGAAATATGGTTCTTTTCATGAAAACGTGTATATATTGTGGTTGGCAAAAGTGCGGTGAGGAATAATCTCAGTGTCTTGTAAACACGGCAGAAATGTAGAAATATAGAAATATAGAAGTAGAGATTAATGGTCTACCAATAACATGGCCTTTATAACTTCCAAAAGTCCCAATCTGTTGGACATTGTCATACACAATAAAATGACCTAGAGCAGTTTGGAAAGTAGAGCCAATTACTTCCTGTCTCCTGGATAGTCATTAATTTAACCATTTACTTGGAGAAGGTCCAGTGGAAGTCTCAAATCATTTGCACCCCCTCAAGTGCCAGCTGTAAAACTTGAGGTGTTAGGCTAGTTGAAAGTACACGCTGAAGCTCTCTAAATGTTGTCAATATTTAATGTACCAGGCATCAATATACATAGATACTTAATTTTGGAGATTGTTCTGTGTTAAACAGGGGGTATGGGCTGGGTGCCTACTTGCTATCTTACTGTAGCCATAAACATTAGTGTTAGAGAGAGTCATGAAGAAACTCTGAACCCCCAAGAGCAATACAAACCTATTAAAATCACCAATGCTCTGAAGCTAAAATGTGTAGATGAGGGATTTGGTTGGGGTAAAGATACATTACAAATTCCTAGATAAAAAAGGGCATGGCAGGAATTATACTTGATCAGTTTTCTAAATAAGAGCACAGATCCATCCCTTCCACATCTTGACAAAGATGAGATGTTAGAAAGCTTTTAACATGTCGAACACTCATCATGCCATGTTAGCGCCAAATGTCTCCCCAAAAAATCATGTGCCATAGGAGAATAAGAAAAATGATTTCCAAGCCCTGTGTAAATCTCAACCCTTGGAGAGTGAATGCATTGGTATGAATCTGATCATTATTGAGGCATGAAAGGGGTTTTATAGTGAATTAAAAGAGCTTAGTATGAGGAGATTACCATGGTGGAATGAAGGCATTGTATTAAGACGGTTGGAGGGATAAGGGATAGAGGGTGGAGGTGGGAACTTTCTATTAGTGAAGGATGAGGAGCACCTGAAAGAGACAAATTAAATGCAAGACAGACTATACATTACGATTCATTCCCAGACTCAGTGACTCCCTGATCCAGCCTTATCAGCTTCAGGAATTAAGTTACATCATCAATAAAACTGTCGACATATTTACCCACTGCAATTAAATAGATGGATGACTCCATAAAAGCAATTGTTACCCAAGTAACTGATCAGAATATTAATAGGGTAGTTTTCTATTTGTACCCTATAAATGGAAAAGCACAACTAACACATTCCCCTTTTTGGCTTTTAAGAGTTTATCTCACAAACTATTTCCACTACTACAACACTAATGATGCTGATGAAACAAGCCAGCTCAAGTCTCTCCCCTCATGTTAACCCTTAATGTACAGATGTGAATTGTTACACTGCAGTCACAATACAATGTAGTGCTTAATAGCAATTGAGTAGCCACCCGCATTCTTAGAAATGTACAGTACATTTTGGCAAATTAATATAAGATGTAAATTAGCATTTGCAGTCCAACACAATAAGTCTAAAGAATTGTGACAGATTCCCTGGGAGTGGAGCAGGTGTTAACTTTCAAACAGATGTTTCTGTTGGTTCATAATGATATTAACATTAAAAGCTATGAATTTTGAAAGTATAAAGTTTTGTATCATCAGCTATTCACACATATGTTCAAATCTGACTTATTTCCTGTGTTTTACTGGGTGAACCTCTTTTTGTAAGAATAAAATGCATAAACAATCATTTCTGTTTCCAGCTATGTCTGTTGGTACGAGCAAAAGCATGTGAAGCTCAGTGCTCTCAACCATACAACCTCAACATGTATTATTGGCTTGCTTTTGTCTGCCACATCAATTTATATCTCTTTATCCACACAGACATTGTTTCCTGGTAGACCAGATGTTAGCTAGGGCTGGATTGTTTGACGTCAGAGCTATTTGCTCTCCCATGGATAACAGGTCAACTGGATCATGAATTATAAGGTGACATCACAGTAGTACTGTATATTGCAAAGATAAATGATTTAATGTCCTCGCATGACTCTCATAACCACCAGGATTTCCAAAGCATGCCATACCATGACTGCTAAAGGTAAGATTCCTCGACAGAATACTCTAGATCACGGTCGTATCTGCCTCCTCCAACCACATTAGTATCTTCTGACATTCACTACTGTCAACTGTGAGCTTTATCATGAACAAAAGGATATTTGAATATCTGTAAATATGAGAGTAGCTACTCAGGATACAGTAAAACTAGCTGGATTTCTGACATTAACATATTTATTCAGCACATACATGTAAAACTCCTTCAAACTGGCCTTAACATAAAAAGAAAACATCTACCCTAAACATGTATTACATGTTACAATAATGTTGCACACCAAAATCCAAATGACCGATCATTACATTTACAACCACTACAGATGTAGGATCTTCATTTGAGCCAGTTTGCCACAGCAGGAACATAATCCCGCAGCAACAGGAAATGTGAAGTATTATGTGGATTTTAATGGACTTTTGTTTTCATGGGGGAAAATCAAGGCTGAATTGTCAAAGTGGAAATTACAGAATTCAGGAGCCTTTTTAAACCTCAAATACACAACAAGTTTTCAATTTCCTACATTGCGGGAAAGTTCTGCAACACGGTGATCAAATTAAAATCCTGCATCTGCAATTGAATATCCATTTTGATCTATGTTTCCCTGAATCTCAGTTAACCATATAATGTTAATTGGGTACCAAGAATATATAGTTAGCCACCATGTTATGGATACGCTGATGCTATCATACCATTAAGAAAAGCCTAAATTAAAGAGGCATTACAAACACCCCTATGGCAGACATTCTTTTGTTGTTGATTCTTGACGTGATAAATCATCAGAAGCCACTCACTTCTTCTTTGAATGTATGCTTTTGCCGTAGTAACTCCTCCTTAAAAAGAATGAAGTGCAGCTGTATTCTCCAGCCAGACTATGGCAGCCTGCTGAGCCTAGACACTTCATCGTGCATGAGGGAACTCTGATCAATGCTGGCAAGATTAGACATCGAGTGAGTTTGTTTTCTACCCAGCCCAAAAGTAGCACCCGCTGAGCAGAGGATGCTTTAAAAAAAAACACTTTTAACTCATATAAATGTCTTCTGAAATGTGGATGCTCAAAGATAAAGATGCAGGGTTGTGTGTGTTCTGTTGACAAACTCTTAAGCTACTGTAGATCACCAGCAATGACATTTGTCTAACTTTGATATAATTCATGCTAATTAGATGCACATTTTGTTAGAGTTGCAACCAAAGCAAATGTCCATGAAATACCTCTGCTATAAATCTACTTCCGTAATTTGTTCTGAGGTTAGGACATGAGCCATGACCATAGACATTAAAACCAGTAGACAGTGATACAGTAGCATCCATGTATTCCTATGGAAAACTCCCGATAGCGCATGAAGCCGGAAGTATTTTAATTTAAAGTAAGCCATAATGCTGAATGGGGCTGAATGGCACCAAAAACATTGTTAAGGATCATGGTGAAAGTGGTAACTAGCAATTGATCATGGTTGATGTAGTCGTTTCCATCCTGCCTGAGAGAGTCAACCTTAAGTCAACCTTAACCTCATAGCTTGCCAGCCTGTGAAAACTCTGTGTCAGCACGTGGTCCTGTGTGACGACAAATGTGGTAGTCAGAATGACTCTTGTATAATGTCCTCAATTTTGCAACCCTACTAGTGACCCTTAGGCGACATGCTGAGGTCTAAAAGCCTGCGTTCCCTCTCTGCAGCACACTCAGTGCAGGACTGAGGTCCAACAGACGTCTCCAAAATATGAGTCACAGTAAAACATTGAAGATGTCAACTGAACAACTCTGGTGTTGCTAACGTAACGTTGAGACTGGTAGATTGATGTTGCAAGAGAAAAAGCAAGAATGAGTGCTGATGCAGGTTGATCGTGTAATAATGGTGCTGACTTATAATAGCTAGTATAAAGAGGATGATGCATCTATTGCAAAGGCGAAAGTAAAGACATGGGAAAAAAAGGTACAAATGTTGCCCTCGCTTCTGTCAATATAATATCCCATATAACATCCCATTTACACCTTGAAATGTATTTTGGGATCACACCTAATGCCATACCCCTTTTTGAGCGTTGGACCAGTAACTGAAAGGTTGCTGGTTCGAATCCCTGAGCTGACTATGTGAAAAATCTGTCGATGTGCCCTTGAGCAAAGCACCTACTCCTAATTGTTCCTGTAAGTCGCTCTGGATAAGACCGTCTGCTAAATGACTAAAATGTCAAATGTAAGTGACAGCCATCTGTTCGGGATCAGATCTGGTGAACAAGCAAAGCTTGCATAGCCTCCCTTGTATAATGAAGCATTGGTTGTAATATCCACATGACAATTAAGGAAAGTTGATGGGAGGTAGAGTAGGATCTCACTCATTCTGTATGATCCTAATCCAATGCTAAATGAAGATGAAAATCATACACATGTTAGAACAATAATGTACAAAATTATCCAAAATAGAAACCATATAAATGAGATGTGCACTGAATTATATAACACACCCAGGGCCAAAACACTGCTTCAGTTCTAGCATCACCTTAAGAAATAGACTGTTCCACTACAAATGCGGTCTTTGAACAGATATCCACAATGGTCTGCTGCATTTGATGCCAATCTAATGAGGGATTGACTCCCATTTGCCTGATATTTTGAGGATACAGATCCGAGTGGCTGTCATGCATTTCTTTTAACAAATGGATTTGTGAGAAGTGTCATGTAAATAGGCTAACAATGGATTGCTTGAACATGTAGAGCAGGGGTAAAGTAACAAAAATCATTGGACCGTGCCTTAATCCTCACATCTACCCTTAATTCCTGGGTCATGCAAAACCTCCACCCACACAAAGATAGACAGACTAAAAGAAACACACTGATCGTGAGTGAGAGTGTTTGTGTGTGAACGTGTATGTGTGAGTAAGTGTGTGTGTGTGTGCGCGCGCGCGTGTGTGCGCGCGCGCATGTGTGTTTCTTATTTCGACAATCTAGCTCTTCAGCATCCTCTCATTGAACCGCCTGGTGCACTGGTCTGCACTGCCCACTGCTCTCCCAATGCCTCCCAATATTTTCCAAGTGCCAGGATTTACACTAGAGGTCTACACACAACTAATTAATTACATATCAGACCCTTCAGAAGACCAAGTCCACCACCTAAATTGACATTTTAAGAGGCAGAAACATTATAGGCTAACTGTTATACATTCAAAATGATTATGCCATGCGCTATAATGCAAGGATGCATTCATCATAGCCAAGTTTCACTTACGCTGCTATTTTGGCCGGACCAATGCACCATGGCTTGGTTATGAGCTGAATCCCCCGTGAGTGCGAATGTAGAACTACTAAGTTTCAACTCATGTTGCCCGGGGGTTGACGCATCTTCACCGTTCCATCCGAATACGGACCAAGATGTTTTGCTCTCCGCCGTTTGGAAGCTGCGCTTTCGTCGACGGCGAAGGTTCCTCAAACTTGCCCCAGCCTTCTTTTTTGATAACTCATGTCGTTTAAGTCTATTTTCTCTTCCAAAACTATTAATTGTATTATGTCTAGTGTTATTGACGGTTACTTTATTGAGGGTGGCAGGTGGCGGCATAAGCCTATCTGTGAGTTTGGAGGTGATGCCCGAGCCACTTTGATGTTGATAGAGCACTTCAGAACTGTCCACGAGCCGACGTTCTTCTAATCCACGGCTGTATGATTTATTTACAAACGGCTGCTCGGATTCAGGGACTGAACTTCTTGCCTCGCCATCACCGGAGACGCGCGCTAAATATTCCGCAACATTGGCTTTTTTACAGATGCTTTTAAAGGGGTGACAACCTGGTGACTTCTCTGCAACCCCCACAGCTTCATCCTCTGGTCCCTTTCCAAATTGATCAAATCCCACTTTAGAGAGTTCCCGGGGAGCCGGCTTGATAACAGAGAGTTGGCTTGATGGAATGCACCTTATATTTGTTTTTGTCATGTCCAGGGTGGAAGTTAAAGTAAAAAGACACATCCACATAGCAATGAGCCAATGAGGGCAGCAACCGACGGTTGTTTCCATCCCTAGTTTAGGTTAGTCCGATTTGAATTATAACCTGAAGATAATTAGACTACTTTTTAGGGTTTGATTATTATCCGCTGAATCGCTCCGGGAACGGAGGTTGCTACAGTGTGCGAAGAAGCGCTCACAGAAGTAGTGATGCAAACGATGCACCGGAGGAGGAGCTGGCGGTTGGATTCGGTCATGATAGGAGAGAGAATAGCCAGAATCTGACTAGACGTTCATTTGGAGAGAGGCGAAAAGAGAGCTATCCCCTGTACTTTAACATGATAGCAACCCTGATAATAAAGTGGTCTTACTGTTTAGTGGAAGTTCTTCTCTGGATAACATGGAAAATGATACATGGAGTATTATTTCAGTCATATTTTCATTAAGGAGTAGCCTATAAAACATACTGATATATGCATTGTAAATAAAAGATTTCAATGCTTATGAATTGCCTTCTATAAAGTATCAAGGACGCTTATCAAATAATTTAATTTAGATGTTAATTGTATTTTTTTGCTCACAGAAACAATGAGAAAATCTAGAAAAATAAATAACGAATTGTTAATTTTATAAAACAGCCCATACAATCATCTGCCAGAGAGTAGCTTCAATCGGCCCGAGCGCCAAGTAATATATTTGGGCCAGATAACCCACACATGAATCGGCCCGAGCCCCAAGTAATATATACATTTGGGCCAGATAACTCTCATCGGAATCAGCCCGAGCCCCAAGTAATACATTTGGGCGAGATAACTCACACCGGAATCGGGCCGAGCCCCAAGTAATATATACATTTGGGGCAGATAACTCTCACCGGAATTGGCCCGAGCTCAATCCCCCCATCCTAGCAATAAATCCAGACTCGGGCCACATGACGTCGGCCGAGTCTGACTTCTCAGCCGAGTTCACCGACTCAGCTGGAATCAGCTCAGATCCACCATGCTAGCTGGGTAACTTCCTGAAATTCTACACATTTTGCCATGGGGCAAAGAGAACAATTTGCAGTTTTTATATTTAATCTCATGACTTCCCATGAGGCTGAGCAAAACTTTTACTGTTTTAAATTTTATTTCCTGCAATTGTACACATTTTGCCATGGTGCAGAGAGGAAAATGTGCAGTTTTATAGCTAATCTCATTCTATTCTACACATTTAGCCCTGAGGCTGAGAGAACATTTAGCATTTTTAAAGCCAATTAAAGCTGAAGGCACTGGATTATGACCTGTCTTGTTTGCTAAAAGAACAAAGGAAGTAGGCAGTGGCATGGTGCATATAGCCATAGAAGCACAGTGACATATGCCTCAATGCAGTCATATTTGTGGTTTATTGGGGGTGTGGCTTTCAGTTGCTTATTTCTGACTACCCATCCCATGGGAGTGAATGCCATTCCATTGCACTGGATTATGACTACAGTATGAATTATATCTGATGGTGTTTGCATGTTTCGGTAAAAAGAAAAATAATGTCCAATTTGGAACACTGACAAGTTGAGAGCATAAATTATTTATTTCTTTGCTCAATCTGATTGAGCTCAGTAGGTGGGTCCAGGCCCACCTAAGCGCCTGAGTTAACTTAGAGCAAAGAGCATCAGATATTCAGCAGAAACATTCCCTCAGACAGCGATATGTAGATCATGACTCTGGGACATTATCCTGCCCTCACCGTGACATTTTCTCTGAACCTTCACCTTAGTTATTGCCATCAGGAATTACAGGTTTGAAATATTGCTGTGAAATACAGTGGGGAGCTCTGTTGTGTTGCCATTTCAAAATTGGCCCATGACCTGTTGTCATCTTTGGAAAATGTCCCTTTTGCCAATCTAATTGAGTGTCCAGGGACCTACAACAATGCACTGTCAGTGTACCAACACAGCTAAAATAATGAGCAGGTCAGACTCTAAGAACCTTCATGCTGTGAGTTACAATTTTCTAACGGTGTGGGGTGCTAATATTATAATTTTATCTTCTGGCTGGCATTGGTACTCACCTAAATCTCAGTGGGTTGCAATGGAGGTGTGGCCAATCATTTTGCCAGCCTTCTATTCTGGGAAAGTAATACAACATCATAGCAGAATAGTAACGCATGAAGTTGCTGAAAATATGCTAAATTATGGCAATACATTGGCCATAGCATACAGTATATGAAATCCTTCATACTGTGCAATAGGCTTCTTGGATTGAATGCAACATTGGTGCAAACCATTAGAATCCTCACCATGCTAGCTATTTGATTCTATTCCTGGGTAACATTTAGTCAATAGGAGGAGGTTGGTTTTGACTGATGCCTTAGAGAGTCTCTATATTGATCTGTCCTCCCCATCGCTTTGCTTGAGCCGGGACGTGTTCCTGTTACATGGAGGGGTCAGCAGCACAGGGCCGTCTTTCATTCAGAGCCATTAGCAATGCAGTGTGCACTAGCTCTCTCAATCTGTTTCAGTTATCCTGCATCAGACAAGAAGGAAACATGCCTAATGCAGATGAATGGTTGATTGGGAATTTCAATCACGCTTCGGCCTATGTGTGTATACAAAACACATTTGATCCACTGCTAAAAGTTACCGGAAATATACCACAGAACATGAATCAGTGTATTGAAGGTTTCACATGTGTTTAAGTATTTTTAAATGTATGATAAAAAGTTGTGAAATAGTGTAGACTGGTAGTATTTATAGAAGAATACATAATAGGAGATTAAATGTTATGTTCCAAGGACAGTTGAAGGGAACATGAAAAGAAACATGAATTTAACTGTGATCTCGGTTTATCGTGTCATTATCATATATGGGTGTAAGCTTTAATAACTGCTTACATATTAGGCCTACCTGTGGGTGTGCACACCCCATGGCAAAATGTATGATTGTCTTTCAAGAAAGAGGATCGCTCTAGCTTTGGCTGGCTTTCTGTCACACACACAGACTGAATACAAACTGCATAATTCTCCCTGACATTGGGGTTAGCATTGAGGAGTTTACCACATCAGTCTCCAGCTTCATTAATAAGTGCATCTACGACGTCATCCCCACAGTGACCGTAAGTACATATCCCAACCAGAAGCCATGGATTACAGGCAATATCTGTACTAAAGGCTAGAGCTGCCGATTTCAAGGAACGGGACACTATTTTATTTATTTATTTCACCTTTATTTTACCAGGTAGGCCAGTTGAGAACAAGTTCTCATTTACAACTGTGACCTGGCCAAGATAAAGTAAAGCAGTACGACAAAAACAACACAGAGTTACACATGGGATAAACAAATGTGCAGTCAATAGCACAATAGAAAACCTGTATATTGTGTGTGCAAATGGAGTAAGGAGGTAAGGCAATAAATAGGCCATATTGGCGAAGTAATTACAATTAATCCAGACACCTATAAGAAATCCCGCTTCGACCAAACGACAAGCCATCAAACAGGCAAAGCATCAATACAGAACTAAGATGGAGTCCTATTACATCGGCTCTGATGCTCTTCGGATGTGGCAGGGCTCGCAAACTATCATGAATTACAAAGGGAAACCCAGCCGTGAGCTGCCCAGTGACACAAACCTACCAGACGAGCTAAATGCCTTCTATGCTTGCTTCGAGGCAAGCAACACTGGACAATGCATGAGAGCACCATCTGTTCCAGACAACTGTGTGATCATGCTCTCCGCAGCCAATGTGAGTAAACACTTTAAACAGGTTAACATTCACAAGGACCGATTACAAGGATGTGTGCTCAGAGCATGCGCTGACCAGCTGGCAAGTGTCTTCACTGACATTATCGAACTCTCCCTGAGCCAGTTTGTAATACCTACATGTTTCAAGCAGACCACCATAGTCCCTATGCCCAAGAACATCAAAGTAACCTGTCTAAATGACTATCGCCCCATATTACTCACATCTGTAGCCATGAAATGCACTTCACACTGGAGCCCCTCAGGGGTGTGTGCTTACTCCCCTCCTGTACTCCCTGTTCACCCATGACTGCGTGGCCGCACACTACTACAACACCATTATTAAGTTTGCTGATCACCGAAACCGGTGAGACTGCCTACAGGGAGGAGGTCAGAGACCTTGCAGTGTGGTGCCAGGAAAACAACCTCTCCCTCAATGTCAGCAAGACAAAGGAGCTGATTGTGTACTACAGAAAATGGAGGGCCGAGCATACCCCCATTCACATTGACAGGGCTATAATGGAACGGGTCGAGAGCTTCAAGTTCCTCTGTGTCCACATCACTAAGGATATATCATGGTCCACACACACCAACACAGCCGTGAAGAGGGCACAACCACGCCACTTCCTCCTCAGGGGAAAAGATTTGGCCTGAGCCTACATATCCTCAAAAGGTTATTCAGCTGCACCATTGAGAGCATTTTGACTGGCTGCATGACTGCTTGGTATGTCAACTGCATGGCATCCAACCGCAAGGCACTACAGAGGTTAATGCGAACAGCCCAGTACATCACTGGGGTCGAGCTTCCTGACATCTAGTAGCTCTATACCAGGCGGTGTCACAGGAATTATCTATCCTGTTGCCTAGTCAATCTATGCCTCCTAGTTATATGTACTGTATATATCAGTGGAGGCTGCTGAGGAGAGAACGGCTTACTTTTCTATTATTTCTCCATTTTCTTTCTCTCTGCATTGTTGGAAAAGCCCGTAAGTAAGCATTTAACTGTTAGTCTACACCTGTTGTGTGTGAAGCATATGACTTACACTATTTTATTTTATCTTAAATTGTTCATTTGCAGATTTGGAAGCATGCCCTGCAGAATGCACTCTTAGGAGAAAAGATGGATCCTAGCTGTTGATTTCCCCTGTTAGTTAAATTGAACAGACCTTGAAATTCTTTGTAGAATTGTAGCCTATTTTCAAGGTCTCTTCCTCTGTCTAGAAATAGCTTCAATTGTTAGCTTCCCTCTCACACCTTTCTGTAACAAAGGCGATGCAAAAGAGGAGAAAACAAACATAGCATTCGTCCAAACAGAAGATGACAAGACAAAAAGGCAATGAAGGATGAAATGCCAGGGCATTAGTTATGCACAGTGTCCACCCCGCCTCCCCTCTGCTCCAACAAACATCTGCCTTTACTGCAGTAGGAGCTGTGGCAATGGATCAGACTCAGCATCACCTCCACACTCACAGATATCACTCCCACAGGAAGATAATCCTTTTGATCGCAGATTATTACTTATCTAATCCTGATTGAAAACGAAAAGAAAGTCCATCTGCGGTGTGGGTTGATTGATTCTGTTTTGGTCAGCCGTGCACTGTACTCCTATCAGTGTTGAGTTGATGGGTTTTTTCAGCTAGCTCATTTTAGTGATGGACGCTTGAGACTTACACTTCAATTAGTACCCAGCACACCTCTGGGGCAGCTGAAGAGACGATCGCCTTTTCAACTAATAATTTCAAATACATTACTAAGAGATAAATTGCAAGACAATACAGGCAGCGGGTTAAGTGTTTTGACCCTTGTGGAATGCTATAGGCCATATCTATTGACGGCACAAATCCTCTGGTCTATTTAGCTGAAGAAGAAGGATATACAATGCAAGCCTTTCAGGTTCAGTGGCTGCTATGGTGTTGGTATCACAAACCAGAGAGATGATAGTCTATGCACAAAGAGATACATTAATTATAAATGTGTTGATATACAGTTTGTACAGATATAAACATCAATGTCGAACCAGTTTAGGATCAATAGATAACAGACAGGTGGATGAATCTCACAGCACATACAGTCACATTTAAAAGGGAATATGATATGAACTTCTGAGAAGCTTATTTTAGCGATAGTGTAATGCAAGAAAAACTAACAGTCTCATTGTGGCCTTTCGCACATATGCTGTCTTCGAGTGTTTGGTCTGTTGCCTTCACGCAGATTAGACAGAGTCCTCTCATCTCTCTGTCCTCCCTCTATTCCCTTCTTTCCGGGTAGAACACAGTCACTCTCTCCCCTCCCTCTTAGTGTCCCAGTAGTAGCAGCTGTGGGAGTTCTATATGATGATAGTGTGATGTTCACCAGCCTCTCTGCTCTCTCTGGGTCCCATTCTTTAAATCAACAGCCACGGGGCTTGTGTTGCTGTTACTCTGTCTATTCTACTATGGTGGGGGCTTCTTGTGGAGCTGAAGTAATTCGAGCCTGGCCTAGAATCAGGTTTACGGTAGTCTCAGTGTTTTGTGTAGCTCCGGTGTAAGAAGGTTCCTCATGGCTCAGTTGAGGTTTCCAGACTTTTTTCCCTGCCTAATTAGTAATGAGACATATAAACAATGAGAAGGTCACTCTTGTTGTTTTTTCTGTAAAAGTCCTGCAGGTTGCTAGCTCCATATGCTAGACCTCTAATGAGGTAATACCAGTTTATCCCGAGCAGTCAAAAGGCCATGGCAACAGTTAAACCACTGAGGTTTGCACAAGTACAAGGGGAAAACTCCCACACAATGCATCAGTCATTCACAAAGGAAAATATCTTATCTTCCAGAAGACCCCTGAAATTTTCAGGACTGTCGTTTTTTAGCCTTGTGAACAGGGCATGAGAGAAACATCCTCCTATTCATCAATTATTAAACAAAGCATATATCACAACCTTTGAGATCAAAACAGCATTCTTGTAAGATACAGGGGGGCAACTCTGATATTTAGCACTGTGAAGTGCAAAACAAATCTAAAATGGAAAGGTTAGATGTTTGAAATCTGACACAAGCACAGAGCCTTTGTAATTTCCCTGACAGGTACACAATATGGCAGAGGAGCACTGTAGGGTATATGAATCTATCTTTGTACCTCTCCAAGAGGCTGAGGATTTTGCACCAACACACAGAATAGGGTTCCTGTGAAAATGAATATTTGATGATATTGCTAGCAGGCTATGATTGGAAGCATGAGCGGATTAGCATTCATAACCGCCTCTTGAGCAGAACTTTCATCATTATCAACCTTTAAGTTTAACAGCCAGCGTTAATGCCTACTCTGCTCCTAAGGGGCTGTAGAATAGCATGTTACTGTCTTCCTGGGGTTGAAAACGAAAAGGCAGGTAAAAAATATTGACCCTCTTTTACAGTTTCTCAATCGCTTTGGCACATTTTTTTAAACAGTCTTAACATTCTCTAAACTGTAAGTGCAATTGTCACAACTGTTTTATGGGACATCACGACTACTGCATGTCCACAAAATGTAGTAACTCACCCAAAACATATAATTCACGCTTCAAAACCTAGTTATTGTGTCAGTAAATTGGCCAATGCCACCAAAAGGAAACGTTTTTTTGTCATCGTGTGAGCCGTACTGGTGAAAATGTTAAGCTGTTTTTTTCACCATGGCAGTCAACCCTGGGAATGTTTGTTATATACAAATGTCAGTTTTGTTCTACTTTTTTGTTGACACTGACTGCTTACTGTACTATACCATAATGTCAGTTGTGTCGAGCTGAATGCTATTGTGTATCACACAGAGCTTTTTAGATCCCAATTTCAACAGTAGGTAAAAGTTTACTGGGAAAAGTCAATACTGTACAATACTGTAGTACACAGTTAAAGAATACGCACATTTGTATATATACAGTACATTTATTTTTGTAGCAATGTGTTGCATGTAAACAGAAAATTCACATTTGCATGTTCATTTTTACATATTTCTTACATGCAGAGTCATATATAGTGATGAGAAAATTTGCCACAAAATGACATCCATGCAAAAAAGAAGAAGAAAAAACACAACAGTGAAAAAACCTGCGGTAGTACGTAACACTACAAATTCCCATCTTCTTGGTGGACATCCTGTCACTCTTGTCGGTCTGGCCAGAGATTTTCCTCAACATCACATCTGATGTTTCCCTTGCAAAGCACCGGGGGGGGGGGGGGGGGGGGGATTTCCTGCAATGCTCGCCTGTGATGTCCTCACAAGCAGCATTCATGGCATCTAACAGAGACATCTGATCTAGTGCCCGATAGTCGTATACTTTCCACCTCCATGCTGAACAAACCTCTTCTATCGGTTTCAGGATTGGGGAGGATGGTGGAAGGAACTCCATTGTTATCCTTTCATGCGCAGCAAACCTTTCCCTAAAAATGCTGGTTTGGTGGAAGCTGACATTATCCCACACAATTACATAATTTGGCAAATCTGGTCTAACTAAACCTCTTTGGTGTATTAATGTATTTAGGAAGGCCAGGAGAAGTTGGGTGTTCTAGGGCCCAATGTCTGGAACATGTGTGCTCACACCATTCTCAGAAATGGCAGCACACATTGTAATTTTGCCCCCACGTTGGCCTGGTGTGCCAATTGTGGCTCGGTGTCCAATGAGATTGCGGCCACGCCTCCTGCCTTTGGCCAGATTGATGGTCTTCCATTGTAAGACCATGGGGACTCTTATTCTTTGTCTTCTACCTCTTCCTCTATTATGTCTTCCCCTAACACCACCACTACCACACATTCTTACACATCTTCTTATTTCTCTTCCACGAGCATGAAGCTGCTGTTCAGGGGTGTGCTGTTCCTCCGTGTTCCAAAATGGTAGTGATTGTGCTGTGGGCAAGCTCCATATAAGCTACCGTTCAAAAGTTTGGGGTCACTTAGAAATGTCCTTGTTTTTGAAAGAAAAGGGTCCATTAAAATAACAACAAATTGATCGGAACTACAGTGTAAACATTGTTAATGTTGTAAATGACTATTGTAGCTGGAAACGGCAGATTTTTAATAGAATATCTACATAGGCGTACAGAGGCCCATTCTCAGCAACCATCACTCCTGTGTTCCAATGGCATGTTGTGTTAGCTAATCCAAGTTTATCATTTTAAAAGGCTAATTCGTCATTAGAAAACCCTTTTGCAATTATGTTAGCACAGCTGAAAACGATTGAACTGATTAAAGAAGCAATAAAACTTGTCCTTCTTTAGACTAGTTGAGTATCTTCAGCATCAGCATTTGTGGGTTCGATTACAGGCTCAAAATGGCCAGAAACAAAGACCTTTCTTTTGAAACTCGTCAGTCTATTCTTGTTAATTTATGCTTAACTGGATTATTAAATAAACATCCAATGTAACTCCCTGTGATTAAGTATTGGCTACCATCCACAGCTAGTGATGCTGTCTTTTTTATTTTTGTCCATGTTGCCATAAGCATGCTTTTTGTTTAGACTCAAAATGTTGTAGCGAAAGGAATAACACAGATTATGTACCTTGCTCTTAGAGGTATGTGAGCTGTTTCAGTATCCTATGTTTAATGTGTTGAGTGACCTTCAGTAGGTCGTGGGGGAACAGGGCTTTCCAAAACAGTGAACCAATTCAAACAATTATATAATTCTCTTGCTCCTTGAAATGTCTCATGGAAATCTGAAAATGAATAGCCTATTCTTCAAAACCATGCATAGATCAAACTGCTCCTTTTGTCTGGCTTCTACCTCACAATGCCTGCTCCACCAAGATCCAAGGAACCTGTCACTTCTCACCCTGTGACACAAACACTGCTGCAGGCGCCCACGGTACTCTATTCTGTTTTGCATTTTATGTCAGGTTCTTTGGTCCGATGCCAGTAAGAGGATAAAAAGCTTTGGCCCCATGATATGATGGGGGTCCTGATTGAAAATCTAGTCAGAGTGGCTACTCTCTTTATAGGAGCTCATTAGTCAGAGAGACCTGTGTGCATTGTTCCAAGTCTGCAGAGTCAGCGAGGGAGCCACTCATCACTCCACCCAATCCAGTCTCCTGCACATCTGGTCTGGCAGCTCCAGGGTGACCTGTGTGCGCGCGCGCACACACACACACACACACACACACGCACACACACACACACACACACGCTAAAGCAAGTGCACATACATCGCCCCTAACACATGCAAAGTTATGCGTACAGGTCCATACCTACTCACACATACACATAATGTAGAATACACAAAGCTGCATACACACCAAGGAAGTGCCTCCCCACATACACGGAGAAACCAATGCACACACACATACATATAATATTTTGTGATTTACAGCCAACACATAAATACACAGACACACGAACAGACAGACACACACACACCCCTGTGATTTACGGCCCACTTTACACACAGCTCAGGTGGCCATCTCCAGCTCTGACCCTGTACTGCAGCTCAGAGACAGAGACTCAGCAGTAGGCTGCAAGGATGCCAGAACACACCACTGCCAATAGCCAGTGAGGGCTAAGTGTCAATCTTCAGTTATGAAGGTTTTAAACGCTTTATTGTTGAAAGATTTGTTTTACACAACAGAGCTACTTTTAGCCTGTGGTCACCCTCCGTTAGTTTGAATGTTACACTGAATATATAAAATAACGTATATAATATGTAGCTATGTGCTTGTTTCTATCAGAATACTTCATTGCCTTAATCAGAATACAGCAGGATCAAGTAAACAAGTTGTCTTTCTTGAGTGAAACAGAGAAAAGAAGACGGGACAGTTTCAATCCCATACTGAGAGAGAAAGGACGTGATAGTATTGAGAACATGTCACCCTACATTCATCTGACGGACATTCAGGCAGTGTTCCATTGGCGTCACTCAGACAGAACGAAAAAAAGAAAAAAAAAGTACAAAACCTGGAACAGTGGCAGAAGCTATCAAATTGACTGAGAGTTTCGGCATAGATTGAAAGCATGAGCTGCCGTTTCAAAAGCCGGAATTAATCAATGGAGTCCGTTGGTATAGCCTCAACATAATGGCTCTCATATAGGGAAGTCCTTTCAGATTAAAGCTACTATAAGAAATCAATACTTATTTTTCTACCAACGCCACTGGCTGTGAGGTACAATGAATTACTTTTTATTTAGGGCCCTATTCAATCAAAACGGGTGTCCTGAGATTTCTGGATAAGTTAAAACTAAATGATTCCTTCACAGTGTGACTCATATTGATTTATGGTAAATCAATAAACTGATGCTGAATATGTGAAACTGAAGGGAACTCATACTGTACAGAATTATGTTTTTTTAATGTACTTGGTAGGCTGATTCATTCTTTCTGCCGAGTGCACATGTTTGAACACCAAAATCCTGGAGGCCGCTGCAGCTTTGGAGAGTACCACTTTCGCTTTACCTCTCCATACCCCCATCCGTTCAGCCCACTGCCAAGCTGGAGAGGTTTTCGCCCAGCCTCCGATGGCCACCTGTGTTTCATGACTGCAACACATCCCTGGCACCATGGTAACCATTTCAGCTGAGTTTCCATTGTGCTGTGGACAGATGCTCTCACTAGATGAGTCCACCTTTGACACGTCAATGTCACCTCAATCATCACTTCTGCTTACCTCAATTTGAGTGGATTATAATTCGGCACACTAATCATTTAGCAGTGACTGAATTGTCAATAAATTAGCAGTGAATTGTAAACTGTATTCTGTCGCTGTCACAAAAGCGCTTCTGAATTTGAAGGTCTTTGCTTGTTTTGAGAAGAGGAGAGAGAGAGAGAGAGAGAGAGAGAGAGAGAGAGAGAGAGAGAGAGAGGGAGAGGGAGAGGGAGAGGGAGAGGGAGAGGGAGAGGGAGAGATGGGATGGGATGGGAGAAGAGAGAGGGGGAGTGGTAAACTAAGAGTTGCTTCTCCTTAGATAATTTTTGTTGTGAAAACTATTGTATATAAAGGAGCTTTTTTGGCCTCTGGAAAAAAAACAGTTTTCAAGGCAAGGAGAATATAGCAGTCTAAAACCTTGCATATGATTTGAATTAGCTCTATGTTTTGTGTCATCCACAGACATTATTGTTACAATATAATTAATATAGCATCTCTATTTGCCCAGGATTTAATCAGGTCACAACAGACGAGATACAAATAAACATAAAAGCATTGATATAATGTATACTTAAAACATTGTTTCTGAGATATACAGCAGGATCAAGTAAATGATGAGTCATAGCCTCAGCTATTTCCTACGATGGCACACTAAAACAGAGGAAGTATAGAGAGTCTTAATCTATGTTGTACATTTTAGTTGTGACTGCATTGGAATTATTGCTAACATCAAAGGTAACACTTTTGTAAATGTATTTTTGTAAAGATCAAAACCAAAAACTAATACCATTCATTTCAGACTCCAGAAAGTGACAACTTGGAAACTCTGATTGAGAAAAATCCTATATGCAAAATATATATGCTTGTCATGGTACAACAATAATGAGGTATCACTTAAAAAACATGTCCCTGATGCTGTGGGATGAGATTTAAATAAGAAATGTTTTATTTTGATGTATAATTCAAAATTCCTATCAGCTTTATACCTTACTAGTCACCTTTTATACTATTGGATATTCTGATATGAATATTAGGAGAGATGCATTATCATTTCTGAGAGAACGTTATCAGTAGTGCCAAGCCCAAATGTTTCTGCCTACAACACCAGTCCATTTTTGCTCCTGATGTTTAAACACTGACATGTTTTTCTAACCAATGTGAAGATAATAGTTCCTGTAAGCAAAGTATCTGAAGCTGCTGGCATATTGAAAGACACAGGGATTCTCTCCCTTTAGCTACCTAGTTAGCTGTCCAAAAATATGTCAGGAAGGAGTCTTGCAGAGGCAAACCAGTCAGACCAGGTTAGAAATGACAAACCGTCTCTTAGCTCATATATTTAATAAATGGAGATACAGGTCAGTGGAGTGCACCATAAAAATCCATTTCTAGGATACAAAGTGCATTTTTCCCAAACTTCCGAGGTGAAATGAAATAATTAAAAATACCATGTCTGAACTCTTCTTTCTGAGAGGAGCTGGTAAATCTTTTATGAGCGCCATCCACCCATTGAGCATACAAGCCTTCTCTGTGGCACACTTTCCAGACTTATGAATAAAATATGGCCCTCACATGGGTCTGCTTAAACAACAAAAAGAGAAGCTGTCAATGATTTCAAATGGAGCTTTAGTTTAGGATATTATTTTATTATAATAAATGCAAACAGCTAAATTCTCATATGATTACATTCCCTAGAGTGGTCAAGACTTCCTCATAAAATTGCTCTGACATCAATCAAAAGTGAAGTTTCCGAGATGACTGTGTGTTTGGCCAACAGAAGCGCTGTGAATTGGATGCCTAATGACTTGATTGAGCTATAATGCAGTCAGAATTAATTTCTCTGTTTGCTAGATAGGCCTGTAATTGATAAAGCCATCCAAAGCTGGTGGGCATGTCATTAATTATTTTCATAAAAATGTCGCAATTATGGCAATAGCCATGCCAATATTGAAATGGATATTCAACCGCTGCTAATGCAATGCAAATTAAATGTGTCATAAACGAAGTACTGAGTTTAGCAAAATAAAAGTTTGCTCTCATCAGAAATCTGCTAACTGCTTTTAAAACTTCCTGAATGATCTTAAAGCGGCATGTAATTGCCTGTGTGATATACTTAAGCAATAAGGCCTGAGGAGGTGTGGTATATAGTCAATATACCACAGCTAAGGACTGTTCTTAGGCTACCAGCTAATAAGCATTCAGGGCTCAAACTAGCCAGTTTATAATATACCATAGACTCAGTTCACTTAAATCAAATGCAAGACAAAAAGGGAAAAATCAATAATTACCTTGATGAATTGCATGTCTACAGCTCCTGTCGTCAGATCTCAATCACATCTCATCCACCCTCAATGGGAGGCTCTCATTAGGATGATTGAAGGTAGCCATTTTGTCTCAAAGGGCTAAAGTACTATCATTAAATGGCCCAGGGATGAGGGTTGTATGGATAGGTAGCCAAGACACTGAGGTTGCATCCCCTTATTTCTCAAATCGGGTCCTGTGTGGTTCAGCCGGTAGAGCACAGCGCTTGCAATGCTAAGGTTGTGGGTTTGTGTCCACCAAGGGAACCAGTAAGAAAATGTATGCACTACTATAAGTTGTTCTGGATAAGAGTGTCTGCTAAAATTACACTTTGTTGATGTCATTGAGCAATATGCTTTGAATCAGAGTTGTGAAAATCTCTCCGCTGAGTGTCTGGTTTTCACTTTCAATTAAGACCTAGACAACCAGGTGAGGGGAGTTCCTTAGTAATTAGTGACCTTAATTCGTCAACCAAGTACAAGGGTCGAGGAAAAACCCGCCGACACTCGTCCCTCCGTGGAATGAGTTTGACATGTGCTTTGAATCGAGTGTTAAAATCAAGTGTTACAATGACCCTACTTCCCAATAAAGTTAAACAATCTAAAGTGCATTGTCTAGAGAAGAATGGCGAGAAAGCCATTTTAAACTATTGCGATGCAACCCTTGAGTACGTCACAACCTATCTAGGGCACAGAAAGAGAGAATAGATTTGGCAATAGCATACCCTCAGGTAACTCCAAAACAACATTAGCAGACACACTTGAATAGAAACCCACAAGGCAAGAGAAGGCTTGGCTATGAGACAAATAACTCATTAGAGAAAGACAAAAACAGTCTGGAGAAAGTAAATGAAAATTACTACAAAACTAGATTCAACTTAGAGGCGTTGTTGATGCTCTTTGCTCCCTATGTAATTTATTATGTGTTGTCATCAAAGTTTATTTCTGTCTTTGTATGAGATTACTTAGGTCCTGTGTTATAGTAATGATGCAAGGACGTGCTCATCTAGCACACACATTTCCTACAGAAAGTATTCACACCACATTTTGTTGTATTACAGCCTGAATTTAAAACGGATTAAGTTGAGATTTTGTGTCACTGGCCTACACACAACACCCCATTATGTTAAAGTAGAATTATGTTTTTGCTTTATTTTATTACTACGTTTTTTTTTGCTGAAATGTCTTGAGTCTGTAAGTATTCAACCCCTTTGTTCTGGCAAGATTAAATAAATTCAGAACTATACATTTGCTTAACAAGTCACATAATAAGTTGCAAGTCACATAACAAGTTGTATAGTGTCTCTGTACCCTACACATACAATTATCTATAAAGTCCCTAAGTCGAGAAATGAATTTCAAATACAGATTCAACCACAAAGACCAGGGAGGTTTTCCAATGCCTCGCAAAGAAGGGCACCTATTGGTAGAGGGGTAACAATAAAACAAGCAGATATTGAATATAAATTACACTTTGGATGGTGTGTCAATACACCCAGTCACTACAAAGATACAGGTGTCCTCCCTAACTCAGTTGCTGAAGAGGAAGGAAACGACTCGGGGATTTCACAATGAGGCCAATGGTGACTTTAAGAAAACAGCTACAGAGTTTAATGGCTGTGATAGGAGAACAGTGAGGATGGATCAACAACATTGTAGTTACTCCACAATAGTAACCTAATTGACAGAGTGAAAAGAGGGAAACCTGGACAGAATATGAATCCTGTCTGCAACAAGGCACTAAAGTAATACTGTAAAACATGTGGCAAAGCAATTCACTTTTTATCCTGATTACAAAGTGTTATGTTTGAGGCAAATCCAATACATTACTGAGTACCACTCTTCATATTTTCAAAAATAGTGGTTTCTGCATCATGTTATGGGTATGCTTTTAATAGTTAAGGACTGGGGAGTTTTTCAGGATAAAAAAATAAATGGAATGGAGCTAAGCACAGGAAAAATCCTAAAGGAATACCTGGTTCAGTCTGCTTTCCATCAGACACTTGTTACGACATCCGTCGAAGTTGGTCCCTCTCCTTGTTCGGGCGACGTTTGGCAGTCGACATCACCGGCCTTCTAGCCATCGCCGATCCACTTTTCATTTTCCATTTGTTTTGTCTTTGTCTTACACACCTGGTTTCAATCCCCCAATTGCCTGTTCATTATTTAACCCTCTGTTCCCCCATGTTTGTTTGTGAGTGATTGTTTCTATGTAGAAAGGTCTGTTATTGTGGGCTCTGTTTTTGTATTGCATTTATTATTATGTTGAGTAAAATACGTTTATTTACTCATATCTGCTGTCATATCTGCGCCTGACTCCTATACACCAGCTACACACAGACTTCCTTACAACACTGGGAGATTAATTCACCTTTCAGCAGGACAATGACCTAAAACACAAGGCAAATTCTACACCAGAGTTGCTTACCAAAACGACATTGAATGTTCCTAAGTGGCCTAGTTACAGTTTTGACTTAAATCAGCTTGAAAATCTTATTGAAATATTCAGTAAAAGTTTTAAGGAAGTTATTCAAAAACCTCCTAATAACCTATAATTTCTGTTCTCAGAGCGTTAATAAAACCTCCCAGGAAAACTTTCAAGGAAGCAGAGTAAAACGTTCTCAGAACATCCCTGCAACCTAAAAATAAATGTTTGCAGAACAAGCAACATTTTCACTTCTGTTCTCAGAACATTTAAAAAACGTTCCCTTTTGCCATTCAGAAACGTATGGCTTCGTTCCAACAAATAATGTGAAGCCAAAAACATGCATTCCCACAACTTCAAAGGAACCAAATGTGCTAGCTGGGATGTTCTGTCCATGGACAACTTAACTGCAACAACAATTACCTGTTAAATAATGGATGTATCCAGAATCTTCACATTGGATTAACACTTGACTAGACAATCCTTTCATAGCCCAAAAGTCATTAAGTCTATTTTCTAGTTCACCCTGGGTGTGTGTGGAACTATATTGCCAAAAATACCTTGTTTCTGTGCATCTAAATCATCTGCAGCGGCCAAAGTTAAGTGTAGTTCAAACTCAGGAGACTGATGTTTGCCACACAGTTTTTATTGGCTTCATTTTTCAAACCGGAAGGTCATTGACTCCCTCTCAGGTTTGTCAACTTTCATTTGTAATGGTTCATTGCAGGGCCGTAACCGGCATTTGAGTTTTAGTGAGGTCCAAAATGTGTTTTATATTGAAGCACATTTACTGCATTTCTACACAATAAAAAAAACTTTCAAATTCTATTCGGAGATCAGCAAAAACAGGCAAAAATGACCCCAGCCATGATCACCTTGGATGCTGTAGATTCATTCACCTCAGATCTACAAACACATAGCTAATATCTATACAATTGTAATGTTATACCCCTGAACGGGGGGAAATATGAGAAATGATTCACACTGACACGTAGCATCAGTGACTGTTCAGTCAGTTGTAATGATGAATTGCATAAAATCATGAACTCTTTACATAAAAATGTATTTTTTCAAATTACATAGCGTTCATATTTGTATTCTTAGGCATTACTAATCAATTTCTGCACAAAGAGACATCGATGGAGCCCACAGATGATTGTATTATCACATTCACATGAATTATTAGACTTACGACTCTATTCCATATCAAAATCAGTGACGTAGTGGTACAAAAAAGTAGGTAATGGGTCAAATATAAACTCCAGTGGGCAATCGAGATAAAAACAAACAAACTACGATATAAATAAAAACTATTACATTTTTAGAACTGTATTGTTTGCATTTTGATTGCATTTTAATATTGGCCCAGGCCTAAAGGGATGGTTGACCATGTGGAGATGTTCATCTTGAAACATATCAGTAGGGTTTAATCTGACAAACTGTTTTTCACACCTCATGATTTATGAGGGGAGCTTGGCAGGGGAGCTTTTCATCCATGTGGTTTCACCCATGGTTGTAAACATCCAGTTTGTGGGGGACTGATGTCGGGGGTTGGTAATTAGGTAGGGATTTGTTCTCCTGTGGCTGTGGGCTTTAATTATGTTCATCAAGACTCTATAAATTAGAGTGAATGAGATGTGTGTGGGGGTTGTCTGTCATTGATGAATTGTATATAAGGTCCCACAGCTGACAGTGCATGTCAGAGTAAAAACCAAGCCATGAGGTCAAAGGAATTGTCCGTAGTGCTCCGGGACAGGATTGTGTTGAGACACAGATCTGGGGAATGGTACCAAAAAATATCTGCAGCATTGAAGATTCCCAAGAACACAGTGGCCTCCATCATTCTTAAATAGAAGCAGTTTGGAACCACCAAGACTTCCTTGAGCTGGCCGCCCTGCCAAACTGAGCAATTGGGGGAGAAGTTGGCAGAGTTTTTCACCGGCAGGGACTGGAAGACTAGTCAGGATAAAGGGAAAGATGAACAGAGCAAAGTACAGAGAGATCCTTGATGAAAACCTGCTTCAGAGCTCTCAGGTCCTCAGACTGGGGCGATGGTTCACCTTCCAAACGGGATAACAATCCTAAGCACACAGCCAAGACAACGCAGGAGTGACTTTGGGACAAGTCTCTGAATGTCCTTGAGTGGCCCAGCCAGAGCCCAGACTTTAACCCAATCGAATATCTCTGGAGAGACCTGAAAATAGCTGTGCAACGACACACCCCATCCAACCAGACAGAGCTTGAGAGGATCTGCAGAGAAAAATGGGAGAAACTCCCCAAATACAGGTGTGCCAAGCTTGTAGCATCATACCCATGAAAACATGAGGCTGTAATCAATGCCAAATGTTCAACAAAGTCTGAACACTTATGTAAATGTTATATTTCATTTGTATTTATAAAATATACACATTTGCAAACATTTCTAAAAAACAGTTTTTGCTTTTTCATTATGGGGTATTGTGTGTAGACTGATAAGGGCAAAACACAATTTAATACATTTTAGAATAAGGTTGTAACATAAAATGTGGAAAAAGTCAAGGGGTGTGAATAGTTTCTGAATGCACTGTGTATATACCAGATTAGGTGTGCGTGTCCTTAATCGTTTGCTACAGAGTTGGTCGCTCAGGTTTAAGCCAGTTGTGGGGAGTTAGATAATTAGCATGTAGTTCACGCATCATGCTTTCAGTCTCAATGAGTAGTAGTTCTAATCATGTTCTATTTGATGTAGCTCTGTCTTTTAAACTGAAGTGTAAAAGGCAAAATATGGTAATTTAAACTAATGAATGCAATTAACTTTTCTACACAGCAAATGTGAAAGTGTTCATTTTATACACTTGTCCAGGGTTTATATAGGTCCACTCCCATCAGTGTTAATTTAACACTTTTGGTAGTGTTCATGTTGAAACACTTGGAGTGTTAAAATATGACACTGTTGTTCAAATGACCCATGGGAGTGTTTTTTCAACACCCTCAGTATTAAGCAACACCTTTCAGTGTTGAGGATCAACTCCAGAGAAGTCATCCTGTAGCTGAATTGACACCAGGAAGTGCTAAATGTTCACACTATGAAATAACATTGTGTGTGTCTGGTTCTCTCCCACTCAAATCAAGCCTGCAAGTTGTGGGGGATTTAAACATGAGCAATAAAGGATTTGTTACAATATTAATGACTCTGCTTAGTTTAATTTATTTAGGCTACAAAAGAGAGGATGCATCAGAATGAAATCAGTGCATCACAGACACATTAGAATGAAATCAGTGCATCACAGACACATCAGTACATGTATTATATGCAAACAAGTATTTGCAGAGTTACTATTTAAACACAAGTGGATGCCCTCCTAAGACTAATTCTGCAATTTTCTTGACAAAGTTGGCAATAATCTGACTATTACTCAATCATGTCAAACAAAGGATTGTCTGCACAATGTAGAAGTTGACGAGAATCATCATTAACTCAAAAAAAGAAACGTCCCCTTTTCAGGACCTGGTCTTTCAAAGATAATTCATAAAAATCCAAATAACTTCACAGATCTTCATTGTAAATGGTTTAAACACTGTTTCCCATGCTTGTTCAATGAACCATAAACAATTAATGAACATGCACCTGCGGAACGGTCGTTAAGACACTAACAGCTTACAGACGGTAGGCAATTAAGATCAGTTATGAAAACGTTGGACACGAAAGAGGCCTTTCTACTAACTCTGAAAAACAGCAAAAGAAAGATGCCCAGGGTCCCTGCTCATATGCGTGAACGTGCCTTAGACATGCTGAAAGGAGGCACGAGGACTGCAGAAGTGGCATGGGCAATAAATTGCAATGTCCGTACTGTGAGACGCCTAAGACAGCGCTACAGGGAGACAGGACGGACAGCTGATCATCCTCGCAGTGGCAGACCACGTGTAACAGCACCTGCACAGGATCGGTGCATCTGAACATCACACCTGCGGGACAGGTACAGGATGGCAACAACAACTGCCCAAGTTACACCAGGAACACACAGCCCCTCCATCAGTGCTCAAGACTGTCCTTGTCAGGCTGAGAGAAGCTGGGCTGAGGGCTTGTAGGCCTGTTGTAAGGCAGGTCCTCACCAGACATCACTGGCACAATGTCGCCTATGGGCACAAACCCATCGTCGCTGGACCAGACAGGACTGGCAAAAAGTGCTCGTCACTGACGAGTCGCGGTTTTGTCTCACTAGGAGTGATGGTCGGATTCGTGTTTATCGTCGAAGGAATGAGCGTTACACCGAGGACTGTACTCTGGAGAAGGATCGAGGTGGAGGGTCCGTCATGGTCTGGGGCGGTGTGTCACAGCATCATCGGACTGAGGTTGTTGTCATTGCAGGCAATCTCAACGCTGTGCATTACAGGAAGACATCCTCCTCCCTCATGTGGTACCCTTCCTGCAGGTTCATCCTGACATGACCCTCCAGCATGACAATGCCACCAGTCATACTGCTCGTTCTGTGTGTGATTTCCTGCAAGACAGGAATGTCAGTGTTCTGCCATGGCCAGCAAAGAGCCCGGATCTCAATCCCATTGAGCACGTCTGGGACCTTTTGGATCGGAGGGTGAGGGCCATTCTCCCCAGAAATGTCTGGGAACTTGCAGATGCCTTGGTGGAAGAGTGGGGTAACATCTCACAGCAAGAACTGGCTAATTTGATGCAGTCCATGAGGAGGAGATGCACTGCAGTACTTAATGCAGCTGGTGACCACACCAGATACTGACTGTTACTTTTGAGTTTGACCCTCCCTTTGTTCAGAGACACATTATTCCATTTCTGTTAGTCACGTCTCTGGAACTTGTTCAGTTTATGTCTGTTGTTGAATCTTGTTATGTTCATACAAATATTTACACGTTAAGTTTGATGAAAATAAATGCAGTTGACGTTTCTTTTTTTACTGAGTTTATGTCAGGTTAAAGACAAAGTGGACTTTGAATAGTTCAAACGCACACAGATCACTATTTGCCTGGCAGGGAACTAGCCTCTTGTCCACCACGATGTAGTAGTTGTCAATCTTGCTCTGTCTTCTTCCGACGGCAAGGAGGTATGGCTGTCGACCATGGCTCCCATCAAGATAGTCTTCAATGCTGCAGCATGACTGCAACACACAAAGGGTCTTAAGTCACACTCCACATGTTAAGACAATGAAGAGACAACCCAAAAAGAAATGACACAACAATTACTGTATCATCTTACCTTATGAAAGTGCACTAGTCTGCCGACAGCATCACTGGCACCGAGTTTGGTCCTCTTCCCTCCTGCTGGTGGAGGGAGGAGATGAAGCAGCAGCAGGGAGGACATATTGTCCCAGTCTGAGGGAAAGAAAAAGCAAACAACCCCAAATCACATAAAACAATATCCTGAATTTGAAATATTGCACTACCCACGAGAATCCAGTAACTGGTTTTGCTGTCATTCTCCAGCAGTTTTTCTGCAGACTTCAGGAGCTGTGGTAGTCAGGGATTTTGCCAGTTTGATGACTTTAGGCTTCAATACAGTGTCCCATTTTTCAAGGAGCTTAGAGGACGTTTCATCGTCGAGCATCAGCAAAAAGTCCTGATTCACCTAAAACAAAGTGGATCAACTCAACTTTATGACCAACACAAAATAATGTTCTCAATCAGACAAATAGTCTGTAGTTCTGATTCCAATACATACTACATCACTCACCAATCGTATGATTCCCAGAAACCTGGGAAAGACTGAGGACATCTGTGCTTCTGTCTGGACTATAAACTAGCTCCTGGCGATACTGGAATACCTCCTACATCTTCTGATAGATGTGTTTTTCATTGGCTGTGTGGACAAGGAATGATATGGCCTCCTTGCAGGCATCACCAACAAGCTGGTGGTCCAGGTCAGTTTTCCTCCTATGGGTTGGGCCTCCTGAATTCCAAGAGCATAACGTTCTCTCTGTTGATGAGTGGGAAGCCTCCTGCTCAAAAACAATAAAGCATACACACAGCAAATATATGTTTAACCATAGTTTTGTTGATGACGGTACTGCATCTTTCTACAGTCTCATAATGATGCCAAATAACATTCATGTATAGTTTGATTGTTTTGATCCATTGTTTGTGGCCAATGAGAAGCTTACTCATGCATCTCTTTCATGCGGCTGACTAAGATGGCAATCTCTCTCCTGGTTCTGTGGTCCAATGTTTTAGTTGTCTGGTATTCTTCTAATACGTCTTGCTGTCAGAATCTCCATGAAGAGCAAACACAAAAATGGGATTATCAACCTCCAATATCAGTTGTAATTATACCTATTTTCCTGCTGCAGAGTCAATGGCCTCGTCTCCTAATGTTGAGTGGGCCTTTTTAGACAGTCTTTCTGAAGATCTCAGGTCTAAGTCACTTGACAAGAGGGATAATGTGTCTGTGCACACACTCGGTGTCGAACAGCCTGTAGGAGAAAAGTCTGAGCACAAACAATGGATCAAAGCAATCAATCTATACATTCGTGTTATTTGATATCATTATTTGAGACTGTAGAAAGATACCTTCATCAAGATCTTTGATTGTGAGGCACAGGTCTGGATTGGCCTCAATCAGGTCCAGCAGGACATCCTCCACCTCCATTTGGGAATCATCAAATTGTGTATATGTGCTGCAAAGGGCAGTCCAAACCTATTTTGGTCTACAAAAAGAGAGACTAATCAGAATACAGGGAGATAAGTCACCTAGGGGGCTACAGAATGAGTCTGACCCAAATCAAGCCCAAGGGTTCAATTAAGAAAACACATCAGACAGTTCATATATTCAACTTGATTGATGAAATCTCCATAAGAGAACCCAGGCTGCAACTTCATGAACTTCTTGCATTTTTGGCATTGGACATTCTCCAACATGTTACACTGCAATTACACATAATGTCGTATTTAAGTTAAATTTGGTTGCAAACATTTTATGGTATAGCTGTACATATAGAAACAATCACACAAAATGCCCCCTTATACCCTTTGTCTTCCCTGCAGTGGATCAACCCTTTGTTCCGAATGCCACTTTAATGATGTAACAGGTGCCTGCAGGCCCCAGGCTTGGCAAGGCAATATTTCAGTGAAATCAACCAACCAAACTAGCAAGCTAACAAACTTGCTACAAACAGTTACCACCACCCCTATACATGGGAAAGAAACTGGCCAAAACATTTCAAGCCGTATCGTCTTCAACACAATGTCTGATCTGTGATTAAGAACAAGCACACACCATAGACATGTTCATCTAAATGACCGAGGACAACCCTATCACGTCTGGCCACGTACGTTAGCACTAATTTACAAGATGTTGAGGTTGGTGTTGTAGTTAGATATATAGCTAGCTGTCTAACGATTTTTGGCCAGACAAACATCCTTATTTATATGCGTTTTGTGCAGATATTAGCCATGTTGTTTCCTTCACTTCCAGGCTAGCTACATGCTGCACCAAACAAGGCTCAAATTTATCACACTAGGTCTCACCCCAATTAACACCATGCTCCTGCTGCACCACTAATGTCAGACAAAGTCCCCGCTAACATTTAGCTAGATAGCTAATTAATCTAGCGCAAATGTTAACCACATTAGCTAGCTATAAACTTTCTAAATCTAAACATCGCAGATGTAGACAAATTTACAAACAAAGATTTTGACCATTCACTTAGCTGATATAACAAGTTTGGCCACCAGCTAACTTATTAAAAAACATATTAAAACATAAACATATTACTTACCTTTCACGCGTCACAATTCCAGCTGCCCTTGCATCATCAGCATTTAGATGAAAAGGAAGTTTCAAGTTAAACCCGGAAGCTCAATCAACACTGCTCAGTGCCACTGCCCAACCTCTGTACAGTAACTCTCAATTGGGTGTTATATTAGCACAGGGTGTAAAAACAACTCTTAAATCAACACCTCTTAACACAAAAAATTTGACACCGAGAAAATTAACATTGGTTTACACTGGCCAATTTTACATGGTCTAATTAACAAAGTAAAGTTATTCTAGTGAAATCTAATAAAATGCTCATTCTCGTTGGTCAATTTAATAAGTGTGGGTGGAGTTGAGGCGCAAAGGGATAAATGCTGTCCTCGTCTCTCAGCTTAGGGTTGAACATCATTTTACGATGTGCTCCATAGCAGTTTGTTTGTTGTGTCCTGTGTGTACAGGCAGTTTATTTAGGCTGTTCTGGTAGACTCTCTTTAGTACCAGTAAGGGTAGAGTAGGTTCTGCTTAGAGCTGGAAAAGGGGTAATCCCTAGTTATGCTGTTTAGCATTTAAGTCTAGTCTTAGCTGCAGTATGAACCCTCTTGAGGGGCTGAACTTTAGACTCGCCGTCATCTGTCATTTTTGTGAGTATTGACAACTGTTTTTCGAGACAAGCCATGTATCCTGAGACCCTGGATCTGTAATAAATTCAGGGACTGGTGCACTTCACAAAATTGATCGCATCATGAGGCAGGGAAAGTATGTGGATATATTGAAGCAACATCTCAAAACATCAGTTAAAGCTTGGCCGCAAATGGCTTATCCAAATGGAGAATGACCCCAAGCATACTTCCAAAGTTGTGGCAAAATGGTTTAAGGACAGCAAAGTCAAGGTATTGGAGTGGCCATCACAAAGCCCTGACCTCAATCCTATAGACAATTTGTGGGCAGAACTGAAAAATTGTGTGCGAGCAAGGAGGCCTACAAACCTGACTCAGTTACACCAGCTCTGTCAGAAGCTTGTGGAAGGATACCTAAAACGTTTGACCCAAGTTAAACAATTTAAAGGCTACCAAAAACGAAATGAGTGTATGTAAACTTCTGACCCACAGGGAATGTGATGAAAGAAATAAAAGCTGAAATAAATCATTATCTCTACTATTATTCTGACATTTCACATTCTTAAAATAAAGTGGTGATCCTAACTGACCTAAGACAGGGAATTTTTACTTGGATTAAATGTCAGGAATTGTGAAAAACTGAGTTTAAATGTACTTGGCTAAGGTGTATGTAAACTTCCGACTTCAACTGTAAATGCAAATGCAACAAGTTCAAAGATTTTACTAAGGGACATTTCATGTAAGGAAATCAGTCAAATGAAATAAATAAATTAGGCCCTAATGTATGAATTTCACATGACTGGGAATACAGATATGCATCTGTTGGTCACAGATACCTAAAAAGGTATTGGCATGAATCAGAAAACCAGGCAGTTTCTGGTTTGAACACCATTTGCCTCATACAGCGCGACATCTCCTTTGCACAGAGTTGATCAGGCTGTTGATTGTGGCCTGTGGAATGTTGCCCCACTCTTCAATGGCTGTGTGAAGTTGTTGGATATTGGCGGGAACACAGATTCAGAGCATTCCAAACATAGTCACTGGTGACATTGAGTATTCAGGCCAAGGACGGACTGGGATATCTTCAGCTTCCAGGAATTGTGTATAGATGCTTGCGACATGGGTCCATGCGTTATCATGCTGAAACATGAGGTGATGGTGGCGGAATAATTGCACAACAATGGGCCTCTGGATCTCGTCAACATATCTCTGTGCTTTCACATTGTCATCGATAAAATGCATTTGGGTTCTTTGTCTGTAGCTTATGCCTGCCCATACCATAACCCCATAACCATAACCCCCCCCCCCCCTCCCCTCCCCCCTCTGTTCACAATGTTGATGTCAGCAAACCGCTTCCCTACACGATGTCATACACACTGTCAGCTATCTGCCCGGGACAATTGAAACCGGGATTCATCCATGAAGAGCACACTTCTCCAGCATGCCAGTGGCTATCAAAGGTTAGCATTTACCCATTGCAGTCGGTTACAACATCAAACTGCAGTCAGGTGAAGACCCTGATAAGGATGAACTTCCATGAGATGGTTTCTTACAGTGTGCAGAAATTCTTCAGTTGTGCAAACCCACCGTTTCATCAGCTTTTGGGGTGGCTGATCTTGGATGATGCAGCAGGTGGAGAAGCCGGATGTGGAGGTCCTGGGCTGTCGTGGTTACACATGGTCTGCGGTTGTGAGGCTGGTTGGACGTACTGCCAAATTCTTTAAACGACGTAGGAGGTGGGTTATGGTAGAGAAATTAACTTTAAATTATCTGGCAACAACTCTTGGGGGCATTCCTGCAGTCAGCATGCCAATTACACACTCCCTCAAAACTTGAGATATCTGTGGCATTGTGTTGTGTGACAAAACTGCACATTTTAGAGTGGCCTTTTATTGTCCCCCATCCCAAGGTGCACCTGTTTCATGATCATGCCGTTTATTCAGCTTCATGATATGGCTCTTCTGTCAGGTGGATGGATTATCTTGGCAAAGGAGAAATTATCACTAACAGGGATGTAAACAAATTTGTGCAGACAGAAAACAACTACCCACAAAACACAGGTGGGGAAAAGGCTACCTAAGTATGGTTCTCAGTCAGAGACAACGATAGACAGCTGCCTCTGATTGAGAACCACACCCGGCCAAACACACAGAAATTGAAAACATAGAACACAAAACATAGAATGCCCACCCCAACTCACACCCTGACCAAACCAAAATTAGAGACATAAAAAGGATCTCTAAGGTCAGGGCGTGACAGAAATAAGCTTTTCTGGGCATGTGGAACATTACTGGGATCTTTAATTTCAGCTCATTAAACAAGGGGACCAATATATTTTTGCTCAGTATATTTTTTGCTATTGGATTAAATCGTAGTTAAAATGACTAAATGGGGAGCCTATTATTATCTGATGTATTGGTGACTAAACAAAATGTTTCCATGGAAACTGAAAACTTCCACTTCGCATGAATGACTCGAAGGTGAAAGATGTGTGAAACCCGAATGAATGCGCAATCAAAGGTTGTGAACAGAAGATAGGAGGCATTACAAGTGTTATCAGTTTAGAGTTTGGTACTTAGAGTTTTGAAAATATGACACTTACTGTACATCTGAAAAAAGAGCAAAGGTGATTGAAAAAAACGAACAGAAAAGGAACACAGTTGCACTGCTATTTATAAAACAGATATGATAGACATTGTATCAAACATTTTTACTAATATCAATAGACTTTCCATATTCGTCCCCATCACTAGTAAATTTCAATATTCGCACAAACATAATAAAACTATTTTGGGGGGGGGGGGCATTTACCACTGCTGCATGTCATATTTTCTACTGAACAATCATTGAGAAAAAATACAATTGTTGTAATACATTCTGTATTCAAGTTACGTTTGGCATCACTCCGCGGCAAAGGGATACATCCAAGGTGAGGATTTACAGATTTACTCCATTTACTCCAGTGTACACCTGTGTCATGGCTGTGGTCCGCTCCTATATATTGACCCCATTGCCGCAACATATATGTGTGCCTTTCCAAATCATGTCCAATCAATTGAAATTACCACAGCTGGACTCCAATCAAGATGTCGAAACATCTTGAGGATGATCAATGGAAACAGGATGCACCTGAGCTCAATTTCCAGTGATAGGAAAGGGTCTGAATACTTATGTAAATAAGGTATTTCTGTTTTTTTTTAAATACATTTGCAAACATTTCTATAAACCTGTTTTTGTTTCATCATCATGGGGTATTATGTGCAGATTGCTGATCATTTTGATTTATTTAATACATTTTAGAATAAGGCTGTAACTTAACAATATGTGGAAGAAGTCAAGGGGTCTCAATACTTTGCAAATGCACGACATATATATTTTACAAACACAGTATATTTTACATTAGTTATCTTGCTGTTTCTATTCCATTCAGCTCCACTCAACCCCTCCCATCTATCTTTGAACACCATCCTGATTTTCAACTGTGCTGTGATGTTTCACAAATGTTCAATTCTCATAGTTTCCACAGATTGTAAATGAAAGATTACATTTTTTACTAAGATTATCATTGTATTACTGATCGATTGACAATCACTTTTTAAATCACCCAGCAGAACTATTTGCAGAGTTCCAGATAAATGTTCCAATTCTTCAGCCATTCCTGAACCTGCGACCAAAAACAAGCTACATGTGGACAGTATCTGTCATGTACTGTCATGTTGTGTCTTGTCTCTGTCCTTTCCCTTCACCCTGTCTCCCTCTGCTGGTCGTTGTTAGGTTACCTTTTCTCCCCCGCTTTCCCCCAGCTGTTCCTTGTCTCCTCTAACTACCCATTCACCCCGTTTCCCACCTGTTCCCTTTTTCCCTCTGATTAGGTCCCTATATCTCTCTCTGTTTCTGTTCCTGTCCTTGTCGGATTCTTGTTTGTTGTGTTTCATGCCTGAGCCAGACTATCGTCATGTTTGCTGTAACCTTGTCCTGTCCTGTCGGAATCTGCCGGTCTATCTGAGCCTACCTATGTTTGGTTATTAAAGAAGCTCTGTTTAAGTTAGTTCGCTTTTGGGTCCTCATTCACTCACCATAACAGAAGAATCCGACCAAGAATGGACCCAGCGACTTCGGATCCTCTCCACTCAGCCGTCGGGATCCAGGGAGCGATGCTAGGCAGACACGAGCAGGAAGTGTCTGCTGCTCGACATGCCGTTGAGACCCTGGCCACCCAAGTCTCCAACCTCACAGAACAGGTTCACCATCTCCGCCTCGATCCACCGGCCACTTCCAGGGCTTTCGAATCTCCGGAGCCCAGAATCAATAACCCGCCGTGTTACTCTGGGGAGCCCACTGAATGCCGCTCGTTCCTCACCCAGTGTGATATTGTGTTTTCTCTCCAGCCCAACACTTACTCCAGGAGCACTGCTCGTGTCGCCTACGTCATATCTCTCCTTATTGGACGGGCTCGTGAGTGGGGCACGGCAATCTGGGAGGCAAGGGCTGAGTGTACTAACCAGTATCAAGACTTTAAGGAGGAGATGATACGGGTTTTTGATCGATCTGTTTTTGGGGAGGAGGCTTCCAGGGCCCTGTCTTCCCTATGTCAAGGCAATCGATCCATAACAGACTACTCTATTGAGTTTCGCACTCTTGCTGTCTCCAGTGGCTGGAACGAGCCGGCCTTGCTCGCTCGTCTTCTGGAGGGTTTCCGCGCAGAGGTAAAGGATGAGATTCTCTCCCGGGAGGTTCCTTCCAGCGTGGATTCCTTGATTGAACTCGCTATTCGCATTGAGCGACGGGTTGATCTTCGTCACCGAGCTCGTGGAAAGGAGCTCGCGCTCTCCGTCGCCTCCCTCTCCGCATCACTACCATCTTCCTCTGCCGGCTCGGGTGCTGAGCCCATGCAGCTGGGAGGTATCCGCATCTCGACTAAGGAGAGGGAACGGAGAATCACCAACCGCCTCTGTCTCTATTGCGGTTCCGCTGGTCATTTTGTCACTTCATGTCCAGTAAAAGGCCAGAGCTCGTCAGTAAGCGGAGGGCTACTGGTGAGCGCTACTACTCCTGTCTCTCCTTCAAGATCCTGCACTACCTTGTCGGTCCATCTACGCTGGACCGGTTCGTCAGCTTCCTGCAGTGCCTTAATAGACTCTGGGGCGGAGGGCTGTTTTATGGACGAGACCTGGGCTCGGGAACATGACATTCCTCTCAGACAGTTAAAGGAGCCCACGGCCTTGTTCGCCCTGGATGGTAGTCCTCTCCCCAGGATTCAGCGTGAGACGCTACCTTTAACCCTCACTGTTTCTGGTAATCATAGTGAAACCATTTCTTTTTTAATTTTTCGTTCACCTTTTACACCTGTTGTTTTGGGCCATCCCTGGCTAGTTTGTCATAATCCTTCCATTAATTGGTCTAGTAATTCTATCCTCTCCTGGAACGTCTCTTGTCATGTGAAATGTTTAATGTCTGCTATCCCTCCTGTTTCCTCTGTCTCTTCTTCACAGGAGGAGCCTGGTGATTTGACAGGGGTGCCGGAGGAATATCACGATCTGCGCACGGTGTTCAGTCGGTCCAGGGCCACCTCTCTTCCTCCACACCGGTCGTATGATTGTAGTATTGATCTCCTTCCGGGAACCACCCCCCCCCGGGGTAGACTATACTCTCTGTCGGCTCCCGAACGTAAGGCTCTCGAAGATTATTTGTCTGTAGCTCTTGACGCCGGTACCATAGTCCCCTCCTCCTCTCCCGCCGGAGCGGGGTTTTTTTTTGTCAAGAAGAAGGACGGGTCTCTGCGCCCCTGCATAGATTATCGAGGGCTGAATGACATAACAGTGAAGAATCGTTATCCGCTTCCTCTTATGTCTTCAGCCTTCGAGATCCTGCAGGGAGCCAGGTTTTTCACTAAGTTGGACCTTCGTAACGCTTACCATCTCGTGCGCATCAGGGAGGGGGACGAGTGGAAGACGGCGTTTAACACTCCGTTAGGGCACTTTGAATACCGGGTTCTTCCTTTCGGCCTCGCTAACGCTCCAGCTGTCTTTCAGGCATTAGTCAATGATGTCCTGAGAGACATGCTGAACATCTTTGTTTTCGTTTACCTTGACGATATCCTGATTTTTTCACCGTCACTCCAGATTCATGTTCAGCACGTTCGACGTGTCCTCCAGCGCCTTTTAGAGAATTGTCTTTTTGTGAAGGCTGAGAAGTGCACTTTTCATGCCTCCTCCGTCACATTTCTCGGTTCTGTTATTTCCGCTGAAGGCATTAAGATGGATCCCGCTAAGGTCCAAGCTGTCATTGATTGGCCCGTCCCTAAGTCACGCGTCGAGCTGCAGCGCTTTCTCGGCTTCGCGAACTTCTATCGTCGTTTCATCCGTAATTTCGGTCAGGTGGCAGCTCCTCTCACAGCCCTTACTTCTGTCAAGACGTGCTTTAAGTGGTCCGTTTCCGCCCAGGGAGCTTTTGATCTCCTCAAGAATCGTTTTACATCCGCTCCTATCCTTGTTACACCTGACGTCTCTAGACAGTTCGTTGTCGAGGTTGACGCGTCAGAGGTGGGCGTGGGAGCCATCCTTTCTCAGCGCTCCCTCTCTGACGACAAGGTCCACCCATGCGCGTATTTTTCTCATCGCCTGTCGCCGTCGGAACGTAACTATGATGTGGGTAACCGCGAACTGCTCGCCATCCGGTTAGCCCTAGGCGAATGGCGACAGTGGTTGGAGGGGGCGACCGTTCCTTTTGTCGTTTGGACTGACCATAGGAACCTTGAGTACATCCGTTCTGCCAAACGACTTAATGCGCGTCAGGCGCGTTGGGCGCTGTTTTTCGCTCGTTTCGAGTTCGTGATTTCTTATCGTCCGGGCTCTAAGAACACCAAGCCTGATGCTTTGTCTCGTCTCTTCAGTTCTTCAGTAGCCTCCACTGACCCCGAGGGGATTCTCCCTGAGGGGCGTGTTGTCGGGTTGACTGTCTGGGGAATTGAGAGGCAGGTAAAACAAGCGCTCACTCACACTCCGTCGCCGCGCGCTTGTCCTAGGAACCTTCTTTTCGTTCCCGTTCCTACTCGTCTGGCCGTTCTTCAGTGGGCTCACTCTGCCAAGTTAGCCGGCCACCCTGGCGTTCGGGGTACGCTTGCTTCCATTCGCCAGCGTTTTTGGTGGCCCACCCGGGAGCATGACACGCGTCGTTTCGTGGCTGCTTGTTCGGTCTGCGCGCAGACTAAGTCCGGTAACTCTCCTCCTGCCGGCCGTCTCAGGCCGCTTCCTATTCCCTCTCGACCGTGGTCTCACATCGCCTTAGATTTTGTCACCGGACTGCCTTCGTCAGCGGGGAAGACTGTTATTCTTACGGTTGTCGATAGGTTCTCTAAGGCGGCTCATTTCATTCCCCTTGCTAAGCTTCCTTCTGCTAAAGAGACGGCACAAATCATCATCGAGAATGTTTTCAGAATTCATGGCCTTCCGTCAGACGTCGTTTCGGACAGAGGTCCGCAATTCACGTCTCAATTTTGGAGGGAGTTCTGCCGTTTGATTGGGGCTTCCGTCAGTCTCTCTTCCGGCTTTCACCCCCAGTCTAACGGTCAAGCAGAACGGGCCAATCAGACTATTGGTCGCATCTTACGCAGTCTTTCTTTTCGTAACCCTGCGTCTTGGTCAGAACAGCTCCCCTGGGCAGAATACGCCCACAACTCGCTTCCTTCGTCTGCGACCGGGCTATCTCCTTTTCAGAGTAGCCTCGGGTACCAGCCTCCGCTGTTCTCATCTCAGTTCGCCGAGTCCAGCGTCCCCTCCGCTCAGGCTTTTGTCCAACGTTGCGAGCGCACCTGGAAGAGGGTCAGGTCTGCACTTTGCCGTTATAGGACGCAGACTGTGAGGGCTGCTAATAAGCGTAGAACTAAGAGTCCTAGATATTGTCGCGGTCAGAGAGTTTGGCTCTCCACTCAGAACCTTCCCCTTAAGACGGCTTCTCGCAAGTTGACCCCGCGGTTCATTGGTCCGTTCCGTATTTCTCGGGTCATTAATCCTGTCGCAGTTCGACTTCTTCTTCCGCGATACCTTCGTCGCGTCCACCCGGTCTTCCATGTCTCCTGCATCAAGCCCGTCCTTCGCGCCCCCGCTCGTCTTCCCCCCCCCCCCCCCATCCTTGTCGAGGGCGCACCCATCTACAGGGTCCGCAGGATTTTGGACATGCGTCCTCGGGGCCGTGGTCACCAGTACCTCGTAGATTGGGAGGGGTACGGTCCTGAGGAGAGGAGTTGGGTTCCCTCTCGGGACGTGCTGGACCGTGCGCTGATCGAGGATTTCCTCCGTTGCCGCCAGGTTTCCTCCTCGAGTGCGCCAGGAGGCGCTCGGTGAGTGGGGGGGTACTGTCATGTACTGTCATGTTGTGTCTTGTCTCTGTCCTTTCCCTTCACCCTGTCTCCCTCTGCTGGTCGTTGTTAGGTTACCTTTTCTCCCCCGCTTTCCCCCAGCTGTTCCTTGTCTCCTCTAACTACCCATTCACCCCGTTTCCCACCTGTTCCCTTTTTCCCTCTGATTAGGTCCCTATATCTCTCTCTGTTTCTGTTCCTGTCCTTGTCGGATTCTTGTTTGTTGTGTTTCATGCCTGAGCCAGACTATCGTCATGTTTGCTGTAACCTTGTCCTGTCCTGTCGGAATCTGCCGGTCTATCTGAGCCTACCTATGTTTGGTTATTAAAGAAGCTCTGTTTAAGTTAGTTCGCTTTTGGGTCCTCATTCACTCACCATAACAGTATCAAAACAAGTAGCAAAATCTGCAGAGCTGGGATGGTTGCATCCCAAATATATATATATATAACATTCTGTTGGTTGCAAGAATTTTGTATAATAATGTAAATTGAAAAACTCTATGTTTTGAATCCGGTGTCATTTTGTGTATCAGTTCATAAACCATGTGCCAATTTTGGTCTTTAATGCATGACCGACAGACAGGTTCCTTACCTTCTCCTTTTTCCACTTGCCTCCTCCATTTTTGCGGTAATGCTGCAATCAGTTGGTTGTAATTTTGGAAAGAGCAGACATACATTCATGTGCTCCTTCTCTGGTTCAGGCTGTTGAAGAGCTCCAGACTTATTTTCAGTCACTGCAGGCCTCCCTTTACGGTATCAAACTGGTCTTGAATGTACAAAACAAATACATTCATGACCTTTACTAGAGCTCGCACTCAGCCAGAGAAGGTTAGCATTGTCACATCTGGTGGCTTATCGAAAAAATAAGTGTCATTGAAAAAGTGTCATCCTACAAATACCTAGGTATATGGTTGGATGACAAGTTGTCCTTTAAAGTTCATGTGGATAATCTTGTGAGGAAGATTATATTGAAATTGGGTTTTTATTTTCGTAATAAGGCTTGCTTCCCGCTTATGGCTAGAAAGAACCTTGTTCAGTCCACTTTTTTCTCTGTAATTGATTATGGTCACTTGTTGTACACGCATTCAGCCTCCTCTGTCTTACAGAGACTGAACTCTGTTTATCATGCATCCTCGCGCTTTATCTCAAATGTGAAGTCGCTGTGTGTTTTAATTCTGTAATGTATTGATTGTTGCTGCCTTCTTGGCCAGGTCTCCCTTGAAAAAGAGACTATGGGTCTCAATGGGCTTTTGTTGATTAAATAAAGGTTAAATCAAATAAATAAATACAAAAAATAAAATTGTGTTAACTGCATGTGTGACATAACTCCACCAGTCCTATTTATGATATCATTTGCAAAGACTATACCGTTAAAAAAATCTACAACATTATATATTTTTAGATCAATTGCTATATTTTAATTAAACCATAATATTTGTCGTACTGTTTGTTCTGTCTTTTTTGGTGGATTAAACTAAAACCAGCTTTCTATGACTTGTTTTAAAAAATAGCAATATTTTTTAGATTATTTCTGAATAACCGAAAGTGAAGGGTGGTAATTCTTGATCATGGGGTGAGTCATTCTTACTCATCTTTTAGAGAACCAGTTCGGATTTAAGTATAGTTTTTGTGTGACTGAAGCCTTAAGTGTGAGGTCCAATGCTTTAGTATGTAATACTTTCTACCCTCTGAATTCTTAATCATTATATAAATAAACCCATTTAAACATGTCTGGCTTGCTGTTCCAAATAAATTGGAATATTCGTTCATATAATTAAAAAAGCAAGTCGTAAATAAATAGGTAAACTGGGATATGACTAAATAATTAATCCGGGTGATTTTTCCACAAATAGACAGGTGTTGTCCTTTCCATGGCAGCAAGAGCTTATCTAATTTGGCTATCTTTCTATTATTATTTTTTTAAATAAAACTTGACTCAACAGCGGACAATGAAACCTTTGTTTTTAACCGCTGGATTTCTAGTCCCTTCATATTATTGTTGGATCTGATTTTAATAGCTAACATTTCGATGGCCATAATAAATATACATGCCGATAGTAGACACCCTTGTCTTACTACTCTTGACAATTCAATACTTTCTGAAAAGTAGCCATTATTTACTATTTTACAACTGGTGTTACTATGCATAACTTTAACCCATTGTATAAGAGATTCTTGAAAATTAATATATAAATTCCATTCGTACATAGGTATGAAAGGCCTTTTCAAAGTCAGCTATGAAATAAATAATTATGGAAATAATGGCGCCGGAGGGGATGGCTGCCATTTTACATGCTCCCAACCAACTGAACTATTTTGTGTGTTTTTTTGCATTGTTTGTCATTTATTTTGAAAATAATGTTGCTGCTAGTCTCTTATGACCGAAAATAGCTTCTGGATATCAGAACAGCGATTAGTCACCATGAACTGGACAAAGATTATTTCTTTAATGAGTCCGACGCAAAGCATATACTGATTCTCCGAGACCAGGCCCAAAATCCTATCATTCGCGTGAAGGAAAGACAGAAATACAGGGGGCGGAGATCAGGGTGCCTTGTGCCATCCATTCTTTTGGTCAACGTGCAATCACTGGAGAATAAACTGGATGATCTCCATTCAAGACTATCCTACCAACGGGACATTAAAAACGGTAATATCTTATGTTTCAACGAGTTGTGGCTGAATGGGGGTGTGTGTCTATTTGTCAATAACAGCTGGTGCACGATGTCTAATATTAAGGAACTCTCAAGGTATTGCTCGCCTGAGGTAGAGTACCTCATGATAAGCTGTAGATCACACAATCTACCAAGAGAGTTTTCATCTATATTTTTGTAGCTGTCTATTTACCAGGCATTTCACAGTAAGGTCGACACGTGTTGTATTCGGCGCATGTGACAAATACAATTTGATTTGATTTGATTTCAATACCCGGCCTGGTTTCCAGATTTTTCATAGTGTTCCATCGTTTCCAGTACTTCTTTATATTATCTCCAATGTATCGTCCATGTAAAAAAACGTATCTGATTAGGATGAATAATATCCGACAATACCTTTTTAATTCTATGCGCTATGCACTTTGTTAGAACTTTGGCATCACAACACTGAAGTGTAAGGGCTCTCCAGTTTTTTAGGTGGACTGGATCTTTATATTTATCCAAATGGGCCCTGTTTCAGTAATTGTGGAATCAGACCTCCTTGCTGAGTATCTGATAGACTACAATTTTTATAGGAGTGGTTAAAACATGTTAATAATGGACCTTTGAGTACATCGAAAAATATTTGATATACCTCAACTGGCATGCCATTCAGCCCTATTTAGCGTACTTTGATTGGACTAAATTGTTTTTGGTATCTTAGTTGTCACTGTATTAGACTAAGCATTGCTGATTTAATGATGTTGAAATATTGAAGTTGAAATGGTCATGGAATAGTGGAGGCATCTCCTGTTTTCTTTGCGACTTGCAGTAACTCTCCGTGGTTCTAAATCAATAGTTGACCATGCTATAGTAGGTAATGTAACTGTTTGTTTGTGGACATCACAAGACATATGTTGCTCTCCGGTTTTGTGATGAAACAAAGGTGTGGTAGAATTTATTCTGCCACTGTGTCTTCTTATTGTCTCAGCCTTAGGCCTATATACTATAACAGCGGCAAGAGATATAAACTAACAGGTTGTAGAGCAAACGCAATTATCACAACACATAAACTCAGCAAAAAAGGACCTTGTCTTTCAAAGATAATTCGTCAAAATCCAAATAACTTCACAGATCTTCAATATAAGGGTTTAAACACTGTTTCCCATGCTTGTTCAATGAACCATAAACAATTAATGAACATGCACCTATGGAATGGTCGTTAAGACACCAACAGCTTACAGACGGTAGACAATTAAAGTCACAGTTATGAAAACTTGGGACACTAAAGAGGTCTTTCTACTGACTCTGAAAAACAGCAAAAGAAAGATGCCCAGGGTCCCTGCTCATCTGCATGAACATGCCTTAGACATGCTGCAATGTCCGTACTGTGAGACGCCTAAGACATCGCTACCCAGGGAGACAGGACGGACAGCTGATCATCCTCGCAGTGGCAGACCACGTGTAACAACACCTGCACAGGATCGGTACATCTAAACATCACACCTGCGGTACAGGTACAGGATGGCAACAACAACTGCCCGAGGTACACCAGGAACGCACAATCCCTCCATCAGTGCTTAGACTGTCCGTAATATGCTGAGAGAGGCTGGACTGAGGGCTTGTAGGCCTGTTGTAAGGCAGGTCCTCACCAGACATCGCCGGCAACAACATCACCTATGTGCACAAACCCACCGTCGCTGGACCAGACAGGACTAGCAAAAAGTGCTCTTCATTGACGAGTCGCAGTTTTGTCTAACCGAATTCGGATTCGTGTTTATTGTCAAAGGAATGAGCATTACACCGAGACCTGTACTCTGGAGTGGGATCAATTTGGAGGTGGTGGTCCGTCACGGTCTGGGGTGGTGTGTCACAGCATCATTGGACTGAGCTTGTTGTCCTTGCAGTTGTCGTGTCTTTGGCTATGCCGGATTAAGTGATATGACATGCTATTCTATAAAATAATTTCTCCGTAATTAATATTACCTGATTGAGCTAATCCTGTAAATGTAATTAACTAGAGAGTCGGGGCACCCCAAAATAATATTTATAGAGCTCTAATCTTCCGAATGAACTCTTAAAGACCTAGTCATATTTTACATTAATAGCAGTCAATATTAATCGTCATCTTAATTCAGTCTCATCTGAAAGCTGTAATTCTTGGTTATCTGCACGAACCCTGGCTAAAAAGTTGAATCAGCAATACAAATTTGGGTTTAATTATTTATTTACTAAATACCTAACTAATCACACAGAATTACACATACACATAATTAAATCATAACAGATATGACAGCTTGTTACACAAAAGAAAAGGGCTGGGTTTGCGTGAAAGAGCGGGAAGACTGAGGAACAAAGGGCGAAGCTGTGCTATCGTAATACAGTATCTTATGCATTCTAAATTACCGCCCATTTGGAAAAGGAAAATGCAATAAATATTTACTCTGAGCTGCTGTGTAGGTTGGTGGTAGATGGAAGGCCATGTTGCCCAACCGAGTCCTTTGTCCTTTGAAGAATGTCTCTGGTTGTCAATTGGATACGTTGTAGTAACGGGATACTCTGTCTGTTCCTTCCTAACCCTCGTTTTCAGCAGCTGTTGCTAACTCAACGGCTAGGAGGTATCACTTCTGTACTAAATAAGAGTTCAAAGTTCATACCATTCGCAACCAAAGCTCACGCTGATGTTGGCTTCATTCTGTAGTTATTATCTGAACCATTCTGATATCGGACCGTCGTCCTCACATCCTCGGAACAGGAGGTTATATTGTCGTCAAGGCTTTATATAGGAAGGGAGAAAAGGGGTGTGTTTTATAGTTTACAACCTATGTCTCTTCACGTGGGCGGGCCACTGAGTCGGGCCTTATTCACTCATGAAAACCCAATTCTCACATTTTAGAAGCTAAAATCACATTTCATCCCATCATGAATAATTTCATATTCAAACATTTAAATTGAACAACAATTCCATGTGAATCCGATAACTCTGATGTGTAGACTTTACACTGTAGAGTTTATGTCATCTTATCATTGATGAGAATGTCTCAGATGACAACCGAACTGACATCATATTCATTAAGTACCACCCCATATGTTCAATTGGTCGGATTACCAGAATATAGTTAATTTCCCCCCACCTTCTGATGTTCCCGAAATCACTATTGCAACCAAGGGTTTTGCAAATGTAACATCAGTAGGGTAGAGAGAGGAAAAAGAGGGGAAGAGGTATTTATGACTGTCATAAACCTAACCCCAGGCCAACGTCATGACACAGGCAATCTCAACGCTGTGTGTTACACTCATTTGGTACCCTTCCTGCAGGCTCATCCTGACATGACCCTCCAACATGACAATGCCACCAGCCATACTGCTCATTCTGTGCGTGATTTTCTGCAAGACAGGAATGTCAGTGTTCTGCCATGGCCAGCGAAGAGCCCGGATCTCAGTCCCATTGAGCACGTCTGGGACCTTTTGGATCGGAGGGTGAGGGCTAGGGCCATTCCCCCCCAGAAATGTCCGGGAACTTGCAGGTGCCTTGGTGGAAGAGTGGGGTAACATCTCACAGCAAGAACTGGTAAATATGGTGCAGTCCATGAGGAGGAGATGCACTGCAGTACTTAATGCAGCTGGTGACCACACCAGATACTGACTGTTACTTTTGAGTTTGACACCCTCTTTGTTCAGAGACACATTATTCCATTTCTGTTAGTCACGTGTCTGTGGAACTTGTTCATTTTATGTCTCAGTTTTTTGAATCTTGTCATGATCATACAAATATTTACAGATGTTAAGTTTGCTGAAAATTAACACAGTTGACAGTGAGAGGACGTTTCTTTTTTTTGCTGAGTTTAGGTTGTAATATGGCTTTTTTCCCTGGCTTGGGTTCCTCAGTGATTTTACCCACGCAACACTACTGCTGACTGCAGTTCGGCGTCGTAAACGACTTCAGTGGGCCAATGCACACCTTCGATGCATGACCCCATGTTGCAACAATCTGCACACAATTCCTGGAAGCTGAAAATATCCCAGTTCTACCATGGCCTGCATACTCACCAGACATGTCACCCATTGAGCATGTTAGGGATACTCTGGATCTACGTGTATGACAAAGTGTTCCAGTTTCCATTAAATAGGAGTGGACAACATTCCACAGGCCATAATCAACAACCTGCTAAACTCTATGTGAAGGAGATGTGCTGCGCTGCATGAGGCAAATGTTGGTCATACCAGATACTGACTGGTTTTCTGTTCCATGCCAATAACTTTTTAAAGTATCTGTGACCAACATATGTATATCTGTATTCCCAGTCATGTGAAATCCATACTTTAGGGCCTCATTAATTTATTTCAATTGACTGATTTCCTTATGTGAACTGTACTGTAACTCAGTAACATCTTTGAAATTGTTGCATGTTGCGTTTATATTTTGTTCAGTGTACTCTGTCTGCATATCATTAGTCTACCATGAATACATCCATACTATCCTACTAAAGCACATTTTGATGGGGAGCCAGGCTGGGAATCCCTCGTACAGTCAGTCCAAAACCTTTGTCCAGGAGTGTCAAATTCAATTCCTGGAGAGCTGTGTGTCTGCTAAGTTATTTCCTTTGAATTTGTGTTTAGTTTTGACCTAGAAGACCAGGTGAGAGGAGGTCCAAACTAAGAAACCAACAGACACTCGCCCCTCCAGGAATTGAGTGTAACGCCTTTGGCTTAGTCCTTACATCAAGAGGTCTAAGCATAACAATACATTTTAAATTCCAGAATTCAGAATAAATTGGGCTTCCAGAAATAATATGGTCGCCCAGATAGCTTTATTTTGATTGCAGACAAAAAAATAAATGTAAAAAGTTATATGGCCTATGTAAACAGCCGAGCTCTGTGCCCCGATTTTAAGTCCCAATGTGAGGATTCGATTAAACTGGTCGAGGTGCCAGGTTGGGTGGAAATTTCACTGGTTGAACAGTGATTGCATTCCTTTTGAAACCTGGGCTGCCTCTTGGGCGTGAGCCGGGTGACGTAAGTAACCTGGGCTCAAAACAAAGTGACGTAAGTCATGCACGTGGAGTAATGATTACAACACATGCAAAGTGCTTGCTCTTGATAAAAACACATACAGTACATACTTTATCTGCCTTAAACTAGTTTGAAAATGTTTACATTTATTTATGGAAAATACATGTTGTATGTTCCTGAACAATGCACCATGCTGCCTTGATGACAATATGACCTGGTGACCCAGATTACGGTTCTATTTGAGCAGGGAACTCCTCCCTCACTGCTTAAGCCTGTTCATGACATGAGCCATAGCCCGGTGCACACCGGTTCAGCTTAATCGAACTCCCTCATTCATATGCTGAAACATTGTCAAACAAGGCATATCCACATGGGCAGTAATATGAAATACACTTCCACAAAGGTTCAGATGCTACTCGATAAGCTAACAAGGAAAGTAAGTGTTAAGTAAATACACTGTGGCATTTTTTTATAAAAAATAAATGTTAAACCCTTTTTCTCCCTAATTTCATGGTATCCAATTGGTAGTTACAGTCTTGTCTCATCGCTGAAACTCCCACACAGACTCGGGAGAGACGAAGATCGAATGCCATGCGTCCTCCGAAACACAACCCAACCAAGCCGCACTGCTTCTTAACACAGCGTGCATCCAACCCGGAAGCCAGCCGCACCAATGTGTCGGAGGAAACACCATGCACCTGGCGACCGTGTCAGCGTGCACTGCTCCCGGCCCACCACAGGAGTCGCTAGTGCGCGATGGGACAAGGACATCTCTGCCGGCCAAACCCTCCCCTAACCCGGACAACGCTGGGCCAATTGTGCGACGCCCCATGGGTCTCCCGGTCGAGGCCGGCTGCAACAGAACCTGGACTCTAACCCAGAATCTCTAGTGGCACCTTACACGACTGCGCCACTCAGGAGGTACCGACACTGTGATATTTATTACATGAGAAGGAGATCAGCTTACTTTAAAACAAAAACAGTATACTTTTTTGGTGTTTGTGTACCTCCTCTGTAAAATCTTATCACATGCCATGGGGATATGCAAAAAATAACATTAGGTTGGATTGTTAAGCACAAACTGAAGTCCTTTTAAGTATGTGCCACTACACTATACACTACATTGAATGTATCTTCATGTTGTCTTTTTTCTATCCTGCTGCCAGGACCTACCAGCTGCCTGGCTCAGAACCAGTCCCGCCTGGCCAAGTCCACTCATGCTTCTGGCCCCTCACTGTGCTGGGTAACAGGTCACAAACCATAACAGACTGGAAAAGTAAGTGAAAAAAATGTATCAGTGAGTTTCAAGATACTCGGTAGCTAGCTATGCGGCCTCAAAGACAAGAATAGGCACACAAAAAGGGCAAGGACATAATTTCAGTATGCTTTCCTACAATCAGGGCACAGGATAGTGGAAGTGGCTTCTAGCTTTATACCTGCCTCCATAAGGCTATTGAGTGCTGCACTCTGTCCTCTCTGTCCTCCTAGGCACCCTGGCGGCCTATTTAGAGATTTATGGATACATTTATTAATAGGCTACACAAGGGGTAGACAACCCTCGTACAAGAGTGGCGCAGGCACTTAATGTATTTGATTTAACCAACCTGGAAGACCAGGTGTGTTGTATTTAGTCAATCATTGAACTGATCAATTAGCTCAGGTGGTCTGGTGTGTTGCCTAGTTGGGACAAAATCCTGCAGTACCTGTGGCACTCCAGGAACAGGGTTGCCTACCCCTGGGCTACACCCTCATGCACAGTATTTTATGTGCAAGTGTACGTACATCCTGTTTATTATGTAATAATGCACTGTTATGTGAGCTTTAAATTGTGCTTGATGTATCTGACACCACACATTTTTCTCTGGGAAAATAAAGTTAGTTATACATGCTGTTTTGCTATGATGTGTTTCCAGTAGCCTTAACTTGAATATTCTATCCATTTGTCACGTGAATGCTGCTACAGGACTGTGCTGTTTATCTCCGCCACAGGCAATTTACTTATGTACAAGACACATTCTTATTGCTCTTCCATGTTGGCATGGAAGATATGTGTAACCCGAGTTTGTTGTGGTAAAAGAGAATGAAATGGAGAGTTAGACGTACACTACCAGTCAAAAGTTTTAGAAAACCTACTTGTTCAAGGGTTTTTCTTTATTTTTACTATTTTCTACATTGCAGAATAATAGTGAAGACATCAAAACTATGAAATAACACATATAGAACCATGTAGTAACCAAACAAGAGAATGCCAAGAGTGTGCAAAGCTGTCATCAAGGCAAAGGGTGACTATTTGAAGAATCTCAAATTTCAAATATATTTTGATTCGTGTAACACTTTTTTGGTTACTACATGATTCTATATGTGTTATTTCATAGTTTTGATGTGGAAAATAGTATTAAAAAAAAGAAAACCCCTTGAATGAGCAGGCGTTCTAAAACGTTTGACCGTAGTGTATGATATGGGATATTTTATGTTGATAAATGGTAAATTCATTATCTACCATGATCTATATCCCGAAATGGTTAAAATAAGGTTAGGTTAAGGGGGTGAGGGACGTTTTTATCTCAATATCAAATACTTTCTGACCCTGGTTAACAATTAAGTACCTTACTATGATTGTTTTTAATTAATATGGTCAAAAAGAAAGAAAACACAATTATTCGCAAAGAGCAATTTCTTAAGCAATCATTTTAGACCTGTCTGGGAGTGGTCTGATTGGGGGAGTGGAAATCTAAAAATGTGCTGTTATTGGCAGGCAGGTTTGGAAATCTATTGATGTCACCCTTATTGATAAGGGATCATAGCCTTTACCTGGTCAGTCTATGTTATGGAAAGAGCAGGTGGTCACAATGTTTTGTCTGTTATTCCTGAGTCCTTGGTGATAATCCAATAGTTTATAGACTGCGAAATACGTATATAGTTCTCTGAATAAATGTCTGGGTGGATGCAGTTTGTCACATTCTCTGAGTATGAATTCTCATGGCCCTTTATCTCCAGCATCTATCTGATGATATACACTTTTATTTTTTTTCCCCCCTTCTTTTTCCCCCCCCCCCCCATTCTCTCCCCAATTTCGTGGTATCCAATTGTTAGTAGTTACTATCTTGTCTCGTCGCTACAACTCCCGTACGGGCTCGGGAGAGACGAAGATCGAATGCCATGCGTCCTCCGAAACACAACCCAACCAAGCCGCACTGCTTCTTAACACAGCGTGCATCCAACCCGGAAGCCAGCCGCACCAATGTGTCGGAGGAAACACCATGCACCTGGCGACCTGGTTAGTGTGCACTGCGCCCGGCCCACCACAGGAGTCGCTAGTGCGCAATGAGACAAGGATATCCCTACCGGCCAAACCCTCCCTAACCCGGACGACGCTAGGCCAATTGTGCGTCGCCCCATGGCCGGCTGCGGATATACACTTTTGAGGTGTGCCCATCGTTGATGTCGAATGCCACATAGGCCTAACAGCTGTTTGCCCCGGTGTCATCTGACTGCCGTGTCATCTTTCCACAGTAAAAATGAAGGGGTTGTGTATTCTGACTGCAGACATTTGGCCCATCAAGGTCACTGATGTCGCTTTCGCTGAACTCCTCCACCTCAGCCTCAACCACTTTCACCTCCACCTTTGCCCCATGACTCCTTTTGATAGCGCTCTCTCTTAATTCAATTAAAAAGATACTTCTCAAGAAATCCATTCTGGAAGAACATAACAAATACAGCATATCATTTTACTCCTCTACCTCACCTCCCCCATGTCCTTTACCTTATAAATTGCCTCTACCTCCCCCACAATCATATTTTTCTTTAATGTCCAATTCAGGGTTAGTGGAGCCCACCAACCGCATTTTTTAAACAGGCCCCCAAATCGCAAAGTCCCCTGCAAGTAAGGCCTACTGAGAGCACTCTCTCTGAAGTCATTTGATATTGAAATAAAAACGTCTCTCGCCCCCTTAACCTAACCTTATTTTAACCAATTCGGGATATAGATCATGGTAGATGATTAATTTACCATTTATCAACATAAAATATCCCATTTCATACACTACGGTCAAAAGTTTTAGAACGCCTGTTCATTCATGGGTTTTTCTTTATTTTTACTATTTTCCACATCAAAAAACATCTCCTGCCATGTCACTGATGCATCGTGAAACGGTGTTGTTTGATGAAGGCACTGTCTGTATAGTTTTTGTTTTGCCTTTTCCCCCAGCATTGTCCCAGCCATATCCGGGAAGCAGGAAAAATGAAGTCCTCCACAACAGTATGGGGCTTGCCTGTCCTAGTCGGTAGCTCACCATATAAGACGCTTATAACCCCTTCTTATTAATGGTATCTGTTGCTTTTATACATGTCTTACTACTCGAAAGGCATCTTAATTCTCGCTCAAAGAACTCCTGTGGCTTATTTTTCAAATTGTCATATTTTGTTTCTAAATGTCTGCGCAAGAGTGAAGGCTTCATCGAGTTGTGAGATAGTACTTTTGCACATATAACACACTGTGGCTGAGGAAAGGCACTACTCCCAATATAAGTGAACCCCAAATCAATGTAGTTCTCATCATATTTATGCCTCTTCGATGGTCCAACATCCCTGTCTGTTGTTCGGTGCTTTCCTGGGTAAGGGGGCAGTAGCTCTTCAGCTGCATCAAATTCACAACTGTCTGTGTCCATGCTAGCTGGGCTAACAACAAATGTAGAATTACTGATGCTAGCATTGGATGTGCTCGTGGAAGCAGAACAACTTGTGTTGTCGACAGGTGCAGGTGTAGTACTGCTGGTAGTAGCAGTACTACCAGTAGAGCTGGTATGTGTCTCTATGGACGCGGGCAATACTTTGTTTAACCATTTATCAATTATCGAGCAAATGGAATGAGCACCGGCTACATATGGACCATTAGTGGAATTCCTGTGAGAGAGTAACGGTTAATGTGATTGGATGTTAATTATTTGAATATGCTACCTGTATTTGACATTGTGTTGTTATTTCGCTGAACTCTAGATGGTTTAATTTTATTTTTGGCAGTGAAACGAGGCTACTCAGGCGAGAAAACAACCTCACCCAAATGTATAGCCCCGTTGGAAAATATAAATGGACTGTTTGAAAATGTGAAGAATTACTGTATATTTTTTATAAAAAATAAAATAGGTAGCGAGCTTGCTTCTTTGCTGCTTTGGACACAGAAGGCAGATTGCTTATCCTAGTTATCTAGCTAGCTAACTAATCATTATATGGGTGTCGTTTATTTTACTGTTGTGGCTGGCTAGCTAGGTTCTATAGAATCAGACACTAGCCAGTAGAATCAGACACTAACCAGTTTATGAAAAGACAAGAGAAGAGCTACAGTGCAGTCGGAAAGTATTTGGACACACTTTACTTTTTCCACATTTTGTTACGTTACAGCCTTATTCTAAAATTGATTAAATCGCTTTTTTCCCTCGTCAATCTACAACCGATACCCCATAATCAAAGCAAAAACAGGTTTTTATAAATGTTGCACATTTATAAAATATAGAAAACTGAAATATCACATTTACATAAGTATTCAGACCCGTTACTCAGTACTTTGTTGAAGCACCTTTGGCAGCGATTACAGCCTTGAATCTTCTTGGGTAAGATTTTACAAGCTTGGCACACCTGTATTTGGGGAGTTTCTTCCATTATTTTCTGCAGATCCTCTCAAGCTCTGTCAGGTTGGATGGGGAGCGTCGCTGCACAGTTATTTTCAGGTCTCTCCAAAGATGTTTGATCGGGTTCAAGTCCGGGCTCTGGCTTGGCCACTCAAGGACATTCAGAGACTTATCCTGAAGCCACTCCTGCATTGTCTTGCCTGTGTGTTTAATGTCATTGTCCTGTTGGAAGGTGAACCTTCGCCCCAGTCTGAGGTCCTGAGTGCTTTGGAGCTGGTTTTCATTAAGGATCTCTCTGTACTTTACTCCATTCATCTTTCCCTCGATCCTGACTAGTCTCCCAGTCCATGCCGCTGAAAAACATCCCCAAACATCCCCAACATCCCTTTCACCGTAGGGATGGTGCCAGGTTTCCTCCAGACGTGGTGCGTGATATACAGGCCAAAGAGTGTAATCTTGGTTTCATCAGACCAGATAACCTTGTTTCTCATGGTCTGAGAGTCCTTTAGGTGCCTTTTGGCAAACTCCAAGTGGCCTGTCATGTGCCTTTTACTGAGGGGTGGTTTCTGTCTGGCCACCCTACCATAAAGGCCTGATTGGTGGAGTGCTGCAGAGATGGTTGTTCTTCTGGAGAGGAAATCTGGAACTCTGTCAGAGTGACCATGGGGATCTTGGTCACCTCCCTGACCAAGGCCCTTCTCATCCAATTGCTCAGTTTGGTCGGCCGGCCAGCTCTTGGAAGAGTCTTGGTGGTGCCAAACTTCTTCCATTTTAGAATGATGGAGGCCACTGTGTTTTTGGTACCCTTCCCCAGATCTGTGCCTCGACACAATCCTGTATAGGAGCCTTTCAGACAATTCCTTCGACCTCATGGCTTGGTTTTTGCTTTGACGTGCACTGTCAACTGTGGGACCTTATATAGGCAGGTGTGTGCCTTTCCAAATCATGTCTATTCAATTGAATTTACCACAGGTGAGCTCCAATCAAGTTGAAGAAACATCTCAAGGATGATCAATGTAAACATTATGCACCTGTGCTCAATTTTGAGTCTCATAGCAAAAGTTCTGAATATTTATGTAAATAAGGTATTTCTGTTTAGTTTTTCTTATACATTTGCAAAAATGTGTAAAAACCTGTTTTCACTTTGTCATTATGGGATACTGTGTATAGATTGATGAGGGAAAAATATTATTGTATACATTTTACAATAAGGCTGTATTGTGACCAAATGTGTAAAAAGGGAAGGGGTCTGAATACCGTCCGAATGTACTGTAAATCACGTAGATATCTAACTAACAGCTGCCTTGCCTTGTTTTTACAGACTGTCTACTCGGCTTGTTATGAGAAGTTCATTTCACAGACTCATCTTATAAATCTGAACAGATACTCTAATTACCAACATAAAACCGAAGTTGATACAGTTTTTTACTTTAATATCGTTGTCCTGATCTCATGACAAAGCTGTCAAAGTTGTGAGAACCCTTTATGCCTTGATCACACCAATAGTATATTTGTGCAAAACAGTACACAGCATCATCTGGATATGTATGCAACAAAAGTTTAACATTCACCTTCTGCTACCGTCTACGCATACAGTTTGACGCATATGTTTGATAAATCCAACGTATGCACCACACCGAACGCACTGCAACCGCCTCTGCAATGCAATGCAAACGCAGCGTTTCATTGGAAATGAATGTAATTCTGGTGTACCAAAATGCGATGACTCTGTCGGTGTGATCGAAGCATTAAGGTCCAGTGGAGGCAAGGCACCTCCCAGTGGCAGCATTCACTTTCAGTCCCCTGGCAAAACATTGGCGTCAGTCGTTACTATGGCAATTCAAGTTGGAGCTACCCATACCTCTAATAAACCTTGTTCAATATCAAAATCCCCAAAATCCAGATGTTTCTATATATTAAATGGGCATGTTTAGTATTCGTGGATGGAATACACCTCTTTGGTTAGCTTTACTTCCTAAAGGGTTTCTATTCTCGTTGAATTCAACAGGTGTTGTGCTTCAACATGAAATGCATTATGGGATTCATTCTACATGACACCCTTGAACAGCATACCCTATCAGTGGCACGGTGGCAGAGCTTCCGTCAGTGTCGGCATCGATGTGTGAATGTGCGATTGTCTGTGTGATGAACAATGGCACATTACAGATAACATCAAATGGAGGGTACACAAACCTCTCTTCTCTGTGACCCTGTCACCAAATGCTGTACAGAGCTGAACGCTTCTGTCACACTGAGTTTATGCCTCTTTGTACTGTGCCACGAATAGCCTCATAAACTGGACACTGAAGACTGCATCAAGGTTAACTTCAAGTGTTGGTGTGCATGCGTGTGCATGCATGTTTCCGTGCGTGTGCATATCCTTGGGTTACCATAAACGCAAGATAACATGTATCTTAGCGTTGGATACATGTTTAAACCTCTTGAGCTGACCGCTTTCAATATAGAGAGGGATTAGTAGAAGAATAGCAAAACCTTATGTGGAAGGAAAGCTGGAGAGCTGTAGAATAGCTATGGATTTCATTCCTCAATGGCAAATACAGCTTCAGTGAATTGTCCGTTGTGGCTGTGTCCTATAGAAAATCATTCAAGATTGTTTAGTAGGTCTGCTGCTTTATAAGTAATGCATTCCCAAACGGACAGCTGTTTAGCCAAGTGAAAATGCTAACAATTTAAACCATGTACCCCAATGACCAATAAAATGAACACCTTTTCTATTTATTAAAATAAGTAGCTCTTAAATAGCTATTTCATCAAATAAATAGCTCATGTGGTCAAGGCGAGTGCCAGGTGTGTGTGCATCACAATTAGGCTGCCCAACAATGGCATGTGTTTTTTTGGATAGTTTGGCATGTGGTTGTTCTGAAAGTTTTGAATGTCCTGGATACCTTGCATTTCCATTAAAAAAAATGTTTGGGGAGGAGGGGGCACCAGTGGTTGGTCGTTAGCGGGTTGCCATTTCTGAGGTTGACGTTACACCCATCTCAGTTAGGCACTCCCATCACTATTGCTTTTGCTGCTGCTATTGCTGCTGGGTTCAGCATGGTAAACAAAGGCAGCAGCGCATTCTCTTTGTACAAACTCAGTGACTCACTCAGTGGCACTCTTCTTGATGCACCAATCTGAGAGAATGCTATACACATTGGCACTCAATACACACAGGTGCAGGCCTACACTGACTGTAGCTCAAACATGCTTATATGACTCAGAGCAGAGATCCTCTCAGTCCCCCTCAACAGACATACTCATAGCCATATAAAAATGTGAACTTCTCTAGTGAACTCGTTGCTATAATCTGTCGTAAACTCATCCCACTAGGCCTACACTGACAGTAGCTCAAACATGCTTATATGACTCAGAGCAGAGGTCCCCTCAGTCCCCCTCAACAGACATACTCATGGCCATATAAAAATGTGAACTTCTCTAGTGAACTCGTTGCTATAATCTGTCGTAAACTCATCCCACTAAGCATGGACTGACACTGACGTCTTTTTTTTTGTCTTTTTTTTGTATTTATCTAGTCCGAACCAAACCTGAACCAATCATAGACATTTTTGTTTTGTTCAGATTTGGTCTAGTCCGGATTGGCCTTGATTTGGCCCAAACATAGACGTCTATATTTAGTTCAGATTTGGTCCTGTCCGGACGGGCCTCAATTTCAACACCCACAGACATCCAGAACGGCCTATATTTGGCCCAAACATGGATGATTGGTTCAGATTTGGTCTTGATTTGGCCGGTCTGGACGTCTGTCAGTTTTAAAGCTTTTGAAAAAGCTAATATAAAAGTGTGACAGCAATACTAAATATTCTACGTTGTGATCTTCAGTTGGCTCCTCTTTCTTATTCAGTGGTTTAAAAAATAATTATTGTAATATAATACTTACTTCATTGAGAATGTACAGCGTGTGCAGTTGAAATTCTCTTAACAATCATCTTGAAAAAACGTATACTAAAAACTTGGAAATCAACCAATACGTAATCATTAACACATTGGAAAAATATAATGATTTATTATTGAAATATTAAAATAGCATGGGTGACCGAGAAAAACAAATTGTTAGAATTTGAGGCCATGTGGCAAACAATAATGAAGGTAATAGGGTTGAGGGTGTGAGCATGTGAGCATGTGAGTCTGGACAGAGTAGATGTAGTCATTGTTTGCATGTCTGAAAGTTGTTGTTCGTATGTATTTTAACCTTTATTTAACTAGGCAAGTCAGGTAAGAACAAATTCTTATTTTCAATGACAGCCTAGGAACAGTGGGTTATCTGCCTTGTTCAGGGGCAGAACAACAGATTTTTACCTTATCAGCTCAGGGATTCGATCTTGCAACCATTCAGTTACTAGTCCAACACTCTAACCAATAGGCTACCTGCCACCCCATATACCTTTGTATGTGTAGAAAATATCTCAAATAAAAGGGGAAGAGAAATATCAGAAAAAGTAAATAATAATAAGCGTTTTCAACGTCCATAAAATACATATTTTCAGAGTCCCAAAGAATACGTATTTTCACCATTCATTCAGAACCCAAAATGAACCTAACTTCAACGTTTGTAAAATACATATTCTAGACCTTTGTTTACTGGGTTATGTCTCTGAGGTGCCCATGCAGGTGGCTCTCACATCTGAACTTATTTATTATGAATAGGTTGCTGAATTTTGGCCTGTATCCAGTCTTACTCTAAACTTCACTCTAAACACTTGGCAGAAGTTGCAATTGCCTCATGTGGAAAGTTTGAGGGTTGACTGCCTGTGATATCCACAATGTTCTCATCTGTTCATAGGGTAATTAAGGCATCGGGTCACCTCAGGAGAAATCCGTTTGTCTGAACTAGCTTTGGCAATCTGTGAAACAGGGAGGTAACTCTAGGCTCTTCTGTCGACATGAGAGGTTCTAGTTAAGAACTCTTGAGGTGGTGAATGATGAAACGAGAAGCTTTTACAGAGTTCAAAGACTGGCTAGGCTGGAGTGTGTAGAAGTGTCTTATGTCTACATGAGTGAGCATGTGGTGGGCTAATTCATATTGTTTTGAGTGACTTCTTTGTAAGTGTCTGAAAATGTCAGCCTATTTCTGTCTAGGTCCTAGTTTTGTGGAAAAAATTCACCAAAAACTCATTTTACATACATATCTTTAGTATTTATCCACAATCTACTCTGGACAAGTCCAATTCTGGCCAAAAAAAAGTTTTAACACCATCATTGAATGAGTTGTTATCTTCCTTATCCATTCTGCATCACACCATAAACCGATTCTACCAACAACCCTTTGAACGTTCTTCCTAGAACCCTCCAAAAACAGTTCTACCAGCCTTATTTACACATCAGGCCCGCAAGTCACATTATACTGGTTTGTAAAGTGATGTATGATTCTTATGGGAATCCAGACAGAGTGAGGATATCCAACAATTTGAACCACCTGCAACCTGCATTCAGAATGACTAACAGGGTAGGGGAGACAGGGTACTGAGATGACCTACATTTTCTAAACTGGAACAACCATCTCATTAACAGGTGCTATAGTCCAACTGCTAACACATTGATTAGTTTAGAAAAATGTATGTTATTTATCTTCGTGCAGCATGAGGTTAGTCAACCAATCAATGCACATGCAAAAAACAAGATATTGAAGTAAACATTTCTGAAAATCAAGCTGTAGTAGAGCATGCTGGGAAATATGATAATGAGTTTCCAGTGTTTCACTCTACACAGAGTCAAAATGACACACTCACACTCAACTCTGGTTATTAATACGCCAACGCTGAGGGTTTTGTACACCACTGAGTGGTAATTTTCAGGACCTCTTTGAAGACCGAATGCTGCCTCCGAGGCAAAATTAGTTTGACACCCCTGCTAAACCATTACTGTTTTAGCAAAGGTTTAAAAGAGCGTCAAAATTATTAAACCATGAATATGGTTGTTTCTTATCTATTTGTTTCAAAGCCAAGCCAAACATTTGGCAGAAGTTGTAATTGCCTCCTTTGGAAAGTCTGAGTGAATGCAGTGAGACTGCCTGTGATGTTCACAAAGTTCTCATCTGTTCAAAGGGTAATTAAGGTATCGAGTCACCTCAGGAGAAATCGGTTGGTCTGAACTTGCTTTGGCAATCTGTGAAACAGGGAAGGAACTACATTTCAGGCTCTTCTGTCGACATGAGAGGTTCTAGTAAAGAGCTCTTGAGGTGGTGAATGATGAAATGAGGACCTTTTACAGAGTTCAAAGACTGGCTAGGCTGTAGTGTATAGAAGTGTCTTATGTCTTCTTGAGTGAGCATGTCTGGGCTAATTCATATTGTTTGGAGTGACGTCTTCGTAAGTGTCTGAAAATGCCAGCCTATTTCTGTCTAGGTTGTAGTGCTGTGGAACAAATACACCCAGTGGTTATATGGCTAGGTCATCTCAGGATTCAGTTGAATCTAGTTATTTCAGGTAAGCATATCAACATATCAGTAGGTATTCAGACACAATTTAAATTTAAAGGTTTTATCACCATGATTGAATGAGTTATCAACTTCCTTATCCATATTGAAACACACCATAAACCGACCACCAATATGGAGTATTTGAGGATTTTGAAATCTTATTGCAGCAGGAGTATGAAAAAAAACTTTAACGCACTGTGGGAATCAATTGTGTCTCAAGTTTCAGGAGTTTAAGCTCAGCCTATTAAAGGCAGCAATCAGGTAATATCTGTGTGCAGGTTCCTATAGGGACATGGAGGAAGTCTCCTGGCTGTATCTTGTCCCCTTTACTGAGTGCCTGACCCATAGTCCCATTAGATTAACATGGGGTGCAGTAAAAGCTTTTGCAGAGAGAGAGAAAGAGAGAGAAAGAGATGGATGGAGAGAGGTAGTTAGAGAGAGATTTTTAAGCTCTAAAAATATCTATTTCAATAGCTGTGTTTACCTTAGCTTGCCCTGAATGATATTGACTTTGAATCTTTCATTGTCACACACTCCCTGATTTGAGCATATATTGAATAATCTTATAGGCCTATTGATCTTGAAGTACACAGAGTTCTTTGATTGATTTCATTTGGCTTCTATAGGTCTTTTCCAGACTGAATAGAAATGGTCTTGGCATTAACCAGTCTCACGTAGACAATTTTACTCTGGCCCATCTGCTAATGTGTTCGTCATATGGAACGTTTTCCAAGAGGACAAAACATTTAAATGCTAAATATATGATGGGTTTTATTTACATTCATTGTATATGTCTTTCTTTTTTGTAATAAATGTAGAACAAAAGTAGAGAGGTAAAACTGAAAAGAGAATATTATTAGGTCTATAGCCCTTTTATTATTGTATTTTTGTTTCACTAGATGGCAGTGTAAGCAAGCACTGGAGATATTTCCAAATATGCTAATAGGCCTACACAAAATCCAAAACGTTGAGACCAAGTGTTGTATTATTTCGTTTTTAGACTCCTCCTTCGAGAAAGTGTTGCTTACATTTTCATGCATGTATTGCAGAGATCTTAGCCATTGACATGGGCTTGTTTACAAATGCTTAACTCCTAGTTTTAAATCAACATGACACCTCCTAACTTTATGACACTGGCCTTTTTGGGATGGGGTGTTATCCTGCGGGTGTGGTTTACTGATTGGAGAACGTTCAGGAAATGAACGTTTTTTTCAGCCTATTAAAAACAACAACAACATGGTGGGTGGGAGAAGCTGCAGCCAATCTAAATAAGGGTGGATTTACATTAGTAAAATGTGTCTAGTGAGATCTATCTCTCTTCAACATCCGATTTGCAACTTTTCTGTTTACACTAGCCTTGGATGTGTTGTGGCCCAAGCCACATTCCTGCTTCTTGTGTGAGTACAGCTATTACTATACTATACAGGAGCTTCTCACCTAACCCATATTGCACATGGTGTTGCACACTTGATTAATGCAATGATTCACAAAAACATTTCATTTTTTGTTTGGCTAACAGAGCAAAAATGCTGTCTACTGTTAAAGTAATGAAGGTAATTATTGCAGGGACGTGATGTGGGAGAAAAAGTGTTTACCCAAATATGCATACTATGTCACATATAATGCCTTCAGAAAATATTCATACCCGTTGACTTATTGCACATTTTGTTGTGTTACAGCCTACATTCAAAATGAATTAAATATGAATTGTGTTCTCCCATCTACACACAATGCCCCATAATGACAAAGTGAAAACATGTTTTTAGAAATGTTTGCACATTTATTGAACATAAAATACAGAAATAAGTCTCTAAAATCTTTGCACACTTGGATTGTACAACATTTGCACATGATTATTTTAAATAAATGTCAAGCTCTGTGAAGTTCATTTTTGGTTATTGCTAGACAGACATTTTCAAGCCGATTTCAGTCAAAACTCTAACTAGGCCACTCAGGAACATTCACTGTCGTCTTGGTAAGCAACTCTAGTATATTTGGCCTTGTGTTTTAGGTTATTGTCTTGCTGAAAGGCAAATTTATCTCCCAGTGTCTGTTGGAAAGAAGAACCAGGTTTTCCGCTAGGATTTTGCCTGTGCTTAGCTCTATTCTATTTATTTTTTCTAAAAAGCTCCCTAGTCCTTGTCGATGGCAAGCATACCCATAACATGATGCAGCCACAAATATGAAGAGTGGTACTCAGTGATGTGTTGTGTTGGAATTGCACCAAATATAGCACTTTGTGTTCAAGACATAAAGTTAATTTGTTTGCCACATTTTTTTTCAGTTTTACTTTATGCATGTTTTTGAATGTATTCTGTATTCTTCTTTTCACTCCATCATTATTGTGGAGTATTGTAGAGTAACTAGAATGCCGTTGATCCATCCTCAGTTTTCACCTGTTACAGCCATTCAACTCTGTAACTGTTTTAAAGTCCTCATTGGCCTCATGGTGAAATCCCTGAGCAGTTTTCTTCCTCTCTGGCAACTGAGTTAGGAATGATGCCTGTACTGTATCTTTGTAGTAACTGGGTGTTGTTTTGCACGCCCAATTTTTCAGTTTTTGTTTTGTTAAAAAACGTTTGAAATATCCAATAAATGTCGTTCCACTTCATGATTGTGTCCCACTTGTTGTTGATTCTTCACAAAAAAATACAGTTTTATATCTTTATGTTTGAAGCCTGAAATGTGGCAAAAGGTCGCAAAGTTCAAGGGGGCCGAATACTTTCGCAAGGCACTGTATATATATATATATATAAAATAGAGCAAGTAGATGTCAGATATACAAGTAAGTCAGCTAACATTTGCTTTATTGAAATGTTAAGTTCAATAAGCTATGTGAACTTAAAAAAACAGGAATGGACAGCCCCAGGGACAGCATTGTAAATGCTAAGCTGAACAGAATGAGTTGGCTAGCAGATAGCTATTTCTTACTAATGTTGAGTCATAGAACATAGGTAGCTAGCTCCCACTTACTATATAAAACATATTTTGAATAAGCTTCAGAAACTTAAAAATTGGAATAGACTGGTATACTTCAATGGGGGCAGAAATGTAACATACTGAGCTAAATGTAGTTTAGCTGCGCAGAGAGCGACCTCCTACTAATGTTGAATTCTAAAATAAAATAGCTAACAAGCATGGTCTCAAATGTGACAGTTTGTCAGTTAACATTTGTTTTATTTAAAGTTTAGTTGAATAAGCGATATAAACAAAACAAATTGGAACAGACTGTTTACGATGCCCTGGGGGCAGAAATGTTTATTTGGGTCAAGATCACTTGAGGCCATAAGGGCAGACATCAAGTACAAACGGTAATTTAAGAAAGTAAACTGCCTTCGGGGCAGCCTTTTGAATGCACTGTTTAAATACTTCCCCAGGACCAGTAATGTTAGTTTGGGTTAAGATAACTTGGTGCCCATGGACTTATCTAAATCAGTGGTTAGAGCACTGGGCCAGTAACCGAAAGGTTGCTAGATCAAATAGCCAAGCTTCCAAGGTAAAAATCTGTCGTTCTGCCCCTGAACAAGGCAGTTAACCCACTGTTCCTAGGCCGTCATTGTCAATAAGAATTTGTTCTTAACTGACTTGCCTAGTTAAATAAAGGTTCAGTTAAAAAATCCAGCATTTAAACGAAGTATTCCAATTTATAGTTTATTAAGCTTAATCTTACCAATTCGTTTTGGTAATCATTTTCTCATTTACTGGCGTATTTGAAAGCTAGCTAGCTAGCTCTGCATTTTTATTCAACATTAGTAATAGGTAGCTAACTGCTTAGCTAGCTAGTTCAGCTTAGCGTAGCATTTTACATTTCTAACCCCAGGGAAGCATAACAATCCGTTCCAATTTTTAAGTTTATATAACGTATTCAACTAAATAGTTTGATAAAGTAAGTGGGAGATGACTTACTGGTATATTTGAGACTGAGCTAGTTATATTCTACGACTCAGCATTAGTAAGAGATAGCTATCTGCTAGCCAACTAGCTCTGCTAAGCTTAGCATTTTACGTTGCTGCCCCTTGCTCATTTTTATGTTCATATATATTATTCAACATAACATTTCAATAAATCAGATGTCAGCTGACTTTCTTGTATATTTGACACCTAGCTAGCTAGCTCTATTTATTAATTCAACATTGGTAGGTAAGAAGTTGCTAAATACTTAGCTCACTTGCTTGCTCTGAGTAGTTTAGCATGTTGCTGCAAGCTTGCTGTATTTTACCAGTTGTGTTTTAGAGATTTAGTCACTTTTTGTCTGACTACTGTAACACAATAATGATTTATTACAACTTGTAACTCAAAGTTTTCTTTACAATATTCTCAGTTGAAACCTCCACCCTTGTTTTAAAAAGTTATGCATCTGTTAAATTCCGCCCATTGATATTTTTGAAACCAATTGGATTTGTTCTGCCCTAAACCAATCAGAATATTTCTGCCCTTAGAGCAAAGTTCACTACACTTTATGTCAACCTGCTCGAATTGCTAGGGGCTGGCCCGCATAGTGGAAAATGTAGTGGAAATGGCACACGGCGTTCAGAAAAACAGTCACTTTCAAACTAGGGATTTCATGGCTAATTGAGGTAAATCTGTAATTCTGCTCATAGATTATGCATGTATTATGCAGGTTTCAAAAATATTTAGTAGTCGGCAAAGTTCCGGTTGATGTCTTCAAAGAGAGATTTGAATCTACATCCGGCTCATTAATAAATTATACAAGTATCTCTCCTGAACCTACTTTATGTTGTGGAAGCAGTGTAGTGTAAAGAGGCCCTAAAATCACTACTGATGCTCTTCCATTTTTCTTTCCTTAAAGTTTATGATTCATTATCAATGTTGATTCTTTGTGTTAAAGTTATATTGTCCATACTTCTGTATTATATGTGTGTATTCTATTGTCGTCTAATCAAATGTGTAATAGATACATAAAGGAACAACGTGTTAGTCGGTCCCACACACTGTCTACAGTACTGGGTTCCCCTATAACATCGTGAGAATACCCAGTACCCCCTATGATAGATGTTCATATCTCCTATATCAAAAATAATATTCCTCTTCTCCATCTCTCTGTTTCCTCCCACACAAACACTCTTTGACACTCTCTCCCTCTCTCTCCCCCCTCTCTCTCTATCTCTCTCTCCCTCTCACACACACACTTCCTCTCTCTCTTTCTCTCTCATGTGGTATTTATTTTTGTTAGTGTCTTTGTATTGCTTTACTGATTCTTTATGCAAATGCTTGGCTCTAGGCCACAATGTACTGAATAAAATGTACTATATGTCATGTATTCAGGCAGGCAGCACAGTGGAGAAGGGAAGCAGTGCTCTTTTACTCATCCACTCCTGTGTGGGAGGATGAGGTGATAGTGGGCAAGCATTCTCTGCATTGTCCTCCGAGCTGCACAATTTACAACATGTAGCCTAGCTGCACACAGAAAACAGGTTGAAAATATCTCATCCAGACAACTGAAAGTGAAAAAAGCAATAAAGTATGAATTGATAAAATGATCTATTTCATTGGTAATCCCTGATTCATCATTGTAATGTCACAGATCTTTGTGTAACACTCCAATACTACCATTTCTTTAATTTGATATGAACTATTTAGTTATTTAAAGCCCACTCTCAAAACGTTGAATATTCCTGTTCTAGTCATCTTTGCCAGAACATATCTGGTGGATGTGTGACTGTATTGCTCCTCCCACTTTTGCACAATACAGTCCCATACAACAGATTGGTATCTCCACAACCTCGTCTGACATGTTTGGAGGTTTTTCCGAGCAAGCTGTGAGAATGTACAGTGCATGTCAGTGAGGAACTGAGGGAGATGAGAGGCAAAGCAGCAGTCCTTCATCCTAGTTGGAGCTAGATTTTTACCCTTCCCATTGTGATAATGTAAACTGCAGACTGACAACTGGCAGAACTGTGGGAGTTTGACGTGACAAATTCCCCCACAGAGAGGTAAGTGGAACAGCATTCAAGTTTTTGCAATGGTGGTTGTTGAGACAAGTGAATTGAACTATAATAGTAGTTTGTAACTGCAAACAGGGCAAGTTTTTTGATATTTTATGTCATATCTGTAAATCAGGAAATGTTTTGAAAGTAGCTCCTCATTTTAAGACGATTACTTTATATAGACTCCATAAAGACTTGCTCAATGACTGATCAGAATGACAATCCATATCATGGATGAATGGAATGAATCACCTGTGAGTCTGTTTAGAAGGAAACGTTGGACTGATAAGGCTTTCCCTTACCAGATGTGTTATCCTATTCAGTAGTCTTTTTTATTAACCCAACAAGCCCCCCTCCCTCTTCCGAGGACAAAAATATATATTTATATATATAATATATATTTATATATTTTTGACACCAGTCTCAACGTCAACAGTGAAGAGGCAACTCCGAGGTGCTGGACTTCTAGGCAGAGTTCCTCTGTTCAGTGTCTTTGTTCTTTTGCCCATCTTAATCTTCTCTTTTTATTGGCCAGTCTGAGATATGACTTTTTATTTGCAACTCTGCCTAGAAAGCCAGCATCCCGGACTCACCTCTCACTGTTGACGTTGAGACTGGTGTTTTGCAGGCACTATTTAATGAAGCTGCCCGTTGAGGACTTGTGAGGCGTCTGTTTCTCAAACTAGACAGTCTAATGTCCTTGTCCTCTTGCTCTGTTGTGCACCGGTGCCTCCCACTCCTCTTTCTATTCTGGTTAGATCCTGTTTGCGCTGTTATGTGAAGGGAGTAGTGCACAGCGTTGTACGAGATCTTCAGTTTATTGGCAATTTCTTACATGGAATAGCCTTCATTTCTAAGAACAAGAATAGACTGACAAGTTTCTTTGTTTCTGGCCATTTTGAGCCTTTAATTGAATCCACAACTGCTGATGCTCCAGATACTCAACAATTCTAAGGACAGTTTTATTGCTTGTTTAATCAGTACAAAGGTTTTCAGCTGTGCTAACATAATTGCAAAAGTGTTTTCTAGAGGCTTTTAATTAGCCTTTTAAAATGATAAACTCCGATCAGCTAACACAATGTGCCATTGGAACGCAAGAGTGATGGTTGTTGATAATGGGCCTCTGTACACCTATGTAGATATTCCATAAAAAGTCTGCCGTTTCCACCTACAATAGTAATTTACAACATTAACAATGTCTACACTGTATTTCTGATCAATTTGATGTTATTTTAATGGACAAAAAATGGCCTTTCTTTAAAAAACAAGGACATTTCTAATTGACCCCAAACATTTGAACGGTAGTGTACATATATACTGTACATACAATGGGACAAAAAAGTATTTAGTCAGCCACCAATTGTGCAAGTTCTCCCACTTATGAGATATCAAATATGAGAGAGGCCTGTAATTTTCATCATGGGTACACTTCAACTATGACAGACAAAATGAGAAAAAAATCCAGAAAATCACATTGTAGGATTTGTAGTGAATTTATTTGCAAATTATGGTGGAGAATAAGTATAATAATAAATAAGTATGATGCAACAGCAACCCAAGTATGGTTCTCAATCAGCGACAACGATTGACAGCTGCCTCTGATTGGGAACCATATCAGGCCAAACACATCGAAATACAAAACATAGAACAAAAACATTGAATGCCCACCCCAACTCACGCCCTGACCAACCTAAAATAGAAACATACAAAAGGAACTAAGGTCTGGGTGGGCATCTGTCCGCGGTGGCGGCTCTGGCGCGGGACGTGGACCCCACTCCACCACCACTCTGGCAGCTCCTGACTGACGGGCAGCTCTGGCAGCTCCTGACTGACGGGCGGCTCTGGCAGCTTCTGACTGACGGGCGGCTCTGGCAGCTTCTGACTGACGGGTGATTCTGGCAGCGCTGGACAGGAGGGAGACTCTGGCAGCCCTGGACAGGAGGGAGACTCTGGCAGCCCTGGACAGGAGGGAGACTCTGGCAGCCCTGGACAGGTGGGAGACTCTGGCAGAGCTGGACAGGAGGGAGACTCTGGAAGCGCTGGACAGGCGGGAGCATCTGGAGGGAGGAGACGGCGAGACAGCTTGGTGCGTGGGGCTGCCACCGGAGGCCTGGTGCTTGGAGGAGGCACCGGATGGACTGAACCGTGGAGGCGCACTGGAGGTCTCGAGCACCGAGCCTGTACAACCTGTCCTGGCTGGATACTCCCCGTAGCCCGGCAAGTGCGGCGGGGTGGAACAGACCACACTGGGCTGTGCTGGCGAACCGGGGACACCGTGCGTAGGGCTGGTGCCATATACCCCGGGCCGAGGAGACGCACTGGAGACCAGATGCGCTGAGCCGGCCTCATTTCTCCTGTCTCGATGCCCACTCTAGTCCGGCCGATACGAGGCACTGCGATGTAGCGCACCGGGCTATGCCTGCGCACTGGGGACACTGTGCGCCTCACGGCATAACACGGTACCTGCCCGGTCCACCTCTCTCCATGGTGGGCACAGGGAGTTGGCTCTGGTCTCCTGCCTGACTTAGCCACACTCCCCGTGTGCCCCTTCCCAAGAAATTGGGGCTGCCTTTCGTCCCTGTTGCGCTGCCGTGCTAGCCCCTCATAATTCCGCCATTCGGCTTTGGCTGCCTCCAGCTCTTCCCAGGGGCGTTGTTTTTTTCCCCTAAAGTTTTTCTATTTACCTCCAAACTGGAATATCTCAAATGAAGCTAGCTAGCTAACTAGCTACCAGCTATCAGTCAGCAAACCACTGCTAGCGGTCATCAGCTAACCTTTAGCTCGGAAAGCTCTCGCCAGTTCATACAACGCGTTTCAAACCAGAGCATACCGGACCTATTTTTCCCTCCATATCCCCGAATTCCTACCGCAAACTCTGAACCTTTTAATCTGGATCATCACAGCTAGCTAACTGCAGCAAGGGTTGACTACTCCTGGCTAACGTTTCCGGCCCAGAGCTAGCACCAACTAGTCTGGGGCTAGCCCATGCTAGAACCATCTCCCGGCTCACTCCTGGGCTACAATATCCGGACCCCTTCTACTGCCGGTACAGGGCACGGAACCCCGCCGATCCTCTACGACTGGAATACCGACATGATCTGCCCGAGGATTCCAACAGGCCCCTCAGGCGCGACGCCCGCTGAAGGCCCATTCTGCTAACCTGCTGGCTACCTAGAGCTACTTGGAACCCTACTAATTCCACGACTGGTCTATCGACGTCACCGCACGAAGAGGCAAAAACAGACGTCCCCCAAAGGCTAACTTGCTAACCCCGGTCTGCTAACTGCTAGCTTGCCTTCCCCGGTCTGCTAACTGCTAGCCCCTGCTAACTGCTTGCTTGCTAACCCGATCTGCTAACTGCTATCTTGCCAACCCCGGTCTGCTAACTGCTAGCTTGCCAGCCCCGGTCTGCTAACTGCTAGCTTGTTTAGCCCCTCCCTACTAACTGTTAGCGTGTTAGCATCGGCCTGCTAACTGTCTGAATCGCCGTGTTCCCAGTCAGCCCAACCACTCACTGGACCCATATGTTCACTTGGCTACGCATGCCTCTCTCTAATATCAATATGCCTATTTCACTGTAGAGCCTCTAGCCATGCTCAATATGCCTTAACCAACCATGTTGTTCATCCTCCTACATACAAGATGACATCACCTGGTTTAAACGTCTCTAGAGACTATGTCTCTCTCATAATTTCTCAATGCCTAGATTTACCTCCAATGTACTCACATCCTACCTTACCTTTGTCTGTACACTATGCCTTGAATCTATGCTATCGTGCCCGGAAACCTGATCCTTTTACTCTCTGTTCTGAACGTGATAGACGGCCAGTTCGTATAGCATTTAGCCGTACCCTTATCCTAATTCTCCTCTGTTCCTCTGGGGATGTAGAGGTTAATCCAGGTCCTGCAGTGCCTAGCTCCACTCCCACTCCCCAGGTGCTCTCATTTGTTGACTTCTGTAACCCTAAAAGCCTTGGTTTCATGCATGTTAACATTAGAAGCCTACTCCCTAAGTTTGTTTTGCTCACTGCTTTAGCACACTCTGCTAACACGGATGTCTTAGTCGTGTCTGAATCCTGGCTTAGTAAAACAGCCAAAAACCTTGAAATCTCCATCGCTAACTATAGCATTTTCCGTCAAGATAGAACTGCCAAAGGGGGCAGTGTTGCAATCTACTGCAAAGATAGCCTGCAGAGTTCTGTATTACTATCCAAGTCTGTACCCAAACAATTCGAGCTTCTACTTCTAAAAATTCACCTTGCCAGAAACAAGTCACTCACTGTTGCCGCTTGCTAAAGGCCTCCCTCTGCCCCAAGTTGTGCCCTCGATTCCATATGTGAATTGATTGCCCCCCATCTATCTTCTGAGCTCGTGCTACTAGGTGACCTAAACTGGGACATGCTTAACACCCCGGCCATCCTACAATCCAAGCTTGATGCCCTCAATCTCACACAAATTATCAATGAACCTACCAGGTACAACTCCAAATCCGTAAACACGGGCACCCTCATAGATGTCATCCTAACTAACTCACCCTCCAAATACACCTCTACTGTTTTCAATCAAGATCTCAGCTATCACTGCCTCATTGCCTGCATCCGTAATGGGTCAGCGGTCAAACGGCCTCCACTCATCACTGTCAAACACTCCTTAAAACACTTCTGCGAGCAGGCCTTTCTAACCTGGCCGGGGTATCCTGGAATGACATTGACCATCTCGTCAGTAGATTATGCCTGGCTATTCTTTAAAAGTGCCTTCTTCACCATCTTAAATAAGCATGCCCCATTCAAAAAATGTAGAACTAGGAATAGATATAGTCCTTGGTTCACTCCAGACCTGTCTGCCCTTGACCAGCACAAAAACATCCTGTGGCGTTCTGCATTACCATCGAATAGCCCCCGTGAAATGCAACTTTTCAGGGAAGTTAGGAACAAATATACACAGGCAGTTTGGAAAGCTACGGCTAGCTTTTTCAAACAGAAATTTGCATCCTGTAGTACTAACTCAAAAAGATTCTGGGACACTGCAAAGACCATGGAGAATAAGAGCACCTCCTCCCAGCTGCCCACTGCTCTGAGGCTAGGAAACACTGTCACCACCGATAAAACCATTATAATTGAGAATTTCAATAAGCATTTCTCTGCGGCTGGCCAAGCTTTCCATCCTGGCTACCCCTACCCCAGTACTCTGCCCGGCACCCTCCACAGCAACTCGCCAAAGCCCCCACAATTTCTCCTTAACCCAAATCCAGATAGCTGATGTTCTGAAAGAGCTGCAAAATCTGGACCCCTACAAATCAGCCGGGCTAGACAATCTGGACCCTCTCTTTCTAAAATGATCTGCCGAAATTGTTGCAACTCCTATTACAAGCCTGTTCAACCACTCTTTCGTATCGTCTGAGATTCCCAAAGATTGGAAAGCTGCCGCAGTCATCCCCCTCTTCAAAGCGGGTGACACTCTAGACCCAAACTGCTACAGACCTATATCTATCCTACCCTGTCTTTCTAAGGTCTTCGAAAGCCAAGTTAACAAACAGATTACCGACCATTTCGAATCCCACCGTACCTTCTCCGCTATGCAATCTGGTTTCAGAGCTGGTCATGGGTGCACCTCAGCCATGGTCAAGGTCCTAAACGACATCATAACCGACATCGATAAGAGACATTACTGTGCAGCCGTATTCATCGACCTGGCCAAGGCTTTCGACTCTGTCAATCCCCACATTCTTATTGGCAGACTCGACAGCCTTGGTTTCTCAAATGATTGCCTCGCCTAGTTTACCAACTACTTCTCTGATAGAGTCCAGTGTGTCAAATCGGAGGGCCTGTTGTCTGGACCTCTGGCAGTCTCTATGGGGGTGCCACAGGGTTCAATCCTCGGGCCGACTCTTCTCTGTATACATCAATGATGTTGCTCTTGCTGCTGGTGATTATCTGATACACCTCTACGCAAACAACACCATTCTGTATACTTCTGGCCCCTCTTTGGACACTCTGTTAACTAACCTCCAGACAAGCTTCAATGCCACACAACTCCTTCCGTGGCCTCCAACTGCTCTTAAACGCAGGGGAAACTAAATGCATGCTATTCAACCAATCACTGCCCGCACCTGCTCGCTGTCCAGTATCACTACTCTGGATGGCTCTGACTTAGAATACGTAGACAACTACAAATACCTAGGTGTCTGGTTAGACTGTAAACTCTCCTTCCAGACTCACATTAAGCATCTCCAATCCAAAATTAAATCTAGAATTGGCTTCCTATATCGCAACAAAGCATCCTTCACTCATGCTGCCAAACATACCCTCGTAAAACTGACCATCCTACCGATCCTCGACTTCGGCGATGTCATCTATAAAATAGCCTCCAACACTCTACCCAACAAACTGGATGCAATCTATCACAGTGCCATCCGTTTTGTCACCAAAGCCCCATACACTACCCACCATTGCGACCTGTACGCTCTCGTTGGTTGGCCCTCGCTTCATATGCGTCGCCAAACCCACTGGCTACAGGTTATCTACAAGTCTCTGCTAGGTAAAGCCCCGCCTTATCTCAGCTCACTGGTCACCATAGCAGCACCCACTCGTAGCACGCGCTACAGCAGGTATATCTCACTGGTCACCCCCAAAGTCAATTCCTCCTTTGGTCGTCATTCCTTCCAGTTCTCTGCTGCCAATGACTGGAATGAACTGCAAAAATCTCTGAAGCTGGAGACTCATATCTCCCTCACTAGCTTCAAGCACCAGCTGTCAGAGCAGCTCACAGATCACTGCACCTGTACATAGCCCATCTATCTACCTACCTCATCCCCATACAGTATTTATTTATTTATATTGCTCCTTTGCACCCCAGTATCTCTACTTGCACATTCATCTTCTGCACATCTACCATTCCAGTGTTTAATTGCTATATTGTAATTACATCACCACCTGCTCCTTTGTACCCCAGTATCTCTACTTGCACATTCATCTTCTGCACATCTACCATTCCAGTGTTTAATTGCTATATTGTAATTACTTCACCACCATGGCCTATTTATTGCCTTAACTACCTTATCTTACCTCATTTGCACTCACTGTATATAGACTTTTTGTTTTATTTTGTTCTACTGTATTATTGACTGTATGTTTTGTTTATTCCATGTGTAACTCTGTGTTGTTGTATGTGTCGAATTGCTATGCTTTATCTTGGCCAGGTCGCAGTTGCAAATGAGAACTTGTTCTCAACTAGCCTACCTGGTTAAATAAAGGTGAAATAAAATTAATTTAAAATAAATTCGTCATGACTGTGTTGATGTCTCTGTGGACCATCTTAATTCATTAGTAATATGGACTTGAAGCTCTCAACCCACTCCACTACAGCCAATGTGGGGATGTGCTCGCCCTCTGTTTCCTGTAGTCGAAGAACCACTCCTTTGTCGTGCTGACGTTGAGGGAAAGGTTGGTGTCCTGGCTACTAGGTCACTGCCCTCATCCTTATTGGCTTTCTTTTCGTCGACGGTGGTCAGGCCTTCCGCCGTCGTGTCGTCAGCAAACTTAATGATGGTGTTGGAGTCATGCACGGCCACACAGTCGTGGGTGAACAGGGAGTACAGTAGGGAACAAAGAATGCACCCCTGAGGGACCCCCATGTTGTGGGCCAGTGTTGCTGATGTATTGTTGCCTACTCTCACCACCTGGGGGCGGCCATTCAGGAAGTCCAGGATCCAGTTGTAGAGGGAGGTGTTCAGTCCTGGGGTCCTGAGCTTAGTGATAAGCTTGGAGTGCACTATGGTGTTGAACACTGAGCTGTAGTCAATGAACAACATTCTAACATCCTCCTTTCCAGGTGGGAAAAGGCAGTGTGGGGTGCAATAGAGATTGCATCATATGAGAATTGGAGTGGGTTTAGGATGTCTGGAATGTCAGTGCTACAGGGCAATAGTCATTTGGACAGGTTACCTTAGCGTTCTTGGGCACAGAGACTATGGTGGTCTGCTTGGAAAATGTAGGTATTACAGACAGAGTCAGGGAGAGGTTGAAAATGTCAGTGAAGACACTTTCTAGCTGATCAATGCATGCTCTGAGTACTCGTCCTGGTAATCCATCTGGCCCCGTGGCCTTGTGAATGTTAACCTGTTTAAAGTTCTTGCGCACATCGGCTACGGAGAGCGAGATCACTCAGTCATCTGGAACAGCTGGTGCTCTCATGCATTGTTCAATGTTGCTTGCCTCGAAGCGAGCATGGAAGGCATTTAACTTGTCTGGTAGGCTGGTGTCACAATGTAGCTTAGCATCCACTTCATCGCACCAGTTCCGTATTGAGCACAATACTGTTAGATTTTGTTTGAGTTTTTACCTGTAAGCAGGAATCAGGAGGATAGAGTTATGGTCAGATTTGCCAGAGATGCTATGGTACCCCTTCTTAGGTAAGAACCATCTAGATGTCTTTTTTGCTGATGTACTCTATAGTTAAAGCTGTTTTAACAATCTTGCCGAGATATATTTTTGATTGTTTGTCTGGTCTTTCTGTGACCAGAACCTCATCAGTTCCAGATGCTGAGTTAATTAAGTTACCAACAGCTGTTTCAATGAATGTCTATCTCTCTAGAAATATTATACATTGGGTAGGCGTGTGTAGTGGAATTGAGACATGCAAGATTTCATAGCTAATTGTGTCCTTTAATGTAGGTTTTCAGACACCCATCACGTTCACATGCAGTGGGTCGTGACCCAAACCATTTTAACCATGTAATTGAGCATTATCAATTAATTTGTCAAGTTTAAGCAATGTTTCGGCAAAATAGGGAGTGGGAGGGACAGATGCAGTATATCATAATGAGAAAGACATCATTTGGAACATATTGGATATTTTCTACACAACACAAGTCTCTTTAGCCATGAATTTTACTCAAATAGTTGCCATGTTCTTAAAAGTAAAGTTATTTATGTAAACACTGAGTGCACAAAACGTTAAGAACACCTTCCTAATATTGAGTTGCACCCTCTTTTGCCCTCTGAAGAGCCTCATTTCATCAGGGCATGGACTTAACAAGGTGTCGAAAGCGTTCCACGGGGATGCTGGCCCATGTTGACTCCAATGCTTCCCACAGTTGTGTCAAATTGGCTGGATGTGCTTTGGGTGGTGGATCATTCTTGATACACACGGGAAACTGTTGAGCATGAAAAACTCAGCAGCGTTGCAGTTCTTGACACAAACCGATGCTCCCGGCACCTACTACCATACCCCGTACAAAGGCCCTTCAATTTTTTGTCTTGCTCATTCACCCTCTGAATGCCACACCTACACAATCTATGTCTCAATTGTATCAAGGCTTAAGCCTGTCTCCTCCCCTTCATCTACACTGTTTAAAGTGGATTTAACAAGTGACATCAATAAAGAGTCATAGCTTTCACCTGGATTCGCCTGGAGTCTATGTCCTGGAAAGAACAGGTGTCCTTAATGTTTTGTACACTCAGTGTATATGTTTTAGCTTTCAGCTTCATCTTCCCATGGTCTAGTTTTATATGATAAACCCACCAGGAGTTAAACTAGGCCAGACCCTTACTCCAGCCCAATAGTCAGCCGCACCCTAGACCACATCCTATGATGGAGGCAATAGAGGCCAGTCCAGTCTCTGCCAGGTCCTCCATGTACTGTAAATAAACAAAGCTTGGCCGTCTCCTAATTCTCCCCCATCCAGCTTAATCCTCTCTCCTAGTCATTATGTATGTGTTGTATCTGTCAGTTTTAAATTCTATATAAAGCTGTGGAAAATACTGTTCTGACTGCAGCAATGTAAATTGCTCCAGGTCCCTAGTTGCCTGTACATGTGTATTGCTGCTTATCACCCACACTGCTAAAGTGAATAGCAGAACCATGTTCAAGTCTAGTGAGTACAATGCATATTCATAAGTAGTGTGATTGTATTGAAAAGATAGACTTGCAGTCAGAGGGTTTATTATTTAGAAATTCCATATGATTAGGTTCCCATATAGCATGTTCTTCATATTATAGAGTTCAGCATACATGTAAATGTTTGTAAAAGTAGTTCTCTTGTTTGTGCATTTGACAGTAAACTTAGAACACTACAAGGGGGAACAATAGCTCAGACCAAAGGCAGGAGTAGCCTTCAGTTAAGCTATGCAGTGTTCAATATCCTGAAATAGGGTTTCAGAAATAGACGGTTCTCAGGCCTTTGACACTGACTTGGTTATTACATAAGGCTCTTGGGGGAAATTATCTAAATTTCCATTATATGAGAAAGCTGTGCACCACCCATTTACAGTGAGGTATCAATTTAATCAGCATTACAGAGGCTTAATCCTATTTCATTACTTACAAAAAGGCTTGAAGTGGGTAACAAATTCAGTGGCTAAGACGCTCTCAAAGCAAATGTGTCAAGGTTAAGAATGTTCATGTTTATGCATACTGTATCTAGGGAGTTGTGAAGTTGTTCAACATTGGTCCATGGTGGTATTCTCTTGAGAGAGCTGTTGTTGATGGATATTTTTTCTCAGTGGAATCGACTTGAAGGTGCTGTTGGTGAAATTCGATGAGGTATCCATTTCCTCAAACTCTGAAACTATGCGGTGGGATATTTTACTGTATCAAATTAACTCATAAACAACACATTTTATTTTTGGTGTCTGTTGGTTCTCAACAGTTGGTATCAATTAGTTGGGTTAGGGTCAAAGGTTCTTTTGTTGATAATAAAATATGGTGTTCCCCATCACAGAGGCCAAAGGATAATTACCATAAATTGAGGTAGGGGAGGGGACAGACATGGACGTAAAAGTCTCTGGAAATATTTCATAGACCCTAGAGAGAAAAGTTGCCCTTTCAGTCTTTAAAGAGTCATTAACTAGACATAAGAAAATCAACAGATATGACGTGGAGCAAATGCGAATGGTTGATAAGGGGATATGACCTTTAACATTTTGCTCTGACGGCAGGAATAATCATTCAAGAAGGCAACATGACCTGTAATATTGACTGATGAGAATAGGATGTTTCCACCTCCAAGACACCTAGACTCCCCCTGAAAAGGACTTTGTGACAACTGCTGATGTAAAAATGGCTTTATAAAGAAAATGTGATTGATTAATTGAAAAAGGAAGTTTGGGGGAAGATATGGCTGGCTGGTCTACATTATTAGGATTCTCGCTCTCTTCTTTCTTTCTCTGCGATGACAAACAGATGATTTTCTGGCTGGAAGCCCAGAGTTCACCATGAAGCTTCCTGTGAAGACATGTCGTTTTTCTCATTATCCCCACACTTACGTTGACAGCCACCATGATGTGGAAATGATTTCCTCAGTTTGAGCAACAGACATAATAATAATGCCTATAAACTTTAATTGCCTCCAACGAACCAGAAGTCTTGTCAGCTAGAAACATTTGGCGGAGTATGTGAAGGAGATTCCATGATTAGATTCATTGATAGTTAATGTTGTGTTACATTTCAGATTAGTACAGTAATTACTATTAGCATAGCTTGATAAATAAAAGTCTGTTAGAAAATGATGAAAATAAAATGTGAACACTGAAATAGAAAAACTATTTTCATCAAGAGTTCTTGTGAGAACCAATCAATTACTGACAGAGTAAGTAAAAACACTGGCCAAAACATTCCTGTTTGACCAATGCTGTGTTGAGTTAGATGCTCTGATGGGAAAAACAGCTAAAGAAAACAAAAAGGCTAAATTAACACATGGTGACAAGAACCAAATGGAGAGAAAGGTATAAATTAATGATTTTAGTTGCCATTACAGTCAGTTTATTAGGATATACTACTGTATGTCTTGCCTGCCAGAGTTCTGATCCAGTGATTCATTAAAGCTGAAATCTAATTGAATTCCTGCCAAACTTTTGCTTTCACAATTATTTTGTGAGTTGTAAAAAAACACTGGTTGGAAGTTATTATGCACATTTTGAGAATGAGAACAGAAAAAAACAAACCACATAACTGACCCAAAAGACGTGCAGCATATTGCATCTTCTGGAGTGGATATGTGCCATTCACGTGTTACCAATCTAAAAGTCTAAGCCGTTTGGGTGGTAGGGGGAGGGGGCATGGGGTTTACTAAGCTAACATATGGAATTGTTTTAAGATGGTCATAATATGGATCAGTTAGCTATTACATTTTGAATTTTAGGACCCCTTTAGGTATCCCCCCAAAATATATAAAAAATATTTTATAAAATATTGAATTTGGCATTTACTACTATAGCCCAGAGAAACGCATTGAATAACACATTCATAAATGGCAAAAAAGACCGTCTAAAAATAAATCATAAGGTATAAGGTTTTGAAGTGTCTGTCCTATATCTAGGAGATATAAGAAAGCTAAGGAAATTTGTGTTTTTATGGACACATAATTAACCCCTTATTCTTGTTGGCACAAAACATACTTCCATTTGTTTGTATGGGTTACCTTCAAACGAGTCCCGTGACACTTGTGGGAGTCTCCCCTTTCCATGGAGTGGTCATACTAGTTTGTAGGCCAAACCGTTTGAAAGCTACATGTGTTTTCATGAGAAGACCGATTTTTGGGATGTCTCATGGTCTGACAAACACCGCTGGAGCTCGGCCACCTTCCACCTTCCACCACAGATGCGGAAAACCGACATAGGCGGATGCAGTGTATTGCAAAAATACTGATATTTCGAGCTTAAATTTACGGATTTTGACGGGGATTTTTACAATTATGTTACTTAGATTGACGCACAAGTTTTATTCAGTGGTTCTGTGTGTAAATGCATAACTTTGCGATGAGTCTAGAGTCAAAACAAATCTAATTTTATTTGTCACATGCCCCTAATACAACAGTTGTAGACCTTACAGTGAAATTCTTACTTATGAGCCCCTAACCAACATTGCAGTTTAAAATAGTTTGAATAAGAATAAGAGATAAAAGTAACAAGAAATTAAAGAGCAGCAGTAAAATAAAAATAGTGAGACTATATACAGGGGTGTACTGATACAGAGTCAATGTGCGGGGCACCGGCTAGTTGAGGTAGTTTGTACTTGTAGGAAGAGTTATTAAAAGTGACTATGCATAGATGACAACATAGAGTAACAGTGGTGTAAAGAGGGAGTGGGGGGGGGGGGCTGCAAATAGTCTGGGTAGCCATTTGACTAGATGTTCAGCAGTCTTATGGCTTGGGGGTAGAAGCTGTTTAGAAGCCTCTTGGACCTAGACTTAGTGCTCCGGTACCGCTTGCTGTGCGGTAGCAGAAAGAACAGTCTATGACTGGGGTAGCCTAGTCTTTGACAATTTTTAGGGCCTTCCTCTGACACCGCCTTGTATAGAGGTCCTGGATGGCAGGGAGCTTGGCCCCAGTGATGTACTGGATCGTTCACACTACCCTCTGTAATGCCTTGCGGTCAGAGGCCGAGCAGTTGCCATACCAGGCAGTGATGCAACCAGTCAGGATGCTCTCGATGGTGCAGCTGTAGAAGCTTTTGAGGATCTGAGGACCCATGCCAAATCTTTTCAGTCTCCTGAGGGGGAATAGGTTTTGTCGTGCCCTCTTCAAGACTGTCTTGGTGTGCTTGGACCATGTTAGTTTGTTGGTGAAGTGGACACCAAGGAACTTGACGCTCTCAACCTGCTCCACTGCAGCCCCGTCGATGAGAATGGGGGAGTGCTCGGTCCTCTTTTTCCTGTAGTCCAAAATCATCTCCTTTGACTCCTTCTACTTGTTAATAATGTTAGAGTGGACATCTTGGAAGTTCATTGGAAGCCTTTGGAAGAGCAGTGAGACTTGTTACTGTGAACCCATTTTATTCTATAAATCAGCCTTTTATATGGTTCCCTCTGCCAAGGAGTGAGGTCAAGTTCATGTCAGGGATGACGTAGAATCTCATAAACGCTTTTGTGCTGTTATCTCTCTAGTTGTTATCCTAAGATAATGTGGGTTTCCTCAGTTCTTCATGAAAACTTGTTTGCTGACAAGCAAAACATTTTGGGACTATGTCAACAATGGGCTAATGAAACAAATAACAATATATTGTTTTTGAGTGGAATTTTCCTTTATGTGTTTTGGAGGATTGTATTTAGGCCCTTAGTAATCAATCATAAGAAAGGGGTATGCTTGTGTTTCTGATACATGTTTCTTACTGTTTATGAATATGATCTCTAGTAATAACACAAGACATCTGGTCAATGCTACACGAGAGGGATTGCCCTGTTTAAAAAGTCAAAATAGAGTTACAGAGAATGTAAGGGTTCAGTGGGAGGATGCTGAGTATGTGTGTGTATGTGCACTACATGTTTAGTGTAGTGTGCAGGCAGGGTTGAAACCATGCTAGCCTTTGGGAGTTGAAGGGTCACACAACTCTGCAGTGAGAATGTTCTGCTTTTCATTAAATCAACCCATATGTCCCCGTATCTGCCTCGCCGTGGAGACTCCACTCTGCTTCCTCTCCCCGAGTGTGTGTGTGTGTGTGTGTGTGTGTGTGTCACCTTTTGAACCGATAGGTTAGAGGTCCTTGGTGCAGCAAGAAATGTTTACGTTTGGTGCATTTGGAGACCAAATTCTACTCTAAACTTTCTGTGTATGTTTGCGTGGGAGTGAGTGCATCTGTGTTCGTATAGTAAGTCAGTGTTATTAATTGCTCCTACAAGTTGGCAGAGCACATCAATGATTTGTTGTAATTTGTATGTCTTTGTGTTTGTGTTCTACCAACTTTTGTGTCAATCTTATTTCTATTTTTGTGCAACAAAGCCATTTTAATTTCTCAGAACAAAACTGTTTTGCGAGTGGTTAGGACACAACCCAGAGTGGGAGTTCATTAACAGAGTTAATAGAGTTAAGTAGTATTATTTCCTGAATGGGCTAGTGAACCACATTCCCAAGGGACCAAAACAGGGGCTAGAGTTTAGTCAAAATATAGTTTTAAAAGGATGCCAGAATATACAATTAAATTTAATTCAAGTAAGGAATAAAATGTTTACATCAATCTGAAGAGGTAATGAACTGTAATTTCTATTTTTTAAATGTTCCTAATTAATTCAACCGTTGACTAGAACTGGAATAATTTGATCTATGTTTGTAGGCTAATCAACACGATATCTGCACAATCCCACCAGTGCTTGAGGGGCATATCACTATGTTGTTGTTTGAAATGTGATGTCTATGTGTGCCCTCTATGGCACAGGAAATTAATGTTGTCCATTTGATACACCATTTTTCAATCTAAAGTTCTGAGAGTTGTGAAATATACCCTTGAGAGTTAGACTTGGTGTCAATTGTATTTATAGAATAGTCAGATTATTCAAGAAACAGATCAAATGTAGCTATGATGTCTAGACTCGTGCTCTCTCAGTAAGTGATGCAATTGTATGCAATGTGTTGCCCTTCAAAGTGCTTTGTAGGTGAAATCATATTCTGACAAATCCAAGATTGTGGAAATGGAATTATTTCAGTGTGACACATACACAATACTGTTCCTAAAAGGATGTCTGATCACTGTGAACTGAAGGGACAATCCTGTAATGTGTATTATTGAGGCATGCATATGTGAACATTTGTGTTGCATTGCTTCCACTGGGCCACAGAGCAAACCACCAGCCTACTACTTACTGCCTGCATTCACTTTTTTACTGTATTCGTCAGGGGAGATACACTGCACGTTGAGGTTTTTAAGTTTTATTTGTTGGTAATGTTTGGCCAAAGACTTAACGTCAACCTCTTCTGCAAGGCCATGGGAAAGGCATATTTCTCAATTATTCATGAAATTAAATAGCGGATGGTTATTTTCAAGATCGTCATACACATACGCATTTACACACACACACACACACACACACACTCACGTGCACACACACTTTTCCCAACAGTGACATCATTCCTATTCCCATTGTTATAAGTATAAATATTCAGGAAATTAGTCCAGCAATACGATCTATTCATGATCTGTTTTACTGTAGCCTATTGGAGGTCTTGATAACATAACTGAGTTTCACTTCACTTTATATGTAATTAGCCTACTGTTACCGAAGTCAGTCTAGGCAGGGTAGCCTAGTGGTTAGAGCGTTGGACTAGTTACTGGAAGGTTGCAAGTTCAAACCCCCGAGCTGACAAGGTACAAATCTGTCATTCTGCCCCGGAACAGGCAGTTAACCCACTGTTCCTAGGCCGTCATTGAAAATAAGAATTTGTTCTTAACTGACTTGCCTAGTAAAATAAAGGTAAAATAAAAATAAATAAAATAAAATTGATCATGAGTTGAATTCGTTTGGATTGAGGGGGGGGGGCGAATTTCCTTTTTTTTGTCCCGCCAAATTGGCAAATTAGTAGGCGGATATGAGAAGTCACATGGTCTCTCTTTTCCCTTTTTCCCTACACAAACACACCCACTCCAAAGAGAGTACAGTATGCCCACACTCAACACGCGGACGTACTCCATCGTGCACACATAGCTGTTTAGATATTCACTAGCTACAATGCACATACGGATTAATTTTTTACACCAGTGCAGTCAGAATGCATCGAAATCTGGAATACATTTAACACTTTTCCCTCTCGATCTTTGAATTCTAATTCTGTCCAGGACTGTGGTTTCTTCTTCGGTTAGATAGCCTACGAGGATACGATCACTGCCAAAAAGGTTTGATGTTTCAAATAGTTACTGCATACTATGTTGTCTGTTTCCTGGGGACTGGTTTTGTGCAAAGTGTTGTAGCACTCTGCGTCTTGATAATATTCATGGAAGGTGAAAGTCACTAGTCGATGTCGACTATAAATTGGCATGCATTTTCAACTTTTTGTCTTGATGCGCTCCTCAATGAAGTAGCCGAATTCGAGTTTTCTAAGTATACTCGACTACGTCCAAAATATACATACTCAACTCTCTGGAAATAGAGATTATCTTCGTTAAACTTTTGATTGATCTCATGCATGCAATTGTTAGTCTGCTCTTCCATCACATCACATTGTTGGAGGTGATTTTAAGCGTTAACTCTATTGAGTGCCTCTGTATGCTGCTTGCCAGTACGAATTAGCAGTTTTACTCCTTTTTGAACATATGGTTGAATTAATTTACCATTTATTTAGATTAGAAGCCCCCCATCATTAGTTATTCTATGGGTACAATACAGGAAATGCTCTGCTGATGTTTTCTGTAATTACTGTATGTTATCTTCAGATAACAGTTTAAGTTATCTTTGGCAGAAAAAGTACATTGAATAGCCCACGTTTGACACTGTAAAACGAGTAAAAATATTTGTTGCCACAATTTTTGTCCAGACTTCATCACATCTAGTTGTGTTGATAAGAACGTGCTGACGACCCTGACATTGATCAGGCATAGTAGAGCAACAACAAAAAAGTATATTGCCCACCACCCCAATGGCTGTTACTTTAACACCCGAGGTGCTAACTACCCTAAAACTAGTTGATTTACATGAGGTGGTAACACAAAGCACCCCTATGATGTTTTATTGACATGCTTTATGGCTGTTGGCACGACAGTGGTTGTAGTTTCCTTCCCTCACAGATTACAGTTGACACGGGATTCTCTGTCTGCCTGCAGAGATAGTGGTTAGAGGTTTTTTTTTATTTTATTTAATCTTTATTTAACTAGGTAAGTCAGTTAAGAACAAATTCTTATTTACAATGTCGGCCTACCCCGGCCAAACCCTAATGACGCTGGGCCAATTGTGCGCCACCCTATGGGACTCCCAATCACGTCTGGTTGTGATACAGCCTGGAATCGAACCAGGGTCTGTAGTGGTGCCTCTAGCACTGAGATGCAGTGCCTTAGACCGCTGCGCCACTCAGTAGCCCAAATTGTGTGTGTGTGCAACTTGGTGTAAGCCTCCAATTAGATTTCCTCAGCAATAAAATGAACTGATTTAGTATCAATCAAGTTTCCTGTGAAATACATACATTTTCAACATCTGGCCCCACTTGACTAGCTCTGGTGAGAAACTGAAGTTTTGGTCTGTCCCCAACAGATTCCCAGAGCCATCTGTCCTGCAGTGTGGCAGGTGAGGCGTGATCCTGAAGATTTGGACAGTATGAGTTTGGTGGAGATCAGACAGGCTGTTGGGTCCATGACCCTGTCCCTATCCAGCACAGACTCCAAGGAGAGGTACTTTGACCGGGTGGATGAGAGCGACCCTGAGTACCTCCGCAGCAGGAACATGTCGCCTGAAATACAGCAGGACTTCAACATGATGGAGCAGAAGAAGAGAGTCACTCAGATTCTACAGAGTCCAGTATGTTGCTTGTTCTCTGTCTATGTTAATGTGTGTACACAGTACAGTCACTTTCATTATCTGGTTGGAGATCATCAAATGGCCTGAAAAGGTTTGCTCTTTGAGATCCAGGCCTATGTTGTTGGCTCTTGTAGAAACACTACACCATTGATGTTTTCATCAAATCAAATGTTATTGGTCATATACACATGGTTAGCAGATGTTATTGTGAGTGTAGTGAAATGCTTGTGCTTCTAGTTCCGACAATGCAGTAATAACCAACAAGTAATCTAACAATTCCACAACAACTACTGAATACACACAAATCTAAGGAATGGAATAGGAATATATAAATATATGGATGAGCAATGACAGAGGCATAGGCAAGATGCAATAGCAAGACTCTGCTTGCACTGAATGCAAGAGAAGTGACACAATTTCCCTAGTTAATATTGCCTGCTAACATGCATTTATTTTAACTAAATATGCAGGTTTTTAAAAAAAAAATAGACTTCTGTGTATTAGTTTTAAGAAAGGCATTGATGTTTATGGTTAGGTACATTTGTGCAACGAATGCGATTTTGTTAAATTGTCACCTGTTTGGCAAAGTTAAAGTAGGCTGTGATTCAATGATAAATGAACAGGACAAGCTAGTTAACCTAGTAATATCATCAACCACGTGTAGTTAACTAGTGATAATGTGAAGATTGATTGTTTTTTATAAGATGAGTTTAATGCTAGACAGCAACTTACCTTGGCTCCTTGCAGCCACACGGTCCTTTTGACGCTGCACTCGTGTAGCAGGTGGTCAGCCTGCCATGCAGTTTCCCCATGGATTGCGATCTAATCGGCCATAATCGGCATCCAAAAGGGCCGATTTGTTCTGAAAACTTGAAATTGGCTCTAATTAATGCCGATTATTCGGTCGACCTCTACTCTATACTGACATTTTGCTTGTTTGATTGCCTTGCAGAGGGAATAACTACACTGTTTGTATTCGGCCATATTCCCAGTCACCTTTCCATGGTTAAATGCGGTGGTTCGTGCTTTCAGTTTTACGTGATTGACTCCATCTATCCACGGTTTCTGGTCAGGGTAGGTTTTAATAGTCACAGTAGGTACAACATCTATGCACTTCCGTATAAACTCACTCACCGAATCAGCGTATACGTCAATATTATTCTCTGAGGCTACCCGGAACATGTCCCAATCCGCATGATCAAAACAATCTTGAAGTGTGGATTCCGATTGGTCAGACCAGCAATGGTGGCAAAACATTGAATCAACTGACACCATGTTTGTACAGTGTTAATATTTGTTCCAATGAAGTGAAATGTGCTACTGTCAGAGGAAACAATGTTAAATATTAACCAGTCCAAAAATAAATGTCAGCTTTAATATACATTGCCTGACCAAGTTCACAGTTTAGCATTATTAAAGGTCCAATGCAGCCATTTTTATTTACATTTCAAAAAAATTCTGGGTAACAGTTAAGTATCTTACCGTGATTGTTTTCAATTAAAATGGTCAGAAATGATCAAAAAATAGCTTCTTAGCAAAGAGCCATTTTCTCAAGCAAGAATTTTGCTAGGACTGTCAGGGAGTGGTCTGGGTGGGGAGGGGAAGAATGAAAACTAGCTGTTATTGGCAGAGAGGTTTGGAAAACATAATGGGCTTAGAACCTCTAGCCCAGGCAATTTGTGGGGAAACAACCTGTGGTTACCTAGGTTACCCCATTGGTGCACAGCAAAAAAAAAGTTTACATTTTATTGTTGTCTGCTTGTTTTAGTCAATTACAAAACTAGATTTTAAGAAAAGTACAACTTTGATGTTGCTAGCAGCCACGTGAGTGCTAGCTAGCCAGCCAAGACCAACAACACAAACGGACTATACATCTACTAGTGAGTGGAGTTACAAACGGTCTATACTAAACAAGTTAAATGTCTTACCTGTGGGGAAATGCTTTCCACACATATAGTTAGTTACATGTAGCCTACTTGGACAACGGGTCCCCACATTTCCCACTCTTCCACGCTGAATAGCCCTGAGGTCACAGGGTTCTTCTCAAAGGCTCCATTTCCCTACGTGAGAGCATTGCGAACCTTTAGGTCTGGATTTTTTTAGCTGGTTACATGTACATTGAACAACACAGCAACTCTTCGACATGTTTTGTTCTTTTTGTATAACAAAAAATCTACGACGAAGTTGTCTCTTACAATGGGGGTCAATATAATTTTTTGGAGGGTTTCCCCCAATTTGTGGGTGTGGTCGATGGGAATTACTTAGTATCATGTGATAATGGCTGCCTGGTATTGTTATGCAATAATTTCTGTGGTAATGTAGATTGTTCATTCTAACTGATGTGCCTCATGTAATGGAATGTATTTTTTGTAATGTCAGTTGAGTTGATTCAACAAATCACAGCACAGATTTATGGGTACAGTTCCTGCTTTTACTTCCTGCTTTGCTCGTATGGGTACACTCGCAAAGTCCACCCATTATGCCATCAATGACTTGAATGGGGACGCCCATCTATTCAATCTATTTCTATGTTTGGAACTTTTTCTTATTGGTCTACTAATTTACCACCTGGTGATGTCACCAGGCAGGCCAAAATGCCATCCCAACAAAACATGCTGAAATTTCAGGTGTTTTTTTTTTTTTTTTTCAAACAGCTCTTACACTAAAAGGGCATTATCATCCTTTTTACAATTTTACAGTATTATTTCAACATCATAGTGTGGAAATATATATGTATAACACAAGACAATCATGTTTTTGACTGCACTGGGCCTTTAATTAAATCAAATGGAGAGAACAACATATAGGCATGAACAGAAGAAGTATTGGCATCCACTGTATGTATTCCTATTTGACTAAAACCCTTGAGTATAAGCAGAAAATGTTGCCTACACGCACTGATGATAAATGCATCATATATGCCATTGTGAATCAGAGAGGCAGATAATCAAGCAGTAAAATGTGGTTAGAGAGGCTGCTAGGAGATGCAACAAACACATGCCTGTAAAAAAAAAATTGATGAGCCCACGCTCATCTGTGATTGCATAACAGACCCCAACAAGTGGAACTTAGCTCATCACCATGGGAACCGCTCTGAGATGGTGTGGAATGCTGGCGTTGCACCAAAGAGGCTTGCAGAATAATCGTCTTTTTTGGAAAGGATACCCAAGATTCACAACAATACTGTGAGCATAAATTAATAGGCTGACTTAATGGGAGGGCTACCTCCCAGTCACCTCTATTCACATGGACATAAAGAGGGGTTTAGAAACCTCTAATGTGATTTGTGTAAACTTGTAATAAGGAGGGCCTCGTTAGGCCTGAGAGTACACTGTGCACCCTGTCCTAATGCGAACGGCTGAATAGACATGGAATTGGAACAGGGTCAAGGTGAAAAGTATTGCGTAAATACACAGACCATACCAGCAGTTGAATAATATATTTCTATATATAATTTAGCCTAACAGGGGGGACATTTGAGTGGGACATACAGACTAACAACATGAAACATGGATAAATAGATAAAACTGGGTGTTTATGTTTATTTAGCTTTGCACCATAGTTTCCCACCAAATAAATTATAACACTTCCTGAATGTGGGGTCATTGTAGGAAGAGGTTGTACTTCTCCGTTTAAGAAAACAACAAACTAACAGGGTGGAAAGTGGTATCAGGGACATAGAAAATCTTAAATAAAATTATTATAATAAATACAATAATCCTGAAGAAAAAAAAAGTTATTGATGAAAGAGACTTTAACTAGGACTATAAAATAATGAAGAAAGACTTGATTTATTTCATGCCTTATATTTCTTGTGGAAGTTGATAAATAACACCTGTGGACAGCAAAAGTTCCTACATCCATGGACAAAAAGTGTTTAAAATGCATACATTTTCCTTTCAGGATCCATATTTTGGTGTTTTTAAGGTAAAGGACACCTGACCTTTATATTTAAATCCACATTTTACACTAAATAAGAAATTATATTTCCTAGGGACAGAAAAGGCACTGCAGAGTAAGAATGACCCAGCTAACATCCTTTCCTCATTTTTTTTGTGACCTGTGACCACTATCCTGGAGTGGTAAGCATTGATCAGTGGCCAGTGGTACTATTTTCACTGAGTTATGGATTCCAAGGTGTGTCATTGTTTGGTTTCCAGGTGTTTAAGGATGAACTGGAAGGACTGATCCAGGATCAGATGACGAAGGGCAATAATCCAACAGGGCTGCTGGCTCTGAGGCAGATAGCTGATCTGATCATGGCCAGTTCAATGGGAGGGCCAGGCTCCTTCACATCTCCTCTCAGTAAGTAGCTGTGTGCGTGTAGGTCTGCGCATTCTGCATAGTCTTTCAGTGACGCATCCTGATTCTCTCTGCATTGTCAACGTTCTGGGGCATGGAATTCACAAAAACCTGTGACATTGAGAGCCCTAATGTAGCAAAATTCTGCTCAATTACATGTTAACCACATTCCGAAGTGAACCAAATGTTCCCGAATTTATAATGAATTACAGCTGTCTGGAGCGTAAATGATGTTGCCCTCCGTCTTTCAATGGAGGTCACTATGAACCCTAGGGCTAAAAAGTTCCATTTTAAAAACACTAGGAATGTTTACTGTGACTGTTAGGAAATGTAAAATGAACTGTCGTCTCCTATGGCTTTGAGGTAATGGAGGCAGAACTGTCTCTTTATAAATCAACAGTCCCTCCTAAAGTACTTGTAAAAGAATAGGGTTCCGGTTTGTCCAATGCCCTTATACAGTAGGAAAAATATGTACTACTCAGAGCTCTTATGAGAAGTACTGAGAACAGCTTATTTTATGATCCAAAAGTTAACCATGGGATGCTGAGATGTAGTGAGTTTATGAGGAAGACATTTATTTATAGCAATCATTTCAACTAAATGTTGTAAGAGAGAGGCAGGACCATTTAGAACTGCTCGAGTTAAACAAGTAAGCATAGGTGGTGCTTGTAAGCTCAAACCAAAGAGAAAGCAAATGACATTGACCGTGTCATAATGCAACTTCAACATGAAGAATGTTCTTGTTTCATGAACATTCATGAATGTTATATCTCTGAAGTAGTATGAATGGTTAACACGCCAGCTTGTTTAGACACAAAGAAAGCTGTCATTTGTGGTGGTTGTTACAAAGGCTGTGGGATGTTAGTCACTGTGCTCTTGTCACAGTTCACTATGAATGCATGTGTTTTCTCCAGACCTAGGGATGGTCACCCCGGTCAATGACCTCTATGGGGTAGAGTCTGCATCCTTTACTAAAGGGGAGAAACAGTGTCGCTGTAAGCTAGCCAGTGTCTACAGACTGGTGGACCTCTTCAGCTGGGCCCATTTCACCAGCTCATACATTACTGTGAGTATTACCCTCATTAAAAATCTTATTAGACCTCTCTACTTACATGTAACACAAACTTAATGTAGCATTATAAGCACAGTAGGAATTGTGATTACTGTAGGCATGTCAAAACGACACACAGAGTCCTCAGTCACCCAATACACTTTATTTGAGCAATTTTCAAGCATTGTTGAAGTACAAATAAATAGTCTAGCCATTTTTATCTTGAGAATAGCCTACATCCAGTTTACTGTATGTAACCGGTGCGATGTTGTTCTTGGAAATGCCTTTTGACATTTTGCTTTTTGACCTTTTCCTTGTACAGGTCCGGGTTAGCAAAGAACAAGACCATGTTCTTATCATCCCACAAGGGCTCTCTTTCACTGAAGTGACGGCTGGCAGTCTGGTAGGTATAATAGTGCATGCATTTTCATATTCCAGATTTCTTAGAACTACCATAGAAAATAACATTTTGTGCTTTTCTCCAGTGGGTGAACAACACTATCATTATCAACAGTATCCAGAAAACCGCATTGAGATGTGAATCATGCAGAATATGTGTTCAGACTATTGACATGGCCACATAATCAATAACCAGCCACCCAGACAGCCTCTGGGTATGCTGAGACACGCCTCACTCTACTTCACCAAGGGGTCAAGGAGAAATTACAGTTTTGTTGAATGGATGTTTTTCAGCATGTAGTTGCCAATAGTTACAGTATTGATGGAGCGCTAAGTCCCAATAGAATGATAACTAGATTACTTGTAATCCTCTTGCAGTATCATCATAATAACAACGGAATATAGTTTAATTCCAATAAGAAAAAACAAGAGTGGAATAATGAATCTATTTTAATAGTGCAGCAATATGGTAGCACAGTCTAAAATGTTTTTATTGAACTAGTCCGTTAAGAACATTCTTATATACACTGACGGCCTACAGTGAGTTGGAATAATTCCCAATACAGTTGTGCGGCTTTGTATCCGACTCAGTATCTGGTTGCCATGGTAGCCCTACTGATATTGTGTCCTGGTCTGTTTCCAGGTGAAAGTGAACATGATTGGTGATGTGGTAGACCAGGGATCCACCTACCTGGAGGTGGACCACTTTGGCTTCAGCCCTCACTCTGCTATCTATTCCATGCGCCCTGACATCAGGTGTATCATACACATCCACACCTCTGCCACCGCTGCAGTGAGTACACTCAACTAAAACTCAATGAGTGGCCATGTCACCTTGCCATGATACTCAATGGCAACCAATAAGGCCCGAGGGGGTGTGGTATATGGCCAGTATACCAGGGCTAAGGGCTGTTCTTATGCACGCCGCACCGCGGACACAGCCTTTAGCCGTGATATATTGGCCATATATCACAACCCCCAAGGGGCCTTATTGCTATTATAAACTGGTTGCCAAGAGCAGTAAAAATAAATGTTTTGTCATACCCGTGTTATACGGTCTGATTTTCCACGGCTGTCTGCCAATCAATATTCAGGGCTCGAACCACTCAGTTTATAATTAAGAGAAACCTCTTGGTTTCATTATTGTTTGTACTGTAAATACACCTAATGTACTAGTACTGTTGCCTTTTGAGGTCGTCTCTTATGGTTCATGCAATATGTCTGATATTTTACCAGCCGGAAATAAAATAAAAGGTGCCTTTTAGGTAGTTGTTGTTGACGCAGCATTGTCACGGTTGCTTTTATCCTGAATTTACAGGTGTCCTCAATGAAATGTGGCATCTTGCCAATTTCCCAAGAGGCTCTGGTTCTGGGCGATGTTGCATACTTCAGTTACCAAGGCTTTTTGGATGATCAAGACGAGAAGGTGGAGTTCCAGAAAGCCCTAGGGCCCACTGCCAAGGTAACTATTGGTTTCCTTAACAACACCGACAGGTATTGTAGTGTGTGCCATACATAGAAACAGAACACACAGAATTCAATCACCATGGAGATTAGACTGCCTGCCATTTAATCTGTTTTGATACTGTAGTAATTGGTGTTTTTACACAGGTATAAGAACATTCTAAATGTAATGTGTTACTGGAAGTTGTTTTCACTTCAATTTTTTTTTCATGTATTTGTATTCACTTGTTCATTTCACCTTTGAACTTGTTGTTATACCGCGCTTCATCTTTTTGCAGGTGCTTGTTCTGAGGAACCATGGCCTGGTTGCTCTGGGGGAAACCATAGAGGAGGCTTTCCACTACATTTACCACTCACAGCAGGCTTGTGAAGTCCAGGTAACACTTTAATTCATCAGCCACACTTGTTCTACCACATCATTGTATAGGTCATGAAATAGTTAGTTCACTGCTATTTCTGTGTTCTTGTCATGTAAATTCGATGAGGGTGTGTTGCGATCCAATATACAGAATATATGTGTTATTTTGCTTCACTTAACCTGTGTGGTCTAAACACATCCGTATGTATTAAATTAATAACTACTTTTACACTACATGACCAAAAGTATGTGGACACATGCTTGTCGAACATCTCATTCCAAAATCATTGGCATTAGTATGGAGTTGGTCCCCCCCATTGCTGTTATAACAGCCTCTACTCTTCTGGGAAGGCTTTCCACTAGATGTTGGAACATTGCTGCGGGGACTTGCTTCCATTCAGCCACAAGAGCATTAGTGAGGTCAGGCACTGTTGCGTGATTAGGCCTGGCTCGCAGTCGGCCTTCCAATTCATCCCGAAGGTGTTCGATGGGGTTGAGGTCAGGGCTCTGCAGGCCAGTCAAGTTCTTCCACACAGATCTCGACAAACCATTTCTGTATGGACCTCACTTTGGGGCATTGCCATGCTGAAACAGGAAAGGGCCTTTCCCAAACTGTTGCCATGAAGTTGGAAGCACAGAATCATCTAGAATGTCATTGTATGCTCTAGCATTAATATTTCCCTTCACTGGAACTATGGGGCCTAGCCTGAACCTTGAAAAACAGCCCAAGACAATTATTCCTCCTCCTCCAAACTTTACTGTTGGCACTATGCATTCGTGCAGGTAGTGTTATCCTGGCATCCGCCAAACCCAAATTTGTCTGTCGGACTGCCAGATGGTGAAGCGTGACTCATCACTCCAGAAAACGCATTTCCACTGCTCCATATTCCAATGGCGGCGAGCTGTACACCACTCGAGCCGACGCTTGGCATTGCGCATGGGGATCTTAGGTTTGTGTGTGGCTGCTCAGCCATGGAAACCTATTTCATGAAGCTCCCGACAAGCAGTTATTGTGCTTACGTTGCTTCCAGATGCCGTTTCGAATTTAGTGTTTCGGTAGTGAGTGTTGCAACCTAGGATGGACAATTTTTATGTGCTGCGTGCTTCAGTACTCAGTGGTCCCATTGTGTGAGCTTGTGTGGCCTACCACTTTGCGGCTGAGCTGTTGTTGCTCCTAGACATTTCCACTTCACATTAACAGGACATACAGTTGACCAGGGCAGAAATTTGACGAACTAACTTGAAAAGGTGGCATCCTATGATGGTGCCATGTTGAAAGTCACTGAGCTCTTCAGTAAGGCCATTCTACTGCCAATGTTTGTCTATGGAGATTGCGTGGCTGTGGGCTCGATTTTTATACACCTGTCCGCAACGGCTGTGGCTGAAATATCTGAATCCACTCATTTAAAGGGGTGTCCACATACTTTGTATATATAGTGTATATTAGGTATGTACCAATATCCAATATTTTCCTTGCCATAAACCCGATACCGATAACCGATATTAAATATTTTAAGCATTCTAGTTAAGTTAAATAGTTGAAACACACACACTGACCAAAAAGTTATTTTGTTGGCATTTACGTATGTCTCCATTACCATTAAAACATAATCAAAACCTATTTCACTTACTTGCTGGGCTGTTTCGTTGTTCATTTGTTTAGTTGTTTCATTCTCAACCAGTATTTCATCATACATGTCAAGCAGTGAAGTTTCAGCTCTGTCTGTCCGTGGCCTCTCTTCCTCAGTGCGCACTGTCACTGTGTCCATTTCCATCTTGTCCAGCTGTGTTTGTAGCAAACAAACACGTAAACCCTGTTTCTTGTCTGCATCGAAGTAGCGGTCCTTGTACCTAGCATCGAGCATAGTGGTGACACAGTAAAGAGGCTCAGAGAGAATGCCACCGAATCGCTTGTTCACAGCCTCTAGTAGAATACCTTTGCAAGTTTAACCTCACGGTCTTTCGGCAGTTTTGTTGAGCAGGCATTTCAATACCGTGACAGAGGGTATTACGTCTGCTGCAGAAGCAGTTGATGAGCTTATTTCTCGAGCCAGTTGTTCGAATGGAGCGAGGAGTGTGTTCATGTTTCAAACATGCTCTCAAATGCCATTGAAATGGCAGAAGTGGTATGAGAACCATGAGCGGCTTTCCTCAGTACGAAATCCTTGTCGACCCACTGTGCTGTCAGACTCGGCATGCTCATGGGGCTGACATCGCTGGTCCAAATGTCAGTCGTGAAGCTAATAGCAGTGACGCTCATGGATGTGTTTCAACAATACTGTGTAACTCCATTAGGGCTACATCTGAAAAATAGCGCCTACTTGGTAGTGTGTACCGGGGCTCGAGGTGCTCGACCAGTCAGCGAAAGCCAACATCATCCACAACAGAGAAAGATTGATTGTCAAGGGCAATGAATTCCATTATCTTGCCGTTAATGGATTTCGCCTTTGAGTTGTCTCGCTGACATTTTCTTACTCTTTCAAATGACTTCTCAACTCGAACTTGTTCGTTGTTGGAAGTATGCGCTTAGTTTTTTAATGCTTTTGTTCTAAGTAGTCGCTGAACTTCAAAATAGATCCACACAGCAGACATTGTGGGCGAGGTTAGGAATGCTGTGTAGCGCTGTATTTTTCGTGGCATCATTACGTCATCTACCTACGTTTATATAGGTTTGCACGTCCGCTTTGACATCGGTTTTGCACATCGCTGTTAAACTAGACATCAGGCCAATGACGGTGTTGGAATTTTTAGCTGATGTCGGCCGATTCCAATATGCTTACTGATATATTGTGCATCCCTAGTGTATATACTGTATAAATCACTGGGTTATACTTGTAGAATGGTTTCCCTCATGTAAAGAAAAATGGTCCCTGGTTTTGGAAAGGAATCAAACTTGGTGTTGGTCGTTTTCCAATTGAATGGTGTTACATTCTCTGCATGAAAGAGACATTTGTGATAAGTCAGACATCTGTTAAAACAAAGCTAAATCAAGGACTCTATGTGTCTTTGAAACCACTGTTCTCAAAGAGCAACAGGTGGTGTTTAGTGTTCTAGGACTTGGTTGAGTCTCATTGTAGCTTATAGCTAGCTCTATGTGGAGCAGACCGATAGTGTTCTCTTATCATCATATGTTTCTGGGATAGTGTTTCCATTGAGCAGGTCATTCCACATGTGGTCAGTCTCGGATTCCTGTGCTTTACTAGACTCTACTGTCGCCTTGTGACACACGTTTTTACCTCATATTTTCACTATAATAGCTACAGATGTCGGATCTTAATTTGATTACCCTTTTGCAGGAGAACTTTCTTGCAATGCAGGAATTGTAAAACGTGTAGTGTATTTGAGGCTTAAAAAGGCTTCTGAAGTTTGTAATTTGCACCTTGAAATTTGAATTGATTTTTCCCTTACAATTTTTTTTATCAACTCCTACAAAGATGTCCATTCATTATTATCCACATAATAATTCACATTTCTTGTTGCTGCAGGATCATTTTTCTTGCTGAAGCAAACTGGTTCAAATTAAGATCCTACGTCTGTAGTTTTAGACTTTACTCATTATTCACCAGACCTGGTCTTCTCACATGGTCAAGACAAACTCCCGGTCTTAACTATGATATGTGTTTTTGATGTGGTCTTTCAGGTCAGTGCTCTGCGGTGCTCTGCAGGAGTGGAGGACCTGGTGCTTCTGGACAGGGAGAGGCTCAAGCCCCTGACCCACGGAGTGGCTGCTGCTGGGGTCACCGTGGACAGCGAGGTCAAGTGGAAAGTGGGCGAGGCAGAGTTTGAGTCACTCATGAGGATGCTGGACAACCTGGTAAGTGACCTCACTATTTTATCTGACTTTTCCCACAATGCTTAGCATTTCCATCCTGAGGATGTGTGGGAATACATTGACATCATAATCCCAACCAGATCTCCCACGAATCAAACATGGGAGATCATGAATGCCAGCTGTAGCTCCTTGAACTAATGCACAATTATTGTCCAATATAACCTATTAAAGAGTGCCACACCGTTGGGGGTTTATCAAAGATGAACGTCCAATCTTAGCCTGCGGCTAGCAGACTGTTTGCTAATGCTGGGTCTAGCATCCCCTGTAGCTAGATAACTGTGATATTCAGAGGGCTTCTCCCCTTTAAACACTACTATCTCAACATCACTACTAATGATAAGGGACAGACACAATCTCTGGGCACAACACACCCTACTCTGAGAAATCCTCTATTGAAACTACTAATGACATGCCACTTCCTGAGTAGGCTACAGCTGTGTTAGCTTGTACAGCCCTGTGTCATCATAGCCCGCCTCCCCCATCATGGATTCCAGATGGCAGGCCATGCTGTGTGGAGTAAAGAGCACAGACCACACAATCCTTCAGAGTCGATTGACTGGAATACTCAACACACTCCCTGGGTTCCGCTCAACATGGTTGAGTTTGGGGTTTGCGGTCCCCCACCCCCCTTTTCTTTGATGTATTCCACACAACATTTCCCCTGTGTGGCCAGACTTTATCTATTCCCTTTGAAATCAGGCACTTCTGAAAGCGTTGTTTATATGTACTGTACAAAGTGTTCCAACAATGTAAAGAATGTCTTCACTGGAGAGGCTGAACATTGGGTGTTCTACGAACTGCTTAAACCACTGGCTTTAGTCATTTTTACGGAGTGTAATGTTTCACATGGTTAAAGATGGAAATGATCTTACAAACTTTGTGATGGGAAACTGCAGGACCAATGTCCGAAAACGTGTCTTTGGGAGATTGATTTTACATGCTGCCACGGTGCAAATCACTTAACAGTACCTTACCTCAGTGGTACTGAGCGTAATTATGTTGCGGAAACCTTTTCCTTGGAAATCACATTTCCTAATTAATATTCATGTATAAAGGCTTTATAGTTGATGGATAACAGGTGGCAGTTTTCATGGAGTCCATTTTGACAGGTGGACTGAAACAATGTTTCTGTGTTGCTAGGGTTACCGGACAGGCTACGCGTACCACCACCCCATAGTGAGGGAAAAGATTCGGACCAAAAACGACGTGGAGATTCCTGCCACGGTCTACACTGTCCCATTGGTGGACAGTGATCTGGGTCAGAGAAAACCGTTGAACGTCCTGGTGCAGAAACAGAAGAGGGAGAGGACCCGCTGGCTCAACTCTCCCAACAGCTACCTGAAGGTCAATGTGCCTGAACGTTCCCCCAGTGGAGAGTGCAGCCCCAGGACCAAGACCATGGTGAGCTGCTATAAACCATTGTTCTTCAATCTACCTTGTGTACCGGGAGACATGCAGTAATATCTATATTGCTTCAACCTGACAGTCTGTGCTCCTATGGCAGAGCTAAAATATTTGCTCAAATATGAAGCTTTTCTGTAGGTTGCCAGAGCAGTTTTAAATGTGTGGATTAGCCTGCCCTCTTGTGGAATCTTGTAACTGTATGTATGAAACACCAACATTTTTCTACATAAAATCTTTTTAGCTTACCCAATGCATCAAATGTGTTAATGTCTGTGTTAATGTAATGCTCCAGTCTGAAATGTATTTTTATTAAACCAATATCTTTCCTTTTAGTGGATGAAATCTGAAGAGACCAGCAATGGCACTGGCACCCCCATAAAGATTGAGGACCCCAACCAGTTTGTTCCCCTTAACACAAACCCCACTGATGTCCTGGAGAAGAGGAACCTGGTGAGCTAGAACATTGTGTTTTCTAATCATGCTCCTGATTGAAAGTTCGGACATATTGGGTTGGGATAAATGTTGAGTTCAACAGCTTGACCATACTATTGAACTCTCTTCCCAAGCAAATTCATATTGATCGCAGTGACCTATAGGGTGCAACCTGTCTCCCTCTGGCATGGCAGCTGGGTGGACCAGAGGATCAATCAGTCATAAAGCCTTTCTGTTAATTTTGATGGAGTCAAAATGTGGTGTCACTGAGTCATTTCAGAACAAAAATAGACCAAATAATAGACTCCCGTTAGTCTAGGGACACATTTGGGTGTAGTAGATCGTTCTAATTACCCAGAGAGTTATGCCAATGTCTTGAAAACAGAACTCACAATTATTTTAAATTTGTTATTATTTTTAGATAAGGCAACAGAACGCTGGTGATCACATGACTTCAGGACCAAAGTCCCATCTTCTAGCTGGCATCGTTGTGGACACCATACCAGGACCTGTAAGTACTTAGATCAACTTCACACCACACAACCCTAACATGATATATGTCATTCCACAAAATGTTTGCCTTTTGAGTCCCTTTGATATTTTAAGTAGAAATTGGGCACCAATAAAATAAATAAAAAGCCTGTTATATTAAATTAAGTGCCCTCTAATATAGACCACATGGAGAATTCAATAAATCAGATGTATATTATGACTAAGGGACTTGCTTAAGTGCCAAAATTAAGCATTTTAACATGTCCATTTTGATATGTCCGTCAACCCTGTGTCACCTCTAGGAAGATTTTAACCCCATCATTTCGCCAAGTTTTCACCATCATTCTAAAGCCCAAGTTATTTTGTTGCTTTGACAAAGTAATTTCTGAAGATTATTATTTATTTCATGTGATTCATTTACATCTGTCCCTTATTATGAAGTCAACCCAGTTACCTGAACTCAATTCTCGTTTTGTAATGGTGAAACTATTCCTTTTTAAAATATTTTTTTCAAAAGGAACATAGAACATCTAATAGTCATATCATAGTGTAAAAGTAGATGAGCTGCTTCTACTATTTTTGGCCATTTTCTGGTGTTTTGCGGTGGAAAACTGAGTGTGTCAAGCACAACACGTCAACCCTGTTATCCATAGGCTAGAATTTTTTTGTTTTTGTTTTGTTGTGAAGCTTGCATTCAATTGCCCATCCCTGTTGCACACAACACGCTTCCATTCCAACTTGTTTTTTTGTAAAGTTGAAAATGTGCTCTTTATGACAGAATGTTACTGCACTGTTGGAGCTAGAAACACAAGCATTTCGCTACACCCGCAAAAACATCTGCTAAACATGTGTACGTGACAAATAACATTTGATTTGTCACAAGAGGTTTTATGGCTGATTTAAGATTAAATCGTCAACCCTGTTACATTATTTGGCACTGTGTATAGCACTTACTATAGTCCATATTTTATTTAACCTGTTGAGATGGGAAAACTTGTTTTTTATAAAGTTGAACATGTGATCTTTATGAAAGAATGTAACAATTAGGTGAAATCAAAAAAAAAAAATTGCAAGTTGCACTTCTCCACCTAATTAGTGGAACGGCCCATATGGTAGTGAGTTTCATAGTTGTCATGATCAGAAGACTAATATGGGTCTTCGTTGGTCCATCCTTATATTATGTGTTCAGTGAAGTAGTTGGGTTGGAGATCACAGGTATGTATTGGCCTTACCAATGGTTTTAGGTTAAACTGAATTTGTGGAGCTCATTGGTCACTAAGCAGTATGTCTAGCAGTTAAAAGTTTAACCCCATTTGTATGTACCTCTCTCCCCTCAGGCCTTTATCATTGAGGATGAGGAGCAGACACGCTCTCTTCCTCCAAACCCCTTCAGTGAGCTGACAGAGAAAATGCTAGAAGAGTATAAGAGTGTTTTGGAGCAAAGGCAGCTGGGTCAGGATGGTATGATTCTCCCTTATCTCATTACAAATATCAACTCTGTCATGATAAAGATCATTTTATTCCCACCTCTGTTATCTACAGTAGTGATGACTAGGGCCCAACGTTTTACCTGGCCAGGTCACATGGTCAGGATAAAACTCCAGGCCCTATTGATAACCCTTGAACTTTGAACTTGCAGATGCTGATGATGTCACAGATGCAGATGAGATGACAACTTTTGACGAGTCCACCATCTCACTGTCCCTGTCTCCACTCATGTCTCCAGTCAAAGGTATAGGCTATTTCATTAGAAAGGAACAAGACCATTGTGTGAAATAAAGTTTCAGTGAGATGCTTAATTCCTAAATCAGGGCATTCCTTATCTTTAACATTGAATTGGTTCTAATACATAGAGTTTTGGAAAGGTTGCACTACAGACAAAATTGTCATCTTCATACTTCCTGTAAAGGAGTATTCTTTTTTTTAAAGTGTATAAGTGCTTCGTTCACCAACCCTTCCTCGCTGACTTGGTTTCTTCCTGTTAACAGAGATCATACCCAATGGGAAAGACTATATGGACGAACTGGAGGAGAAACTGAACATCAAGGTATCCAAGATCAGCGTCAGCACAACAGAAACGGTTGAAATCTCCATAACAGAGAAATCAGGGGGAGACAAAACCCCTGAGAGCCAAACCAAGTCCCCAAAGAAGAAGAAAAAGTTTCGCACTCCCTCCTTCCTAAAAATGAATAAAAAGAAGGAGAAGGCTGAGGCCTAGATGGAGAGAACCTGAAGAAAGCCAGGTCAGCTTGTTTGGTATGAGATGAGATCATAGGATGAGGTGTGTTCCTTAGAGAGGGAATGTATGAGTCACTAAGATCTTAATAGATCTCCAGCTTTTGGGAGGGAGCAACTGTGACAATAAGCCTGTTATTACAATCTTCTTATTACTCAATTACTTCCTCTGAGGACTCCACACATGAATAGTAGGCATGGTGATGAACGTGTAGTGTATCAGCTTTATTGTTCTCAGTATGTACAATAGCCAATTCGCCATTGTGTAATCAAAACACATAATAGTATATAGCGACAGAAACTCATTCTTTAAAATCAAAAAACTCACTGAAATACCACATTTAGCCTGCTATGTATTTGTGTTCAGGTCCTTTTTCCAGACGGCTCATCCTTGAATGTACAGTAGCCCATAGTTGAAGGTAAGACATGTAAATGTCATGAGGCAGTGTCAAGTGAGTGTTGTATCCTGGTGCCTGAATGTATTGAATGTATAAGAAGTGTGGTTGGTTTGTATCTCGACCTAGACATAATAATGCTGTTTTAGTAGATTTTTATGAGTAAGATAAAGTATGGGTTGTAGTTGTGTTTCTGATTATTCGGTTAACATTTTGATATACACTACAGTACATATTTGTGTTCTTAATAATCCATTTGTTATACATAATACTTTTAACAATGCAAGACAGAGAAGGCAGTTTTAGCCAGGCAGAAACTTTTCAACTTTTATTTATGACAGTGATATTATTTTAGTGGTTGCTGCTTATTCGTCATTGTGATTAAATGGACTGATAGTATGATGATTAATACAATCTCTATGAGCTCAATATGGCTGAATCCGTTTTACCACATTCACCGATATGTACACATGGATATCAAATGACTGAAAGCGAAATGACAAGTGTAATGATATGAGATAGCTAGGCCTATATAAGGCTATGGAAATGTTATATGTATGTGCTGTGTATGTGAAAGATTTAGTTGAGACAGTATCTTGATAGATCATTTGAAAGTTGATTAGGCCATACAAATGTAATCAAATGTTTAACGGGTGCCCTTCTTAACATGTTTTTTTTTTTTTTTTTTTTGAGAAATCTGATATTGTTGGAAGAAATGCAAGATTATAGCAAAAAAAAACAATGTTGTGAAGCTTCCAGTAGAGATATACAACTTCCTCTCTGATTATGGCTGAATTGTACCTCTTTTTGTCTCCCCAAGAGGCTAAAATCTCTTGATTAGGTCACCAGGTGTTAAACTAAGGTCACTATGGTATTTTAACAAGAGTGAGTCTACTTTTCACAAATATTTAAATAAAGGTGTGTGGCCTTAATAGCAATATGTTATAAAAAAAGCTATTCTCTGGACCTGAGTTAAACCTAAAGACAAAGTAAAACGTCCATGGATGGTATAAATCGAGGATTGGATTCATCCCAGTAACCAATGTGAATGATTTGCTTCGATCCAAAAGGAGAAACATGGTTTTCCTTTGTAAATACTGTGTTTTGTGAAGTTGTTTTTAAATGCAATACTGAAATGAAGGTTGATCAATTTGCAACGGTCTGACATTTTATTTAGTATGTTTTGATGCTTGTCAGTTTATGGTCTGTTGAAGTATTACAAGTTTAGATGCATAAACCCTGTATATCGTGTTCACATTCCCAGTTTGTAACCTGCATTACCAATGCTTATATTGTCCTTGTTCCTTTGTTTGAATTGCTTTTGTATGGACTGAGCTTTTGTAATATAACTTTTGCTCTGTATAGCCGCTTCATAGAATTTCATTACATTCTTTAGGAAATGACATTTCACAACATATAATAAAAACGGTGTGTGTTTACGTGATTGTTTTATTAAACCATGGTCCATTGTTTATATATTTATGCATTTTTATGTCATTACATCATGCCACAAACATTGCCATACACTGAGTGTAGAAAACATTACATCTTTCCATGACAGACTCACCAGGTGAAAGCTATGATCCCTTATTGATGTCACTTGTTAAATCCACTTCAATCAGTGTAGATGAAGGAGAAGAGATGGGTTAAAAAATGATTTTTAAGCCTTGAGACAATTGACACATGATTGTGTATGTGCGCCATTCAGAGGGTGAATGGGCAATAAAAGTTTTAAGTGCCTTTGAACAGGGTATGATAGTAGGTGCCAGGTGCACCAGTTTATGTCAAGAACTGCAATGCAGCTGGGTTTTTGATGCTCAACAGTTTCCTGTGTGTATCAAGAATGGTCCACTAAAGGACATCCAGCGAACTTGACACAACTGTGGAAAGCATTGGAGTCAACATGGGCCAGCATCCCTGTGGAACACTTTCAACACCTTGTAGAGTCCATGCCCCGACAAATTGAGGCTGTTCTGAGGGCAGAAGGGGGTGCAACTCAATATTAGGAATGTATTCTTAATGTTTTGTCCCCTCAAGTGTATATCTGGCTGTAAGAGACCATCTTCAAACCCAAATGGGAACACCGACCAGGGGTGTATTCCGTGATGTTAGATGTCAGAATATTGCAGATGGAAATGTCATGAATAAAGCTGCCTCTTATTTGTAAATACTTTACAGTCAATCATATTGGTTCTACATAACACATTCTATAATGTTGCATCCTCCTATCAACAGGCTCCAGGTAGAATACCCCTGGCAATAGCCACACACATACAATACCGCAGGTTTTAAGGCTTTCATTTTCAAGCAGACACAGCAGTGTGCTAGAAAACGGTATCACCCAAAAAAACGATGAATTTTCCTGATTGATAGTTGCTTGTGAAGCCCTTTCTATATTATTCGGTCTATTGCTGTAGTGCCTAAATAGAGGTTGCCATGGTAATCCAAGGAGAGGGGCCGTGGAGACAAAGAGGTGATTTACAATCCGACAGGTGTTCCTGTAAGGGGTGTGAGACAGGATCATACCACCACCCTCATCTCAGGAGGTGACAGATTGACTATAATTGGGAGTGAGATCTCCCTGCATCAAGCAGTAGCTTAAATTATTCTTAAAGTAGTCAAATAAGCGTTTGTAATCCAGTTTAATTTGGAATGTATATAAGACGCATATTTGTATCCCCTAGTGAACCACACATTAAGTGACAGGCAAACATGGAGGATTAAATCATTCAGAATGTAATTCAGAAAAAGTAGGTGACAAACTTTCAAAACTTTTCTGAACAACAACCCCCTGCTTTGTCTGAGTGTTAACGGGAGGAGGAGTCTGTGGTGGTATGCTTTAAGGAACAGGTGACACACTCTGGCCTGGTGGAGTGACCGTCTGCTGTGACCTCAGGGCAAAGAACAACCATTGTGTTCAGACAATAGGCACAACTGCATAATGCCTCACTACAGACATAAATAGCATCTCGGATCAGATGATCACCACGGTATGTAATAACATAGTCATATATAGAAAATATGTTCCAATAAGGTCAGATAGGAAATATCTTACTCTTTAAAGTAAAATACATTATCTTAGAACACTTACACAATATTTCATTTTGTATACCAGTTTTGAGAACAGTCAGTCGGCAGACAGTACAGTGGCAAGAAAAAGCATGCAAACCCTTTGGAATTACCTGGATTTCTGCATAAATTGGTCATAAAATTTGACCTGATCTTCATCTAAGTCGAAATAGACAAACACAGTCTGCTTACACTAATAACACACAAGCAATTATACATGTTCATGTCTTTATTGAACACAGTGTGTAAACTTTCACAGTGTAGGGTGGAAAAAATATGTGAACCCTTGGATTTAATAACTGGTTGACCCTCCTTTAGCAGCAATAAACTCAACCAAATGTTTTCTGTAGTTGTGGACCAGACCTGCACAATGGTCAGGAGGAATTTTCGACCATTCATCTTTACCAAACTGTTTCAGTTCAGCAATGTTCTTGGGATGTCTGGTGTGAACTGCTCTGGAGGTCATGCCACAGCATCTCAATTGGGTTGAGGTCAGGACTCTGACTGGGCCACTCCAGAAGGTGTATTTTCTTCTGTTGAAGCCAGTCTGTTGTTGATTTACTTCTGTGTTTTGGGTCGTTGTCCTGTTGCATCACCCATCTTCTGCTGAGTTTCAATTGGTGGACAGATAGCCTGACATTCTCCTGCAAAATGTCTTGATAAATTCATTTTTCCGTCGATGATAGCAAGCTGTCCAGGACCTGAGGCAGCAAAGCAGCTCCAAACCATGATGCTCCCTCCAACATACTTTACAGTTGGGATGAGGTTTTGATGTTGGTGTGCTATGCCTTTTTTTCTCGATACATAGTGTTGTGTGTTCCTTCCAAACTCAACTTTAGTTTAATCTGTGCTGTGGAACATCCAGTTGCTCTTTTGCGAACTTCAGAAGTGCAGCAGTGTTTTTTTGGACAGCAGTGGCTTCTTCCATGGTGTCCTCCCATGAACACCATTCTTGTTTAGTGTTTTATGTATCTTAGACTCGTCAACAGAGATGTTAGCATGTTCCAGAGATTTCTGTAAGTCTTTAGCTGACACTCTAGGATTCTTCTTAACCTCATTGAGCATTCTGCATTGGGCTCTTGCAGTCATCTTTGCAGTACGGCCACTCCTAGGTAGCAACAGTGCTGAACTTTCTCCATTTATAGACAATTTGTCTTAGATGGCGTAGCAGTCAGACGTCTTTGTCTTTTGTCCGGTCGTGTCCCTTATACATCTTTTTACATCTTCTTCTTCACATATCTTTTTAAAATATTTTCCTAAACCTCAACTTGTAAACTACTCTTCTGCAACCCGCCTCACCCAATGTGGCATGGATCTGCTTTTTTCTAAAGTATTTCTATTTACTTCTGATCTGGAATCCCTCAACTGAAGCTAGCCAGCTAACTACCTACCAGCTGTCAGTTAGCAAAACATTGCTAGCGGTCATCAGCTAACCTTTAGCTCAGAAAGCTCTCGGCAGTTCGAACAACGTGACTCAAACCAGAGCATAACTGACCTATTTCTCTCCATATCCTCGGATTCCTACCGCAAACTCTGAACATTTCCATCTGGATCTTCGCAACTAGCTAACCTCAATCCTGGGTGATTACTCCTGGCTAGCATTTCCATCCCAGAGCAAGCACCAATTAGCCTGAAGCTAGCCAGGACAGGGCTCCTGTGCTACCACCGAAGCATACTCCTGGGCTACAATATCCGGAAACCTTCTACTGCCGGTACGGGGCACGGAACCCCGCCGATCCTCTACGACTGGAATACCGACATAATCTGCCCAAGGATTCCAACAGGCCCCTTAGGCGCGACGCCCGCTGAAGGCCCATTCTGCTAACCTGCTAGGCCTGCTAGCTACCTAGAGCTACTTGGAACCCTACTAATTCCACGACTGGACTATCGACGTCACCGCACGAAGAGGCAAAAACAGACTTACCCCCATCGCGGCGTCCCCCAAAGGCTAACTTGCTAACCCCGGTCTGCTAACTGCTAGCTTGCCTTCCCGGTCTGCTAACTGCTAGCCCCTGCTAACTGCTTGCTTGCTAACCCAATCTGCTAACTGCTATCTTGCCAACCCCGGTCTGCTAACTGCTAGCTTGCCAGCCCCGGTTTGCTACCTGCTAGCTTGTTTAGCCCCGGCCTACTAACTGTTAGCGTGTTAGCATCGGCCTGCTAACTGTCTGAATCGCCGTGTTCCCAGTCAGCCCAACCACTCACTGGACCCATATGTTCACTTGGCTACGCATGCCTCTCTCCAATATCAATATGCCTCGTACATTACTGTCCTGGTTAGTGATTACTGTCTTATTTCACTGTAGAGCCTCTAGCCCTGCTCAATATGCCTTAACCACCCATGTTGTCCCACCTCCTAACATGTTGTCTCTAGAGACTATATTTCTCTCATCATTACTCAATGCCTAGGTTTACCTCCAATGTACTCACATCCTACCATACCTTTGTCTGTACACTATGCCTTGAATCCATGCTATCGTGCCCAGAAACCTGCTACTTTTACGCTCTGTTCCAAACGTGCTAGACTGCCAGTTCGTATAGCACTTAGCCGTACCCTTATCCTACTTCTCCTCTGTTCCTCTGGTGATGTAGAGGTTAATCCAGGTCCTGTCGTGCCTAGCTCCACTCCCACTCCCCAGGTGCTCTCATTTGTTGACTTCTGTAACTGTAAAAGCCTTGGTTTCATGCATGTTAACATTAGAAGCCTACTCCCTAAGTTTGTTTTACTCACTGCTTTAGCACACTCTGCCAACCCGGATGTCTTAGCCATGTCTGAATCCTGGCTTAGGAAAACCACCAAAAACACTGAAATCTCCATCGCTAACTACAACATTTTCCGCCAAGATTGAACTGCCAAAGGGGGCGGTGTTTCAATCTACTGCAAATATAGCCTGCAGAGTTCTGTATTACTATCCAAGTCTGTACCCATACAATTCAAGCTTCTACTTCTAAAAATGCACCTTTCCAAAAACAAGTCTCTCACTGTTGCCGCTTGCTATAGACCTCCCTCTGGTCCCAACTGTGCCCTCGATACCATATGTGAATTGATTGCCCCCCATCTATCGTCAGAGCTCGTGCTACTAGGTGACCTAAACTGGGACATGCTTAACACCCCGGCCATCCTACAATCCAAGCTTGATGCCCTCAATCTCACACAAATTATCAATGAACCTACCAGGTACTACTCCAAATCCGTTAACACGGGCACTCTCATAGATGTCATCCTAACTAACTCGCCCTCCAAATACACCTCTGCTGTTTTCAATCAAGATCTCAGCGATCACTGCCTGCATCCGTAATGGGTCTTCGACCAAACGACCACCCCTCATCACTGTCAAACGCTCCCTAAAACACTTCTGCGAGCAGGCCTTTCTAATCGACCTGGCCAGGGTATCCTGGAATAACATTGACCTCATCTCGTCAGTAGATGATGCCTGACTATTCTTTAAAAGTGCCTTCCTCACCATCTTAAATAAGCATGCCCCATTCAAAAAAAATAGAACTAGGAATAGATATAGTCCTTGGTTCACTCCAGACCTGTCTGCCCTTGACCAGCACAAAAAAATCCTGTGGCGTTCTGCATTACCATCGAATAGCCCCCGTGATATGCAACTTTTCAGGGAAGTTAGGAACAAATATACACAGGCAGTTAGGAAAGCTAAGGCTAGCTTTTTCAAACAGAAATTTGTATCCTGTAGTACTAACTCAAAAAAGTTCTGGGACACTGTAAATCCATGGAGAATAAGAGCACCTCCTCCCAGCTGCCCACTGCTCTGAGGCTAGGAAACATTGTCACCACCGATAAATCCACTATAATTGAGAATTTCAATAAGCATTTCTCTATGGCTGGCCATGCTTTCCACCTGGCTACCCCTACCCCGGTCAACTGCCCGGCACCCTCTACAGCAACCCGCCAAAGCCCCCACCATTTCTCCTCTACCCAAATCCAGATAGCTGATGTTCTGAAAGAGCTGCAAAATCTGGACCACTACAAATCAGCCGGGCTAGACAATCTGGACCCTCTCTTTCTAAAATGATCTGGCAAAATTGTTGCAACCCCTATTACTAGCCTGTTCAACCTCTCTTTCGTATCGTCTGAGATTCCCAAAGATTGGAAAGCTGCCGCGGTCATCCCCCTCTTCAAAGGGGGTGACACTCTAGACCCAAACTGCTACAGACCTATATCTATCCTACCCTGTCTTTCTAAGGTCTTCGAAAGCCAAGTTAACAGACCATTTCGAATCCCACCGTACCTTCTCCGCTATGCAATCTGGTTTCAGAGCTGGTCATGGGTGCACCTCAGCCACGCTCAAGGTCCTAAACGACATCATAACCGCCATCGATAAGAGACATTACTGTGCAGCCGTATTCATCGACCTGGCAAAGGCTTAGTCAATCCCCACATTCTTATTGGCAGACTCGACAGCCTTGGTTTCTCAAATGATTGCCTTGCCTGGTTTACCACCTACTTCTCTGATAGAGTTCAGTGTGTCAAATCGGAGGGCTTGTTGTCTGGACCTCTGGCAGTCTCTATGGGGGTGCCACAAGGTTCAATCCTCGGGCCGACTCTCTTCTCTGTATACATCAATGATGTCGCTCTTGCTGCTGGTGATTCTCTGATACACCTCTACGCATACGACACCATTCTGTATACTTCTGGCCCCTCTTTGGACACTGTGTTAACTAACCTCCAGACGAGCTTCAATGCCATACAACTCTCCTTCCGTGGCCTCCAACTGCTCTTAAATGCAAGTAAAACTAAATACATGCTATTCAACCGATCACTGCCCGCACCTGCATCACTACTCTGGACGGCTCTGACTTAGAATACGTGGACAACTACAAAAACCTAGGTGTCTGGTTAGACTGTAAACTCTCCTTCCAGACTCACATTAATCATCTCCAGTCCAAAATTAAATCTAGAATTTGCTTCCGATATCACAACAAAGCATCCTTCACTCATGCTGCCAAACATACCCTCGTAAAACTGACCATCCTACCTATCCTTGACTTCGGTGATGTCATCTATAAAATAGCCTCCAACACTCTACTCAGCAAACTGGATGCAGTCTCTCACAGTATCATCAATTTTGTCACCAAAGCCCCATACACTACCCACCATTGCGACCTGTACGCTCTCGTATGTTGGCCCTCGCTTCATACTCGTCGCCAACCCCACTGGCTACAGGTTATCTACAAGTCTCTGCTAGGTAAAGCCCCGCCTTATCTCAGCTCACTGGTCACCATAGCAGCACCCACTCGTAGCACGCGCTCCAGCAGGTATATCTCATTGGTCACCCCCAAAGCCAATTCCTCATTTGGTCGTCTTTCCTTCAATGACTGGAACGAACTGCAAAAATCTCTGAAGCTGGAGACTCATATCTTCGTCACTAGCTTTAAGCACTAGCTGTCAGAGCAGCTCACAGATCACTGCACATAGCCCATCTGTAAACAGCCCATCTATCTACCTACCTCATCCCCATACAGTATTTATTTATCTTGCTCCTTTGCACCCCAGGATCTCTACTTGCACATTCATCTTCTGCACATCTACCATTCCAGTGTTTAATTGCTATATTGTAATTACTTAGCCACCATCGTCTTAACTCCCTTATCTTACCTCATTTGCACTCACTGTATATAGACTTTTTGTTTTATTTTGTTCTACTGTATTATTGACTATGTTTTGTTTATTTCATGTGTAACTCTGTGTTGTTGTATGTGTCAAATTGCTATGCTTTATCTTTGCCAGGTCGGACTTGCAAATGAGAACTTGTTCTCAACTAGTCTACCTGATTAAATAAAGGTGAAATATATATATTTTTTAAATTGAATGAACATCAAGGCTTTTAGACATACTTTTGTAACCTTTTTCAGCTTTATGCAAGTCAACAATTCTTCATTTTAGGTCTTCTGAGATCTCTTTTGTTCGAGGCATGGTTCACATCAGGCAATGCTTCTTGTGAATAGCAAACTCAAATTGTGTGAGTGTTTTTATAGGGCAAGGCAATTCTCACCAACATCTCCAATCTCGTCTCATTGATTGGACTCCAGGTTAGTTGACTCCTGACTCCAATTAGCTTTTGGAAAAGTCATTAGCTTAGGGGTTCACATACTTTTTCCAACCTACACTGTGAATGTTTAAATGATGTATTCAATATAGACAAGAAAAATACAATCATTTGTGTGCTATTAGTTTAAGAACACTGTGTTTGTCTTTTGTTGTGACTAGGATGAAGATCAGATCTAATTTCATGACTAATTTATGGAGAAAAACAGGTAATTCCAAAGGGTTCAAATACTTTTTATTGTCGCTGTATGTTAGAATCAATGCCCTCCAAGCCCAAGCCATGGCTGCACCCCTGCACAATCATGTGAAATCCACAGATTAGGGTCTAATGAAGTTATTTCAATTGACTGATTTCCTTACACTGTATGAACTGGAACTCAGTAAAATCTTTTAAATTGTTGCATGTTGCATTTATATATGTTCAGTATGACTTATTTCTGTCCACTATGTGATAGCATTTGTTATTAGTCAGGAGACACAATTGCAATTCAAAATGTGACCTGCATTAGAAAAATCACCCACATGATGTCTGTACACGCTGAAAGAGACAATGTTAGTAATTTCCACATGCCTATTATCTATAGTTTTCCTTCCTCTTTAAGAACACACAGCTTGCTGTTCAGAACATTACATGTGATACACTCCCTACTGAGGGTAACCATAGGGACTGCTGGTTTGACTGACACACACACACACACACACACACACACGTGTGACTTTGCCTCCTCTGTGACAGCCGAGCCACTGGTGTAATCCTCAAGCTTTTCAGATTACTCCAGTTGGGGTCACATCCTACACTGGGTCAGTTTTCTATGTTGTCTGTGTCAAAGTAGAGAGCTGACAGTCTGTCCACTAGCCCAGTCTGCAATATGGACAGGACATTCTCTAGTCTCGACAAAATCCTCACCCTCTCTGCTCTATGAGTGTGCTTTGAATTTGCATATTAATTAGGTAAAAAAACTAAGTGTATATCTATCCAATAAGAAAAAGACAGCGGATTGAACCTGGTTAACCTCACTACACAGCTGACTATCCCTGAGCATGCGTCTCAGCAAGTCAACGAATATAGTTAATAACAGCGGATTGCACCGAGCAAGTCCTGGCAAGGGACAGACTGTAGGAAAGGCCTACTAGAGTGCTAGCTGAAATAGTTTTTCTTAAGAAATGCTGAGCCTCAGTGTACCACACAAAACATGTTTTATACTAAAAGGCCTTGACTATTCGTACCTAAACCCAGTCCTCATACGCTTTTAACATGAGCATCTGTCTCACTCCCTTTCTCTAACTCTCTGTGTGTGTGTGTGTGTGTGTGTGTGTGTGTGTGTGTGTGTGTGTGTGTGTGTGTGTGTGTGTGTGTGTGTGTGTGTGTGTGTGTGTGTGTGTGTGTGTGTGTGTGTGTGTGTGAGAGAGAGTCTTTGCCAGGCAGCTGAAATAGACTCCGTGGGAGGGTGTTCTCTCTCCCAGGCGTCCGTGACAGCCACAGCCACGGTTGCTTCTGCAGTGGGGCAGCCATCTGCGGCCATTGTCTCAGTTGCACAACACAGGCTCACACGCATGGCTGCCCCCTAAAAGCCAGCCCCTCTACCCTCTGTCCTCCCCCTTCCTTTCCTGCCAAGGAAAAAATGACTTCTTAATCAGTCAAAGGCACAATAGTAATAGACCGTCCACTAGAAATGAATTCAATTTCAAAGTAAGTTTTATTGTAGAGCTCTGAGGCTTTCAATTTTAGATGGTGAAATATGGTCATTTCATGGTATCCTATATATATGGGCCAATAAATATTATTCTGTACTTCATTTGAAGTGGTCCCACAATGGAACAATTTATTTAGAGTTGACTCTTTCAGAAGTCAAGTCTATTGAAGTCAAACATAACAATACAAAATGCTAACTTGGTAAATAAAGCTTGTCTCCAGAATATGTTATGTTTACAGTGTCTTCAGAAAGTATTCACACCCTTTGACTTTTTCCACATTTTGTTGTGTTACAGACAGAATTTAAATTTGATTAAATTGAGATTGTGTCACTGGCCTACACACAATACCCCATAATGTAAAAGTGGAATGTCTTTTGTGATTTTTACAAAAAAATGAAAAAAATGAAAAGCTGAAATGTCTTGAGTAAATAAGTATTTAATACCTTTGTTATGGCAAAGTCCAGGAGTACAAATTGGCAAGTCCAGGAGTAAGTCCTGGCAAGTCCAGGAGTACAAAGTCACATAATAAATTGTATGGACTCACTATGTGTGCAATAATAGTGTTTAACATGATTTTTTAACAACTACCTCATCTCTGTACCCCACACATTTAATTATACGCAATGTCCGTCAGCTGAGCAGTGAATTTCAACCACAGATTCAACCACAAAGACGAGGGAGACTTTCCAATGCCTTGCAAATAAGGGCACCTATTGGTAGATGGGTAAAAAAAAAGCAGACATTGAATATCCCTTTGAGAATGGTGAAGTTAAACTTTGGATGGTGTATCAATACACCCAGTCACTACAAAGATACAGGTGTCCTTCCTAACTCAGATGCTGGAGAGGGATGAAACCGCTCAGGGATTTCAATGTTGACTTTAAAACAGTTACAGAGTTTAATGGCTGTGATAGGAGAAAACTAAAGATGCATCAACAACATTGTAGTTACTCCATAATACTAACCTACACGACAGAGTGAAAAGAAGGAAGCCTGCACAGAATACAAATATTCCAAAACATGCATCCTGTTTACAATAAGGCACTAGAGTAAAACTGCAAAACATTTGCCAAAGTAATGAAATTTATGTTGTGAATACAAAGCATTATGTTCAGGGAAAATCCAACACAACATATTACTGCGTACCACTCTTCATATTTTCTAGTATGGTGGTGGCTGCATTTGCAAAAATGTCTGAAAACATGTTTTCACTTTGTCATTATGTGGTATTGTGTGTAGCTGGGTTAAAAGGTATTTAATACATTTTGAATTCTGGCTGTAACACATCAAAATGTGGAATAAGTCAAGGGATATGAATACTTTCTGAAGGCACTGTATGTTTTAAAACTGTCTCAAAGTAGCAACAGGGGGTGCTAAAGTAACTAAGGGCTCTATTCAACCCGCATCCCGGAAGTTGAACTTTACAGCCGTGATTGAATAGAGCCCTAAACTTTGGGGAAGGAACACGTGGGATTTATAATCCCAAATGCTTCCACAGTGTGTACTCATACTCTAAACTGTAACTTTGGAGGCACATTCCCAACCACATCAAGGCCCTGCAGAGCATCCAATTTCAATACATCAAAGTGATTGAGGCCGGATGACAATGCACTTTATGTGAGGACTTGATGTGATAGGTAGAGGAAGACATTTCCAGCAGGTTCATTTCCTCTCTCCTTGGTCACACTTGATTTTTTAGAACTGATAACATTCAATGACCTCCAGCCTCATTTGTTTTTACCTCATAACTTAAGTTTGTTTTTTTTTATACAGATGCTAGTCATAATGATGGTAACAATATACAAGACAAGTAAAGCAATTATTTGAACCAGTCTAAAACCAAATATATGAAATAATGTGTTACAAATTATGTGAACTATTTGTATCATGAAGGTGGAGTGATCACTTGAGCAAAACATTTTAAGTATATTGTTCAGTCCATTTCAGGTAGTTGTAATTGTTTATCTATATTGAGCATACTGATGTAGTGCGTTTAAGACTACATAGGCTACATGTATTAATGTTACTTTCCAGCAATATGTTTATGACGCTTCAATACAGTTGACAATGTTGAATGCGACGCATGCGTTGGTGGGAGGGATTAACCACCAAGTAGGTAGGGCAAGTGGCTCAAGGACTGCACAATTTCATCTACTCCAGTTCATTTCAGTCTCTCTCTGCACTGTACAGTCTGGACAAGAGGACCTTCAGTCTCACTGGCAGTTGTCATAAAATAAAATAGTTAAATATATGAGACAGCTGAGCGAGTTGAAATCCAACGAGGTTGTTTTGGAGTCGGATGAGTCCATGGACCAACAAGATTTTAGCGAGATGTCTGGTTATTCTATTAACGACGTCATATACTCCGAATGTTCCGCAATGGAGCAAATCGACACTTTTATGAAAAACGTTCAGGTGTTGCTGGATGCAGCAAATTACATTGAAAACCATGAAAAGAACAACGGAAGTAAGTAATGTGGTCTATTCTGGTGATTTCAGACGCAGACTGGCCAAGGCAGACAACAATGCAATGGACCGAAATGGCGACAAAAGACGCAAACATGAGAGGCAACCGTAAACATGAGGCAATTTGCCTGATTGTGAATAATATTTAAACCTATTATGCCAATGCAAATTGGTTTAAATGAAATAGAGCCTATAGCCTACAAATAACAATACATGGTCAAAAACAAACCCGTGACATCGAATTACTTTCTCACCCTCTGGCATTTTCCATGAACGGTAACCGTATTTAAATGTATATTACATTGCGCATTTTCCAATTGGATGAGACTTGCCTATGGCTCCATTAATTCCTTTCCTTAGAGACAGTCTAAACTAAACAGCCTAATGGTATCCGTGAAGGCATCCCTGTGTTTGTAAAATAGACTGTCTTCCTTTGAGCACGTCGAATTACGCATTAAAATATTTAGGCTACATAATAGGCTAATCGATCTATCAAACTCACTCACCTTTCTTTTTTCAAATCTAGTTTACTCAACATTTAGCATAGGGTTTCCTTCAACTTCTATCTGTGGGTGCCTGCAGGCCGAAGAAAAGCAATTTAATTCCTATGCGACCTGTTTATCTCAGACCAAAGTCAAATGAAGCAAATCAAACCTCTTACAAATATTAATTTTATTTGAGAAAACTCGGCATATTGTGCAAAAACTAAATAGAGAACCCCTATTATTCCATCCCTATAATTTCGTTATTCCTGTCAATTGCGCTTCCTCTCTATCCACATGGAACAAAATGTACCGTTTTGATTGGACTAAACACATGTTCCCATCTTGCGAGTCCTTGCAGATATCCAATCAAACACAGGTTCAACTTTGACGTCGAAATCCGATTTGCAATGTGTCTCTGGGATTTGTAGGCTTATGGACATTTTAGTCTTCTATATGCATTTCATTGCGTACTGTAATAGCCTACTATGTGATATTCCATCATTACCTAATTAATGAATAGGCCTATGTCTTGAAGAAAGAGTTCGTTGGTATTTTTCAATAAACCATGTACAAAATATAGGTTTAGGCCTACGTGCTTTGCAGCACGAACACTAGGTTGCTGCCAATGATGTATATAAACTGGATTTATGACGTTGCTATTTATTGGCATTTGAGTGGTTTTGAAGCAACATGTCGGCCATATTGGCACTCCCCGGTAGTAGCAGGCCTCCATAGGAATTAATGGAATTATACAGTAATTCAATTAAACGTTTCAAGGACACAATTACATGTATTTAATATTTTTTGTTTTTTTGTAGTGGGGACAGTAACATTAGTTATCTGAAATAATTAATACTTAGCTCACATATAATTTAAAAGTATGCATTAAGGTGTTTGTAATTTAATACAATGTGTCAAAAACGAATGTAGACATTAATAAATGCATTTCTATAGCTTCCAAAACATGTTTAAGCTATACTGACATGCTTGGTGCCCAAATTGATGACGTTTGATGAGTGGAGATGAACAGATTCAGTTCAGTCAGTTTCAGTCAGTTGTCCTGATGAGCCCTTCCCATCTAGCTATTTTATGCTTGTGGATAGGAACTTCAGCTGGAATTGTAAACTTGTCTGCCAAAGTTAGGACATGGGAGTGTTTAGAATAATTCTGTTTTTACAAGAGTGATTATTTTACAAAAATGAAATTTTAATGTTAAAGCCATAACTTTGTACATTTTCGGTGAAAATCACTACAATAAATCTTCTTTAGTTGTCACCCTGGCGTGATATTGGCTGCACTATCTAGCGGCCGCTTCCCTCTCCTTACTGTGGCAAGCGGGAGCAATGGACACTGTGTCCAGTGTGGTTGTGTTGCCGGCTTTCAGCGCAAACTCTCCCCATTGAGCAGTGTAGACTGCATCACAGTGACATCCAGATGGTAACAATCAATATTACCAGTTATTTCTCGTGTAGGCAGCTATCCTACTCTAAATAAAATCAAGTGGAATGGAAAGAATTGGAGATGGTGAACAAATCCAGATGACAAGTTTCAACTAGCACCATGCTGCTGTTGCCAGCTAGCCAGCATAACCTTGCTGGGCCTGGGAAGGGCTCATCAGGACGACTGCCTTAGTGGTGGGGGTGTGCCAAGATGGAGGAACAGTGGCTTCAACACAGAGCCCCCTATCAGTAATCTAGTGTGTATATATACATCAGTGGTTGCTGCTCAAACAAAATAACCTTTATGGAATTTATCCCAAAATGCATTGCAGGTGGCTTTAAAACTGTCCTCTTGTCAGCTGTTGAGAAGGTAAACGACAGTGTTGGGTCAAGCTACAGGCATATATATATACACACATACACTACCGTTCAAACGTTTGGTCACTTAGAAATGTCCTTGTTTTTGAAAGAAAATTTTAAAAAGTTGTCCATTAAAATAACATCAAATTGATCTGAAATACATTGAAGGCCTTGTTAATGTTATAAAGGACTATTGTAGCTGGAAACGGCTGATTTTTAAAAAAATTGAATATTTACATTTACATTATCAGCAATCATCACTCCTGTTTTCCAATGGCACGTTGTGTTAGCTAATCCAAGTTTATCACTTTAAAAGGCTAATTGATCATTTGAAAACCCTTTTGCAAATATGTTAGCACAGCTGAAAACGGTTGTACTGATTAAAGAAGCAATACAACTGGCCTTCTTTAGACTTGTTGAGTATCTGGAGCATCAGCATATGTGGGTTTGATTACAGGCTCAAAATGGTCAGAAACAAAGAACTTTCTTCTGCAACTCGTCAGTCTATTCTTGTTCTGAGAAATGAAGGCTTTTCCATGTGAGAAATTGCCAAGAAACTGAAGATCTCATACATTGCTGTGTACTACTCTCTTCACAGAACAGCGCAAACTGGCTCTAAACAGAATAGAAAGAGGAGTGGGAGACCCCAGTGCACAACTGAGCAAGAGGACAAGTACATTAGTGTCTAGTTTGAGAAACAGACGCCTCACAAGTCCTCAACTGGCAGCTTCATGAAATAGTACCCACAAAAACACCAGTCTCAATGTCAACAGTGAAGAGGTGACTCTGGGATGCTGGCCTTGTAGGCAGAGTTGCAAAAAAAGCCGTATCTCAGACTGGCCAATAAAAAGAAAAGATTAAGATGGGCAAAAGAACACACACTGAACAGAAGCACTCTGCCTAGAAGGCCAGTGTCCCGGACTCGCCTCTTCACTGTTGACGTTGAGACGGGTGTTTTGCAGGTACTATTTAATGAAGCTGCCAGTCAATTATTTATTCAGGACAACAGTTTTCAGCTGTGCTAACATCATTTAAAAGGGGTTTTCTAATGATCAATTAGCATTTTAAAATGATAAACTTGGATTAGCTAACACAATGTGCCATTGGAACACAGGAGTGATGGTTGCTGATAATGGGCCTCTGTAGATATTCCATAAAAAATCAGCCGTTTCCACTTCTGATCAATTTGATGTTATTTTAATGGACAACATTTTTTTCTTTCAAAAACAAGGACATTTTTAAGTGCCCCCAAACTTTTGAACGGTAGTGTATATATATTACAATAATCAACAGTATATGAGTTATGTTTGCCAACATTGAAAGATTATTGGAATTTTCAGCATATCTAAAGAGGAGGGAGTGGGGTATGTGACATGTTGTCTGTGCATTCCCCGTTGTGTTGGGACTTTAGACTATAGCTTGATGTCACAAATGTTACAGAACAAAACACTACCATGAAAGTAAGTCTTTGTCTGACGGAAATGACAGAATTTGTAGTGTATAATGTGTTACTTATATACACTGAGTATACCAAATATTAGGTACCCCCCTATTGTTGATACACACAGGAAACTGTTGAGCTTGAAAAACCCAACAGCTTTTCAGTTCTAGACACAAACCGGTGCGTCTGGCACCTACTACCATACCCCGTTCAAAGGCACATTCATCTTTTGTCTTGCCCATTCAACCTCTGAATGGCACACATACACAGTCAATGTCTCAGTTGTCTGAAGGCTTAAAAATCCTTCTTTAACCCATCTCTTCTCCTTCATCTACACTGACTGAAGTGGATTTAACAAGTGACATCCAAAATGGATCATAGCTTTCACCTTGATTCACCTGGTCAGTCTATGTCATGGTAAGAGCAGGTGTTCTTACTGTTTTGTATACTTAGTGTATATTTCATCACCAGAATGTGAACATGGATATGCCTCAACATACCCTGCAACTCAAAGCATGCATCATCAGAGACAACGGAAATTCAAGAATAAGAAAATGGACAATATTCACAACAGGTAAATTAATCTTGTCATAATTATTCATAACTCTTATTATAAATACCCATGTTACAGTTGCATGATAACATTTCATTTTTATCCCTTCTTCATTATTGGACTTGGCTCCAACATCAGTCAAATGTGGGTGGAAAAACAGTGCAACTAGAAAAACTGTCAAACCAGTCTTTTTTTTCTCTCTCTTGCTAAAATCTTGTTTTTTGATTTATGTCTATAACCTGTCCATTTTATTTTACACCCAGGTCAGCACACAATGAGCTGGAAAAAAACAGGTGAGTCAGAAGGGGTTGTGACCATCATTCTGTGTTAGAGTCCATTATGAGTATTTCCATTGACAGTTAATGGTTATTATTGATCAATTGAAGGTCTCTGTAAGTACCACATTTGCATTAATCTGCCATTTTCTTCTCTACTCCGTTCCCCACCGAACTGTGATTTGCTCACACAACTGTGTCCCACGGGGTAAAACACTTGAGTTACAAGATAATTCATTAGTCAAAGAGATATTGTACTTATATCTTATGGTCTTATATCTTATGCTTATATCGTATGTGTCCACAAAATCATTCAACTGTGCAGACCGATACATGGCTTGATAGCACACATGTAATACAGGGATGGAAATATTGTTTTTCTACAAATTTCATACAATTTTAAGTAATGTGGCAAATAGCTATTTCCGGGGAGTTTATCTCTAGAGCAAGCTGTCTTTTCAAAATGGAACTTCAAGCTGATAATCCAAAATACTCTGGAGGCTGCATATATTATTTGCATATCCTGGTGATATGCTAAATATATTGACCCACAATTTGAAAATGTAATACTGGCTTATTTATTATTTGATGGCTGGACTTCAAACACCACTTATTTGATCAATATCTTCTACATTTCAAGCTTGTTTGTACAGTGGTGGTCATTGCTAGCATTCTGGGGGAAGCATAATGCATAGAACAAATATGTCTGTTTTGCAAGGCAAATTAGGGCGTGTAGTCCAGTACAGGTTCTTAACCATACGTTTCCACAGTTGGAACTGGAACTGCTTGTTTTAGACGGTGTGCCTCCCTCCACATAAACTAAGCTTTTCTGTGCATTGAAAATCATCTTATTGCATAGGACCTGATCTTTGTTTCCAATGAAAAGCACATGTCAGGGCACGGTTCCCAAAATACAAGTGCTAATCTGTAGAGAGCAGCCAGTGTGGGAATCATGTAGATCACAGAGAGCGAAGGGCCAGGCATCTGGATGATAAAAACGTAATCTCAAACAGACTCTTTGCACTACAAAGGGTTGGTCATCATTAGCCAGACAGGAGTTGACATCCCAACTTGACCTACATTTCAAAACATTTGATAGTAAGAATAATGCCCTTCCAAATCAAGACACTAGGATGTTCAGTTCTTATGGCGCAAAGGCCCTGGCCTTAAAATGAGATTGTCTGCCTGCCTGTCAGCTCATAGCTCTGGGCACAGACTATGTATTCCATCTAAGTAATGGATTAGCCTGTCTATCCAACAAAATGGAAAAAAATATAAAGGGTCTGCTTTTATAGGTAATGTCATTACTAAAAAAAACAGATTGTCTAATTTGTCCAAATATATGAATGTATTCATCCATTGATGTGGAGGGGATGGGAATAATAGGGCCTCATCAAGGTATTAATTTATGTATAAAATCAATCATGTCATTCAATTCCAAGAATTGCATCTGGATGTAGAGGGACTGTTCCTATTACTGTTTTCACTAAAGATTAGTCCTCTATTGTTTCTTCCCCCTCTCAGACGAGCACATCTCCGCCTGTGTTTGGAGAGGTTAAAGATGTTGATCCCACTGGGACCAGACTGCAGTCGGCACACTACCCTGGGGTTGCTTAACAAGGCCAAGGGTCACATTAAGGTATTGTAGTCAACAATGCCGCCATGGTGGTGTCATGGGGACCATGGTGTCATGGGATCTGGTGAATGGTTAAATTGAAGCCCCTAGCCTATGGATAGAGAAGCTTTGTGCTCCCATGACCTGCCATAGCACTGCAGCACAGAAACACAATGTGATCTACTTTCTCAGCCTGTAAATCACTTGCTACTCCTGACTGCACACTTCTGGGCCTGACTCAAGCAAATCCAATGGAACTCAAGCAAATCCAATGAAAATGTGAATATACCTTTCAATGGGTCTAACTGATTGATCAAACATGATTGGTTAGAAAGGTTTTTCCCCCATTTTATCTAGTTGTAGAGGTAGTTTGGACAGGGCCAGCTCTAATGAGAGAAAAATGTACATTTTAAAGTTAATTTCCTGAAATTGTACACATTTTGCAATGTGTGTACAGAAGATTTTGCAGTTATAAATTAAGTCATTTTGCAATGAGGCAATTTTATACAAAATGTCATGCAATTCTATTAGTTTTGCTATGGAACATTTCTGCAGTTTTACAGCTAATTTTACAGCTAATTCTCACTCAGCTAATTGAGTGAGAATGACAAAAAAAATCTATGGGGGCCCACTGGAGGTCAGGGCTCCTGGGCACGTGCCCTGCATGTCCGGTTGGTATTCGGCCATGATTACTACAAGTTTAGATAGTCTAGCCAGCTATCTAACTACCAATCTAAAAATAGTTAGCCGACATGCCTAATTGAGTGACTGACACAGCCTACTCTAACCAGAGAGAAACTGCTGATGCACAACCAAATTTCACCAGGTGTATTTTCCTATTCTTACTCTCAATAGTAAGTTGAGACCCCAATAGAGTTCCTAAAAAAAAAATATATATATATATATATATATATATATAGTACCTTTCGAAAAGGATTCAGACCCCTTGACTTGTTCCACATTTTGTTACGTTACAGCTTTTTTTTTATTGATTAAATAAAACATTTCTCATCAATCTACACACAACACCTTATAATTAAAGTCAAAACAGGTTTTTAGATATTTTAGCAAAAACAGAACTACCTTATTTACCTAAGTATTCAGACCCTTCTGCTATGAGACTTGAAATTAAGCTCAGGTGCATCCCATTTCCATTGATTGGAAAGGCACACACCTGTCTATATAAGGTCTCACAGTTGATAGTGCATGTCAGAGCAAAAACCAAGCAATGAGGTCGAATTAGTTGTTCATAGAGCTCAGAGACAGAATTGTGTCAAGGCACAGATCTGGGGAAGGTTACAAAAATAATTCTGCAGCATTGAAGGTCCCCGAGAACAGTCGCCTCCATCATTCCTAAATGGAAGAAGTTTGGAACCATCAAGACTCTTCCTAGACCTGGTCGCCCGGCCAAACTGAGCAATCAAGAGAGAAGGGTCCTGGTCAGGGAGGTGACCAAGAACCTGATGGTCACTCTGACAGAGCTCCAGAGTTCCTCTGTGGAGATGGGAGAACCTTCCAGAAGGACAACCATCTATGCTGCACTCCTCCAATCAGGTCTTTATGGTATAGTGGCCAGACGGAAGCCACTCCTCAGGAAAAGGCACGTGACAGCCCACTTGGAGTTTCCCAAAAGGCACCTAAAGGACTCTCAGACCATGAGAAACAAGATTCTCTGGTCTGGTGAAACCAAGATTGAACTCTTTCGCCTGAATGCCGAGCATCACGTCTGGAGGAAACCTGCTACCATCTATACGGTGAAGCATGGTGGTGGCAGCATCATGCTGTGTGGATGTAAAGGGTCTGAATACTTATGTTAATGTTATATTTCAGTTTTTTTTATATTGAATACATTAGCAAAAATGTGCCTTGTCATTATGGGGAATTGTGTATAGATTGATGAGGAACAAAAACAATTGAATCCATTTTAGAATAAGGATGTAACGTAACAGAATGTGTAAAAAGTAAATGGGTCTGAGTACTTTACGAATACAATGTATTCTCTTGGAGGGGGAGGGTGACTGCTTAAGCCTGCAACCGGCCCATAGTCTGGAGAACCTATTTGTCTCCCCCTTGTTAACTCGGAAAAAGCCTTTGCAATTGATCTGCGATTTTTGGCACATTAATGTGTTTCGGAATTAAAATACAAAATGAAAGGAAGTGTGGCTTGTATGTTCAGCCTTAACCAACACAGCTGTTGCCTTTTGTTTTCCACCAAGCAGCAAATTCAGGTCTACAATTGGCCATCATACAAAAATGTCAGGAATTACTTTGCCACTACAGCCGTTTGGATCTGTTGGTATTTTTAGCCTGGTCTGATGTTGATGAATTCACATATGATTATTCAGGCTCACAACACACAGTTTGTCCCTCAATCTTGAATGTTGCAAGAGTAGAGTAAAATGAAAATAAAAACATTCCATTTAAAATGTTTGTAAATGGCAGCTGTTGAAGATTTTATCATTTGTACAGTAAAACTGAATGTTTTCAGTTTTATTGTATTTATTTATCCTTTTATTTAACCAGGCAAGTCAGTTAAGAACAAATTCTTATTTTTACAATGACGGCCTACCCCAGCCAAAACCTCCCCTAACCCTGACGACGCTGGGCCAATTGTGTGCCGCCCTATCGGACTCCCAATCATGGCCAGTTATGATACAGCCCAGGATCGAACCAGGGTCTGTAGCACTGAGAGGCAGTGCCTTAGACCACTGTGCCACTTGGGATGTGCAGATGTATGAGGAAATTTGATAAATAGCTGCTCTTTAGCCTACACCATTTAAATGTTAAAGGTTACATTTAGAAAATATATATATATGCAACTATTATTAATAAAATATTAAGGGTTATGCACACATTAGGTTGATTAACTCTCTGTCCTCCCTGAATGTTTGTAGAAACTAGAGGAGATGGACCGGAGGAGCCAGCACCAGCTGGAAAGCCTGGAGCGAGAGCAGAGGCACCTGCAGAGGCAGCTGGCCCACCTGCAGACCCCCGGAGGCGGAGACAGGGACAGGGTCCGTATGGACAGCCTAGGTTCCCCTTTGGCCTCAGAGCACTCTGACTCGGACCAAGGTGAGCCAACCATTCCACAGAGCTTAGTTAGTCCCTTAGAGGGAACAGAATAATCTGAAACACACCCCAAACATATGGGAGCAAATACTAAACTTTTTACTTCTTTAATACATATAGGTGAATTTGTCCCAATACTTTTGGTCCCCAAAAATGGGGGGGGGGGCTTATGTACAAAAAGTGCTGTAATTTCTAAACTGCTCATCGCGATATGGATGAAAATACCCTCAATTTAAAGCTGACAGTCTGCACTTTAACCTCAGTCATTGTTTCAAATTGAAAATCCAAAGTGCTGGAGTAGTGCCAAAACAAAACCATCACTGTCCCAATACTTTTGTAGCTCACTGTATTTTGTCTGTGGCAATGTTATATTTCAGTTCCATTTCAAACCAGTCAATAGAATTTACATGTGTTACAGTCTATATAGTGTAGCATTGGGTGTCATCAAGCATTAATTGTCACTCAATACATTTACCTGATTAATAAGTGTGGGAGGATCATTATTAAATATTTTCCTCTGACTCTAATTTCTGTAGAAGAGATCAAGGTGGACGTGGAAAGCACCGACTTCTCCCACGGAGAGTTGGACAGTATCAGCACCAATGGCTGCAGTGACTTGGAAGACCACAACAGTCGGCAGAGCCTAGCCAGCGACGAGGGCTACTCCACCTGCAGCCTAAAACTGGCCTTTTCCTCCTAAGAACCAGCCTGAAGCTCCTAATCCACACCTGCAGTCTAAACGGGCCTTCTAAGAATCATCCTGAAGCTCCTCATCCACACCTGCAGTTCCTCATCCACACCTGCAGTCTAAACTGGGCTTCTAAGAACCAGTCTAAAACTCCACTCCACCTGCAGTCTATAACTGGTCCTATACTATGAACCAACCTGAAGTTTTACTCCTTATGCAGTCTAAATCTGGACTCACCTAAGAACCAGCCTAAATCAAGAACCAGCTAAAAGCTAAACCCCACCTACAGTTTGAAAGGACAGATCTTACCTCAACTGTAAAATCTTGACTCTGATGTGTCTGTTACCCGTCTCCTCCTAAAACCAGCACAAAAATGACATAAAACCAGCCAGAAGCTCACCAGTGACAAGGGCAACTTTCCCCCCCACTTTGGAAACCCCTAGCAGATGACCATCTGAGAAAAGAAACAATTCTTGTCAATCACCAAGCAAGTTACTAGGGCTTCTCTATCTCCAATCCAAACCGCTTTTCTTATACAGTACCCACAGTTATACCCCAAATCTTTGACAAGCCACCAATGTTATTCCTACCATATGATTGAGAAATGTATTTATTTTCCCAATATTTATCGTGCTGTACTGTCTTGGTCACACTTGAATTATGAAATGAATGGATAATATTATTTGGATGTTTTGACAACTGTAATGTTTGGTTTTATATAAGTCTTGTGGTTTTGAACTGAGCGTTGACAAGTTCTTAGACAAAAGCTAGTGCAATGGTACACAACACGCTAAATGTATCACTCTGGTCTGTTGTGAGTGACATTTATCCCCGTTGAGATTTCAAAATAATTGTTTGTATACATTAGGCAGCTATGAGATATACCGCACTTCAAGGCCCAAGCACAATTCTGAAGCAATAACACTTGCCAGTCATGTCAACTCTTAAGTTGGCTGTTTTAGGCACACCATTTTGGCCATCAACACCAAATTGAATGTGCTTATTTTGTAACTTCAATAGCTTTAATTACAAATAGTAATCAATATTAAGATAATGGTTTGAACAAGTCATGTTGCATGTGTATTGAATGTAGTTCTCCATTTTTTCATCATGGGCTTTGGATTGACCAGTTGAGAGCTCATGTCTTTGTATTGATGAACACATGACAAGAGTTTTTACTTAGTAACTTATTTGTTGCATTGTAGCTAAGAAGCATTCCAATGTTAAAACCCTGACACTGTATATTCTGAGTATTTATGTACAAAAATCACTTTCCCCTAATTGCACTGCAAGACTATTCCACTAACCAAATTGGAAATGTCATCTTATGACCATACCCATATTTTTGTGGTACAACTAAATAGATTATCACCACCAACTGTGTCTTAACATGGCTAAATTGACTCTTGCACAGGTTTCTTAGTTCCAAGTCTTTATTCAGTGTCAGTGTTGGGTAATTTGTAAAACGCACTATGAAAAAGACTTGTTCTAAGAAAGTGTCTCTTAACACTACTGTGCTAAATCAGCCATCAAAGGTGACTTTTACAAAAGAACATGTTGCTGGCCCCCTGCTACCATTTTGTGTTTCCTGGTAGTGGTCCCTTAAACTAGATCAATAAACCTTTACCACCCCAGGTACCTATAGTGTCCAGTTGTTCCTTGTTATTGGTGTGTCCAAAGCTATAATCATATATACACTTCATTACTGAAATAATGTATTTTCTATGCAGTACACTTCTGCGCTAGCACCAGACAGATGCAATCTGGCAATAAATCACAAACAGGAGACTACACAACTCATCCCTGATTTTAATTGAGAAAAAGAAAAGCATACGTCGCCAGCAGTGATACAAGGTCATTGATGTACGTCACGGAAACAAAGATGGTACAAAATGCATTACTGCCATCTGGAGGAACTGTTAAACATTCAGTACCAATATGGAAACCTACTCGTAATTTCAGGGCAAAATGAGAGGGACATCTTACCTCAACAAAAATGACAATTTGTTTTACTGTAAATGTACAAAACTGAAATGCTTTAAAAATAGTTATTACCACTAAACAGCAAAAAGTAAAAATGTCTAATATAGCCCAGTTCACCCTGAAAAAGCTATAATAAATGTGTAACATTGAAACATGCACATATTATAGTTTTTGCCTTTGTTGCATTCAGAAAGATACAGCAATCCAGACATGTCACCACAATCTAAACACTTGAGTACACTTATTTGTGCTGATCCATTACAGGGGTAATTTATTTTATTAAGAATTCTGCTGTTCTATATGACATACCGGTAAGAACAATATTCCAATGAGCCAACCAATGGTGAGTAAGCGATTAGTTTCAAAGCTCCTTTACTTGAGTAACCTAAGCCATATAAACACAATGGTAAACACTGATCCTCCTACTATACAATGGGATACTTCAAACACCAAGAAAACATTTTTGGTCACTGTGGCATGAGATGCCTGACGTTATATTTGGATGTGTCGTGATACGTGGTCATGGGTTTGTCTGCTATGCCACATGTTCCTACTCCCACCTTTCCGTTTACGCTCTCCGGCGATGCAAATATACTCCTCTTCACCTGCAACACACAATGCAAATCTCAGACTATTTGTGATGGTACTCTCTCCTGCAACAACACAATGGCTGAGAATGCACAAATAACATCTGAAATGTTACTTAGTTTAAGACTTGAAGCGCAGAGACTCATTTGAACTTCGCATGAATTTCAAATTGTAATATCTTTGCCATTTTCTAAGTCGCGTCCCCATTCATCTTTGCCATTTTCCTAAATAAGTCTTTAACCCGCTGATGTTGTTAGAATTTCAATATCACAGAGTTCGTGTTGTAAGCAGTTTGGGGAGGAAATGTAACCCCCCCTCTTTTCACCGGACAGTTGGCTGCCCGTCTGATAACGGGGCCCAGTGAAACTACACCTACCTAAACTATATCAAAACTAATTTCATATATAGATGTAGCCTAAAGAAAATATTAAATTGACAAAAGTATGATGGGCGACAATATTATCATCTGTCAAATTGTAATTGATGCTTGCGTAATTGACAAAGGGGGGACCAGAGTTTACCAAAAAGTGACTTCTTCAAATCACCCTACCGAGGTTCACACAGGTAAGACGTTTTGAAATAGCATATTCTAAGGATTCTAAAAAAACAAAATACTTTTGCCAAACCACAACAGGCTGCATTTCAAAATATCACTTTTTCCAAGAACAACTGAAAATTCATGCATTCAACACACGAGCACCCGCTGCAGCATATAGCCCAGGCTACTAAACACAGACTAGTAACATAATACAACTTCAAATATGGTATTCTGTTCTTTTGAAATAGATTTTCTTAGGGTGTTTCTTAAGACCTACCAAAATGGAATAATGATGGATTTCCTTGTGATGGATTTAATACTGAATTGTGGTGTGTTTTCATTTTTGTGTATAGTCTACAGTAACAAACTAATGAAAATGCTATTGTATTTTTTAAATCACCCCCCCCCCCCCCCAGACTCTAAATGTTACCTAATACTTTCATCAACATAACCAAATTATTATTTTTGCAATAGCATACATGAAATGTATTTGACTGTTTGAATGTTGAGTAAAAAAAATGACGGGGCCTGGCTTTTCTAGTGCTAAGTTGTGTGTGTAAAGTAGATAAACATGTGTTACCTGTCCTTTCTTGTTCTTGTTGTAGGCCTTGTTGTTGAAACTTTGCCACTTGGATTTCTGGTCTTCTCGCTCCTGTTCCAGCTCCTTCATCCTCAGCACCTTCTTCTGGGCCTTCTTCTTCTTGTACTCCCTCTGGTCTGCTATCTGCTCTTTCCTGTCATGGCATGCACACACAAAGTTACAATTTTTGATCCTCCACGGACTGTTCGGGACATCACGGAAAAGTGAAAAACTCCTGAACCTACTACACAGGACATATTTAACATAAGTGTCGTCTCTCCTACCTGGACTTGGGTTTCCCGTCCTCCTCAGAATGCTTGCCCTCCTCGGCAGGTTTGAGGTTCTGCAGTGGCACCACCTCTGCGTTCCCGTAGCCGAAGAAGGTAATGGCCGCCGTGCCGTTCTCGCCGTCTATCTCCTCAATCTCAGCCTCATACACCCTGTCAAAGAATCACGGCTGTAAGCAGGTGAGTACGAGCCACAGACCCAAGCCCTACTACACAACATTGTGAAGAAATACAGTTGAGTGTGTTATTGTTCTTATTCAGGGCCTAGGCTCTTAATTAAAAATATCTCACAATAGTTTTGTTGAACAAATAAATTACTAGAGTGTAGGTCAAATGGTAAGTCAAGACCATGGTGTGCAAGCAAGATTAACAAAGATTACCATCCCACTTAGCATCATTGTAAAATTGGTCATTTATCAGTTGATTATTTTACACTGAACAAATCTATAAACGCAACACGTAAAGTGTTGGTCCCATAATTGTTTTGTGCTGGGGACAATAAAAGGCCACTAAAATGCCATAGACGTCTCAAGTTGAGGGAGCGTGCAACTGGCATTTTGACTGCAGGAATGTCCAACAGAGCTGTTGCCAGAGAATTGAATGTTAATTGCTCTACCATAAGCCGCCTCCAACGTAGTTTTAGAGAATTTGGTAGTACGTCCAACAGGCCCCACAAGCACAGACGACATGGAACCATGCCAGCCCAGGACCACCACATCCAGCTTCTTCACCTGTGGGATCGTCTGAGACCAGCCACCTGGACAGCTGATGAAACTGTAGGTTTGCACAACAGAAGGACCTCTGCTCAAACAGTCAGAAATCTTCTGAGGGAAGCTCATCTGCGTGCCCGTCGTCCTCACCAGAGTCTTGACATGACTGCAGTTCAGAGTCATAAACCGACTTCAATGGAAAAATCTTCACTTTCAATGGCCACTGCCACACTGGAAAAGTGTGCTTTCCACAGATGAACCCCAGTTTAAATTTTACCAGGCAGATGGCAGACTGTGTGTGGAGTGGTTTGGGCAAGCGGTTTGTTGATGTCAACATTATGAACAGAGTGCCCCGCTGGGTTTTGAAGGAGTGTGCAGGGATATCCACCAGAGCTCTTGCCAGATAATTTAATGTTAAACCGCCTCTGTCATTTTAGAGAATTTAGCAGTATGTCCAACCGGCCTCACAAGCGCAGACCACGTTAATGGCATCGTGTGGGCAAGCGGTTTGCTGATGTCAACATTGTGAACAGAGTGCCCCATGGTGGCGGTGGGGTTATGGTATGGGCATGCATAAGCTACGGACAACTAACAATTGCATTTTATCAATAGCAATTTGATTGCACAGATATACTGTGACTAGATCCTGAGGCCCATTGTCGTGCCATTCATCTGCCACCATCAACTCATGTTTCAGCACGATAATGCACGGCCCTACGTCGCAAGGACCTGTACACAATTCCTGGAAGATGATAGTGTCCGTGTTCTTCCATGGTCTGCATACTCACCAGACATGTCACCCATTGAGCATGTTTGGGATCCTCTGGATCGACAGCGCGTTCCAGTTCCCGCCAATATCCACCAACTTCACACAGCTATTGAAGATTGGGACAAAATTCCACAGGCCACAGTCAACAGCCTGACAAATTCTATGCGAAGGAGATGTGTCGCGGTACATGAGGCAAATGGTGGTCACACCAAATATTGACTGGTTCTGATCCATGCCTCTACCTTTTTTAAGGCATATGTGACCAACAGATGCATATCTGTATTCCCAGTTATGTGATATCCATAGATTAGGGCCTAATTAATTTATTAAAATTACCTGATTTCCTTATATGAACTGTAACTCCATAAAATGTTTGAAATTGTTGCATTTATATTTTTGTTCAGTGTATGTTAATATTGACTGAGGAACTTCTGGTGACACTCACTGTCCATCCTGACTCCACACAGTCATACACCTGTCCCCAACGCTCCAGCTGTGTTTCAAGGGGGCTGCATCAGAGCTGTTGGCACTAGCAGTACCTTCAGAGGGCTGCGACGTCAGGAGGTCTTTTGTCAAGTCTATGACTTCCTGTGAAGGATACATAACATTGAGGTCATTTTGTTCCTAGATAATAATCACATTTGAAGGCCGACACACTAAGAAACCTATTGACACTCATTGACTTAAAAAAAAAAAATGTAATGGATAATACTTGTGACATGGATAACTAGTTACCGATAAGTCTTTCTGTAATTTGAGAAGGTCTTCGTTCTCAGGATCGGTTGATAAGGCGGCTTCCACTTGTTGTAACTGGGCTTTGTAGCTGCCCAACTGTTTCAACAAATCTTCTGACATCTAATAAATGGACAATGAAAGGGGGGGATACAACATAGTAAAATTACACTTGAAGCAAAGTGACAATAGCAAATAAACAACTCAGCGAGGATGGCATGGCAGTGGAAAGACGTGCAAGGCGGAGCCAGGCTACACGCAAGTAGTCGCAACTAACGGGGTTGGACAGTGAAGGACTATTTAAATGTGTTATTGTTTTGGTCTTTGCTTACTTTAATTATTTTTGGTGATGTTTATTACAATTCAGCTTTTAGCTGTGAATGTGTAACACGATTTACATTTTTGAAGAGGACCACAATGGAAATAAGTTGTTTTATCTTAGAAATTTTTTAATGTACTTTTGGTTGTCAGGGAAAATGTATGGAGTAAGAAGTACAACATTTTCTTTAGAAATATATTGCAGGAAAAGTTGTCTAAAATATAAATAGTTTAGTACACATACACCCAAAAACAACTTGAAGTATAAATACTTTAAAGTAATACGTAAGTACTTTACGCCACTGGTGTTTGACAGCCTATTAGCACAGCTACTCCACTCGGTCTTCCATCTGTTTTCATAAACAAGCGCTGTAACATGGAAATATGTCCGCGCGGGAACACAAAATCCATAAAAGGTGAGTATGAACCTTTTTTCCGCCGATTTGAAAAGATATGAAATCTGCTCCTTATGCTTCCAAAACATAAACGCAAGCGATGCGTGTTAATGTTCAGGCCGAGCGTCGCTGCTCTTAACAAAAGTCCCCCCCTTCCGAAGACGGCTTTGTCCAAAGCAAATACTTGTGTGAAATTGAATGACACTGAGTCATGATCAAGGGACATGGTTGGGCATAAGGTTAGCAGTGTGGTAAAGTTTATGGTAAGATTTAAAAACTGAATATAACCAGAGATTGTAGATATAGGCGGTTTATCTATAATTATGACTTTGTGGCAAGTTGGGACGACCAACAAATAGCAAATAAGTTAGCTAGCTACAAAGCTAAGTAGTAGTAGGCTTAGCTAACGTTAGCTAGTTACATTTCGGTGTTAGGGGAAGGTTAATTAACACATTTCACTCGTTTTTAAAGTAACTAGTTAGTTATTGACCTATATTTCCATACTCTGATAGGTATGAAAATCTAGCTACCGACTTTTCAAATTAATTTCAAATAGGCATCGCTAGCTAGAATGTTAGCTACCACTAGTTAGCAAGTAACGTTAGCAGCTAGGCCATCATCACAACACAGCGACCGCTGGCAGCAATGACAATTTTGGCAATAAAAAAACTAATTCAAAATGATTAAATGTTCATTAATAATCTTACCTTCCCGTATTTGCTTCAAATTAATAGACTCAGGATATTCAGATTTCACTTAAATTGTTTCTAATAACTCAAATCGTAGACGACAACAACAAAACAGTTCCTTTCCTCCTCAGCAAATTTGACCGGAAATGCCGATTGTTGATATAACATGTTCTTCTCGCGATACTACAGTATCCTAAAGTGTCATATCGCACTTTGTCAGCAGATGGGGCTTTATCCCAATAATTTCTGTCCATGGTGATTAAATTTAACAATTGTGTCTTTGATTCGACTCCCTAACGAATTACCTGTAAAAGGTCAACTCTGACTGTAAATCTTATTCTATAATATATTGTCTTCTTAAATAAAAGCCATTATGTTGTCTTCAACATGTCATGTCAATTTAACCCCCGCTCCAATTAGTATATTAAACTATAATTTACTCCTTGCAGCGTTTATCTTGGGCTATTTCCTGTCATTAACATTTTTATCAATGTCTAATTTGGCTCATTAATAAACAGTAGACGTAGTCACAAAATACAAAATATATATGTATATCCGGAGAATATTCAGAATGACGATATTTTGTCAATGTTCAATTTGGAAAGCAGCAATACAACTAATCTGTAGCTGCGATGGTAGTTGGACCCCGCCCATAATTCTCACTGAAATATACTGACTGGGAACCGGAGTCTCCAAACCATATATAAAGCAGCAATCCCATCCTCTGCCACATAAAGGTCTGTTTCACCAACTACTGTTTCAGTGGGCAGAGAAATATCATCCTGCTCAGATGCTATTCTACGCACAACGTGGGGCCATTTGACGTTTTTGAAGGATAACGATTAACCACTTTTTTCCTGAATATGTAGTTGGTAAAGCTGAGGTTTTGGATGCTGGAAAACAAAGAGGGAGTAAAACTACAGTTCTGTTTAAGGAGTATTTTCTCTTTTACCTGGTTATTTATTTTTTTATCAACTTTTTTTATCAACAAAAATAACTAACATTGAGATTATTTGTTTGTTAGATTGTTCATATGACATAATTTTCCCCAGTGGGCAAAAATGAAGGCTACTTCTGCTTCATTAACAAATGTGTGAAAATAGTGGATCGGTTGTGGCTCTTCGAACAAGGACTCTTCTTATACAGACACATGCTTCATCCTTATGGGTTGTGATAACTTGACCAACAGCAACGGGACTTTGCCTGCTAGGCTCCCTTACACTGTGCAGACTTCTGTGCCTCTGACAATACTGGTGGGTATCCTTATTCTACTCACAGTGTTCGGCAATGTCCTAGTGGTCATCGCTGTGTTCACCAGCCGGGCCCTAAGAGCCCCTCAGAACTTGTTTTTAGTGTCCTTAGCATGTGCAGACATTTTAGTGGCCACTCTGGTAATGCCCTTTTCTCTTGCTAATGAACTGATGGGATATTGGTACTTTGGTCAAGTGTGGTGTGAGATCTACCTGGCCCTGGATGTTCTGTTCTGCACCTCGTCCATCACACATCTGTGTGCCATAAGTCTGGACAGATACTGGTCGGTCACTCAAGCCATTGAGTACAACTCAAAAAGGACGCCACGCAGGATCAAATGCATAGTGTTATTCGTGTGGGTGCTGGCTGCCATTATATCATTCCCACCTCTCATTTCGATGGAGAAGGAAGGAGCCAAAGAGGAGGGTCCCACATGTAAGATCAATGAGGAGAAGTGGTACATCATATTCTCCAGCACCGCCTCATTCTTCGCCCCATGTGTGATCATGATTCTGGTGTACGTTCGAATTTACCAGGTTGCCAAGAAGAGAACCAGGGCCCCTCCGGGTGAGAGGAGAAGAGAAAACAATAATCCAGAGAAAAGTCAGTATGGCTTAGTTCAGCAGGACCCTTTGGAGAGAGGGAACAAAGGAGGGAGAGATGGAGTGGAGGAGGACGCGGAGGTCAATGGACTAAATATGGAGGAAGAGTGCTCCTCGTCTGATGGGAATGAGAACCAGTGCTCCATCAAAATGAAGCGGAGCAAGGAAAAGACCAAAGTGTGTCAGGTGAAACTAGCAGAACCGTCCCCTAAAGGTGATGATGCACAGCAGTATGTGAAAGTGAGCCGGTGGAAAGGAAGGCAGAACCGAGAGAAACGCTTCACATTTGTTCTGGCTGTGGTCATGGGAGTGTTTGTTGTCTGCTGGTTCCCCTTCTTCTTCACGTACACACTCACCGCAATATGTGACTCTTGCTGTGTCCCTGAGTCATTGTTCAATTTCTTTTTCTGGTTCGGATACTGCAATAGCTCGCTGAATCCAGTCATATACACTATATTCAACAATGACTTCAGGAGGTCTTTCAAAAAGATCCTTTGCAAAAGGGATCGACGAGGGCTATGAATGAGCTTTTTTCTGGACTAGCTACTATTTCCTGTCTGAATACAGATTTCATTGTTTACAAGTTGGAGTCATGTACAGTCTCTTATGAAAAGAAAATGTACCTATTTGGAAAAACTTCCCAACTTCCCAAAATGTTCCATATTCAGTTCGGTCCCACTGGGCACACATTGGTTGAATCAATGTTGTTTCAACGTAATTTCAATGAAATTACGTAGAACCAATTTGGAATATACGTTAAATTGACGTTTGTGCCCAGTGGGGTGCTGCAAGCAAACTGTGATCAATTTGTAATGCATCTGTTACTGTTTTTATGTGTGTGTCAATGTACAACAGTTTTGAGTTCATTACAATCTTTAATCCCACTACAACCATTTAGATGTATTTGACTTTGAAACTAATGAATGCCATGTTGTTTATTACTTCACGCATGTTGTGAGGGAGCTGGCTAATATCTCCATGGATCTTGCTTAATAAAAATACATTTTAAAAAGTATGTTTTTATTGTCACATACACCGGATAGGTGCAGTGAGATGTCGCGTTTTACAGGATCAGCCATGGTAGTATGGTGACCCTGGAGCTAAATATTTTTCACCCAGTAGGCTCTGGGATTCAAACCAGCAACCTTTCAGTTACTGGCCCAACCCTCTAACCACTAGGCTAACTGCTGCCCATGATGTAATGCTAAATGTTAATATCTAGGCTATAATTCTTTCATGCATACTGTCAGGGAGCATATGCATGTATTATGAATAAACATATTTAAACATGTCTTCCCTGAATATTACCTTATTCCCTGAATATTACAGTATTCCCTGAATATTACAGTATTCCCTGAATATTACAGTATTCCCTGAATCTTACAGTATTCCCTGAATATTACAGTAAGTTCTATAAGCATACATGCATTGGGATACCAATTGAGTTTGAGGGGTATGATTTTTGTACATGATGTAAATGTTCCAGAAAACCAGTACTATAACTCAAAACACTACGCTCTAAACGTGTTCATTGTATTCTACCTACTGAATAAGGACAATGTTTCAACCTTCATGTACCATATTGCACAGACCCAGAGGAGATAACAGAAAGAGATCCCTGGTTTCCCACATGGCAAGACAGACTGAATCATCCTACTGCAGACATCCCTACCAGTATAATTTGATTATTTCTGTCTTTATCAGTAGCGAGAGGAAACACCATGCCGGTAATCCACCCAGAATCAACTGATTTTTATGGTGCATGCTAAATACAGTATATTATTTATATGATCTTTCACTCACGGCCTGCAAATAGGCAGGATGAACACAAAAAAAGAAAAGGTTATCATTTTTTTCAGTAAAACATCAATACATTAAAGGAAAAGTCCACCCCAAAAATATATTTTGGTATTTGTTTCATTAGCCCATTGTTGAGTCTCAAATGTTTTTGCTTGTCACCGATCAAGTTTTCAAGATATATAACTTTCAAAATAGATATATTTTGTTGCATCATATCATAATAATGATAATTTTTATATTTTGAAAGTTGCATATCTTGAAAACTTGATTGCTGACAAGCAAAACATTTTGGGACTATGTCAACAATGAACTAATGAAACAAATAACAAAAGATAGTTTTTGGGTGGAATTTTCCTTTAATTGATGGGTGTTGGATTTCTGCCATCAGAGAGTAGTAAACTATGCTATGTTAGTGATGCACACATGAGTCACTGCAACCCCTGTTGATGATCCATAGCAAAACAAACTATATAATCATAGTATGTATAGACCGGTTAGCTGACAATGTCACGAAACAATGTGTGCTTCAATGGAGCGGAAGGCTGTGTGTGGTTATAATTCTGGATGGCCAGATAGCTAGCAACAATGACAAGAAGCTGCCATGTGGGGAATCGTATGTGGCTCATTTCAGCTAGTTTTATCTTGTTCTTGATACCATGTCTTGTTTTGAGGTGTTTGACAGATGTCATGTCTATGCTAATGCTAATATAGCAAAAGATTTGCGAGCCAAGTAACCAACATCTGTAACGATGTATTTGAGAGACAAGAGGTGCTCACTGTGTAAATGTATTTATTTTTTCAAGAAACATTGGAGACTAAATATAGTTTACATGTTGTCAACAATCTATGCCAACCCTGTCTGTTTTGCCCCATAGTTGTGCACGCATCGGTTTTGTTGCTAAACAACCAACCTGTCTATGCAGTTGTCTTCACTTCCTTCTCTCTGGGGACTTGCATTTGCTTTAACACCACCATTTCAGATAGCTTGAATGAATCCAAATAGAGGAATAATATTGCCTTCTCAATGTGACTGGAAGAAAAAACGGTTTTCCATACTATATATGGTGCATTCGGAAAGTATTCAGACCCCTTAACTTGTTTGAAAATATGTATATATATATATATATACATTTGTACACCAGTATCTCTACCTGCACATGACCATCTGATCATTTATCACTCCAGTGTTAATCTGCTAAATTGTAATTATTCGCCTACCTCCTCATGCCTTTTGCACACAATGCATATAGACTCTTCTTTTTTTTCTACAGTGTTATTGACTTGTTTATTGTTTACTCCATGTGTAACTCTGTGTTGTTGTCTGTTCACACTGCTATGCTTTATCTTGGCCAGGTCGCAGTTGTAAATGAGAACTTGTTCTCAACTAGCCTATCTGGTTAAATAAAGGTGAAAAAACATTATATATATATATATATATATATATATATATATATATACCTTATTTACATAAATATTCAGACCCTTTAGTATGAGACATGAAATTGAGCTCAGGTGCATCCTGTTTCCATTGATCATCCTTGAGATGAGTCCCCCTGTGGTCCACCTGTGTTAAAGTCAAGTGATTGGATATTATTTGGAAAGGCAAAACACCTGTCTATATAAAGTCCCACAGTTGACAGTGCATGTCAGAGCAAAAACCAAGCCATGAGGTTGAAGGAATTGTCCGTAGAGCTCGGAGACAGGATTGTGTCGAGGTACAGATCTGGGGAAGGGTACCAAAACATGTCTGCCGCATTGAAGGTCCCCAAGAACACAGTGGCCTCCATCATTCTTAAATGGAGGAAGTTTGGAACCACCAAGGCTCTTCCTAGAGCTGGCCACCTTGCCAAACTGAGCAATCAGGGGAGAAAGGCCTTGGTCAGGGAGGTTACCTAGAACCTGATGGTCACTCTGACAGCGCTCCAGAGTTCCTCTGTGGAAATGGGAGAACCTTCCAGAAGGACAACCATCTCTGCAGCACTACATCAATCGGGCCTATATGGTAGAGTGGCCAGGCGGATGCCACTCCTCAGTAAAAGGCACATGACAGCTCGCTTGCAGTTTGCCAAAAGGCACCTAAAGGACTCTCAGACCATGAGAAACAAGATCAAACTCTTTGCCCTGAATGCCAAGCATCATGTCTGGAGGAAACCTGGCACCATCCCTACGGTCAAACATGGTGGTGGAAACATCATGGTGTGTGGATGTTTTTCAGCGGCAAGGACTGGGAAACTAGTCAGGATTGAGGGAAAGATGAATGGAGCAAAGTACAGACAGATTCCTGATGAAAACCTGATGCAGAGTGCTCAGGATCTCAGACTGGGGTGAAGTTTCACCTTCCAACAGGACAACGACCCTAAGCACACAGCCAAGACAATGCAGGAGTGTCTCTGAATGTCCTTGAGTGGCCCAGCCAGAGCTCGGACTTGAACCCGATCGAACATCTCTGGAGAGACCTGAAAATAGCTGTGCAGAGATGTCAAGGAGTCTGAATACTTTCCGAATGCGCTGTAGTTAGAAATTGTTCTGTTTACGTTATCACATAAGTAAGGATTATGCAACATGCTGTGGAACTCTCCTTTAATTCATCACACACCATATTCTGTGTTATGTCCTTCCTTAGCTCATCAGGCTAATTGGACTAGAAATAGTCTCCATAAGGAATAAACATTTGAATAAAAGCTTATTTGAGAATGACATATTATGAACATGAGCAAGGGAATATAGCACTGAAATCAATACAAAATGGCAGAAAATCTAGAACGTGAACATTACATTAAGCCCTATTCAGGAGGGCAATTGGAACATGATAAGTGTATTCCGGGGAGCCAAGATCTCCTTATGTTTCATCATCTGCTCACAATTGGGTGATGAAACTTTTGATCAAAACAAATTGCATTGCCTTCAAAGAGCCCCCTCCTCCCCAAACTACCAATGAGAACAAGGCAATCAAATGAGAGGGAAATTATGCCTACAAGGTCATGGCTGGCACAACAATATTGAACACAGAACAGTTCAGCTCTCAAGAAATGATAACGCTACAGTTTGAGATATCATTACATCCTTCCCCCAAGTCAAACAAGAAACATACCAAGAGCCACATTGTATTGGTTATTGTTATAGGCCCTGCACACACATTATGGTGCATGTAATTTCATTGTGAGGTTATATTCACAGCCTTATTTATGGTTGCCTCTGTGCCAGACAGTTTCTTTGATTAGCATGCTCTTTTATTCTGTGGAAATGTTAGAGGCTACTCTATTTGTTTCCTTTTGAAACAAGTTTGCACTCGTTCTTCAAGTATTATACAACAGAATGATGGTGGCATTCTTATTATCAGTTCAAATATTAGTTATTTCATTTTGTTGTTGTTATAAAACATTTTCATATCTGTATTTGCCAGTGAGGAAGGCACACAGTAAAATACACACCCTTTGTTATTCTCATAACTCATCTCCAAAAGTCCTTTCTCATTCCAGTTGATGGACTATGTCTCTGTTGCATAAGTTCTGCTGTTTAACATTCCTGTGCTACACATACTTGGGGTTAGCCATGTTGCCAGTCTTAAAATACAACAACTATTACTCACCACAGATGGTAAATTATAGATCCATCTTTGATGGATTCCCACGAACCATCTGACAGTGCATTCGAAAAGTATGCAGAACCCTTTCCTTTTTCCACATTTTGTTACGTTACAACCTTATTCTAAAATTGATTAAATACACATTTTTTCTCATCAATCTACACACAATACCCCATAATGCCAAAGAGAAAACAGGTTTTTAGAAATGTTGACAGGATTGTGTCGAGGTACAGATCTGGGGGAAGGGTACCAAAAAATGTCAGCAGCATTGAAGGTCCCCAAGAACACAGTGGCCTCCATCATTCTTAAATGGAGGAAATTTGGAACCACCAAGACTCCTAGAGCTGGCTGCCCGGCCAAACTGAGCAATCGGGGGAGAAAGTCCTTGGTCTGGGAGGTGACCAAGAACCCGATGGTCACTCTGACAGAGCTCCAGAGTTCCTCTGTGGAGATGGGAGAACCATCCAGAAGAAAAAACATCTGTGTAGCACTCCACCAATCAGGCCTTTAAGGTAGAGTGGCCAGATGGAAGCCACTCCTCAGTAAAAGGCACATGACAGCCCACTTGGAGTTCATCTGGTCTGATGAAACCAACCTTGACCTCTTTGGCCTGAATGCCAAGCGTCATGTCTGGTGGAAACCTGACAGCCTCAGAACGGTGAAGCATGGTGGTGGCAGCATCATGCTGTGGAGATTTGTTTCAGCTGCAAGGATTGTGAGACTAGTCAGAATCGAGGGAAAGATGAACGGAGCAAAGTACAGAGAGATCCTTAATGAAAACCTGCTCCAGAGCGCTCAGGACCTCAGACTGGGGCAAATGTTCACCTTCCAACAGGACAATAACCATAAGCACACAGCCAAGACAGTGCAGGAGTGGCTTCAGGACAAGTCTCTGAATGTCCTTGTTTACCTAGCTCTTATCAATATTTTAGCCTCTTATCAATTTGTAAATTACAATATATGGAGCATGCCTGGTGTTATTTCTATGAGAAAAAATAAAGTAAATGTTGTTCCACTTGGAACCGCTAGGTTGCCCGACCTTATTCATAATTTCATCATGCATAAAGGTGGTGGAATTATGAGGGAATTAAGTCAAGGCCAAAATACGGTGTATCTGTAGACACACCTCTGCCACACCTTGATTTCTTTGATATCCACCCCAAACGAATAGCAGGTGAAAATAGCATGCTATTCTCATGCTTAAGTTCAAGGTCAGAATACACCTAGGGAGGAAAGTGCATAAAAAGGGAATTACGTTCCATTTACCTGCGCTTAACTCAGGTCGGAATGACCCCCTTGGTAAATAAGCAACAAGCTCTCACAGTCTCACTGCAGAATCAGATGTTCATGTTGGAGCTAGGAACACAAGCATTTCTCTAACACCTGCTAAATATGTGTATGGGACCAATAAAATATGATTTGATTTGATCCACGTTCTCTGTGTTTCTGTTGCTCCTGCTGCTCTGTATATTCCGTTTCTCCAAAAGTCACATTTTTTAAAAGTTAATAAGGGTTAAGTTTAGGCAATCATTCTGAATGGTGAAGTTAATCTTGCTTCTCATGGTCAACATAAAACAACTGTGTCTACGACTGGGATCAAACACACAACCTTCTGATCCAGAGTCATGAGATTACACCTATCCACAACGCCCTAGCAATACCCAACCCTACTTGATGGCAACAGCGCTCACTGTTGTCCTAGTGTCTGGTTTTGAAGTCATTTCCCGAGGTCCTCAGGATATGGAAATATGTCAAATTTCGACATCCATTTAGAGCAACTTGGCTGAAATAAGGACATTTGCAGTGTGGTGACCTCATTATGTCACATCCTGCTGAGAGTCTGAGACCAGCCTGTCCTGTTGGGATGGACAGAGAGATAATGGTGCTGTGTTATCTCCATGGTAACTACAGACAAAGGCTCTCTGCCAGAAACACATCCTTATGCCTGTTGTTATGGAATAAAACACAAAGATGTAAACATTTTGCTGGCCACGGTACCTCGCTATATAAAGTTGAGTTACATTACGGATAACATAGACAATAGCATTAGCCAGTTGCAGCTGTCACCAGGAGTCACATACTATAATAGTTTAATTTAATAAACTATTTGAGTCTCTATTTGAGTCTCTACACGGGACAACATGGTTTCATATGGTTTCCAAAGTCTTTGAGAATAAGGGATGGGTGCGCCTTATTCATAATGTTCTTTAAGAATAAATGGTTGGAGCATTGAATTCAGGTTGCCAGAATGCAAATACTGTGTGTGCGTGCACAGGGTTGGCAGTAACTGATTACATGCTAAATCCAAGGAAGCTAAAGTGACAGATATAAATGTACTCTACTGTTCAAAAGTTTGGGGTCACTTAGAAATGTCCTTGTTTTTGAAAGAAAAGCAATTTTTTTGTCCATTAAAATAACATCAAATTGATCAGAAATACAGTGAAGACATTGTTCATGTTGTAAATGACTATTGTAGCTGGAAACAGCGTATTTTTAATGGAATATCTACATGGGTTTACAGAGGCCCATTATCAGCAACCGTCATTCCTGTGTTCCAATGGCACGTTGTGTTTGCTAATCCAAGTTTATCATTTTAAAAGGCTAATTGCTCATTAGAAAACCCTTTTGCAATTATGTTAGCACAGCTGAAAACGGTTGTACTGATTTAAAGAAGGAATAAAACTGGCCTTCAACAGCATTTGTGGATTCGATTACAGGCTCCAAATGGCCAGAAACAAAGAACATTCTTCTGAAACTCGTCTGTCTATTCTTGTTCTGAGAAATGAAGGCTATTCCATGTGAGTAATTTCCAAGAAACTGAAGATCTCGTACAACGCTGTGAACTACTCCCTTCACAGAACAGTGCAAACTGGCCCTAACCAGAATAGAAAGAGGAGTGGGAGGCCCCGGTGCACAACTGAGCAAGAGGACAAGTACAATAGAGTGTCTAGTTTGAGAAATAGACCCCTCACAAGTCCTCAACTGGCAGCTTCATTAAATAGTACCCACAAAACACCAGTCTCAATGTCAACAGGGAAGAGGCGACCCCTGAGATGCTGGCCTTCTAGGCAGAGTTCCTCTGTCTAGTATCTGTGTTCTTTTGCCCATCTTAATCTTTTATTTTTATTGGCAGGTCTGAGATATGGCTTTTTCTTTGCAACTCTGCCTAGAAGGCCAGCATCCAGGTTGTTTTTACAATAAATAATTGATAATATTTTAACTGGACCATAGCTTTTTCAATAGGAGAGAGAGAGAAAATGTCTGCTCCAAGCTGTTGCGCATGCAAAACTCTGCTGGCACCCAGCCATCCACTGACGCGATGTGATCGTTCTCGCTCATTTTTTCAGAATAAAAGGCTGAAATTATGTCTAAAGACTGTTCACACCATGTGGAAGCCATAGGAAAAGGAATCTGGTTGATATCCCTTTAAATGGAGGGAAGGCATGCAATGGAACAGGGAGCTTTCAAAATAAGAGGCACTTCCTAGTTGGATTTTCCTCAGGTTTTTGCCTGCAATATCAGTCCTGTTATACTCACAGACAATTTTTTGACAGTTTTGGAAACGGTAGAGTGTTTTCTATCCTAATCTGACAATTATATGCATATTCTAGCTTCTGGGTCTGAGAAATAGGCCGTTTAATTTGGGTACGTTTTTCATCCAAACATCAAAAGCAGAACACCGCTCCTTTTCGAGAGATTCCTTGCGCCTACAAATCTGAGTGTGATGGTCAATCACACCATCGTCCTCTGTTGTGGGTGTTCATGTGTGCCGTTGTTGTTTATCATTTTAAAAGACCATACATTTGCACCTAGTTGACAGACATTTCTACCCTCTTGCTGATAAATTCTCAGGCTCTTGTGTCTACCAGGACGTTTAATCACGAGATATGTAACAATGGAAACATCTTGAAGTCCTTCAGTGCTAAAGCCATGCAGCACTTGACAGTGCTATTGGATGGATATGTGTAGTATTTTATCATTCTGCCAGAGAACACCTGTCTAAATGAGAGAATATCTGGATGTCTGGACAATCCAATGGCACTTGCAGCGGCTAGCAGAAGCAGAAAGACCATTGAGGTGTGATTTATGGCACATAGCACCGTAATATACAGCGAGTGGAATGGTAATTGACAACATACTGAGGGGTAATTTGTGATCCAGCACTGCTGACTGCTGACTAGAGAGATAAAATACAGCAATGATGGGAATCTGATCTGAGCTGCTGGGTAGAGGTGGAACCAGGCATCAGGGAAGGTGGATACAACAGGGGAGGGGAGGAGAGCAGAGCAGAGGAAAAGGCCAGGCTGGAATTGAAGTAGATTGATAGTGTAGACAAGGTGAGGCGACTAAAAGAGAATTATGGCGTCCAGGGTGGGAGATTAGCCAGAGCAGGGTTTGGCATCAATGTACTGTAGAATTTGTTACAGAGAGAAACGAGAGCTGCAAGTGGATGCAGGGGAGAGCATCTTTACTTCTGATTCATGTGATGAGTTGTGAAAAACCATTCCATTAGTAAGAAGAACTATGAGCAGAGACACACTCTTTGGCAGTTTTATTTGAATAGAGTGTACACTATTAGAAAAAAAGGAGCTTAGCTGTTCCACTAGAGATTCTGGGTTTGAGTCCAGGTTCTGTCGCAGCCGGCCGCGACCAGGAGACCCATGGGGCGGCGCACAATTGGCCCAGCGTCGTCCGGGTTAGGGGAGGGTTTGGCCGGGAGGGATGTCCTTGTCCCATCACGCACTAGCGACTCCAGTGGCGGGCCGGGCGCAGTGCACGCTGACACGTTTGCCGGGTGCACGGTGTTTCCTCCGACACATTGGTGCGGCTGGCTTCCGGGTTAAGTGGGCATTGTGTCATGAAGCAGTGCGGATTGGTTGGGTTGTGTTACTGAGGACGCACGGCTCTTGACCTTCGCCTCTCCCGAGTCTTTATGGAAGTTGCAGCGATGAGACAAGACTGTAAATACCAATTGGATTCCACGAAATTAGGGAGAAAACGGGTTAAAAAATTAGTGCTATCTAGAACCTAAAAGGGTTCTTCGGCTATCCCCATAGGATAACCCTTTGAAGAACGGAACCAAAAATGGTTCCTCTATTGTGTCTGCCAAAGAACATTTTTTTCTAAGAGTGTTGAACCGACTGGAAATGTTCAAGGACTTGACAACTTATGATACAGTACATCCCTCTGTAAACAATATGCCCTCTCTCTCTCTCTCTCTCTCTCTCTCTCGCTCTCTCTCTCTCTCTCTCTCTCTCTCTCTCTCTCTCACTCACTCACTCTCATGGGGTCAGATAAGTTCACTCAAAGGATCCATTAGTGTATTTTAGTTGTTTACATTTATATGGTGGGAGGACTTTATAAATGTGTGTCAATGCACTCAAAATACAATCTGTGGCAGAGTGTCTCCAGAAAATCCTGGTACCTCATTTGTCTGGAAAGTAGTGACCTCTAGTGAGGCAAACTTAATAGACTTCTCATAAGAATGTTTGATTTACGAATACCACATTAAATCCTGGCCAATCATTACACAGTAGGGGTTTCAGTGACAAATCAGAGAAAGTAATCCAAACTGATGATCCAAACCATCTAGCAATCATACACCATTTGATAAAGTCTTTGAGTCTTTGACGTGTGAGATAGTAGGTTTACTGCTGATATACAGTATCTATGTTTTAACTACATGAATATGAAGATGAGTTCTAATCAGGTGAATATCGATATAAATTTAAGCACGTAAAAATGGGTATGGCTTTGAGAACATACAGTGCATAATCTTTGACTGCTTGGAGATATCTGATCCTGATTTGATGTCCCATAGTCCTGACCTTTTCATCTTTAAGTAATGAAGCACCTGGCTTAGTGTACAGATGTAATCACTATAAAAAATGCTCACACATTTTTACTCTTAGCACCTGAAAAAGGTATTCTGTATTTTGTTTTCACAGTGCTACAATTGAACACCAGGTGAGATGTTCTTTGTGAAAGTGTTGTGTAGTGTTTGAATAATTCATCAAACTTTCAAAGCAATAGGCCTATATAAATAAAAAATCAAACTTTGCTATTTGAGACAGTCTGTAAAACACAGACAGTCTGAGTGTACTCTACAGAAGCTCCCCTGGCTGTCCCATAGAAACTGAAATCTCCATTTTTGATTGGTGTGTTATCCTTTGTTAAATCCACATGCACTATGCTCTGTGAGTTTCCCATGGGGGTCATGAAATCTTCTCAGACAAGCACGTTTTGCATTTTCTGATGAGCAAAGCAAAGAAAGAAACCAATGGAATTTGTTCATCCAAGCGATCACTCTCTCTCATTATCTTTCTCGTGGAAGAGAGATCTCATGCTTGTTAAAAGCTCAGCCGTTTAATAACATCCCAATAGGAGTGGTCTCAATGGCCACAAAACAGTACACTAGCATCACTTTCTGAGAATAACCAGGGGTTTGATCTAATAGAAAACACTGCTTAGTAGAGCTGAGTTACTGCAAGACAAGTTAGTCATCTCTTTTTAGCCTGATCAGTCATCAAACAGTAGTGAGGCAGATGAATGAGCACTCCAATTGGACAGACTATACTTGGCAGCTCATTTGCTGGGGCGGCAGGTAGCCTAGTGGTTAGAGCGTTGGGCCAGTAACCAAAAGGTTGCTGGTTCGAATTCCTGAGCTGACAAGGTAACAATCTGTCGTTCTGCCCCTGAACAAGGCAGTTAACCCACTGTTCCCTAGTAGGCTGTCATTGAAAATATGGGAATTTCAAGATACAAACATTAAGTTATTCAACAACTTGCTGTGGTATTACAGTGGCTGAATAATAAGTTGGCCTACCTCTGAAAATAGAAACTCTGTAATCTGTACTCTGTGCTACGTCTTGCTTGTCCTATGTTGCTCTGTCTGTATGCTACGTCTTGCTTGTCCTATGTTGCTCTGTCTGTATGCTACGTCTTGCTTGTCCTATGTTGCTCTGTCTGTATGCTACGTTTTGCTTGTCCTATGTTGCTCTGCGTGTGCTCACTGCTCAATGATTGTCTATATTGTAATTGTTTTTAATTACCTGCCCAGGTACTGCGGTTGAAAATGAGCCGGCTGGCTAAAACCGACACTTATACTGAAACGTTGATTACGTTGTAAAAATGAAAATCAACTCAACTCAGTGAGGTAGAGGTGTAGAAAATGTACCATATATAATCCTATGTTGTATCCGGTAAATCTCAAGAATATTGGCAATACAATTAGTACAAGGGCAAGAAAAACACAATCAATTACCTTGGCAAAGATAGGGTACCGTTTGGCAATAGCGAGGTACGGTTGCTGTATGTCCTACACAAGGAAAAATATTGCAATATCCCCAACACAATATAGCCTAGCCGACTTCATGCTAAGAGAAGACTGAAATTAATAAATGTTCCCTTATCTACAAATGTCCACTCGAAGATCAGAAATAAGAAAAAACTAGACCAACTTCTTCAACTGTCTTTTGAGAGATGGTCCATAGAGAGTGATATTTTCAATTCATTGCTATTGTTTTGTATTTATTCAAAACATTGTCCCAACTCTGCTCAGTTTATAGGCTTACATCATCATCAGGGTGTATTTAAAAACTGATCCCCTTTTTCATGATATCCAATCACGATCTTGTCTCATCACTGCAACGGGCTCAGGAGAGGTCAAGTCATGCATCCTCCGAAACATGACCTGCCAAACCACACTTCTTAACACCTGCCTGCTTAACCAACGTGTCAGAGGAAACACTGCTCAACTGACAACCGTCGTCAGCCTGCAGGGACCCCACCTGCCACAAGAACACAATGAGACAAGTAAACTCCCCCCGGCCAAACCCTCCTCTAACGAAGCTGGGCCAATTCTGAGCTACTCTATAGGACTCCCGGTCACGGCTGGTTGTGACACGAACCCGGGTCTGTAGTGACGCCTCAAGCTTTGCGATGCAGTGCCTTAGACCACTGCGCCACTCAGGAGCCCACTTAGGCTTTTTAACAAGTCCCTGGACTTGGATTTTGTATGCCACTTCACACCTATTTGTGGTTAGAATTTTTCCTTTTGCTTTTCTAGTAGGCCTAGCTATTCCCCTCTTTGTTGTGGTCTTGCAGGATCTTTGTTTGATTATGTACACTTGACCCTCTCAGTATTCTTGGCATGTGCTCTGACACTTTGTGCCTTGGTTTCATACTTTTTCTCATTCTTACAGGCGCTCCTCCCTCAACCTGTTCAGTATTGTATTTGACCCTCTCTCCCTACTGCGTGAAACCCCCTCTGGCACTGACTACACCAGCAATGTTTCAGACAGCACAGTCGAATTTTCCAGAATCACTGTGACTTACTGTGGCTTATATAGAAGGGTGAAATAGGGAGAGGCAGACTTGAGAGCGATGTGAAAGCAGTGGGAACTACTGCCATACGCAGTTTATAAAGCATACTTTTACCAGCCTTGGTGTCCCAGCCATAAATTGCGACCATGTTCGAGAGCCTTAGAGTGGGAAATAAATCGTTGACGTAAATCCAGAGTAAAAACTGTATGTGTGCGAATGTGTAGCAATGCTATCGTAACCGGGAATAAAAGCAAAAATCAGCGTTAAAATGACGCTAAATCAAAGGGGTTATAGGTTCAAAGGTCATATTTGTTTGATCATGCCTGTAACATCCATATGTAAATGAACATAACTTATCTGTGATGACAGCATTACTTTCAGCAATTATCAATTCAAAGGTTCAACAAATAGGCTACCGTCTTTGCTTCCACAATTTCCTCATCACTTTGAACAATTGAGATTAATACACATGCATTCACATTCAACCATTTTAGTGTCAGTTAAAAACTGTGCTCAACCAAAGCTTTTAATTGTAATGTATGCATAGCTGACCATGCATGACGCATGCCTTCATTATACCCCTGGTTGTAATTTTGATTAAAAGAACTAAGAACATCCCGGAGCTACAGACCATGAATGCTAATGAATTTGGATATATTCCGTGTCCTCTGCGGATTTGGGTAGTCAGAATGTCTCTCTCTCTCTCTCTCTCTCTCTCTCTCTCTCTGTGTGTGTGTGTGTGTCCTTCACTTTGATGGAAGACACTATCTTGTCAAAAAGTAATGAGTCATCCATTTCCAGCAGATCTGAAAAGGATGATGGAACAGAATGGGGAGAGGGGTCTTCCCTGCAATAAGATGGGACATTTCAACATGTTTTGTTTTTTGAATGATCTTCAAACCGCAGAATGCACTAAAACAAAAAAACGATTGTAAAACTTAACAAAAAGCATAAAGTAGAAGTATATTAATCAACAAATACTGTACATTCAGTACCAGTCATAAGTTTGGACACACCTACTAATTTCATTCCTACTCATTTTCTTTATTTTTACTATTTTCTATATTGTAGAATAATAGTGAAGACATCAAAACTATGAAATAACATATATGGAATCATGTAGTCACCCCAAAAAAGTGTTAAATCAAAATATATGTTATATTTGAGATTCTTCAAAGTAGCCACCCTTTGCCTTGATGACGGCTTTGCACACTCTTGGCATTCTCTCAACCAGCTTCATGAGGTGGTCACCTGGAATGCATTTCAATTAACAGGTATGCTTTTTAAAAGTTAATTTGTGAAATGTCTTTCCTTCTTATTAATGTGTTTGAGCCAATCAGTTCTGTTGTGACAAGGTAGGGGTGGTAAAAGACAAAGTCCATATTATGGCAAGAACAGCTCAAATAAGCAAAGAGAAATGACAGTCCATCATTACATTAAGACATGAAGGTCAGTCAATCCAGAAAATTGAAAGAACTTTGAAAGTTTCTTCATATGCAGTCTCAAAAACCATCAAGCGCTATGATGAAAACGTCACTCATGAGGACTGGGCACAGGAACGGAAGACCCAGAGTTACCTCTGCTCCAGAGGATAAATTCATCGGAGTTAACTGCACCTCAGATTACAGCCCAAATAAATGTTTCACATACGTAGGTCAACTAACAGACACATCTCAACATCAACTGTTCAGAGGAGACCACATGAATCAGGCCTTCATGGTTGAATTGATGTAAAGAAACTACTACTAAAGGACACAAAAAAGAAGAAGAGACTTGCTTGGGCCAAGAAACAAGAGCAATGGACATTAGACCGGTAGAAATCTGTCCTTTGGTCTGATGAGTCCAAATTTAAGATTTTTGGTTCCAACCGCCTTGTCTTTGTGAGATGCAGTATAGGTGAATGGATGATCTCTGCATGTGTGGTTCCCACCAGCATGGCTACCACAGCATTCTGCAGCGATATGCCATCCCATCTGGTTTGCGGGGACTGTCATTTGTCAGTGGGACTGTCATTTGTTTTTCAATAGGACAAACACACCTCCAGGCTGTGTAAGGGCTATTTGACCAAGGAGAGTGATGGAGTGCTGCATCAGATGACATGGCCTCCACAATCACCTGACCTCAACCCAATTGAGATGGTTTGGGATGAGATGCACTGCAGAGGGAAGGAAAAGCAGCCAACAAGTGCTCAGCATATTTGGGAACTCCTTAAAGACTGTTGGAAAAGTATTCCTCATGAAGCTGTTTGAGATAATTCCAAGAGCGTGCAAAGCTGTCATCAAATCAAATCAAATCAAATTTTATTTGTCACATACACATGGTTAGCAGATGTTGATGCGAGTGTAGCGAAATGCTTGTGCTTCTAGTTCCGACAATGCAGTAATAACCAACAAGTAATCTAGCTAACAATTCCAAAACTACTACCTTATAGACACAAGTGTAAGGGGATAAGAATATCTACATAAAGATATATGAATGAGTGATGGTACAGAGCGGCATAGGCAAGATACAGTAGATGGTATTGAGTGCAGTATATACATATGAGATGAGAATGTAAACAAAGTGGCATAGTTAAAGTGGCTAGTGATACATGTATTACATAAAGATGCAGTAGATGATATAGAGTACAGTATATACATATACATATGAGATGAATATATATACATATGAGATGAATAATGAATCATGTAGAAGTATCAAGGCAAAGGATGGCTACTTTGAAGAAGGAGCAAAAAAAATGACAACAAGCTATCTTTTGATATACTGAGATATTCACAGTAACTTGATACCAGAGCAATGAAGCGCAGTATAATACATTAAAAGTGACTATTAAACTGTAAGACAATCATTTCTACAGTATTTTACTGTAATTACAAGGGATTAGGGCAAGCAGGTTGGCTAAAGGCATTTGCATTTTAAAGAATACTTGATGTTTTATGTCACTTGCACTTGTAGAGGCCTAAATAAAGGCTTCCAAACTGTCTGTGAATACAGGGCAAAACAGATCAAATGGACATGGGTAAATATTTAACCATTAAAACGTTTAAGACACACTACCAGTCTGATCTGTTCCCTACAGACATTTCATTCTTATGGACCTACTACCATATATCACTTACATTGGTACAGGACTCTCACTAACAGGTACAACAAATATTGGCACTTAAAGCAAGTCTTAAAATATGTTAATGTCCCAGCGATTCTTTCTCCTCCCTCAATACTTCTCCACAATGCACCATCATTTACAGTATGCTGCAGTAAATATACAGTTGAAGTCGGAAGTTTACATACATCTTAGCCAAATACATTTAAACTCAGTGTTTCAAAGTTCCTGACATTTAATCCTAGTAAAAAGTCCCTGTCTTAGGTCAGTTAGGATAACCACTTTATTTTAAGAATATGAATTGTCAGAATAATAGTAGAGAGAATGATTTATTTCAGCTTTTATTTCTTTCATCACATTCCCAGTGGGTCAGAAGTTTACATACACTAAATTAGTATATGGTAGCATTGCCTTTAAATTGTTTAACTTGGGTCAAATGTTTCGGGTAGCCTTCCACAAGCTTCCCACAATAAGTTGGGTGAATTTTGTCCCATTCTTCCTGGCAGAGCTGATGTAACTGAGTCAGGTTTGTAGGCCTCCTTGCTCCCACACACTTTTTCAGTTCTGCCCACACATTTTCTATAGGATTGAGGTCAGGTATTTGTGATGGCCACTCCAATACCTTGACTTTGTTGTCCTTCAGCCATTTTGCCACAACTTTGGAAGTATGCTTGGGGTCATTGTCCATTTGGAAGACCCATTTGCGACCAAGCTTTAACTTCCTGACTGATGTCTTCAGATGTTGCTTTAATATATCAACATAAATTTCCTGCTTCATGATGCCATCTATTTTGTGAAGTGCACCTGTCCCTCCTGCAGCGAAGTACCCCCAACATGATGTTGCCTCCCCATGCTTCACGGATGGGATGGTTTTCTTCGGCTTGCAAGCCTCCCCCTTTTTACATCAAACATAACGATGGTCATTATGGCCAAACAGTTCTATTTTTGTTTCATCAGACCAGAGGACATTTCTCCAAAAAGTATGATCTTCGTCCCCATCTGCAGTTGCAAACCGTAGCCTGGCTTTTTTATGGCAGTTTTGGACCAATGGCTTCTTCCTTGCTGAGCGGCCTTTCAGGTTATGTCGATATAGGACTCGTTTACTGTGAATATAGATACTTTTGTACCTGTTTGCGGAGTGCCTGGATACTTCCCTTAGCCGTGGTATATTGGCCATATATCACAAACCACCGAGGTGCCTTATTGCTATCATAAACTGGTTACCAACGTAATTAGAGCAGTAAAAATACATGTTTTGTCTAACCCGTGGTATATGGCCTGATATACCACGGCTGTCAGCCAGTCAGCATTCAGAGCTCGAACCACACAGTTTATAATACAACATACCAACTGATATTTGGTGTTGATATCATTTGCACTTTAAGTCTTAACAAAGGCTTCTAAACTGACTGTGACTAAAGAGCAAAACAGAACAAAAAGACATGGCTAGCCACTCAACCATTAAAAGTTTGAGACTTGCTGCCATTCTAATCTGTCCCTTTTAAACATTTTATTGTTAGAGTACCACTACCACATATCACTTAAATTGGTACAGCACTTTCACAAACAGGAGCAAGAAATATAGGCTCTTACAAGACATGCCTCAAAATATGTTAATGGGTGAGAAACAACAATACCATATACCCACTAGTATTCAAAAGGCTTTTGGCATTCCAAAAATGCAGTATGGTACTATATTCTGAGTTACAGTCAATTACTGGCAGCAATTGGCAAAGTTTGTTGAATTCCTAAAAAAAACATTATATTACCATATTCTGTGGGGGTACAGCCTTCTCACTCATGGGTGCAACAAATATAGCCCGTTACAAGGCACACCTTAAAATATGTTAATGAGCCAGAGACTCTTTCGCTGCCCACATTTTCTCACAATAAACCATAATTAATACTGTAAAACACATTTGCTGTATTTTACTGTGCATTTTACAGTGTTTTATTGTTAAGATTACAGGAAGGTCTTAGAATGTGCAGTAAAACAAATGTACAGTATTTAACTGTGCATTCTACATTAATCTACCGTATTCAGTTCATACATTATGATACTGTTGATTACTTAATGATAAAATTACAAAAATGGCTAACTGTGTGGGCCTGCCGGGAACATACAGTATGTTCCACATTATTATAGGACGACTTGGGAGAATTACGATCTGCAACAGACAGCACATGGAAGAGATGTGTTCAGTTCATACATTAGGATGGAAGAAATTATATAGTAAAACCTTATTATATAGTTAATGTGAACCATGTGTACCAGTCTGTTTAGCTATCATTCCACTGCTTGTCACTCCTTGTCATGTACCAAACAAATGACACAGAGTACAAGGAGGGAATGTTAGTGGAAACATACTGGATTTCAGGCTATAATATGGTATACATTTTCCTGAGAATGTATAGTAGTAATACGGGTGTGAAATGTATCTGTTTGATGCATCCCCTGGTTTGCTGGTGAATTCCCATACTAACTTTGAAGTGTAATTTTTGTGGTGCAGTGCGACAAAAGTAGTCTTTCCATCTATGGACTGGCGAGAATTCCCAATGGCTCTATCTATATCATGTTATATCATTTTGAACTGTGAGTGTGAGAGAGATAGGGAAGAGAGAAAGAGAATGAGGACATGCAGGTACAGTATGTGGAATCTGAAGCTGAATTGATTTGTGCATCACAATAAATTCCCAGAAGTGTTGAAGTTGAAATGTCATGTCCAGTGCATTGGGCAGCTTCCGATTTAGAGGCAGTTTGAAACAAGACAGGTCTCATAAGCAAAAGAAAGCGAGAGTTGGGCATCCAGGAATTACTACAGACCTTCACTGCCATCTGCAGAAAAACTACTGAACTGCCTTCAAGGATCTTATTACCTGTGTTATATTTTTCTCATCCTATTATCTTATTTTCACCCAGAGAGGAATGAAAAAAATATTCTTATAAATGGATTGAAATGATCCAGTGTGAGCTTTCCCACTCCAAAGGGACAGTCTTTGCATGAGGATACGTTCTCCATTGGTTGAAGTTATAGCCTAATTTAATTTCAATCAACTTATCTCCTTACAGCATGTCCACATTACAATGACTATCGATTCTAACAGCTTCTATCTTGGGGCAATTTGTATTAAGCTAGTCCTCACCAATAAGCAAAAAGCCCAACTTCAACCATCTTATCCTGCCAAGAACCAGTACTTTGAGGTAGCTGGCATCCAATTGTAATGTCAGCTCCCTATATTTTCTGTCCCCCTAGGATAAGAAAACAAAACTACAGTTCACAAGTAGTTCAAATTAAGTTTGTCTTTATTCCAGAGCCTTTCAGACTTGAGGCACAATTATCTGTCCATTCAGGACATTAATCAAAACAAAAAGTCATACAGAGAGGGAGAGAATTTGACACCAAGACCAGGAATTTACAATGGACCTTCACTGCCACTTGCAGAAAGACAAAATACTGCCTTGAAGGATATATTTATCGAACCATGGTCTGTAGTGACGCCTCTAGCACTGAGATGCAGTGCCTTAGACCGCTGCACCACTCAAGAGTCCAATCTTATGGCAATGTTCTTCAAATCTTCTTCTTCTCTTCTTTTCCAGATATAAGGATTCAATTATTCATATACATTGTGAATCTATTATTCCAAATGTTATCTATGAGCTTGTCCGAAGAGTCATGAAAAGAAGACACTGAGTATTTACATATGGGGTTTTGTGCAAAACCAATAAGAATCTTTGACTAAACTTCTGTATTTCCACAAGATACATCATTGCTCACAATGCATTTAGTTGACTATAATTCTATTCTCGTGGTTCTTGGATTACAGGCAACATCCGTACCGAGCTAAAGGGTAGAGCTGCCGTTTCAAGGAATGGGACACTAATCAGGACGCTTATAGAAATCCCTCTATGCCCTCAGACTAACCATAAAACAGGCAAAGCATTCAATACAGGACTAAGATTGAATCCTACTAGACTGGCTCTGACGCTCGTCGGATGTGGCAGTGCTTACAACTATTACAGACTACAAAGGGAAACCCAGCCAAGAGCTGCCCAGTGAAGCAAGCCTACCAGATGAGCTAAATGCCATTTATGCTTGCTTCAAGGAAAGCAACACTAAAGCATGCATGAGAGTACCAGCTGTTCCGGATGACTGTGTGATCACGCTCTCCATAGCCGATGTGAGCAAGACCTTTAAACAGGTCAACATTCGCACGGACAGACGGATTACCAGGACGTGTACTCAGGGCATGCGAGGACGAACTGGCAAATGTCTTCACTGACATTTTCAACCTCTCCCTGACCGAGTCTGTAATATCTACATGTTTCAAGCAGACCACCATAGTCCCTGTGCTCAGGAAAGTGAAGGTAACCTGCCTAGATGACTACTGCCCCGTAGGACTCACATCAATAGCCATGAAGCACTTTGAAAGGCTGGTCATGGCTCACATCAACACCATAATCCCGGAAACCCTAGACCCACTCCAATTCGCATACCGCCCCAACAGATCCACAAATGATGTAATCTCAATCGCACTCCTCACTGCCCTTTCCCATCTGGACAAAAGGAACACCTATGTGAGAATGCTGTTCACTAACTAAAGCTCAGCGTTAAACAGCATAGTGCTCACAAAGCTCATCACTAAGCTAAGGACTAGGGATGCACAATATATCAATAAGCATATTGGAATCGGACGATATTAGCTAAAAATGCCAACATCGGCATCGTCCCGATGTCTAGTTTAATGGCGATGTGCAAAACCGATTTCAAAGCTGATTTGCATACCTATATAATGTAGGTAGATGACGTAATGACGCCACTAACAATACAGCCCTACACAGAACAAAAGCAGAATAATACTAAGCGCACACCAACAACTAAACAAGTTCGAGTCGAGCAGTCATTTGAAAGAGTAAGAAAATTGGGTGTCATTGCAATTAGCTTCACGACTGACATTTGGACCAGCGATGTCAGCCCCATGAGCATGCTGAGTCAGACAGCACAGTGGGTCGACAAGGATTCCGTACTGAGGAAAGCCATATTGCATGCTCATGGTTCTCATACCACTGCTGCCATTTCAACGGCATTTGAGAGCATGTTGGAAACTTGGAAACATGAACAAACTCCTAGCTCCATTCGAACAACTGACACGAGATAAAAGCTCATCAACTGCTTCTGTAGCAGACGTGATACCCTCTGTCATGGCATTGAAACGCCTGTTCAACAAAACTGCAGACACAGACCGTGGTGTTAAAACTTGCAAAAGTACTGTAAAAGAGGCTGTGAACAAGAGATTCGGTGGCATTCTCTCTGAGCCTCTTTACTGTGTCACCACCATGCTCGATGCTAGGTACAAGGACCGCTATTTCGATGCAGACAAGAAACAGGGTTTACGTGAAATGTTAGATAGCTGGACAAGATGGAAATGGACACAGTGACAGTGCGCACTGAGGAAGAGAGGCCATAGACAGACAGAGCTGAAACTTCACTGCTTGACATGTATGATGAAATCCTGGTTGAGAATGAACAAATAAACAATGAAATAGCACAGCAAGTAAGTGAAAGAAATAGGTTTTGATTATGTTTTACTGGTAATGGGGAAATACGTAAATGTCAACAAAATAACTTTTTGGTTAGTGTGTGTGTGTGTGTGTGTGTGTGTGTGTGTGTGTGTGTGTGTGTTTCAACTATTTAACTAGAATGCTTATAAAATGTTAAATATCGGTTATCGGCTTAGTTTTTTTTTTTGGCAAGGGAAATATTGGATATCGGTATCGGACAAAAATGTAATATCGGTGCATCCCTACTAAGGGCCCTGGGACTAAACACCTCCCTCTGCAACTGGATCCTGGACTTCCTGACGGGCCTCCCCCAGGTAGTAAGGGTAGGCAACAGCACATCTTCCACGCTGATTTTCAACATGGGGGCCCCTCAGGTGTGCGTGCTTAGTCCCCCTAGCAGTGGGGTGCTAGGACAACAACCCCTCCCTCAATGTGAGCAAGACAAAGAAGCTGATTGTGGACTACAGGAAACGGAGGGCCAAACATGCCCCCATTCACATCAACGGGGCTGTAGTGGAGCGGGTCAAGAATTTCAAGTTCCTTGGTATCCTCATCACCAACACCCTATCATGGTCCAAACACACCAAGACAATCATGAAGAGGGCACGACAACACCTTTTCCCCCTCAGGAAGCTGAAAAGATTTGGCATGGATCCCCAGATCCTGAAAAATGTATACAGCTGCACCATCGAGAGCATTGAGAGCATCCTGACCGCAACTGCTCAGCAGTCGACCGTAAGCCGCTACAGAGTGTAGTGTGTACGGCCCAGTACATTACTGGGGCCAAGCTTCCTGCCATCCAGGACCTATTTCCTAGGCAGTGTTAGAGGAAGGCCAACAAAATTGTCAAAGACTCCAGTCACCCAAGTCATAGACTGTTCTCTCTGCTACCGCCCGGCAAGCGGTACCAGAGCTCCAAGTCTAGGTCCAAAACACTCACAGCTTCTACCCCCAAGCCATAAGACTGCTGAACAAGTAATCAAATGGCAACCCGGACTATTTACATTGCCTTGCGAAAGTATTCGGCCCCCTTGAACTTTGCGACCTTTTGCCACATTTCAGGCTTCAAACATAAATATATAAAACTGTATTTTTTTGTGAAGAATCAACAACAAGTGGGACACAATCATGAAGTGGAACGACATTTATTGGATATTTCAAACTTTTTTAACAAATCAAAAACTGAAAAATTGGGCGTGCAAAATTATTCAGCCCCCTTAAGTTAATACTTTGTAGTGCCACCTTTTGCTGCGATTACAGCTGTAAGTCGCTTGGGGTATGTCTCTATCAGTTTTGCACATCGAGAGACTACATTTTTTTCCCATTCCTCCTTGCAAAACAGCTCGAGCTCAGTGAGGTTGGATGGAGAGCATTTGTGAACAGCAGTTTTCAGTTCTTTCCACAGATTCTCGATTGGATTCAGGTCTGGACTTTGACTTGGCCATTCTAACACCTGGATATGTTTATTTTTGAACCATTCCATTGTAGATTTTGCTTTATGTTTTGGATCATTGTCTTGTTGGAAGATAAATCTCCGTCCCAGTCTCAGGTCTTTTGCAGACTCCATCAGGTTTTCTTCCAGAATGGTCCTGTATTTGGCTCCATCCATCTTCCCATCAATTTTAACCATCTTCCCTGTCCCTGCTGAAGAAAAGCAGGCCCAAACCATGATGCTGCCACCACCATGTTTGACAGTGGGGATGGTGTGTTCAGCTGTGTTGCTTTTACGCCAAACATAACGTTTTGCATTGTTGCCAAAAAGTTCAATTTTGGTTTCATCTGACCAGAGCACCTTTTTCCACATGTTTGGTGTGTCTCCCAGGTGGCTTGTGGCAAACTTTAAACGACACTTTTTATGGATATCTTTAAGAAATGGCTTTCTTCTTGCCACTCTTCCATAAAGGCCAGATTTGTGCAATATACGACTGATTGTTGTCCTATGGACAGAGTCTCCCACCTCAGCTGTAGATCTCTGCAGTTCATCCAGAGTGATCATGGGCCTCTTGGCTGCATCTCTGATCAGTCTTCTCCTTGAATGAGCTGAAAGTTTAGAGGGACGGCCAGGTCTTGGTAGATTTGCAGTGGTCTGATACTCCTTGCATTTCAATATTATCGCTTGCACAGTGCTCCTTGGGATGTTTAAAGCTTGGGAAATCTTTTTGTATCCAAATCCGGGTTTAAACTTCTTCACAACAGTATCTCGAACCTGCCTGGTGTGTTCCTTGTTCTTCATGATGCTTTCTGCGCTTTTAACGGACCTCTGAGACTATCACAGTGCAGGTGCATTTATACGGAGACTTGATTACACACAGGTGGATTGTATTTATCATCATTAGTCATTTAGGTCAACATTGGATCATTCAGAGATCCTCACTGAACTTCTGGAGAGAGTTTGCTGCACTGAAAGTAAAGGGGCTGAATAATTTTGCACGCCCAATTTTTCAGTTTTTGATTTGTTCAAAAAGTTTGAAATATCCAATAAATGTCGTTCCACTTCATGATTGTGTCCCACTTGTTGTTGATTCTTCACAAAAAAATACAGTTTTATATCTTTATGTTTGAAGCCTGAAATGTGGCAAAAGGTCGCAAAGTTCAAGGGGGCCGAATACTTTCGCAAGGCACTGTAAATGGATGAGAGTGCTTCCTACTGCCTGAGCTATGTTGTTGATGTAAATTGAGAAGAGCGTGGGGCTTAGGATCGAGCCTTGGGGTACTCCCTAGGTGACAGGCAGTGGCTGAGACAGCAGATGTTCTGACTTTATACAGTACACTGCACTCTTTGAGAGAGGTAGTTAGCAAATCAGGCCAAAGACCCCTCAGAGACACCAATACTCTTTAGCCTGCCCACAAGAATGGAATGGTCTACCATATCAAAAGCTTTGGCCAAGTCAATAAAAATAGCAGCATAACATTGCTTAGAATCAAGGGCAATGGTGGCATCATTTAGGACCTTTAAGGTTGCAGTGACACATCCATAACCTGAGTGGAAACCAGATTGCATACCAGAGAGAATACTATAGACATCAAGACAGCCAGTCAGTTGATTATTGACAAGTTTTCCCAACACTTTTGATAAACAGGGCAAAATAGAAATTGGCCTATAACATTTAGGATCAGCTTGATCTCCTCCTTTAAATAAAGGATGCACTGTTGCTGCCTTCCAAGCAATGGGAACTTCCCCAGAGAGGAGAGAGAGGTTAAAAAGGTCAGAGATAGGCTTGGCGATGATAGGGGCAGCAACCTTAAAGAAGAAAGGGTCTTTAAACCATCTGACCCAGATGTTTTTTGGGGGTCAAGTTTAAGGACCTCCTTTAGCACCTTGGACTCAGTGACCGCCTGCAGGGAGAAACGTTGCAGTGGGGCAGGGGTAAAAGAGGGAGGAGCATCGGGACTAGTCACATTGGAAGGGGTGGCAGATGAGTAAATGTTAGACGGGCAAAGAGGCATGACTGAGTCAAATTGGAATCCTGACTTAATGAAGTGGTGATTAAAGAGCTCAGCCATGTGCTCCTTGTCAGTAACAACCACATCATCAACATTAAGGGACATGGGCAGCTGTGAGGAGGAGGGTTTATTCTCCTTTAACCGTTTTCCAGCACTTATTGGGGTTAGACCCAGAGAGAGAGAACTGCTCCTTAAAGTAACACATTTTTGGTCTTCCGGATAGCCTGAGTGCACTTATTTCTCATTTGCCTGAACTAGAGCCAGTCAGCCTGAGTATGCGTGTGCCGAGCCTTTAGTCCAAATTGATTTTCTTGAGGTGGTGTAACTCTGCCAGATCATGGTCGAACCAGGGACTGAACCTGTTTTTAATTATCATTTTCTTTATGGGGGCGTATTTGTCAACAATACCACTGAAAATATAAAAAAAGAAGGTTCAAGCTGATTCAATACCAATTTACAGAGGCCAGATCATGAAGGAAAGCTTGCTCATTAAAGTTTTTTAGCAAGCGTCTATGACAAATCAGGACAGGTCGTTTCACTGAGCAGCCATTACGAACACAGGCTGTAAAACATGGATCACTAAGGTCATTACAAAAAACACCAGACTGATACCTGTCAGGATTATTTGTGAGGATAACATCAAGGAGAGTAAACTTTTCTGGGTTTTTCGGAGTTATCTTGTGGGATTGGTAGTAATCTGAAAAAGATTTAGGGAGTCCCATTGCTTTAGGACTTCGACAGGTGGTTTAAACATGTCCCAGTTTAGGTCACCTAGCAGGACAAATTCGGACTTAGTGTATGGGGCCAGGAGAGTGCATAGGGCATTTGGAGTAAGTGGGGTTTGTGACTTTGTGGCTGTTGTAACTAGTGACGACCAGCTCCAAGGCTAGTACCTAAACAAATATTATGGATATAATGTCAAGATAATTGTCTTTCTGCCCTAACAGTTGGATTAGTTGTCCACAATGCAGCACAGCAGGCTGTCTAGCTCCCGCCTATCCTTTCTTTGGATTGGTAGATACATCTCATTATTTTAATAGTTGAATATTCGTTAAGGTTGTTGACGTCAATCATTTGTATCAATGGAGAGAGATGCTATGCTACTAGCCTCATGTTATGAATATGCATAGCCATCTCGACACAACTCCGATATAGTGTTTTTTTCCCTAAACATTGCGGGGATGTCACGTGTCCTACTTATATCAGTGCATTCGTAACAACGTAAGCATTACGGAACGTATATTCAATCAAATTAACCTGACACAGTAAATAAGCCACTCATTTTTTTGTTGACCAAATTTGACTCTCTCATTGACCGCCATACAAAAAAGAATCGATTCCTGGGTCGGAAAACGCCACCTGCTGGAGGGAGACGAATTTTCTCTTTACCTCTTCCTCTGACCAGAGTGTACATGTGAGCAGCGCATGCGTGATGTTCACCAACGACAGCCGATAAGTTACTAGCCAATCACATTTCACTTGGCCCATGTCAACAAAAGATTTCGTTATAATTGTTTTCCTGCTGCCTGGTAGTGTTGCACAACAACTTCTAGTGCTTACTCGTGTGATCGATTAAAATAAGACCAAACGTTTTTATAGTTCGTCGACAGAGCTCTATGCGTTGTTTCGAACGCGTTTTAAATAAACATGTCGCTTCAGAAGGAAATTCCGTATGAGGAGAGCTTGCAGGGTCAGTACAGAAACTAAACATCAAATACGCTATTTTTTAGCTAACGTTAGCTGGCCACATAATTTTTATGTAAGTCTGCAATAGCTGACTAACAAACTAGCTAATATACCTAACGTAAGTTCAGCTAATGTTGGCCTCAACTGGAATTGTCAGGTCAGGGGAATATTGTTAAGGCCTGTCAAATAATAGCTAACGTAACTAACTAGACCTATGACTGTTAATGTGGTTCTACATTAAACGTTATATTTCTCACGGAATTGGATCACGTTATACTTCTGTTCATTCACTGGCAAGATTCAACACTAAACACGACAAAGGAAAATATCTAGCTAACGTTACTAGTAAGTTTCCAAACTAGTTTCTATATATCTGTGGGTAATATGTATCCCCAGGTTCCTGGGTGGAGTTGCACTATAACACTGGCAGTGGGAGTCAGGTGTGCCAGGAGCAGATCTCAACAACTGCTCTTGATGTAGACCTGGAGAAGTTACTACTAGACGCCCAACACGAGTCAAGCAGGAGTACCTCGAGAGGAAGCTCACAATGTGACAGGTATGGGGAAAGGAAATGGTTACAGTGCTGAGCCTTAGTTTCCCAGGAAACACGAAGATGAATTGCATTGAATTCTATGTCGGGCAGAAATGAGTGTTTCTAGTTACCTCTCACGACCTCTACAAGCAAGAATGTTGAATACAGTTCTATTTTAAACTACTTTATCTTTTGCCCGTGCAGTTGGTCATTTTGGAGGGTAGGAATGTGAAACATATCCACAGGAGAGTATAATTATATACATTTTCAAAGCCCTGGTAGTGCTTTCAGATTTCTATCATCTGAAGCATGTGCAGACCTGTGTAAACACGTATTTTTATATTGTGCACATGCTTCAGGTTATAGAATTCTGAACTGCACTATACCATCTCTTTGAAAACTTTATGTAATTATACTTTTCTAAATCAAATCAAACTTTATTTGTCACATGCGCCGAATACAAGTGTAGACCTTACTGTGAAATGCTTACTTACAAGCTTTTAAACAACAGTGCAGTTCAAGAGTTAAGACAATATTTACCAAATAAACTAAAGTAAAAATTCAATAAAAAAATTATGAAAAGTAACACAATAACAAAAACAAGGCCATTGAATAAATCCCGGAACATTTTCCAGTCTGCTAGCAAAACAGTCCTGTAGCATCAGTGTCATCTGACCACTTCCGTATTGAGCAAGTCACTGGTACTTCCTGCTTTAGTTTTTGCTTCTAAGCAGGAATCAGGAGGATATAATCATGGTCAGATTTGCCAATTGGAGGGCAGGGGAGAGCTTTGTATGCATCTCTATGTGTGGAGTAAAGGTGGTCTAGAGTTTTTTTGTATTTTAATATTTTTATAAATTGTATTTTTAGGTTCCGCATGTGACATGCTGTTAAAACTTTGGTAAAACTGATTTAAGTTTGCCTGCATTAAAATCCCCGGCCACTAGGAGAGCCGCTTCTGGATGAGCATTTTGTTGTTTGCTTATGGCGGTGTACACCTCGTTGAGTGCGTACTTAATAGAGGTCGACTGATTATGATTTTTCAACGCCGATACCGATTATTGGAGGACCAAAAAAGCAGATACCGATTAATCGGCCTATTTTTATATATAAAAATACAAATATATTTAAAAAATGTTTTATTTGTAATAATGACAATTACAACAATACTGAATCAGCACTTATTTTAACTTAATATAATACATAAATAAAATCAATTTAGCCTCAAGTAGATAATGAAACATGTTCAATTTGGTTTAAATAATGCAAAAACAAAGTGTTGGAGAAGAACGTAAAAGTGCAATATGCGCTATGTAAGAAAGCTAATGTTTCAGTTCCTTGCTCAGAACATGAGAACATATGAAAGCTGGTGGTTCCTTTTAACATGAGTCTTCAATATTCCCAGGTAAGAAGTTTTAGGTTGTAGTTATTATAGGACTATTTCCCTCTATACCATTTGTATTTCATTAACCTTTGACTATTGGATGTTCTTATAGGCACTTTAGTATTGCCAGTGTAACAGTATAGCTTCCGTCCCTCTCCTCACTCCTTCCTGGGCTTGAACCAGCAACTCAACGACAACAGCCACCACATCAAAGCGTTACCCGTGCAGAGCAAGGGAAACAACCACCCCAAGGCTCAGAGCGAGTGAAGTTTGAAACGCTATTAGCGCACGCCATCTAGCCAGCCATTTCACTTCGGTCACACCAGCCTCATCTCGGGAGTTGATAGGTTTGAAGTCATAAACAGCACAATGCTTGACACACAGGGAAGAGCTGCTGGCAAAACGCACAAAAGTGCTGTTTGAATGAATGTTTACGCGCCTGCTTCTGCCTACCACCGCTCAGTCAGATACTTAGATACTTGTGTGCTTGTATGCTCAGTCAGATTATATGTAACACAGGACACCCTAGATAATATCTAGTAATATCATCAACCATGTGTAGTTAACTAGTGATTATGATTGATTGTTTTTTATAAGATAAGTTTAATGCTAGCTAGCAACTTACCTTGGCTTACTGCATTTGCGTAACAGGCAGTCTCCTTGTGGAGTGCAACGAGAGAGAGGCAGGTCGTTATTGTGTTGGACTAGTTAACTGTAAGGTTGCAAGATTGGATCCCCCGAGCCCCTGAACGAGGCAGTTAACCCACCATTCCTAGGCCGTCATTGAAAATAAGAATGTGTTCTTAACTGACTTGCCTAGTTAAATAAAGATTAAATAAAGGTGTAAAAAAAAAAAATTGGGCAAATCGGCGCCCAAAAATAACGATTTCCGATAGTTATGAAAACTTGAAATCTGCCCTAATTAATCGTCCATTCCGATTAATCGGTCGACCTCTAGTACTTAGTGCCAGCATCGGTCTGTTTTGGTAAATAGACGGCTACGAATAATATAGATGAGAACTCTCTTGGTAGATAGCTTATCGTAAGGTACTCTACCTCAGGCGAGCAATACCTCGACACCTCTTTAATATTACACATCGCGCACCAGCTGTTATTGACAAAAAGACACACACCCCCACCCCTCGTCTTACCAGACGTGACATCTCTGTTCTGCCAGTGCATGAAAAATCCTGCCAGCTCTATATTATCCGTGTCGTCGTTCAGCCACAACTCTGTGAAACATAAGGTATTATAGTTCTTAATGTCCCGTTGGTAGGATAATCGTAATCGTATGTCATCAATTTTATTTTGCATGTTAGCAAGTAGAACGGAAGGCAGTGGGAGTTTACTCGCTCGCCTACGGATTCTCAGAAGGCAACCTGATCTGCATCCTCTCTTGCTCTGTATTTTCTTCACACAAAGGACAGGGATTTGGGCCTGTTCCCGGGAGAGCAGTGTATCCTTCTCGTCGGACTCGTTAAAGGAAAGTTCGTGGTGAGTAATCGCTGTTCTGAAGTCCAGAAGTTATTTTCGGTCATAAGAGACGGTAGCAGCAAACTTATGTACAAAATAAGTTACAAACAACACAAAAAAACGAACAAAATAGCACAATTTGGTCAGGAGCATGTAAAATGTCAGCCATCCTCTTCGGCGCCATCTTAGTGGATATATTGACTCATATTCCTACGGCAAACCAGTAAAGTATATTAAAATATAATTTTATTCAACATTTTGGCTTGTAGAGGTTGTGAGAGGAAGCTTTCCTTATTCAAATGCTCGTTTTTGCCCCTTATTCAGTTCATTTCAACATATGGTTTCCAGGCAAAGCCTTGGTATCCCTGTTCAAGGCCTGAGAATGTGGAGATAAGGATTATGTCATTTATAATGCTCTTTCTTAGCAGATGACCTAATACACATTTCAAAAGTTCTAGGGATGTCTTGAGTCATCTTTATTGTCTATCTTTCCAGTCCACTAAGGTCACAGACTCCTCTTCTTCTGTTTAGAGGCTCAGAGGGAAACAGTTCACAGGTAAAGACATGGTCCTTAGGGGTTGTAAGGTTGTCTTCTGTTGATCTCTGATATGTAATGTATTGTGATGTTCAGAAGGTAATAATTCATGATAATACCAGACTTTACATTCGGTGAATAGTACAAACATGTTTGTGATTATAATGTGGAAAGTGGTTTTACTAAGGAATTTCTTAATTGATTTCAGTCTGAGGAAGATAACCAAGAAATAATCCAGGAAGTAGAGAATCTACTGAAGAAGAATGCTGACTGGATCTGGGACTGGTCCAGTCGTCCTGAGAACAACCCACCAAAGTGCATAGTACCTCGTAATTATATACAGTAGGGCCCAATGTTCATAATGTTGAAGATAGAAATTGAATGTAGAGAGAGAACATTTCGGCACGGCTGAATTGTATAGATAATTTTAAAGGTCTTAGTGGCTGAGAGACTTATTTTAAAACAAACTTCCTGTAATTCTACACATTTTGACATGCAGCTGCGTGAAAATGTTGCAAATGTCCTGCAATTATACATATTCTAACATGGAGCTGAGAAAAAAATCTTGCTGTTTTTAAAGCTAATTTCCTGCAATTATATGCATTTTGCCATGGCTAATGCTGTATTCTTTCGCTCAAACATAATAACAAAATCATTACTGCTAAAGTCATTGTTTTGGGAATTTTCAATTTTCCCTGACTGTCTAGCTTTTATTTTGTTGATTTGTAAATTCTCAAAGATTATATATAAACAAATAATTGTCCATAATCTTTATACAATGAGTGGATCTAATCATGAATGCTGATTGGTTAAAACCGCATTCCAGCTGGTGTCTATTCCACAAGTTATCACCTGCTAAATCTATGAGTTAACATTTCCTGTACAATCCACTGTCTCATCAGCCCAGCCAGACAGTTTATCAACTTGATCTCCACTATAAAAAGCATTTAAACATTATCTCACATTTATTTTAGTCTAACATTTAGTTTTCAACTGTGGAGATTTGTATAAACCTTGCTGTCTGTCTCTCTATATATATATATATATATATATATACGGTTGTTCAGAGGCGCTAGCAATTGCAGCTAGTTTGATTTCTTTCCAGCTTCAGTTTGAAGTGGTTGTGTTAGTTGTGTTGTTGGCTAGCGCCTCTGAACAACCGTGTCCTGACAAGAGCTCAATTTCTATGCCGGGTGAAATTGTTCACCATTAGCTCATTGTTGTGGATGGATCCATATAAATGTCACTAGAAAACAGCTTAAACAAACGCAAATGCATTTACTTAGCGGTTATTCTGGCTGCACTTTTTGACATGACTGTAAGTTAGTCGTAGTTGGCTAGCTAGCAAGCAAGGGATAAGAATGTTGCCCGCCAGTATGGCAATGGAACATTTAGAACGAACGACTGGGTTGTGTCTGTACATTAAGAACAAAAAGACTGAACGACTGTGTTGCGTCTATTGCAAACGAACCGATAGAACCAACGACCAGTCGGCTTGGGTAGCAACCCTAGATTAGTGTCGGGACTATATCTTGTGGAAGGATGAAATGGTATGAATACATTAATCAAAATAACGCTTTTAATGGAAATATGTAAATCATTATTTGAAAATGTTGGTAACCCGTTGTATAAAAGTGATAATTCTCTCGAAGTCTGTGTTTGGAGGATATATTGGCATGGTTTACCGGTCCGAGACGACTTTTCCCACATTTTGTTAGGTTACAGCCGTATTCAAATATGTATTCAATCGTTTTTTCCCCTCATCAATCTACATACAATACCGCATAATAACAAAGCAAAAACAGGTTTTTAGACATTTTTGCTAATTTATAAAAAAAAAACTGAAATATACATTTACAGAATTATTTAAATACAGGTAAAAAAAATATTTAAAAAATTCAGACCCTTGACTCAGTACTTTGTTGAAGCACCTTTGGCAGCGATTACAGCCTTGTATCTTGGGTATGACGCTACAAGCTTGGCACACCTGTATTTGGGGAGTTTCTCCCATTCTTCTCTGCAGATCCTCTCGAGTTCTGTCAGGTTGTGCTCGAGCTCTGTCAGGTGTTGCTGCACAGCTATTTTCGGGTCTCTCCAGAGATGTTCAAACCTGTTTTCACTTTGTCATTGTGGGGTATTGTGTGTAGATTGCAGAGGATTTTTATTTTATTGAATCAATTTTAGAATACGGTTGTAACGGAACAAAATGTGGAAAAAGTCAGAGTACTTTCTGAAGGCACTATATATCTGGTTTTAGTCGTTTAATTTGACACTGAAAGGGTTTTTCCATACCCACTGTTTAGACTTAGGCGACCAGAAAAAATGCTTAGGCGGCCCACCCAAGAATTTCAATGGCAGAAAAATACCTGTAATCACTGATTTAAGATAAGATTTATTAACCCAGTTGTAACTGTGTTGTGTCTCTGTAGGGAGTTTCTGCTGAAACACCCCAGGCGCTCAGCCTCGCTCAGCATCAGGAAGACCAACGTCATGAAGAAAGGAGGCGTTCTCTCCCCTGACTTCCTCAAGCTTTTCCTTCCTTCATTATTCATTTCTCATATACTCGCAGTTGGCCTGGGGTAAGGGACTGAGCATTTTGTAACTTAAAACACAGTACAAATACATGCAGTCTATTGAATACTTTAAAAGCTGCCTTTTACTATTACTAAAAGTATGGTGCCCCAGATGGGTGTCGAATTGTTTTGTATTTTAGCTAAATGCCTTTTGAGAGTTGTAATACAATAAATCAAACACTACCCTGTTGAGGAAATGTAGGCTTCGTGAAAGCTTGCCGCTGGCCATGGATAGATATTTCAGAGTAGCCATGATACATTTTTACTTGAATCAAAATCATATTTTGAATGGCCCTTTGCTATTCTGTTCTTCTTCTCAGGATATACATTGGGAGGCGCCTCAGCACATACAGCACCTACTGAAGCTGATGCTGCATTATGAGACCACTGACTCATACAGCTGGCATGCCTTCAAATGGGGGCAACTTCAGAATCCAAGGAGAAGTGGTTGATGTAGCATTCTCCATTTTAGCTGATTGCCTCATCTTATCTTCTGAATGCTGTGACTGCTTCTTTCTCCCAGAAATGCCTTGAATCAGGAACTGATTTGTGCTGCCATGTTCCTCTCGCTTTTTTAGAATGTTGTTTTATATTGAACTGCTGCCAATTGGCATTGTTTCTCATTTTCTTACGCATATTGTGTTTGTGTTTTGCCTGTTTGTTACTCTTAAGGGAATGATTAATGTGAATGAATATTAATTGTGAAATAATTTCCTGCACTTATTTTCTTTGAAAAAAGCTGGGGTTAATACATTTCATGCAACATGTGAAAGGCAGGGTGTGAATTGCAACAAAAGTCCAACTTTTGGGGGGTCTTTAATTTAACCTATTTTCCTATTTGTTTAAAATTCTATTGTGTACTGTTACAGTGGTAAAGATGAAAATAAAAGCTTATTCCAAATTAAATGAACACCCTCACCACTCTGTCATGGTTTATACCAGTGACCGTTGGTTCAGGTTCTTTCAATTGCATTCATCTCTCTTATGTCTGTCTTGAGCTTTCGCTAGCAAACATGCAACATTATATTGACTGGATTCAGCTAGCAAACTTGCAACATTATCAACTGAGCCCTCAGTTTCCCCTGCTGATGAGCTCAGGACAGACACTTGTTTGCGTCCTGTATTTCAGGCCCTTTTCAGATGTCCCAACTTTTCTTTTTATAAAAAAGCTCAATTTGTCAGCAAGATGATTTAATTCAGGCTACAAGAGTGAAGGCCTGATGACAATCACTGATGTCATTACATGTTTTGGTGTTTTGTAACAACTGTCTCTTTCCATTCATTCAATGACTGGTGCACAGTGGACTGTTTGAATGATGCAATTAGTGGAGTGGATGAACGTGCATAGTGATTGACAATCAGATAAAAACATGTCTACTATTAGGTCCATAAATGTAGCAACTATTTGAGTATAATCATGATGAAATGTTTTGTTTGTTTTTCATAGCTATAGTATGTTACAAATACAAAACAATGTTTTTATTTGGTAACTATTTTACAGTCACAGTTGGTACTATATTTGGTACGTAATATGCTAAGAAGTGGTACTTTCAGGTACTCTAAAGAATGAAGTACCTGGTACCACATCTGCAGTGGCACTTGTTTCAAAGCATCCCAAGTTATGTAATTACCATGCAGTTTTAAGGCAAATAAGTCAATATCACTGTGAAATAAGATGTCTCCAATTTTTTTGTATGATCAGTAAGACATATAAGCTATCTTTGCTACTTAATTGTATTTTTTTGAGCACTCAAATTAATTCCCTAACTTTCTCTGATTTCTGCAATTTACTGAATATACATCTACAGTTGGAAGTCGGACGTTTACATACACCGTAGCCAAATACATTTAAACTCAGTTTTTCACAATTCCTGACATTTTAATCCTAGTAAACATTCCCTGTTTTAGGTCAGTTAGGACCACCACTTTATTTTAAGAATGTGAAATGTCAGGATAATAGTATAGAGTATTTATTTCAGCTTTTATTTCTTTCAGTGGGTCAGAAGTTAACATACACTCAATTAGTATTTGGTAGCATTGCCTTTAAATTGATTAACTTGGGTCAAACTTTTCGGGTAGCCTTCCACATGCTTCCCACAATAAGTTGGGTGAATGTTGGCCCATTCCTCTTGACAGAGCTGGTGTAACTGAGTCAGGTTTTTAGGCCTCCTTGCTCGCACATGCTTTTTCAGTTCTGCACAGGGCTTTGTGATGGCCACTCCAATGCCCTTGACTTTGTTGTCCTTAAGCCATTTTGACACAACTTGGAAGTATGCTTGGGGTCATTGTCCATTTGGAAGACACATTTGTGACCAAGCTTTAACTTCAATGTATCCACATAATTTTCCTTCTGCATGATGCCATCTATTTTGTGAAGTGCACCTGACCCTCCTGCAGCAAAGCACCCCTACAACATGATGCTGCCACCCCCGTGCTTCACGGTTGGGATGGTGTTCCTCGGCTTGCAAGCCTACCCCCTTTATCCTCCAAACATAATGATGGTCATTATGGCCAAACAGTTCTATTTTTGTTTCATCAAACCAGAGGACATTTCTCCAAGAAGTACGATCTTTGTCCCCATGTGCAGTTGCAAACTGTAGTCTGGCTTTTTTATGGCGGTTTTGGAGCATTGGCTTCTTCCTGGCTGAGCGGCCTTTCAGGTTATGTCGATATTGGACTAGTTTTACTGTGGATATAGATACTTTTGTACCGGTTTCCTCCAGCATTTTCACAAGGTCCTTTGCTGTTGTTCTGGGATTGATTTGCACTTTTCGCACCAAAGTACGTTCATCTCTAGGAGACAGAACGCATCTCCTTCCTGAGCGGTATGATGGCTGCGTGGTCCCATGGTGTTTATACTTGCGTACCAGATTAACGTGGTACCTTCAGATGTTTGGAAATGACTTCCAAGAATGAACCAGACTTGTGGCGGTCTACAATTTTTTTCTGACGTCTTGGCTGATTTCTTTTGATTTTCCCATGATGTCAAGCAAAGAGGCACTGAGTTTGAAGGTAGGCCTTGAAATACATCCACAGGTACACCTCCAATTGACTCAAATGATGTCAATTAGCCTATCAGAAGCTTCTAAAGCCATGACATAATTTCCTGGTATTTTCCAATCTGTTTAAAGGCACAGTCAACTTAGTGTATGTAAAGTTCTGACCCACTGGAATTGTGATACAGTGAATTATAAGTGAAATAATCTGTAAACAATTGTTGGAAAAATGACTTGTGTTATGCACAATGTAGATGTCCTAAGCGACAAGAAATGTGTGTAGTAGTTGAAAAACGAGTTTTAATGACTCCAACCTAAGTGTATGTAAACTTCCGACTTCAACTATAGCTCCAGGACTATTCTCACCCATTTAAAGTAATGGAGGCATAAAGCAGATGAACACAATTAGATTTTATTTAACTTTGGTCAACATAATCAAACAAGTGAATACACTGCCACCATGTTCAGAATGATTAAACAGAGAAAGGCTTTGTTACCGTTGTTCCTGTTTTTAAAATCAGTACAGGTCTATTTAACCTTCATTTTTGCATTGATATAACTTGGAAAACAAAGTATGCAGTTTTGACCTTAGTGGCATACCAATGAATGATTTAAAGGGCACATGTAAGAAGAGGTTTGTCTGAATCTCCTTCTCTTACTACACAAAGAACTTTCCATGTTTTGGAGGAACTCTGTCTATCACTAGATCTATCTGTATGGTGTGCAGTACTCTGACTATTATATACCTTGGTTTCACAAACAGCCACAAATAGCAGCAGTAATATGAGACATAAATCTATAAAATAGAATAAAAAAATAATGCACATAAGGTTTGTAAAACATTTGGGGACATAACCGGTAGCTGTCATTGATAGACGTAGGTATTAAGGCTGCAGATTCCCTTTGTCTTGCGTCTCTTCACATTAAGTTTCCAGCCTGTATCTTAAATGAGAGCAACACATACATACATATATTGACACTTGCACATGGTCAGTTTCAAATGGTGATTCTGAAACTTAAGAGTAGTTATTTTAGAGATAGCTTGAAAGAACTACTCAAAAGACTGGTGCAACTTTACATTTTTTCCACCTAACTACAACATAAAAACATGCAAAGCAACTATAAACATGATTTAAATTCTAAAACACATATGTAGTTCTATTTACTTTTATTAAGTGGATGACACCATAAAGGTGTATTTGAATAGATACAGTCTGTGATATAACGTTACCATGTCTGGGGGGATACATTTTGGATAGGAGGGTGTGGGTGGAGAACAGAAGAAATCCACTTTCCAAATTCACAACATGTTGCAAGTGCTTTAGCTTGAATGCATGGTCAATGGGGAATGTTAACAGGTAGGCCTATAACCCATGAAATATCCATGTTTCAGAAAGGCCAAAAAAATCTTAATGAGGGTGTTACAAAAATGACAAGAGGTCATCTTCAGGGCTTTCCATAGTTTGGTTGTTAAGATTATGAAATGAAGGCTGAAAATATCAACACAAACACCAATGTTCAAGAGTTTGACCTCTTATGAGTGCCGTTCTATTGATTCAACACAAGGTGGGCTCTCAGGGTCCGATCTTGGCCCTGGCACTGATTTACCCAAGGCTAAATCAACCTCAGACTCCAAAGAAAACAGGACGACCAATCAACCTCCTGCCACAAAAAAAGGAGACAAGTGCTTTAAACTTCACCAGGAGGACGAGAGGGCTGTTTGTTTCTGTTACAGATAAACCACTAGGCTTAACTATGCAGGAACAGTAAAGCCTTGTCCTCAGGATGGAGCCCAATTATTTTTTTAGTTGATCTTGTCCTGGAAAATGTACAGGTTGTTGGTGGCCGCCACAGCGATGACGTTTTCTTTGGGGTGCCAGGCGGTGTGCAGGATCTTCTTGTTGAAGTCCAGGCTGTCCACGCTAATTTCGTCTTTCTTCCTCTTGCCACCGGTGGAGACTTTGCGGGGTTTGAGTGTAGCCCGCGGTTTGCTGCTCTCCCTAGAGGCCTCCAGTGTGATGTCCTTCCTGGTGTTGCGGTCAAACATACGGAAAAAGTTGTTGTAGGAGCCGGTCATGATGGCACTGAGAAAGGAAGGAAACAGTGGGTAATTTATAATTCTCCAAAGATACTCCTTAAACTTACATATTGGCAGATAAGTTGTCCAGAGAACATTGTAGGTGCAGATTGCCTTAAACAGAGAAAGTGCTAGAGTTTCTTACCTGTCGCTACCGTTCCAGCAGCACTCAAACTTGTCGAAGATGCAATCATTTTCATATAACGAGCAAAGCTTGCTGCGAAGGTATTCATGAACCTGAGCGGGAGAATGTTGATTAGTGTATTTGGGAAAATAATTGCATCTATCCAACTATTTCCATACACCTAACTGGACAATTGTGGACCATACTGAAAATTATGCCATTGTTGGTAGTGTTATCACTAGGCACCTGATATGTCTCGACTGGCCTGTTCTCCATGTTGAGGTCCCACACCTTGACGGAGAGGTAGTCCCGTGTCATCATGTAGCGCCCGCTGTGACTGAACTTCACGTCAGAGATGGACGAGATGATCTCAGAGAAAAATGACCTGCTGCTTGGATCCTCAGGCTCCTCAAAGACTACAATCACAAACATGGAGAGATATTCAAAATGACAGACAAAACCCCTGAAAATAGATTAATTTAAAACAAATTTATCTGTGAATGAACATAATTTAGAATGCAGAGAACTAGGCTCTATGAGTACTCACACTTGGTGTGGCTATCGCAGAGTGCAGCTGTTCGCATGTCACAGAGGCGTATGGTGCCTTTGCTACTGCTGTACACAAATACATTGCATTGGTTTGGATGGCACTCAGCCGCTGTGATCACCTCTGTCAGTTCCTCCATGTTGGCAGGCTTGATGTCTACAATGTCTGAGAAGACACTGTTAAGGAAATTAACTGAAATAGGTCTAAAGGCTCATACCGATGTGGTCAAACATGTTCACACATGTATTTGTTTGACTTACAACTGCACAGGACCAATAAGAAAAAAATCTAAACTGAAATTGAGAACTATATACGCTAATAGAGGACAGTTTGGATGAAGCAAACATTTGCATCTAAAAGTCATGAGGATGAGGACTGATACGTTTTCAGAAGAGGATACTAAAACTTCGGTCTGTGATTTCCAAGTGCCATAGATTAATTCTTAGATCATCAGCGGAGAGGTATGTTTGATGATCGCTATTTACAGAAATTGAATTAATATGATATGTGTGAGCGTTGGCAAACACCCTACGAGGACTTGCTTCTACCATGAGATCCATGGGCATCAGCACTGGTACCTGTAACCACAGGACAGATTTATTTAGGGGAGGAAGCTATAAGCATGCATAGACTGTGTTTTTTCTTGCAGTGTCGGTTGAAATCTTAAAAAGGTAAAGCAACTTTAAACCAACCCGTAGGGAAGTAATTCTAAAGGGATCCCTGAGACGTCCGTCTTCGTCTTTCAAGTTGTAACCCTCAGCCCGCTTGTCCCGTTCACCGATTTTCCACAATTTGATAGTTTTATCTGTACAAAAAATATATATGTTGAGGGTGAAGAGAACTTAACAAAAAGGTTAGTAGGTTAAAGCAAAATGTTCTTACCATTTGTTGAGAGTAGAAAGTGAGCTGAGTTTTGTTGGGGTAACCATCTTATTTTGTTAATTTTTTCCTCAATTTCTAAACTTTTCAAGTAGTCAAATTCAGGTTCGTGACTCTGAAAAGTGCTATAAACATTGTATTCCCCTCGCAGGTTTGGTCGATTTTTACACTGAAAGAGAAAAGCAGATATGCACTGTGTGACAAAATTGGATATTAAGCATGTATTATGTTTAGAATTTAATCCAGTGCCTTTCTTTCCATAACAACCTATCATATCTAACTCCAAAAATGTCATTGTTCATGAAAATACATTTCGCTGGTAATTATAAAATGCACCTCCTGTTCATGTTGAAATATGACAACTCTGCCTCCCTTGTCTCCAGTTGCTAGCAACTCTCCAGAATGGTTGAATTCAACCGTTGAGATGATATCAGCTGAAAGGAAGACATGTCCCATTAAAGCTGGATTCTAGAATTGTATTGTGTGTAATGTATAAGGGCTGTTATAATCAAAAATATACACATCAGCAAAAGAACAGCACCTAGTAAATAATAACATCAAAACCAATATTAAAAAACAATCCTGGTGCAACTTTCATGGGTGCATACACTATGCATAGTAGCCGACAGAGCAGCGTGTGGATTTCTACCTCCCTGAAAATAATTTATTTATCCGTCAACCCAAGAAAAATGACTATGACTTTGAATGAATCAAACACACCGACTTCCTCCTTACTGTATCAGAACTTTCAATTGTCGTATTGCCGACGCAGACCTTCAACGTCACTGACAAAATCTCCCACAAATAACTAGCTAGAGTACTTAGCAAGATGACGCGCTAGTTTACGACAGTGCGTGTGTCTTACTACATTACATTAATAAGACGTACTCTGACTGCATAGTTATTATTATATATGTTACATACATGTGCGGGACATAAGTTACAGTTGTTAGCTTGCTAATAATGCTAGGCAACTTGATTTGCAAGCAAGAGGAGCTAGCTAACATGCTAACGTTAGCTAGTAAGAAAAACAAACTCAGCATTGCCCAGCAGTGGTACTCGTATACATGAACAGTGTCATGCCTTTGTTCGTGAAAGACAGTAAGTCAAAGGCGTAGTTTGCAAAATAATAAGATAACAGCATCACATCTTTGATCACATTTGAGCTCAAATGCTAACTCATTCGTTAACCTAACGTTACTGTACTCACCTTCTGCAACATCTTCATCTATCGCCCCTTTCACTTGTGAGAAACACCACTGAAAATCATTTCCACCGGCAACTCCTGCATAACAATAATATTGGAATCATTACTTCGCTAGCGTCAGTTCACCAACCCATTTAGAGTCAAATGCTGTGTAATTTAAAACTTGCATTCAGGCCACACAGCAGTAAGTGGTATTGGGACCCTTTCCCGGCTACATAAGTAGCTTACCTGCCATTGTTTCATTTAGCAGAGTTAGCTATTACTGAACACGGATTGCACTGTTTATTCAACCAATGCAACTTGCGTGAGGTAAAAAATAGTCAACATTCACAGGCAAAGTGAGGAGTCAGGGATCACGGAAATCGTCCGTGATTTTTTCCATCCAAAATGGCGCACATTGCATAACACAATGACGTCATTTCGACACGCTTCCAAGCATCTTTGTTATCTATCATCCATCTGTGTTTGAGTCAGTTGGCCCTACTCCTTAAAACTTAATTGAGACAACAGAAAAACTGGACAAATTAAAATGGCTTCTCACCCCTCATGTTGATCACTGAACTTCAAGTTAAAGCATTGTAAATGTAACCTAAGAAGCCTACCTGTTCAAAGAGTCTGTAAAGCAATTAAAGTGACTGGCTACTACTGTTAGAGCCAATTTGAGGAACAATAATGTGTGTTGAAATAATATTATGAAATATAAGAAATGTGTATGAAATGTACCATATATTATTTACGGGAAAAATACAAATGTTTATAAGAAACAACTTTTTATTTGTTTAATGTGACACCTGGTGGTTACCTGTATTGCACCGGCAGTGTCAACATGGCACCATGTCAAAAACTAGATTTTCCGTTTAAAAAACATATATTTCAATCCTATTGAGGTTGAAATAACACTGAAATTGTACCAAAAAAATATGATAATGCCCCTTTAGTGTAAGAGCTTTTAAAAAAAAAAAAAAACACCTGTAATAATAGCCTGTTCTGGTGGGATGGAGTTTTTGGCCCACAGCATGACATCACAATATGATTTGGATTATTCTGACCAATGACCAGTCATAATTTATTTGCATATGTATAATCCTACTTTGAAGGGGTATTATGATTCTGATGGTTTGTTGCCACAGATGGTTTGTTTAAGTTTTACCTTTGTGGCTAGATGGAGTAGGCCTAAAGCTTCGTCTAGTGGCATTATAGCTAAGCCTAACCTTCGCGTCGTAGCATTATAGCTAAGCCTAACCATTTTCCTAACCTTAACCTCATTCTCCTAACCTTCTATGCTAATACACCTAACATGCTGCCTTAGTTCTCCTAACCTGCCACACTAATTCACCTAACCTGCCACATTAATCCACAACCTGCTATGTAAATAAATCAAATGTTGCGAAAAGCAATCAGTAATGTAATTGTGTTTTGTGTCGCCGAGCAGTGAACAATGAACTATACATCAGTATCATAACACTGGTCAATAAAAATATTCATGAAAGTAAACCGCTTATTTGCCAGCTCAGCCAATGAGCCAATGAGATGTCTCGGCCAAAAACATGGCAACATCTTCTATGAGGAAATAGCTAGCATTTTTTAAACACTGGGCAAGTTTGTTTTGCATGAACCGGTGCCCCGGATGTGTGGAGTTTGTACATTTTAGACCATTCCATTGCCTGGTCCTTAAGTGAAATCTCCACCCACCAGGGGAACCAGGCCATGCAAAACAAACTCGCCCAGTCTGTTTCAGACACAAGTTTGAGGTCAGGTTTTTGAATTTTTTCCAAATCTAACTTATGCTCTGGCCGAAAATTAAAATATCGGATGAGTGAACAACATTATTTGGGTATGAGTTACTAGATTATCAGTTTTTAAACATGAGATTTTCACTGGCCAAAAGTATGTGGACACCTGCGCTTCGAACGTCTAATTCTAAAATCATGGACATTAATATGGAGATGGTCCCCCCTTTGATGCTATAACAGCCTCCACTCTTCTGGGAAGGCTTTCCACTAGATGTTGGAACATTGCTGCTATAACAGCCTCCACTCTTCTGGGAAGGCTTTCTACTAGATGTTGGAACATTGCTGCTATAACAGCCTCCACTCTTCTGGGAAGGCTTTCCACTAGATGTTGGAACATTGCTGCTATAACAGCCTCCACTCTTCTGGGAAGGCTTTCCACTAGATGTTGGAACATTGCTGCGGGGACTTCCTTCCTTTCAGCCACAAGAGCATTAGTGAGTTCAGGCACTAATGTTGGGCAAATAGTCCTGGTTCACAGTCAGCGTTCCAATTCATCCCAAAGGTGTTTGATGGAGTTTAAGTCAGGGCTCTGTGCAGGCCAGTCAAGTTCTTCCACATTGATCTCGACAAACCATTTCTGTCAGGACCTCACTTTGTGCACAGGGGCATTGTCATGCTGAAACAGGAAAGGGCCTTCCCCAAACTGTTCCCACAAAGTTGGAAGCACCGAATCTTCTAGAATGTAATTGTATGTTGTAGTGTTAAGATTTCCCTTCACTGGAACTAATGGGCCTAGCCCGAACCATGAGAAACAGACCATTATTCCTCCCCCACCAAACTTTACAGTTGGCACTATGCAATTGTGCTCCTGGCATCCGCCAAACCCAGATTCGGCCATCAGACGGCGATGCTTGATTCATCACTCCAGAGAACACTTTTCCACTGCTCCAGAGTCCATTGGCGGCGAGCTTTACACCATTCCAGCCAACGCTTGGCATTGCGCTTGGTGATCTTAGGCTTGTGTGCAGCTTCTCGGCCATGGAAACCCATTTCATGAAGCTCCCGCCGAACAGTTATTGTGCTGACGTTGCTTCCAGAGACAGTTTGGAACTCGACAGAGAGTTTTACAACTTAGGACAAACTATTTTTTCGCGCTACCTGCTTCAGCACTCTATGGTTCTGTTCTGTGAGCTTGTGTGGCCTACCACTTCATGGCTGAGACGTTGTTTCTCCTAGACATTTCCACTTCACAATAACAGCACTTACAGTTGACCTGGTCAGCTCTAGCAGGGCAGACATTTTACGAACTGACTTATTAGAAAGGTGGCATCCTTTGATGGTGCCACGTTGAAAGTCACTGAGCTCTTCTGTAATGCCATTCTACTGCCAGTGTTTGTCTATGGAGATTGCATGGCGGTGTGCTTGATTTTATACACTTGTTAGCGATGGGTGTGGCTGAAATACCCGAGACCACTATTTGAAGGGATGTCCACATACTTTTGTATATATATATAGTGTACTTTAAGCCTAAAAAAACAGATCATTTTAGTAACTTGAGTCACACTTTGAAGAGATACAGGACCTTCAGAAAGTATTCACATCCCTTGACTTTTTGAAAATGTTGTCTTACAAAGTGGAATTAAAAATGATTTAAACATTTTTTTAAAATTTAAAGAATGGAAAATAAACACTAATATATCTTGATTACATACAGAGTGTGCAAAGCTGTCATCAAGGCAAAGGGTACAGTATCTCCTTTGAAGAATCTAAAATATATTTGGATTTGTTTAACAATTTTGGTTACTATATGATTCCATATGTGTTATTTCATAGTTGTGATGTCTTCAATATTATTCTAGAATGTAGAAAATACCCCCCAAAAATAAAGGAAAACCCTAGAATTAATAGGGGTGTCCAAACTTTTGACTGGTACTGTAAGTATTCAAACCCCTGAGTCAATACATGTTTGAATCACATTTAGCAGTTATTACAGCTGTGAGTCTTTCTGTCTCTATGAGCTTTGCACACCTAGATTGCACAATTTTTGCACATTATTATTTTAAATAATTCAAGTTCTATCAAGTTGGTTGTTGATCATTGCTAGACATTTTCAAGTCTTATAATAGATTTTCAAGCTGATGTAAGTCAAAACTGTAACGAGGCCACTCAGGAACATTCAATGTCGTCTTGGTAAGCAACTCCAGTATATATTTGGCCTTGTGTTTTAGGTTATTGTCCTGCTGAAAGGTAAAGTTGTCTCCCAGTGTCTGTTGGAAAGCAGACTGAATCAAGTTTTCCTCTAGGATTTTGCCTGTGCTTAGCTCTATTTCGTTTCTTTTTATCCTAAAAAAAAACCTTTGCTGATGACAAGCATACCCATAACATGATGAAGCAACCACCATGCTTAAAAATATGAAGAGTGGTACTCAGTGATGTGTAGTGTTGGATTTGCCCCAATCATAACGCTTTGTATTCAGGACATACATTTAATTTCTTTGCCACATTTTTTGCAGTTTTACTTTAGTGCCTTATTGCAAACAGGGTGCATTTTTTTTGAATATTTTTATTCTGTACAGACTTCCTTCTTTTCACTCTGTCAATTGGGTTAGCAATGTGGAGTAACTAGAATGGTGTTGATCCATCCTCAGTTTTCTCCTATCACAGCCATTAAAATCCGTAACTGTTTTAAAGTCACCATTGGCCTCATGGTGAAATCCCTGAGCGGTTTCCTTCCTCTCCGGCAACAGAGTTAGGAAGGATGCCTGTATCTTTGTAGTGACTGGGTGTATTGATACACCATCCAAAGTGTAAGGAATAACTTCAGCATGCTCCAAAGTATATTCAATGCCTGCTTTTTTATTTTTACCCGTCAATACGTGCCCTTCTTTGTGAAGCATTGGAAAACCTCCCTGGTCTTTGTGGTTAAATCTGTGCTTGAAATTCACTGCTCGACTGAGGGACCTTACAGATATTGTAATTGCATGTGTGGGGTACAGAGACAGTTGTCCTGTCTTTGGCTATGCCGGATTAAGTGATATGACATGCTATTCTATAGAATAATTTTTCCGTAATTAATATTACCTGATTGAGCTAATCATGTAAATGTAATTAACTAGAGAGTCGGGGCACCACAAAATAATATTTATAGAGCTGTTATCTTCTGAATAAACTCTTAAAGACCTAGTAATATTTTACATCAATAGCAGTCAATATCAATCGTCACCTTAAATCAGTCTCATCTGAAAGTTGTAAATTCTTGGTTATCTTCACGAACCCTGGCTAACAAGTTGAATCAGCAATACAAAATTGGGTTGAAATATTTATTTACTAAATACCTAACTACTCACACAGAATTACATATACAAAGAATTAATTATACCTTGATTACAAATTACGTCATAACTGAAAACGCCCCTAGCGGGCGGAACAGATGTGACCGCTGGTTACACAAAAGAAAAGGGCTGGGTTTGAGTGAAAAAGCGGGAAGACTGAGGGACAAAGGAAGAAGTGGTGCTATCGTAAACACAGTATCTTATGCATTCCAAATTACCACCCATTTGGAGAAGGAAAATGCAATAAATATTTACTCTGAGCTGTGCTTCGGTAGGTTGGTGGTAGACGGAAGGCCGTGTTGCCAAACCGAGTCCTTTGTCCTTTGAAGAATGTCTCTGGTGGTCAATTGAATACGTTGTAGTAACGTCGTTGTGTGATAGACGGGATACTCTGTCTGTTCCTTCCTAACCCTTGTTTGCAGCTGCTGTTGCTAACTCAATGGCTAGGAGGTATCACTTCTGTAGTGAATAAGAGTTCAAAGTTCATACCATTCGCAACCAAAGCTCACGCTGATGTTGGCTTCATTCTGTAGTTATTATCTGAACCATTCTGACATCGGACCGTCGTCCTCACATCCTCGGAACAGGAGGTTATATTGTCGTCAAGGCTTTATATTGGAAGGGAGAAAAGGGGTGTGTTTCATAGTTTACAACCTATGTCTCTTCACGTGGGCGGGCCACTGAGTCGGGCCTTATTCACTCATGAAAACCCAATTCTCACATTTTAGAAGCTATAATCACATTTCATCCCATCAAGAATAATGTAATATTCAAACATTTAAATTGAACAACAATTCCATGTGAATCCGATAACTCTGATGTGTAGACTTTACACTGTAGAGTTTATGTCATCTTATCATTGATGAGAATGTATCAGATGACACCCGAACTGACATCATATTCATGAAGTACCACTGCATATGTTCAATTGGTCGGATTACCAGAATATAGTTCATTTCCCCCCACCTTCGGATGTTCCCAGAATCTCTATGTAAACTAAGGGGTTTTCAAATGTAACATCAGTAGGGTAGAGAGAGGAAAAAGGGGGGAGAGGTATTTATGACGGTCATAAACCTACCCCCAGGCCAACGTCATGACACAGTGGAGACTGCTGAGGGGAGAATCGCTCGTAATAATGGCTGGAACGGCACAAATGGAATGGCATCAAACATCTGGAAATCATGTGTATGATGTATTTGATACCATTCCACTGATCCCACTCCAGTCATTAACATGAGCCCGTTCTCCCCAATTAAGGTGACACCAATCTCCTCTGTACAGAGATGAGGTAGTCATTCAAATATCATGTTAAGTGCTATTATTGCACACAAAGTGAGTCCATGTAACTTATTATGTGAATTGTTAAGCACATTTGTACTCCTGTTCCTATTTAGGCTTGCCATAACAGAGGTTGAATACTTACTGACTCAAGCCATTTCAGCTTTTCATATTTAATTAATTTGTACACATTTTTAAAACATAATTCCACATTGACATTATGGGGTAGTGTGGGGTCGTTTATTATGGGGAAGTGTGTAGGCCAATGACACAAAATCTCAATTTAATCCATTTTAAATTCAGGCTGTAACACAACAAAATGTGGATAAGGTCAAGGGGTGTAAATACTTTCTGAAAGCACTGTGTTGCCTACTGTGATAGATGGTGCACAAGGGACATCTAGTCGACATTTGGATACATTATTCTAAGTTCTTAGAATTTAAATTCCTCTGTCACAAATTTTAAGTTACTTAACTGAAAAGCCCCAATTTCACACCATCATAGAAATTATGTTTACTGTGATTTTTCTAAAATAGTTGGTGTGATTTTTCTATTGAATTGGTGTACATAATCAGTGTGCATTGTATTTTTCATGTTTTCTCCTTCCTAAGCCTTTATTGTGTGTGCGCGTGTGTGTGTGTGTGTGTGTGTGTGTGTGTGTGTGTGTGTGTGTGTGTGTGTGTGTGCGTGTGTGTGCGTGTGTGTGTGTGTGTGTGTGTGTGTGTGTGTGTGCACATGGGGTGAGTGTGTGCATGGGGTGTATGTGCAAATGGGGTTCCTTCACCTCTGTAAGGTATAAGGGAAAGGAAAGGGAAAGGGGGATACCTAGTCAGTTGCACAACTGAATGCATTCAACTGAAATGTGTCTTCCGCATTTAACCCAACCCCTCTGAATCAGAGAGGTGCGGGGGGCTGCCGTAATCGACATCAACGTCATCGGCGCCCGGGGAACAGTGGGTTAAAGGAGATCTGTTGACTTTATTCCGAGCCTCCAGTAACAACACTGACTTCGATAGTTCCCCATCCCTTTGGGAATTCATTATAAGACAGCTAGAGGCTGCTTGTGGATGGTTACTCTGCTGCCTGTATGTTAACTTGTCACTATGACGCAAGGCAAACATTTGGTGCAGTGGCTTTCTTTGGCTGTGGGCCACATAGAGAGATTGATTGGTGAGCCTCCTGTTTTATCAAGGATCACATTCAGTAGACATGGTGCCTCAGGAGAAGTTGCCATTTCCCCCAGAAAAATATGCCTCATTACTGGCACACTCACAATAAAGGTATGCTGACATCACAGGAGGCTGCTGAGGGGAGGACAGGTCATAACAATGGCTGGAACAGAGCGAATGGAATGTCATCAAACACATGTATTTAATACTATTCCGCTCCAGCCATTACCACGAGCCTGCCCTCCCCAATTAAGGTACCACCAACCTCCTGTGATTGACATTGCTTCTCTCTTAGAACACAGTGTACTGTGTAGGCTCACTTAGGCCCCTCAGCAACAACCTTGTCTCACTCATAAAAGTCGTCAGTGAGTATCTTTTCATATTATATGACTACATAAAGATAAGATCCACTTAGGTGTTCATATTTAAGCAATAAGGCACGAGGGGATGTGGTATATGGCCAATATACCACGACTTTCTTATGCACGATGCAACACGGAGTGCCTGGATACAGCTCTTATATTGGCCATATACCACAACCCCCCGAGGTGCCTTATTGCTATTATAAACTGGTTACCATTGTAATTAGATCAGCGGTAAAAATAAATGTTTTGTCATACCCGTGGTATACGGTCTGATATATCACAGCTGTCAGCCAATCAGCATTCAGGGCTCGAACCACCCAGTTTATAATATCTGTTAATGCAACCATGCATCATTGCATGCTTTTGTTTTTTGACCAAACCATACAGTTGTGCAATCAGAAAATAGCATGTGATATCAGTATCATGCATAGTTTAGCCATCATTTTAAGCCACATTGACCTATGGTATACTATTTTGATGAGCCACCAAAATCTCAAGCTAGATATTGTGTGTATGAATGTCTGTGGAGAGAGGCTAACGGTATACTTGAGGAGGCTACTGTATACGATATTCAGCGTGTTTTGCCCCAGTAAAGAAGCATCTTGTCACTTGAGCAGCTACACTCAAACTCACGTATATAACACACAATACGGTATCACAGAGATAAATGAAACCTTCTGGATTTGCTGTCGCCCCATTCCTCCATTCCACTCACCCCTCCCCCTCTCCCCTGGTCAGTCTCAGACACAATCCACTGGACCTATCTGGTCAGCTCAGGGGCATGAGCTCTGCCCAACCCTCAGTCTTCACATACAACAGAAAAAGACAAACACAATCAATTATTCAGTACTGACTCTTGCTTGGCTTCTGTGCTTTTCTCATTATTTCTCTGTTGTTGTTTTTTCTCCTCTACTCTTGCAAGTAGAGAGGAGAAACTGAGAGATATATGAGGCCTGAGGGTTTGGTCTTGGTCTGGCTTGTTAATAAAACTGGCCTTCAAAACTGTCTCACTGCAGACCTACTAAAGAGCCCTATGGGTCTATATAACAGCTCATAAGATAATATTCTGTTTTTTTTTGTTTCTTTATTATATAACAATACCTAACATGGTTCATTAGTAAAGTTGCACAAGTGCTACATAAATTATGTGTAGGGTATATAATTACCTGCACTTGTGGCTACTTTATTTACTCTTCTTTTGCTTTCTTAAATAACACACAGGGCATTTGTAAAGCTCTATAATGGTACTGTATAGTCATCAGTGGTGGAAAAAGTACCCAATTGTCATACTTGAGTAAAATGTACCTTAAAAGTAAAAATACCTTAAAAGAAAGTTTCTCATGTAAAAGTGAAAGTCACCCAGTAAAATACTACTTGAGTAAAAGTCTAAAAGTATTTTGTTCTAAATATACTTAAGTATCAAGAGTAAACATGATTGCTAAAATATACTTAATAATCAAAAGTGAAAGTATAAATCATGCAATGCAGGCAGAACCATTTTCTTGTTTTTAAAATGTATGGATAGCCAGGGGCACACTCCCAACACTCAGATATCATTTACAAAAGATGCGTTTGTGATTAGTGACTCCCCCAGATCAGAGGCAGAATGGATGACCATGTGTTGTCTTGATAAGTGTGTGAATTGAACAATTTTCCTGTCCTGCTAAGCATTCAAAATGTAAAGAGTACTTCTGGGTGTCAGGTAAAATGTATGGAGTAAAAATTACATTATTTTCTTTTGGAATGTCGTGGGGTAAAAGTTTTCAAAAATATGAATAGTAAAGTAAAGTACAGATACCCCAAAATACTACTTAAGTAGTACTTTAAAGTATTTTTACTTGAGTACCTTACCGCACTGATTCATACTCTGTAGATTCAACAAGATACAAAGGAATGTCATTGTCTTTAGGATATATTGAATTCCACTAGATGGCGTTATGTCACTGACTATAGAGAGAAATAGTAATGGCGTCTATAGGTAGGCAATAATTCTGCCATGGTTCATTGGACAAAGCCTATGAGGAAAATGAATGCAGTTTTGGATAAACGCCGAAATGAGGTATGTGATAGACACAGGCTTAGGAGACCTTATACGTTTTGTTCTATGCGATATTATTCATCAACTAACTTACATTTTGGGGAATTTTGATGAATTTATGTTATGAAAAATATCACATTAAGGCTTCATATTTCATAAAGGTCATGCTGACTGCTATTATCTCATAGATCTCCTAAACCTGTGTTAACCTCATACCTTATTTTGGGCGTTTATTTCCCCATTAATTTTTACCATAGAGGTGGCTGAACAAACCAGAGGTAAATTATTTCTGGATTTTAGGACTACAAGTTGGCGAGCTCTATTCATAGTCCTTATAGCCATAGCAGCTCTCCTATAGCATACAGGCCATTTTGAAAGATCAGTCTAAAACAATGTGAACAACTTACTGTCTTAATTCACATGTGACTGGGTCAGTATGTATTCTAAGCATCAACTGCTTGTGCACCTGACATTGTATTGACTCATTGAGGAACTTTGCAAAAACAGCGAGGACCCATCAAGACACTCTTTAATCTTTACAAACCCATTATTTCTATGAAATGTTCAGATGAACAGATTACACACATGCAATTGAGCAACCTATACATTTGGTTTCATCTCACTTACTTCCAATGCAATTTTTTATACAGGGAAAATGCAAACTTGTGGCATGTTAACAATTATTCAATAGGATAGTTACTTCTTTTTTGTTTCACAATCAAAATTAATATATATGAAGTGAAGATAAAACAAATATATCTTTGTTTACATTTTTTATGAATAACACCTGAATAGGCCATTCCCTGGCTTATTGGAATCCTTCTGTTATAACAACAGATAAGAGAGTCAAAATTGCACTTGGATCTTCTCTTCTTCCTACAACCATGACCTCACTCTGGGGAAATGGTGGAGACTGTGCGTACACCGACTCTCAATAAAGCTGGACAATGAAGCATTGGCTCATAACATGCCACAGTATAGGACACGTTTAAAGGGCTTAGTACGTAATAAAGTAGCAAGTCTTCAAATCGATGTCAGAAGATCAGGGGGCCACTGGGACCTTTCATAACATGTGTATGTGGAAGTTCAATTGCAGTGTAAAGGTTACACTTCCACAACCCTCTGATGAGTTCATGTATGCCACAGATTTCAAGACCACATTTCTGACAGGATTTCAGGGAACAAACACTTATTTTGAATAGTTGTTTACTGAATAAATGCAACTTTGATAAATCTGAGGCTGCAGGAGTTCGAACTTGAATATTTTCTATAAAGTACAATAAGTTGCACTGTTAATTTGCCACCGACTTACTTAAATAAATAATGTAAATAACACCAATGTAAATATGTCACAGATGTTATACAGTGTTAATAATGTTGATAATTTAATTCAGTAGCTTCAGGAGCACAAACACACTATCTCAGTAATTAATTACAGTTTCTCTGTCTGCGTTTCATAAACGCTGTCCCTCTCTGGTGAACGTCCTTTACTCGAACACAGACACTACTCCAGCATTTCCACCCACTTTGTTTGGCAGTCTCTGATCCACATGATTCCAGTTAAAGTTACACCCATGTGCCGCAGGTTGAAACTTTCATCGTTGCTCAGGGGAACCTTATACCCGTGGCGCCTTGTGCTCTTATCCTTCCCTTTAGCGGCAGAACTCTCCTATGGTGCAGGACAAAAGACTACTCACGACAACATGTTATGATCTGGGTGATGAAACCGTTTCTTTCTCCTAACATGTTACATAGATCTGTCCATTTAATCCAATATGTAATGTCACAGCACCAGATACAGCATTCGCATTATTTGTATTGTGACATGAAACAGATACAGCAGCCTGAGAAGTAGTTCATACACTATGAATATTATAATTGAAAAATAGTAATCCAAAACAACCTGTGATTACTACTTTACAAAAAAGTGTGCGTGCGTGTGCGCGTGCTTTGAGATAAAACACACAGACATGAGGCGCACAAAGCCGGACTAATATGTTAGCCCGCTAAGTTTCCTAAATATTCTGAAATAACTTTACATGTTTTAGAAAGATACGCTTGAAATGGGCACCGTCTTTCCTGTAGTTTTTGTCTTGTCAACGTAGTAGTGCGCACACAACGATTCTTCAGTTGATCGTGACGATTCTTGATAACGCGCTGTCTCGCGGAAACAATGATGTGATGATATGATTATATTGTTAACCTAGCTAGAACGAGCTGCGGCTCGAAGCAGCCTCATAAAGGTTTTCAGTCAGACATTCACGCTTGCCATACAGAGTTGAAATATCCAGCAAACATTTGGAACATTTTGTAGTACAAGGTACTAGGGGGTAACTAGCCCCTCCTGTAATTCAGATTAAGACCACAGGATGTCACCAAATAATTTCTTCAAAACTTTTCATGGCTGCCACAGCTCTTACTCAACAAAAAATGTCCCGTGTCATCACAACTTTTGGAGATATTTCAACAAAACGATTTTGTGGTAAGTTGATCAAATTCTTTGAAATTTTGAAAAAGTGATATATATTCAAATGAAGTTAGATTTATAATAATATATTGTTTAATTATACAAATAGGAAAGCCTTAAGATAAATAATCCACTTGTTTAGAGAGATAAATTGAGATAATTGTTTGTAAAGTAGTAATATATTGGATGAGTGTGTTGGAGGCAACTGGCCCCCAATCTACCCCTTTATGGTTATTAATGAGGAAAATGGCACCAGAAGAAATGGCAGAAGTTTTAGGGGCGCTTGACCAATTGTGCTATTCTGTGGGGGGGGGTTTGCATTATTTGTAACTTTTTTGTACATAATGTTTCTGCCACCGTATGTTACGGCATCGTAAGGATCCGCAGAAGGCGAGTGGGAAAGCTGCCGTTACTGTAAATGTTACTCGCCAACGTACAATCATTGGACAATAAATTAGACAAGGTACGATCACGAATATCCTACCAACGGGACATTAAAAACTGTAACATCTTATGTTTCACGTAATTGTGGCTGAATGATGACATGGATATTCACCTATAAGGATATATGCTGCACCGGCTAGATAGAACTGCACACTCCGGTAAGACGTGGGGGGCGGGGGAACTAAGACTGCACTCAGTCAGCTGTATAAGGAAATAAGCAAACAGGAAACCGCTCACCCAGAGGCGACTCTCCTAGAGCCCGGAGACTTTAATGCAGGGAAACTTAAATCAGCTTTACCTCATTTCTATCAACATGTCAAATGCGCAACCAGAGGGAAAACAATTCTAGATCACCTGTACTTCACACACAGAGATGTGTACAAAGCTCTCCCTCGCCCTCCATTTGGTAAATCTGACGTAAACTGACCACAATTCTATCCTCGCTATTCCTGCTTACAAGCAATAACTAAAGCAGGAAGCAGCAAGTCTATAAAAAAGTGGTCAGATGAAGCAGATGCTGAACTACAGGACTGTTTTGCTATCACGGACTGGAACTTGTTCCGTGATTCTTCCGATGGCATTGAGTAGTACACCACATCAGTCACTGACTTTATCAATAAGTGTATCGAGGACGTCATCCCCACAGTGACTGTACGTACATACTCCAACCAGAAGCCATGGATTACAGGCAACATTCACAATGAGCGAAAGGGTAGAGCTGCCGCTATCAAGGTGCGGGTCTCTAACCCGGAAGCTGATAAGAAATTCTGCTATGCCCTCCGATGAACCATCAAACAGGCAAAGCGCCAATACAGGGCTAAGATTGAATCGTACTACACCGGCCCGACACTCGCCTTATATGGCAGGGCTTGCAAACTATTACAGACTACAAAGGGAAGTACAGCCACGAGCTGCCCGGTGACACGAGCCTACCAGATGAGCTAAATCACTTCTTTGCTCGCTTCGAGGCAAGCAACACTGAGGCATGCATGAGAGCATCAGCTCTTGTCGATGACTGTGTGATCATGCTCTCCGTAGCCAATGTGAGTAAGACTTTTAAAAGTGGTCAACATTCACAAGTCCGTGGGGCCAGATGGATTACCAGGACGTGTGCTCCGGGCAGGTGTATTCACTGACATTTTCAACATGTCCCTGATTGAGTCTGTAATACCAACATGTTTCAAGACCACCACCGTCTCTGTGCCCAAGAACACTAAGGCAACCTGCCTAAATGACTACAGACCTGTAGCACTCACGTCCGTAGCCATGAAGTGCTTTGAAAGGCTGGCAATGGCTCACATCAACACCATTATCCCAGAAACCACAGACCCACTCCAATTTGAATTCCACCCAAAGAGATCCACAGATGATGCAATCTCTAGTGCACTCCACACTGTCCTTTCCCACCTGGACAAAAGGAACACCTACGTGAGAATGCTATTCATTGACTACAGCTCAGTGTTCAACACCATATTACCTTCAAAGCTCATCACTAAGCTAAGGATCCTGGGACTAAACACCTCCCTCTGCAACTGGATCCTGGACTTCCTGACGAGCCACTTCACAAATTTCTTGTTAACAAACTATAGTTTTGGCAAGTCGGTTAGGACATCTACTTTGCGCATGACACAAGTCATTTTTCCAACAATTGTTTACAGACACATTATTTCACTTATAATTCACTGTATCACAATTCCTGTGGGTCAGAAGTTTACATACACTAAGTTGACTGTGCCTTTAAACAGCTTGGAAAATTACAGAAATTATGTCAGGGCTTTAGAAGCTTCTGATACGCTAATTGACATAATTTGAGACAATTGGAGGTGTACCTGTGGATGTATTTCAAGGCCAACCTTCAAACTCAGTGCCTCTTTGCTTGACATCTTGGGAAAATCCAAAGAAATCAGCCAAGACCTCAGAAAAAAATTGTAGACCTCCACAAGTCTGGTTCATCATTGGGAGCAATTTCCAAATGCCTGAAGGTACCACGTTAATCTGTACAAACAATAGTACGCAAGTATAAACACCATGGGACCATGCAGCCATCATACCACTCAGGAAGGAGACGCGTTCTGTGTCCTAGAGATGAACGTACTTTGGTGCGAAAAGTGCAAATCAATCCCAGAACAACAGCAAAGGACCTTGTGAAGATGCTGGAGGAAACAGGTACAAATGTATCTATATCCACAGTAAAACGAGTCCTATATCGACATAACCTGAAAGGCCGCTCAGCAAGGAAGAAGCCACTGCTCCAAAACCGCCATAAAAAAGCCATACTACGGTTTGCAACTGCACATGGGGACAAAAATCGTACTTTTTGGAGAAATGTCGTCTGGTCTGATGAAACAAAAATATAACTGTTTGGCCTTAATGACCATCTTATGTTTGGAGGAAAAAGGAGGATGCTTGCAAGCAGAAGAACACCATTCCAACTGTGAAGCACGGGGGTGGCAGCATCATGTTGTGGGGGTGATTTGCTGCAGGAGGGACAGGTGCACTTCACAAAATAGATGGCATCATGCAGAAGGAAAATGATGTGGATATATTGAAGCAACATCTCAAGACATCAGTTATAGCTTGGTCACAAATGAGTCTTCCAAATGGACAATGACCCCAAGCATACTTCCAAAGTTGTGACAAAATGGCTTAAGGACAACAAAGTCAAGGTATTGGGTCAGCCATCACAAAGCCCTAACCTCAATCCTATATAAGATTTGTGTGCAGAACTGAACAAGCGTGTGTGAGCAAGGAGGCATACAAACCTAACTCAGTTACACCAGCTCTGTCAAGAGGAATGGGCTGTTGTGTTAGCTAATCCAAGTTTATAATTTTAAAAGGCTAATTGATCATTAGAAAACCCTTTTGCAATTATGCTAGCAGAGCTGAAAACCTTTTTACTGATTAAAGAAGAAATAAAACTGGCCTTCTTTAGACTAGTTGAGTATCTGGAGCATCAGCATTTGTGGGTTTGCCTTCTAGGCAGACTTCCTCTGACCATTGTCTGTGTTCTTTTTGCCATCTTAATCTTTTCTTTTTATTGACTAGTACTATATGGCTTTTTCTTAGTCATAGATTTTTTATACAGGCAAATATATTGATAAAATTCAACCTTTTCCTAAAGAGATTTACACGGTTATCAAAACATCACGCCAGGGTAAGCCTACGCAAAACACGGCCCTAATTTGAAATGTTTCTAAAATCCCCTATTGGAAAAATAAATTGTGGAAAAACAATTGGAACCATTTCCTTGTTTGACCACTAGGTTTTATGAGTATTATGAATGACTCATACTGTGGTACTCTATATCTCCAATCAGGAACAAGCTAGAATCATGTGAGTCAATGTACAGTCGTAGCCAAAAGTTTTGAGAATGTGTTACGGTGCGTGAATGAGGACCCAAAAGCGAATTAACGTAAACAGAGCTTCTTTAATAACAAAACAAAACGTAGGCTCAGATGGACCGGCAGGTTCCGACAGGACAGGACAAGGTTGCAGCAAACATGACGATAGTCTGGTTCAGGCATGAACAACACAAACAAGAATCCGACAAAGACAGGAGCAGAAACAGAGAGAGATATAGAGGACTAATCAGAGGGAAAAAGGGAACAGGTGGGAAAAGGGGTGACGAGGTAGTTAGGAGGAGACAAGGCACAGCTGGGGGAAAGAGGGGGAGAAAAGGTAACCTAACAACGACCAGCAGAGGGAGACAGGGTGAAGGGAAAGGACAGAAACAAGACACAACATGACAGTACATGACAGTACCCCCCCACTCACCGAGCGCCTCCTGGCGCACTCGAGGAGGAAACCTGGCGGCAACGGAGGAAATCATCGATCAGCGCACGGTCCAGCACGTCCCGAGAGGGAACCCAACTCCTCTCCTCAGGACCGTACCCCTCACAATCTACTAGGTACTGATGACCACGGCCCCGAGGACGCATGTCCAAAATCCTACGGACCCTGTAGATGGGTGCGCCCTTGACAAGGATGGGGGGGGGGGGGGGGAAGACGAGCGGGGGCGCGAAGAACGGGCTTGACACAGGAGACATGGAAGACCGGGTGGACGCGACGAAGATATCGCGGAAGAAGAAGTCGAACTGCGACAGGATTAATGATCCGAGAAATACGGAACGGACCAATGAACCGCGGGGTCAACTTGCGAGAAGTGGTCTTAAGGGGAAGGTTCTGAGTGGAGAGCCAAACTCTCTGACCGCGACAATATCTAGGACTCTTAGTTCTACGCTTATTAGCAGCCCTCACAGTCTGCGCCCTATAACGGCAAAGTGCAGACCTGACCCTCTTCCAGGTGCGCTCGCAACGTTGGACAAAAGCCTGAGCGGAGGGGATGCTGGACTCGGCGAACTGAGATGAGAACAGCGGAGGCTGGTACCCGAGGCTACTCTGAAAAGGAGATAGCCCGGTCGCAGACGAAGGAAGCGAGTTGTGGGCGTATTCTGCCCAGGGGAGCTGTTCTGACCAAGACGCAGGGTTGCGAAAAGAAAGACTGCGTAAGATGCGACCAATAGTCTGATTGGCCCGTTCTGCTTGACCGTTAGACTGGGGGTGAAAGCCGGAAGAGAGACTGACGGAAGCCCCAATCAAACGGCAAAACTCCCTCCAAAATTGAGACGTGAATTGCGGACCTCTGTCCGAAACGACGTCTGACGGAAGGCCATGAATTCTGAAAACATTCTCGATGATGATTTGTGCCGTCTCTTTAGCAGAAGGAAGCTTAGCAAGGGGAATAAAATGAGCCGCCTTAGAGAACCTGTCGACAACCGTAAGAATAACAGTCTTCCCCGCTGACGAAGGCAGTCCGGTGACAAAATCTAAGGCGATGTGAGACCACGGTCGAGAGGGAATGGGAAGCGGCCTGAGACGGCCGGCAGGAGGAGAGTTACCGGACTTAGTCTGCGCGCAGACCGAACAAGCAGCCACGAAGCGACGCGTGTCATGCTCCCGGGTGGGCCACCAAAAGCGCTGGCGAATGGAAGCAAGCGTACCCCGAACGCCAGGGTGGCCGGCTAACTTGGCAGAGTGAGCCCACTGAAGAACGGCCAGACGAGTAGGAACGGGAACGAAAAGAAGGTTCCTGGGACAAGCGCGCGGCGACGGAGTTTGAGTGAGTGCTTGCTTTACCTGCCTCTCAATTCCCCAGACAGTCAACCCGACAACACGCCCCTCAGGGAGAATCCCCTCGGGGTCAGTGGAGGCTACTGAAGAACTGAAGAGACGAGATAAAGCATCAGGCTTGGTGTTCTTAGAGCCCGGACGATAAGAAATCACGAACTCGAAACGAGCGAAAAACAGCGCCCAGCGCGCCTGACGCGCATTAAGTCGTTTGGCAGAACGGATGTACTCAAGGTTCCTATGGTCAGTCCAAACGACAAAAGGAACGGTCGCCCCCTCCAACCACTGTCGCCATTCGCCTAGGGCTAAGCGGATGGCGAGCAGTTCGCGGTTTCCCACATCATAGTTACGTTCCGACGGCGACAGGCGATGAGAAAAATACGCGCAAGGGTGGACCTTGTCGTCAGAGAAGGAGCGCTGAGAAAGAATGGCTCCCACGCCCACCTCTGACGCGTCAACCTCGACAATGAACTGTCTAGAGACGTCAGGTGTAACAAGGATAGGTGCGGATGTAAAACGATTCTTGAGGAGATCAAAAGCTCCCTGGGCGGAAACGGACCACTTAAAGCACGTCTTGACAGAAGTAAGGGCTGTGAGAGGGGCTGCCACCTGACCGAAATTACGGATGAAACGACGATAGAAGTTCGCGAAGCCGAGAAAGCGCTGCAACTCGACGCGTGACTTAGGGACGGGCCAATCAATGACAGCTTGGACCTTAGCGGGATCCATCTTAATGCCTTCAGCGGAAATAACAGAACCGAGAAATGTGACGGAGGAGGCATGAAAAGAGCACTTCTCAGCCTTCACAAAAAGACAATTCTCTAAAAGGCGCTGGAGGACACGTCGAACGTGCTGAACATGAATCTGGAGTGACGGTGAAAAAATCAGGATATCGTCAAGGTAAACGAAAACAAAGATGTTCAGCATGTCTCTCAGGACATCATTGACTAATGCCTGAAAGACAGCTGGAGCGTTAGCGAGGCCGAAAGGAAGAACCCGGTATTCAAAGTGCCCTAACGGAGTGTTAAACGCCGTCTTCCACTCGTCCCCCTCCCTGATGCGCACGAGATGGTAAGCGTTACGAAGGTCCAACTTAGTGAAAAACCTGGCTCCCTGCAGGATCTCGAAGGCTGAAGACATAAGAGGAAGCGGATAACGATTCTTCACTGTTATGTCATTCAGCCCTCGATAATCTATGCAGGGGCGCAGGGACCCGTCCTTCTTCTTAACAAAAAAAAACCCCGCTCCGGCGGGAGAGGAGGAGGGGACTATGGTACCGGCGGCAAGAGCTACAGACAAATAATCTTCGAGAGCCTTACGTTCGGGAGCCGACAGAGAGTATAGTCTACCCCGGGGGGGAGTGGTTCCCGGAAGGAGATCAATACTACAATCATACGACCGGTGTGGAGGAAGAGAGGTGGCCCTGGACCGACTGAACACCGTGCGCAGATCGTGATATTCCTCCGGCACCCCTGTCAAATCACCAGGCTCCTCCTGTGAAGAAGAGACAGAGGAAACAGGAGGGATAGCAGACATTAAACATTTCACATGACAAGAGACGTTCCAGGAGAGGATAGAATTACTAGACCAATTAATGGAAGGATTATGACAAACTAGCCAGGGATGGCCCAAAACAACAGGTGTAAAAGGTGAACGAAAAATTAAAAAAGAAATGGTTTCGCTATGATTACCAGAAACAGTGAGGGTTAAAGGTAGCGTCTCACGCTGAATCCTGGGGAGAGGACTACCATCCAGGGCGAACAAGGCCGTGGACTCCCTTAACTGTCTGAGAGGAATGTCATGTTCCCGAGCCCAGGTCTCGTCCATAAAACAGCCCTCCGCCCCAGAGTCTATTAAGGCACTGCAGGAAGCTGACGAACCGGTCCAGCGTAGATGGACCGACAAGGTAGTGCAGGATCTTGAAGGAGAGACAGGAGTAGTAGCGCTCACCAGTAGCCCTCCGCTTACTGATGAGCTCTGGCTTTTACTGGACATGAAGTGACAAAATGACCAGCAGAACCGCAATAGAGACAGAGGCGGTTGGTGATTCTCCGTTCCCTCTCCTTAGTCGAGATGCGGATACCTCCCAGCTGCATAGGCTCAGCACCCGAGCCGGCAGAGGAAGATGGTAGTGATGCGGAGAGGGGGGCAACGGAGAACGCGAGCTCCTTTCCACGAGCTCGGTGACGAAGATCAACCCGTCGCTCAATGCGAATAGCGAGTTCAATCAAGGAATCCACGCTGGAAGGAACCTCCCGGGAGAGAATCTCATCCTTTACCTCTGCGCGGAGACCCTCCAGAAAACGAGCGAGCAAAGCCGGCTCGTTCCAGCCACTGGAGGCAGCAAGAGTGCGAAACTCAATAGAGTAGTCTGTTATGGATCGATTACCCTGACATAGGGAAGACAGGGCCCTGGAAGCCTCCTCCCCAAAAACAGATCGATCAAAAACCCGTATCATCTCCTCCTTAAAGTCCTGATACTGGTTAGTACACTCAGCCCTTGCCTCCCAGATTGCCGTGCCCCACTCACGAGCCCGTCCAGTAAGGAGAGATATGACGTAGGCGACACGAGCAGTGCTCCTGGAGTAAGTGTTGGGCTGGAGAGAAAACACAATATCACACTGGGTGAGGAACGAGCGGCATTCAGTGGGCTCCCCAGAGTAACACGGCGGGTTATTGATTCTGGGCTCCGGAGATTCGAAAGCCCTGGAAGTGGCCGGTGGATCGAGGCGGAGATGGTGAACCTGTTCTGTGAGGTTGGAGACTTGGGTGGCCAGGGTCTCAACGGCATGTCGAGCAGCAGACAATTCCTGCTTGTGTCTGCCTAGCATCGCTCCCTGGATCTCGACGGCTGAGTGGAGAGGATCCGAAGTCGCTGGGTCCATTCTTGGTCGGATTCTTCTGTTACGGTGCGTGAATGAGGACCCAAAAGCGAATTAACGTAAACAGAGCTTCTTTAATAACAAAACAAAACGTAGGCTCAGATGGACCGGCAGGTTCCGACAGGACAGGACAAGGTTGCAGCAAACATGACGATAGTCTGGTTCAGGCATGAACAACACAAACAAGAATCCGACAAAGACAGGAGCAGAAACAGAGAGAGATATAGAGGACTAATCAGAGGGAAAAAGGGAACAGGTGGGAAAAGGGGTGACGAGGTAGTTAGGAGGAGACAAGGCACAGCTGGGGGAAAGAGGGGGAGAAAAGGTAACCTAACAACGACCAGCAGAGGGAGACAGGGTGAAGGGAAAGGACAGAAACAAGACACAACATGACAGTACATGACAGAATGTCAAAAATATTAATTTCCACAAAATTTGCTGCTTCAATGTCTTTAGATACTTTTGTCAGATGTTACCATGGAATACTGAAGTATAATTACAAGCATTTCATAAGTGTCAAAGGCTTTTATTGACAATTGCATGAAGTTGATGCAAAGAGTCAACATTTGCAGTGTTGACCCTTCTTTTTCAAGACCTCTGCAATCCGCCCTGGCATGCTGTCAATTAACTTATGGGTCACATCCTGACTGATGGCAGCCCATTCTTTTATAATCAATGCTTGGAGTTTGTCAGAATTTGTGGGTTTTTGTTTGTTCACCCTCCTCTTGAGGATTGACCACAAGTTCTCAATGGGATTAAGGTCTGGGAGGTATCCTGGCCATGGACCCAAAATATCGATGTTTTTTCCCTGAGCCACTTAGTTATCACTTTTGCCATATGGCAAGGTGCTCCATCATGCTGGAAAAGGCATTGTTCGTCGCCAAACTGTTCCTGGATGGTTGGGAGAAGTTGCTCTCGGAGAATGTGTTGGTACCATTCTTTATTCATGGCTGTGCTCTTAGGCAATATTATGAATGAGCCCACTCACATGAATGGTCTCAGGATGCTTTACTGTTGGCACGATAGCGCTCACCTCGTCTCCCCCTCGGACAAGCTTTTTTCCGGATGCCCCAAACAATCGGAAAGGGGATTCATCAGAGAAAATGACTTTACCCCAGTCCTCAGCAGTCCAATCCCTGTACCTTTTGCAGAATATCAGTCTGTCCCTGATGTTTTTCCTGGAGAGAAGTGGCTTCTTTGCTGCCCTTCTTGACACCAGGCCATCCTCCAAAAGTCTTCGCCTTACTGTGCATGCAGATGCACTCACACCTGCCTGCTGCCATTCTTGAGCAAACTCTGTACTGGTGGTGCCCCGATCCCGCAGCTGAATCAACTTTAGGAGATGGTCCTGGTGCTTGCTGGACTTTCTTGGGCACCTTGAAGCCTTCTTCACAACAATTGAACCGCTCTCCTTGAAGTTCTTGATGATCCGATAAATGTTTGATTTAGGTGCAATCTTACTGGCAGCAATATCCTTGCCTGTAAAGCCTTTTTGTGTAAAGCCTTTTGTGCAAAGCAATGATGACAGCATGTGTTTCCTTGCAGGTAACCATGGCTGACAGAGGAAGAACAATGATTCCAAGCACCACCCTCCTTTTGAAGCTTCCAGTCTGTTATTCAAACTCAATCAGCTTGACAGAGTGATCTCCAGCCTTTTCCTCGTCAACACTCGCACCTGTGTTAACGAGAGAATCACTGACATGATGTCAGCTGGTCCTTTTGTGGCAGGGCTGAAATGCAGTGGACATTTTTTGGGGGGGATTCAGTTCATTTGCATAGCAAAGTGGGACTTGGCAATTAATTGCAATTAATCTGATCACTCTTCATAACATTCTGGAGTATATGCAAATTGCCATCATACAAACTGAGGCAGCAGACTTTGTGAAAATTCGTGTTTGTGTAATTCTCAAACCTTTTGGCCACGACTGTACACATGCTCAGTTTAGTCCTCAACCCTCATGCGAAGAAGCAAGACCTTGTGATAGACTGCAGATTTTATTGACAAAATCCGATTTTAAGGTGAGAAAGTTGTTTTTTTGATCAATTTTGTTTTTGTGACGGCATCACCTGCTTTGCAGTTAGATTCACCAAACTTATATCAGGTTTATAACCAGTCTGTGTAAATACAGTGTATTTGATGTAAGTTAGCAATGCTAAAGTTGTAATATGTAGCTAAAATTGAAGCTAGCTAATGGCTACAAGGGTCCGGGTTAGTTGTAACAAGCCTAAGGAAGTCTGGATACAATACTGGGAATGGACATTATTGGCCCACCCAACCTGTACCCCAGAACTATCATAACACTGTCACAACTGTGACTCTGATTGAGCGAACATGTCCAACATTCACTCACTTACACACACACACACTTGTATTGCTATCCTTGTGGGGACCAAAGAATTGATTCCCATCCCAAATCCTATTTTCCCTAATCCCTAACCCTAAATCTAACCCTAACCCTAAACTTAACCTAACCATAACCTTAGCCTTAACCCTAAACCTAACCTTAACCCCAATTCCCTAACCCTAAAACTATACGTAAACTCTAAACTATAATTTACCCTAACTCCTAACCCTAACCGTAATCCCTAACCCTAACCTTAATTGTAACCCTAATTGCAACCGTAACCCTAAACATAAATAATACTAAGGTAAACCATAGACATTGCAGCCCAAAGCTTAGTGAAACCAAGGTAAAAGGCAGTAACTGACGTGAGGAATGGCAGTTACTGCTTTATTCCTTGGTTTCACTGTAACTTTTTGCAGTCACTGCAAACATGACCTCCCATTTTCTCCACAATGGAGGCAGGATATTTGTCCACATGATAAAGCATGTATCAAAAATCAAAAATATAATTAACTAATTGTTCACTAAATGTGAAGTTACTGCTCTTTTGCTTAGTAGGGCAGTGTAGAGCATGCTCTCCTGAATGCTATTCCTCCTCTTCCCATATCCCTCTTCTACTACTGTTGCCGTCGAAAGTAGACCAAGTGAGCACCAGGGCATTACTTTTTTAAGATGATCAGTTAGTCAGTGTGTTTTTTTGTGTGTGTGCTCAGGACGGCTATTCATGTGACTTGACTCTGTAGAACAAAGAGAAGCATTATACAATTTGAACCACTTCCAATAGCAAGGGAAAGGAAGAGGTTGGACAATAGGTACTGAGCATGGATGATCCAATACAAAATAGGCTTTTATTCAGGTCTTCAAATGTAATGTGTGATATGCTATTTTCTAGCTCTGAGTCTCTACTTTTATCCAATGTAAAAAACACAATTTAAAATTTTGCTACATAAGTCCGAATCGAGCCAGTCAGTCACAATTTATGTTTGAGGCTTTACTGCTTTACTGAGTCGGTCAAACTTCTCTCTTCGACGAGAGTCTAAGCACTTTCCCAGTGTTTCCCCAGATCAAGTATGCAGACATTTGCGCATCTCCAGTCAGAACAGAACTTGCACAAACTTTTTTCCTCTGGCACATTTTTCGGCTGGCACCTGCTTTGCCTTCATTGTTGTTTTCCATACTAATAATAACTTTGGACATGTGTGCCTTTGTCACGGGCGTCGTAAGAAGTGGACCAAAGTGCAGCGTGGTGAGTGTACATATTTATTTTATTTGAATGAATGTCACCAACAAAACAACAAAACAAAGAAACGACCGTGAAGCTTAACTGGGCGATAATGCCACTAACATACTTAGGTATACTTTTTCCCACTGAAAGGAGGGAAAAAGGGCTACCTAAGTACGATTCCCAATCAGAGACAACAATAGACAGCTGTCCCTGATTGAGAACCATACCCGGCCAAAACATAGAAATAAAATAAAACAAAGATATAAAACAAAGCATAGAATGCCCACCCCACCCCACATCACACCTTGACCTAACCAAATAGAGAAATAAAATGGCTCTCTAAGGTCAGGGCGTGACCTTAACAAAGTAAATACCTTATTATGTTATTATTATAGTTTCTGTATATTGTGTCATTTCTACTGTATGTATGTATGGAGCATAATGTATTTACTGTTTTATTCACATTTTGAAGTACAGGTGACAAATCATGCATTCTCATTCTTGTATAGATTGTAATTGAGACATATGATGCGTGTAAAATACTTTTTGGAATGTTGTATTGATTATGATGAGCTAATGCTAAGCTAAATGCCAGCTATGTGTGGTGCCTGTTTATTGACATCATACAATGCATTCTGGTTGTCACGTAAATGTCTGTCAGACCAAAGATATCATAACAAAACGATGTGAAGGGATGGTTCACTTGACTTTCGTTACTCAGGATTGCCAGCTCAGACCCCCCTTCACAGGAATTACATTTTTTTAAACTCGTAAACTACTCCTGTGTTTGCCCCCCATTTATTGATAAATCCCCATCATAGTAATATTTCCTGCATCATATCCCCCCCACAATACCTTCCCCCATTCTACCCCCCATGGACTTGAAATCACCCACAAATGAAACTAACCCCCTTTCAGTGGGAAAAAGGGCTACCTAAGTATGTTAGTGGCATTATCGCCCAGTTAAGCTTCAAACCCCCCTAAAATGGTTTTGTCTAAATCTGGCAACCCTGTTTAGCGTTCACGCTATGGTTAGGCTAGGCAGTAGGCTTGTATTTGGGGTAATGATCTGTGGGGTGATAACATTTTCTTTGCTTTGTGATTTGTCAAAAACTGTAAACGACTTGTCAAGTCATATGCTCCGGTTCTTGTATACACTGTAACAAGTTTATAGATGATTTATAAAATGCTGAAAAGTAGCCAAACTAAGTTCATATTTTTCGGGCAATGGGCGCAGCCATCTTTGAATTTGACTTTGTTTATATGCCTTTTTAATTAATGGTATTCTGGGATTAGGGAATTTCGCTTGTCAAACATAAACAAAGACGGCTGACATAATAAAGAATTGAACTGTTGTTACCTTAACTGACACGCATCTCTTTTCTAAACAATGTTACATTTCTCCCTTATGCTCACCAAGATGTGATACATTGTAAACAACTCTAAATGTTAGGTCGCTAACTTACGTTTTGTGTTTTGTCAGCGCAACCTGTTCTTTAAAATGGTTTATGGAATGAGTTTGGCTATGGATATGTTCCGTGTGATGCTTGAATGATGAAGTTTGCTATAGAAGGTGAAATTGAGGATAAAATTGTGAAGACCTTTATTTCCCATTAGAAGCTTTTCAGACAACAATGCTGTTTAGACTTGTTTGTTGCATCATACGTTCTGTTGCTACTGTTCCAATCACATATGTGACCGACCGTCTTGTTGAGAAACAATGGGAAAGTAATTCTGCTTTGAAAATTGATAAACTTGTAACCTCACTTTTGAGAAAATGTCCCTTGAATGTTTTGGTAAACCTACTGGAGAGCTGTTCTTTGTCTACACCCATTCAGCATCGTTCACACCCTCTTAAGCCTTAGTCCCACCCATCTCTTTAAGGATTCACATGTGAGGCTATGTACTAAACAACTAAAGATTTCAAGACTAAAGGCTGGTTTATACTACGGGTCACAACGTAAATTCAATCTGGAGTCCCAGAGTGCACTCTGGGCATTCGTAAAGTCAGAGCATTGTCAGATTGTTTGTTCGTAAATTCAGAGTGTTTCCCTCATGGAGCATTCAGAGCGCACACTGGACAATCTGGCCGAGGAGTATGGTTGATTCAATAATTCTAACCTATCAACAGCAGTCAAGCACCCAAGCTAACTGGCTAACATTGGCTAGCTTGCTAGCTATTTCCAGACACAAATGAGAGAACAGCTCACTCTGACCGTTTTACTCACCCTAGCAGAGCTGGTTAGGCTGTTTTTATGTTATCCTGAGCGTTGGTGACTCTGACTGTGCTGCTGGCAACAATTTAATTCTGCTTTTTTTGCCAACTTTTACTGACACCAGCCATATTCAACGTGTGTTGAGCATTCTTAAATTTGTCAGTTATTCTGTGCTCTGGCACACTCAGATGAAATCGGAGTAGATAGCCAGAGCGAATTTACCAGCTACGTCTATCAACAGTTGTCGCAGTGACATCTTGAACATTCCATTGAAATAGTTACTTGCATAGTGGAGTCTCTTGTTTAGACATGTAGTTAGCTAGCTAAACAAACTCATAACATTACTACCCTGCATGAATCTGCAGGTAACTAACCAACCAGGTTCAATGTTAGCTAGCTTGCTATTAATATTACTACACAGATCATACACGTAATGTTAGCTAGCGAGCCAGCCAGGTAACGTCAGCTAGCTAGCTTTAAATTGAAATGAACGTGACTTCCTGACAAAATTAGAAACGTGCAATATCTGAAAATGTAGCTAGCTGGACTATCTTACCCGTGGATGGATGCTTTTCCCCCTTTGTCACAGATGCCATGGTTGCCCATAGTTTGAAGATGTAATCTGGAGACTGGTGTTTTATACAACAACAGCCTTCTGTGTGTTCTCTTTCCGACTCGCTCTGCATATTTGCAATCAAACACCAGAAAATTTCTCCATCTCCTCAGCTATCATACTCAAATTCCACTGATTTCAGAACTCGGTCCTCCAGAAAGTGGAGATCAACACTTTTGCAGTTCTACTATGTGATATCTTTCAAAGAAGCCGCATTAGAAAGCTCATGTTATAGGCAGAAGCGTGCTACATGGCAGACCGATCGGAACTCGTCTCTCGGCATGTCCGGCCCACCATTGTCTCAGCCAATCATTTTCCGTGGCTAAACCAACTAGGCCCGTAATTTAACCATTTTATTTGTATTTACAAATGGCATGCAAGTTTGTTATTAAGTCACATGAAATTCACATGTTTCAGAAGGCATTTCTGCCAAAAAAATGCATTTTGATTAAAAAAAAAAATGTTTACGTTCAAATGGCTCTCCTGTGAAGTAGTTACATGTGACATACAGTATGCCTAGTTTTCTGAAACGAGTGACAAATGTGGTTTCTACTGACAATTAAGATGTACAAACTATGGCATAAGGGAATGATGAGCGGATAAGAGGCAATCCGTAATTTTGATTAAGACATTAATGTGCGAGCTAAGACAGACGTAGTCAATATAACTATTTGTTCAGCATTTTTTAAATGTACAGCGCTAGAACTCAGAACATGGGCCATTCTTACAGTATTCTCCATGTACACCAAGTCAGAACCATAGGATAAATTAAGGGGGCATAAAAGCAGAAAATGAAAGCTCTTACAGAATTTGATGATGACATGTCTATAAAACAGGCTACAGGCTACATGTGCACCACAAAGTCAGAATAGTAGGCTAAGTTATGAGGGGGAAAGGGACTTAATTATTAGAGTGAGGTACATGGACTACTAACAGCTTACTACACAACATACACTTAGCATTACTTTCTTAGCTACAGAATACATAACTCACTGGCCTATTAAATAATTTATGCAGCAGCATACGATACATTTTTTAACTCAACTTTGTGCTGTGCTCCCTTGAACAGGAAAGTAGCCTGGCGGTCCCTCTTGTGGGCAAATTTTGTCATGAAACTTTATCATCAAAGACTAGCATTCTCTAGATTTATGGTGCTTTCAAGGCAACTGGGAACTCTGAAAAAACAACATTGAATCATGACGTCAATGATCTTCAGGTCGGGGCTCTAGAAAGAGGCCCTAATTCCCAACTTGGAATTCTGAGTTGGATGATCTTTCAAAACATATTGTCCTAGTCGGAGCTAATTTTTTTCGGAGTTCCCAGTTGCCTTGAACTCACTGACATCGGAGATTACCCAGTTCCGAGTTTCCAATTGTTTCGAACGTGTCTGAAGTTATGCTGGATTGACAGCATGGCCAATGTATTCAACCTTTTCTGGCCCATAGAATGTTTATCCTTTTAAGCTTGGAAAAGAGACCCTTAAGCCCTTGGACCACCCTCTCCACCGAATAGCAGGCAGGGGAAGCAAAATAGTGATTGCTTTTCAACGCTTGCAGTTAGCCACTAATTCCTTCCAAACCATTCATTATTGAATTTGCAATTTCCAACTTGTCGTGTAATGTTTATGTCCAATGGCCGATAAGCACAGATACTGTACTTTTTATCTATCATTTATCTTCATATAACAAGGATTGAAAAGGATTTGCCAGTAGATTGTGAACTTGATTTATGATGACTGCTTGTGTAGATTGCTAGCTAAGATTTTGAAAGTATGATGTTGATATGATCAGTCCAATCAAAGCTGTAGATATAAATTGATTTGATGTCATTTTATCTGTGGTCAATGACCTTGATCTTTCTTGGATGGGCACTTCTAATGTAAAGCACCCAAGGGGGTTTGAACTTTCTAGCTTTCCCTCTAGATGTTGCAGTAATATAGTGTCCCCATGAGTAACAGAACACTGAGCCAATCACAGCACAACTAGAGAAGGTTACCAACCCCTATGCTCTGTATTTTCCGCTGGTGCCCCTTCAGCTCAGATAGACTTACTCAACAAAGAAAAAAAGAGACCATGTTTGTATGCAGCTTTATTATTATTTATTATTTATTAACTCAATACAATCTTTTTTACATTGTTTGCAAACTGGTATGTGAGACACGTATTAATGCAAAAGTACCATGCAAAACAGGCAACAAAAAATAACAAATATATACAGTACCAGTCGAAAGTTTGGACATACCTACTCATTCCAGGGTTTTCCTTAATTTTTTTTCACTATTTTCTACATTGTAGAATAATAGTGAAGACATCAAAACTATGAAATACCACATATGGAATAATGTAGTAACAAATAAGTGTTAAACAAATAAAAAAATGTTTTATATTTGAGATTCTTCAAAGTATCATCAGATTCTTCAAAGTACCCTTGCCTTGATGACAGCTTTGCACACTCTTGTCATTCTCTCAACCAGCTTAACCTGGAATGCTTTTCCAACTGTCTTGAAGGAGTTCCCATATATGCTGAGCACTTGTGGAGGCCAGGTCATCTGATGCAGCACTCCATCACTCTCCTTCTTGGTCAAATAGCCCTTACACATCCTGGAGGTGTGTTTTGGGTCACTGTCCTGTTGAAAAACAAATGGTAGTCCCACTAAGCACAAACCAGATGGGATGGTGTATCACTGCAGAATGCTTGGTACCATGCTGGTTAAGTGTGCCTTGAATTCTAAATAAATAACTGAGAGTGTCACCAGCAAAGCACCCCCACACTATCACACCTCCTCCTCCAAGCTTTATGGTGGGAACCACACATGCGGAGATCATCCGTTTACCTACTCTGAGACTCACAAAGACACAGCGGTTGGAACCCAAAATCTCAAATTTGTACTCATCAGACCAAAGGACAGATTTCCACCGGTCTAATGTCCATTTGTTGTGTTTCTTGGCGCAAGAAAGTCTATTCTTATTTTTGGTGTCCTTTAGTAAGGGTTTCTTTGCAGCAATTTGACCATGAAGGCCTGATTAAGCAGTCTTCTCTGAACAGTTGATGTTGAGATGTGTGTGTTACTTGAACTCTGTGAGGCATTTATTTGGGCTGCAATTTCTGAGGCTGGTAACTCTAAGGAACTTATCCTCTGCAGTAGAGGTAACTCTGGGTCTTACTTTCCTTTTTTAAATGTTTATATAACCAGGCAAGTTAGTTAAGAACAAATTCTTATTTACAATGATGGCCTACCCTTGCCAAACACTAATCCGGATGACACTGGGCCAATTGTGCGCCACCCTATGAGACTCCCAATCACGGCCAGTTGTGATACAGCCTGAAATCGAATCAGGGTCTGTCGTGACACATCTAACACTGAGATGCAGTGCCTTAGACCACTGTGCCACTGGGAGCACCCGGCGGTCCACATAAGAGCCAGTTTCATCATAGCGCTTGATGGTTTTTGCGACAACACTTGAAGACAATGTCTTAAAGTAATGATGGACTGTCGTTTCTCTTTGCTTATTTGACCTGTTCTTGACATAATATGGACGTGGTCTTTTACCAAATAGGGCTATCTTCTGTATACCACCCCTACCTTGTCATAACACAATTGATTGGCTCAAACGCATTAAGAAGAAAGAAATTCCACAAATTAACATTTAACAAGGCACACCTGATAATTGAAATGCAATCCAGGTGACTACCCCATGAAGCTGGTTGAGAGAATGCCAAGAGTGTGCAACGTTGTCATCAAGGCAAAGGGTGGCTACTTTGAAGAATCTCAAATATGACATACATTTTGATTTGTTTAACACTTTTTTGGTTACTACATGATTCCATGTGTTATTTCATAGTATTGAAGTCTTCACTATTTTTTCAACAATGTAGAAAACAGTAAAGATAATGAATCCCTGGAATGAGTAGGTGTATCCAAAATTTTGACTGGTACTGTATGCACAGTATTTTTAGATTAATCTACTTTTACTTTATGCCTTTTGTTAAGTTTTACGATTGTGTTTTTGTTTTCGTGCATTCTGCGCTTTGAAGATCATTCAAAAAACAACAAATGTTGAAACGTTCCCATCTTATTAGAGGGAAAATTCGTAAAACTTTAACCTGCACCCCTCTCCCCATTCTGTTCCATCATACTTTTTAGATCTGCTGGAAATGGATGATGTGTACAAACCTTTGACTGGTACTGTATATATATATATATTTGGCTAAACAGCTGGGGCTTAAAACAGCTGCCCTGAATGATGGGTCGCCACTGGGCCTGTGTATGTCACATGGTAATCGTAGCCTCTTTTCCCAGAGCCTTCATAGCGATAAAGGGCCAGTGCAGTTAAAAACGTGATTTTCCTGTTTTGTTTTTGGTGATATTTCCACACTATGAGGTCGAAATTACACTTAGACTGATGATAAACAAAAGTATACACCTCACACACATTGTTAAGGGCTTAAAAAAAGAAGACACCTATACCATTTCAGATATAGAGTTGGAATATATTCAATTTTGAGTTTGCATCCCAATATTACACTTTATATACATCACAGAAGACTGAAATTGCCTTGACATAGAAACATAAAAAAATTTAAAAAATCTTTATTAATTATGAAATTATGGAAGATATTAATAATATTCCCCACATGATGCCAAAGAGGGCGCATATGGTCATTGACTGCAGCAAAGGGTTTTAAGATCATCATTAGAACCTTCTTACTATGAATCTTTAGTAGCCAAAATGTTTCCCAGAGCCTTCCTTAGTAACTGGATCTTAAAAAGCTTTGCACATCTATGAGTGATCCAGACCACTCGTAGAACAGACAAAGTGTGTCATTAGCCTCTTTTTTGCCCCTCCGCGTCACTTTATTCACAGAAGATATCACTAAACATAGAATCAAGATGTTTAGGCTATCTGTCTGACTGTGACTGCTAAAAACTTCAGAAAGAAGTTGACTACAAATACAAAGTTGCCAAAGTATTTGCAATTGTTACAAACAAGTGAAGGAAAAATTATGCTTCAAATGAAAACTGAGATGACTGCATTAAAAGATACATGCATACATATTGAAATCAATTTCATGTTAATTGAATTGAGTTCTATTTTATGACTAGGCTACCAGTGGCTTAATTAGGCCTGGTCTTCCGGGGCTACAGTCCAGAATTGTTTTGGTTCAGCCTTGAACCTTTTGATGGTCGAATTTTGAAATTGCAGGCTGTATATGATATGATAATATGATAAGATATATTATATAACGTCCCATCACAGCATATCACTTACATGCTAGGCGGTATGCCATAGAGAAAAACCGACCACCACTTTGTGACTGTCGTGGTTTCAGCATTACTTTACTGAAAACTGTGTGTCTCTAGCCCAAACTGTTCAAAAGATATGATACATTTGACCGAGTTATGATGTTTCTTTCTATCGCGAATTTGCGGGAAACATTTGATAAATAAACCATGTCCAGGGCCATTTTAAAACTAGGCTACTAGCGAACAAACAAACGTGTTCAGCCATGTTACCTTAATAGGTAACAATCTGGTAACTGGACAAGCACAAATGTGGTTTAAGATGGCACATGGAGAAAGAAATTGTGAACCCAAATGTTTTATCCTAGTGGGGGAAGTGGGAAAAAATAAATAGACTTAATTTGGGTTGGCTGTAGTCCTGGTAGATTTAGGTTATGCCATGTTGTCTTCAGGAGATATTCTGTTTAATTTATGTCTTTCACATTAGCTGATGTAAGTCAGTGGAACAGTTCCTATTCCTTATGATGGGCTATCATATTAGGCTATAGGAAAATCAGTGTGCTTGTCAGCAAGAACAGTACTGTTATTCCTCATACTTTTATTATTCCTCTTCAACCCAATTTTGCTGGCGTAACTACTTATTTGAAATCTAATATGACTACTTACGAGAGGCTATGCATTTTTGTCGGCATTCACTAGGTAGGCTATGTATGTCAAGGACATGTTGATTGTAAGTATAAAAAAAGGAGAATAGGCTATATTGAAATGCATATTAACTCAATTATTTTCTCATTTTAGTAGTGGGCACAAGCTGCTAGGCAGAAATGGCAAGGGAACTCTCAATAGCTCATAAACAGAAAAGATATTGCCTATGTATTGTAAGATGACAAGTATCTGCCACTAGTCAGACTCAACCACCTTTATATTTTTCTTGTGACTTGGAGAAACGAATAGTCATAGCATGAACATTTTCAAACCCCCTGCACTTGAGAAGAATACCCCCCCCCCCCCCCGCCCATGATTTTCATCAAGCCTTGTTTTAAAGGGATAGTTCGCCCACATGAATCAATGAATCTTTTAATTTTACAAAATTCTTAGTAGATCTAATCTCTCATATTTCTTCATAAAGTGCACCAGATTGATGTACTTAGCTGTTGAAATTGAAATTGTATTTTTTTTTACGGGGGAGGATTCCCCTCGCCTGGAACCCCCCCCCCCCCCCCCCCCCCCACACACACACACACACAATGATGTTCCCCATCTGTGAGTTAGTGCATTATCATTGGGTAAGTATAATAAGCCGAGTCAATAGCCCATTTGCAGCCATAGGTGGTAATATCTCTCTAGGAGCTGATTCATTGTCAGTATTGTGGAGTATTTATAATGTTAAAGTGAGATTTGAATGGAGGAAGCTGATCTGAGAGCAGCGCTGCTTTTCTTTCTTCTTATCAGTATCAACATGACCCTGGGCCTTGTTTCTCACAGCCATCGTATCGTTAAGATCATCACTCGAACAATTTTAAGATGTATCTTTAGTATCCGATCTGTTTCCCAGAGCCTTAGTTAGTAACGTTGCTCTTAAAAACATTTGAACATTAATGAGTGATCCAGGGTCTCGTTTCCCAATTGCAATTTAACTTAAGCATTTTGATGATTGTACCAGTTATATCTTTATTTATGTGGTAACTTTTTAAGAGTGTTTCCCAAACAAGCATGGAATAGCATCCTGGACTCAGGGGTAGAGGTAACATAGTGAATGTAAATTAGTATTTGTTACGCTTTGTATGGTATGTATTAATTTGTGGATTCCATCATCCATTTCGTATGATATGTTACGAATTGCAATTCGTACAAAATATGTTACAAATTTGCAAAACATGATATGTTATGAATTCCAATGTGTTGCGGCTAGCCTTAGCTAGGTGGCTAATGCGAACGTTATCTAAGTGGCTAACGTTAGCTAGGCTAGGGGTTAAGATTAAGGTTAGGAGTTAGGTTAAATGGGTTAAGTAACCTATTTTATGTGACATATACTAATTTGAGTGTCCGAGATTTACTTTAAACTACTATCTTAAGTCTAGTCTATAGGGTATGGTTTCCCAAAAGCATCTTAAGGCAAAATTAATCGTTAAAACCTTCATAGCAGCATCTTTAAATCTCTGAGCTGTTCCCCAAAACCTTTGAATTTAACGTTGGTCTTGAAAATGCTCCTAACGCCTGCCTCATACCACTTGTAGAACAGCCATGGGCGTTGTTAGACACTTTTTACCCTCCCGCGTCACTTTATACACAGAAACAAATGGTTTATCCATCTCAATGTGACTGCTGATAACTTCAGAACAAAGTTGACTACAAATATACATAGTTGCAGATGTCTTTGCAATCAAAACAAACAAGCGACTTGTAAAAATAAAAACCGAGATGGCTGCATTAAAATATAAACAGCAGGCCTAGGCTATTGGCCAATTTCAATCATATTGGCCAATTTCAATCTCATGTTCAATCAATGGAGTTCTATTTTGCTTCTTGTAGGCTACTGTCTGTAATTTGTCTCAATATACTTAATGATGTGTAGCCTAACGTGCTCAATGATGTGCCAAATCGGTGATTTAGTGCATTCATTGGGTAAGCGTTATAATAAGCCGCCTGAATATTTCCAGCCATATGTGGTAATATCTCTCTAGGAGCTGATCCATCGTCAGTGTTGTGAAATAATTATGATGTTATTAAGGTAAATTTGAGTAGAGGCTGATCCGAGAGCAGCGTTGCTTTTCTTTAGATCCTATCAGTATTGGTACATGGTCTAACAACGCACATAGCGAACGTTTGGGAAACACTTAAAAAGTTGTCTCGTAAATAACGATGCAACTAGTACAATCATCGTAATGTTTAAGATACATCGCAACTAGGAAAGGAGGCCCTGGTCTGGTGATAAACAGAGTACCCGAATAGACTCCTATTATGAGCGTTCATAGAGTGCCGTAAGAATCTTCCCTGAAAACTCTCAATTCCTTCCTAAAATCCTTGACAATTTCGCAGACTCCTGTAGGTGGGGCAATATCACCGTCGAACAACTAGTCAATCAAGTGGCTCAATGAGCGAAACAAAGATCTCTAGATTCAGAGGGAACATGGCAGCATATCTTTGGCGTGAGGACTGTCAATTATTTGCTGGCATGCATTTATTTCCATGTTCTCGATTGGCAATGGCAGTTACAATTGCCATGTAAAATGGTTAAGTCTGAGTTTTTCATTGTTTATTGCAGATGATTAAAAACTGATTTGAAGTAGGCTGGTACCTATATCATATTCATTACTCTTTATAAAGAAATCGAAATAACTGAAAGGACAACTTTGTTGTGTGACACTTTCAGATGTAGGGTCTAGGCATATACTTCTAGTGATGGGAATTTTACAATGGATTTTAGAACGGTGTAAATGTGGAATGGTCATGCTGTTTTTTTTGGCCTCAATTTCCAGGGGATATTTTAGATGTTAATAGCCCTGAAGTGGTCTCGGTTTCTTATTTAATTTATCTTGCCGTTTTAAAATGTGAATTGCCCGCAGTCTGCGCCGCGAGGCTCTAACCGCGCAGCAACTCTCATCATTTCCAGCAGAATGGAAATGCAAATTGTGTGCGCGGCCAATGCCCTTGACAGAACTCACCATTGCATACAATTAACAAGACAACTCTCACTCAAGTTGGTGACGAAAATGTGAACTCGTGGTATCACTGTAAAATGCTATATAATAATAATAAAAATAATACATTTTACACTTAAATCGTCTCAATAAATTGCTCAGATTTTAGATTAAATCAAACTTGCAGTGCACATTTTACGCTCATAAAGCCCATGTTTTCACGTTGTAAAATAAAATTGTCAAATATTTTGGTGTGTTGAAATAAACTCCCCTTATAGATGCCTCCATTTTCAGTAGGAAACAGGTACTGGCAATAGTTTGTAGGCTACTCAAGGAAAGACTATTAGGCCTGTAATCGAATCCATCTTCTTTTGCATACAATTGCATTGGTTCAAACTCTTCTCATTCTGTTGGCGTGAAAAAAATAATATTCGATTAATTTCATCACTGAGGAGAACAGATGCCCTCAATCGACAGAATGTCTCTATTTTAACCAACGAGGGGCGCTGTCTATCAACTCCTTTTGCGTCTCCACATGTGACTTCAGATACACTGAGTGTACAAAACATTAGGAACATGACAATGACTGACCAAGTGAATCCAGGTGAAAGCTATGATCATTTATTGAGGTCACTTGTTAAATCCACTTCATTCGGTGTATATGAAGCAGAGGAAACAGATTAAATACGTTTTTTAAGCCATCAGACAATTGAGACATTGATTGTGTGTGCCATGCAGAGGGCCAATGAGCAAGACAACAATATTGAAGTGCCTTTAAAAGGGGTATGGTATTAGGATTTGATTTGATTTGATTCAGAGGTGTCAGGCGCACTGATTTGAGTGTGTCAAGAACTGCAACGCTGCTGGGTTTTTCACGCTCAACAGTTTCCCGTGTGTATCAACAATAGTCCAGCACCCAAAGGACATCCAGCAAACTTGCGAAAACTGTGCGAAGCATTGGAGTCAACATGGGCCAGCATCCATGTGGAACCTTGTAGAGTCCATGCCCTGACGAATTGAGGCTGTTCTGAGGGCAACATTGGGTGCAACTCAATATTAGGAAGATGTTCCTAATTTGTTGTACACTCAGTCTATGTTCCTCTAATTTCTCTGTAAAATGCTGCATAGCCAATACTTGTTGTTTTTATGCTAAACTAAGTATTTAAAACATTTGGGGAAACGGCTCAGAATGTGGTTTTCAAATGTCTGAAATGTATGCCTAGATGTAGACCCAATGCGTTTTTCGTTATGCCATTCAGTGTATTTTTTATGAGTACATTTTTTCTTGTCTTTCATAATATTGTACTTGTGTTTTTATTATATCTGCCTATGTTACTCATTTGTGTCATATCAGATTGACTTTTAAACAGAGGCTACATGAAGTCTACACAATCTAAGGCAAATAATGATGTTACAAGTGACATTTCTGTAAGGAGTTTGATTCGTATGACCTATTTAGCCAATACAGCAATAAAGAACAGGCCGATGTGTGAACTCCTTGCAACTCTGAAATGAATTTTCTATTTCACATTCAGAAACCAGTTGATAAAGACACACATTTGTAGTAAAATAAATGCGTATCATGCATAGACTATATTTATCTTTCGAATCAAATTCATACCTGGGTTGTTTACTATATTTGACACTAGGCTTTTTGATCACAAAATAGTGAATTGTGCATGGCTTTTGTAAATGTGCATTAGGCCTACATTCATTTTTTATAATAAAAACGCTGAAAGTTCACAAAAGTGGCTTATCCGTGAATCAATCAAGTTAAAACATGATGGCTAATCAGTGAATGTGATTATAATAGTTTTCGTTTTCGTCCATAGTCTTCAGGACAGCTGGGCAGCGGGCGTCTGATTGACTTTGCCTTGACATCTGGGAGGCCCTCTGGCCTGTGGCATGCGCATCGGCTGATGTCGCCATTTACATGCAAATTTACGGAGATCATGAGGGCCTGGCCCCGTATATTCGTACAAAAAAGAAGACGTCACCATCAACTGTGGAGACTCGTTCCTTCGAGACGGGAGGTCTTAGTCACAAGGCACAAAAGAGCCACGCGCCAATGATCTGAAGACATCCAGCCTCATCACCATGTTAGCTTTTTGGTAATCTAATAATATATATTTTTTAATGAGAATTGCAATATGATCAAAAATATAGGCCATGATGAATATGCTTGGGAGCAAACAACTGATGCACTTCCAGGAATCTTGTTTTCACTTACGTTCAATGTGGCTGGCCCATATATGCTACAATTAACTTTTTTCGATGCAGAAATAGTTGTGGCCTATGTGGCAAGTTGATTAAGACCAATTGATTGATATAAATAATAGATCAATAATAGATATCAGATTCTTCATCCGTAAACGTGTAGTGTTATCAAATGGGAGATCAACAAACAACATAATTTTATTTGGAACGTGTGATTGTAATATTCTCCTAATGATGGCGAGCGCATTTTCCACGCTGTATGCCCACCATGCAGATGATCCCGGAGAATGAGCCGAGACGGATTCAGGCTCCTCGCCTGTGTGTGGAGCAGCTGACTGCCTCTCGCCACGTCCAGATGGCTTCTGAACACAGATTTGCATTCATTTTCCTCTAATATCTTCTGAAATAGCGGGGCAGCTGCATTTGTTGTCAAATACGGTTTAAAGCCTCCTTTCAGGACAGCATCGTTACCTACGTGACGGGTGTGGAGATCCATTTTCCCTCTCAAGTCAACAGTATCAGATCTAAGAGGATTTGTCTCAACGTCTCCTAATTTGATAATCAGATTTCAATCGAATTGGTGCGTGTAATTAGGGGTTAAGTTCTAATAAACGACTGAAGCCATGTTACAAAAAAAACCAGTATGGCTAGGCCAAAGTTCTGTAAAGAAAGATAGGTTGGCAATCTCAAATGAACAGACAAATTTGCTCCGTTCTGCTCCCCAGCCTGTTTTATATTTGTGTTCATAGAAGAATGACAGTAAAAAATTAAAAATGAACTGGTAAATGGGCATTTACTTGCTTGTCTGATCAAAATATGTACTGTCCATACATTTTAAAACATTTAATTTTAACGCATGTATAAGGATATATATCTTATTATGCGGAGAGGCAATAAGGCAATAGATCTTGAAAGAGGTGAAAGCAACAGCTTATTATTCACTTATCTTTGGCAGCAGCTATTAACCCTCAACACCAGATAGATTGCTGAGGATACATCTCTTCCTCTCTCCTCCCCCCATTCCCTCCCCCTCCTTCACATATTCACCCTCAATAAGGTGAAGGGTTTTCTGAAGCTATGGCTCGGACATTGGCTCTCCTCCAATTCATCAAAACATTATACTACTTATGACTCCTACTGTCACGAGATGAAAATATGACACGATACCTTATTGTCCCCGATAATGTTTAATACAAGGCGATCCGGATCTTGTTTACATTAGAGGTCAGGGAATATAAATGGAATGAAATTGCACTGTTTGTTTTCCTGATATGTTTTCCTGATTCATAATATAATTTGGAACATACCCTAAATGAGTGGTGGTAATTTCCCAAACTCATTATCCACTTTCATTATTCTTATCATTTTGTTTGATAAAAACTTTTAATATCTGCGTCGCAGTAGATTAATTAAAACACAGTCAGTTTACCTACTCGGCCTTATTCGAGATTCTTAGTCGATGTCGTTTTCGATTAAATATAGGCTACATTTGAGATTAAACAAAGATATGACACGAATTTCAATATTTTAATCTAAAACATGATTTATGTAGGCCTAACATATGGGCCTATTAAATATTTTCGTTAGCTTAGCACACATTAGTGAATTCTCTGCCGGCCATGTCAATCGTATGTGTCATAATACTCCCAATTAAATAACCTAATTAAAACATGAAAATGCTTAATTACAAATCTTCTGAAAAATATAATGTACCATAATTTAAGCAAGCGTTCACAATAGACAAATGACCATTACAGGAATAGCTTTTTAATATAGTGAATGGATGTTGTGTGACGGTCACACCTCGTTGGATTCATATCATTGAAAAAAAATCAACTCACCACATTGCAAGAGGAAAGTAGAGCGAGTGTTCTCAGGTTGCTTCTAGGCTATACTCGTATAGTATAGCGCCAAAGCATGACAGGAACAGTCAGAGCTCCATATATGGTAAAAGCTACGCCCCATGAGCGTCATATTCTGACAGAGCCTCTCCCGTGGGTTTAGAGTTTTGGCTCCCGGGAAAGATTTCAGTCCTCGGGGAAAGAGGGCTTAGTTTTGCATGTTCCCATCCATCCTGCACGACGCGAAAGGCCCCTTATCCACCTCTCCTGCGTACCGGGAACACCTCCACGGTGATCAGCTACTGCGTGTGTTTGTCTTTTGGTGAAGCAGCACCTTTCCATTTCAGGAGTGGTTTATTCAACAGTGTCCTGAAGGTTTTGATGTGGTGCTTCAAGGATGTCGCTACTTTGAGAGCATCATCCACACACAAACAACAACCATCGATTTTTTTTTTTGTCAATAAGCATAACAAAAAGAAGGAACAATAGCCTAAAAAAATCATAGTCTGTTGAACAAGTCACTTTTCCGGTCTGTGGATACCACACCAACTAAGTAGAGTACTTTGAGAATTGTTCACATCGCTGCAACCCAGGACGGACTGAAGAGGGAGGCGAGACCTGAGGACCGGGTTTTTTTCACCTTGCAAGGCTGATACCGCACTTACGACATCCCGTAAACCCTCAAGGATAACACTTTTGGACGTTTATTTACCCAATTTCACAGGAGGCTCATTGCACGTAAATTGTTCTAAATGTTCGGGATTCAGGAAACTATATCACGGGGTGGGACAACGATGAAGGAGGAACCGCTGGGTGGGCTGAATTCAGTCCGCTCATGGATGCACACAGCTGGGGTGGTTGACGCGAACACAGCCGCCCAAAGGTACGCATGCCAAATCATCTGATTTTCTCACGCATTTTTCATATCGACCCTCAATACCCTGTATCAATTACGGTCTCCCAATGCACCCCATTCGACTCTCCTCTCTTTCATTACATCATATTACCCCTATTGTAACAAATCAAGAAATCTCTCGTACTCTAACGTGCTTCCACGTCTTCACTGTTTTCATCAGCTCCACCATCTATCCCCCGTGTCTGATACTTAACCGATATGGTCTCTTGTTTTCTCCCCGCAGCGGTGTTGGCTTGGCGCGGGCACACTATGAAAAGCAGCCGCCTTCCAACCTCAGAAAATCCAATTTTTTCCATTTCGTCCTGGCACTGTACGACAGACAGGGTCAACCCGTTGAGATTGAAAGGACAGCTTATGTGGACTTTGTGGAGAAAGATAAAGTAAGCGCTGCATGAGAATATAATTTATTGAATTTCATAATCTGTACTTTGAAATTAACTTGATGTATTTAGAGATGTGTGTGGGTCAGTAAGGCAGGTCACGTGCAATATCGACGTTTTTAACCCCATTCGTCGATGACAGGAGAGTGGTTGTCAGAGCTAAATCTTATTTTTGACAAATTATACATTTTAAATGATGAAATATCAGACAGTTAGATATATAGATAGATATTTTATTTTCAACTCACCATCATCTCATTGTTGATTGTTTTCAGGAACCAAACGGTGAAAAAACGAACAATGGGATCATTTACAAAGTACAGTTGTTGTACAGCAATGGTGAGTGAAACAATTATTTTCATCAATTCAGTATAACCCAAAAGATAAAGGCTATAAATAATAATAAGGATAATAATAATTTACAATCAATTTATTTGCTAAATAATTATTTATATTTACAGGTAAAATTATGTATTATGAATTATGTATTATTATAGTTTTAGAAATGATCTCGGTTAAAAACAAACAAATATTTTTTGGGGTCATCAAATGTACATCTCATAGCCTTTACAGCCCTACCTCTGTTTTAACTTGGCATATTTGTTCCCCCAGGCGTCAGAACAGAACAGGATATTTTCATACGGTTAATCGATTCCATGACGAAGCAGGTATAAGCTACTGTTACTCATATATTCATACAGCTTGCTTACGCTAGAGACATTGCTTCTAAACTTCACCTGGATTCTTCACGCATGCATACTATAGGCTAGGCCTATATGCATTGACTGAAATTGCATTATAGACAGCGTGTAGACATATAGCATGTTTTTGCGCAACTCTTAAGTAAGAATTAATCAAGCACTAAGTTACCATAAGCTTAGTCTGCAATTGTGTGCCTATACAATATAAATTGATGGTTTGTAATGCTGGTGCTTTCTGCCGATACGGATAAAGTGTATCAATAGGATAATACATAAACGTTTTTTGTTTACACATGAGATATCATAGGCTATTGTGTAATAAAGTAGGCTATTTTATTGTTTTGGAGTTACAAGTAGGCCCAAGTCATGTTTACTTGTTGAGTCCCTTATTCTAATCTGTGACTTTTAGGCATGTTGCTAGGCTTGACCCATATTAGGCTAAACATAACTAGGCCTAATGTTTGGAAGGAGATTCTGAAATAGCTCCTGTAGTTAAAGCATTTCCATTCTTATAAGAATTCTCGAAATTACACCCCTAATCCCCTTACATTAAGGTAACTACACATCTGTAAGAGGCCTTATCTGATATTTTTCAACCATGGTGGTTGTTATTACTACTAATTTACCGAGGGTTACAGCAGATCATCTGAATAGAGCCGTTAAAGCTTCCACCACTCAGAGGGAAAATTCCTCTGCGAATGATCCGAATCAATGACGCAGAACAAGCAGTTTATGGATTTCTATGTTTCTGCAGCTGCAAATAGCGACATAAATCAAATCAATATAGATAATCGCACAGTGCTCAACAAATAAAAACAGAGCCATCAAAAAAGTAAAGTGGGGTTCAATCCCAGTAAGAATATGACGTCAACATTTCAGAGTGTAATTGTGTATTTTTTCCTCCTAATCATAGAGGCCCCACTTTTAATTCAAAATGTCTTAATTTAATAAGTAAGTGCTATACTGAAAATATGGCAAGTTACAGTGCCGTATAATATGCCAGGTAGCCTAGTTCACTAAAGGGGAGCAAAGTGCCTCTCTTCAAAATAGAGGGAGGGAGGAACCGAGGGAGCGAGAGCGGCACAACTGATAGCTGCACACCATCTGTTTCAGCCAATGCTTAAAAATTACTCAACCGTACTGCCAGACACCGCTTTTTATCCACGGAAAGATCATTGTTAGCAGCTCAAAATAAACAACAGATTGCCCATTAACACTTTCCCCCAAATATCCACAGATTATAACCATATTGATGACACTTCATTGAAACTTCCCATATAAAGCTTATTCACATAGGCAATGTGTTATTACAAAAATATATAATAATACTAATACTTACAATAATAATACATATTATTATCTGCTATTATCATTTGACAGACATTGTAACATGTTATCATTTTCGTGCTTTTGCAACATTACACTTGTTGTTTTTTTCCACCAATAACAATATAGCCTATTTGTTTTTTGGACTCAATTGTTTTTGATTATTCGGTTTTATTAAACATAATGCCCTTTATATTTAGGCTACTATAAAGTTGATTATATACAGTGGCTCATGTATTCAGATATTTAATGTAGACTACACATTTGTGTCTTTATTTTTTCCAAAGGCGATTATATATGAGGGTCAAGACAAAAACCCTGAAATGTGCAGATGTCTTCTTACACACGAAATTATGTGCAGGTAAGTGTTGCTTTTTTCCCTCCACGAACTCAAAGCTGTTGAAGAAGTATACAGTTATACATTTTCTCCCCATACTTGTTTATTGTATTGGCATATGACACGGAATAGGCCTACAAGGAGTGGAATACAAACAGACTGGTACCCGGCTAGTTGTAGCCTACAGGGCCTCTTAGTGAATCTATTAGTCTGATGCCAGCGAGTCTGCGCCTCAAAACATGGAGTCAAGTCTTGGTTGATCCCACATATCATCAGTGACCAGCGTGCTTATTAAGCGTCATTTAACCACGCAAATCTCAAGGTCTCATGTGTCATGTTCCTCTGCTATTCAACGGTCATTGATACTAAAAGGAAAAACGTATTTTGTTGTTATTGTTGAGCTCAGCGTGAGCTCTGTGAGCTGTTACTGAATTCGGATACTCTCGGTTAACCTTTCTTTTGTTGCACCGGCGCATTGTTAAAGTTTTTGAGAGCAAGTGCACCGACCGAGAACTGAGAATGATTAGCCTTAAAACATTTTTTTTTAAACTCGTCACTCATACAACATTTTATACATGCATCTATCACTTATTTGCGAGGCGTGGAATTTGGTGCGCTCTAGATATAATCTTACTGTCAGTGTCAAAGAGAAAGTGTATTCTGTAGTGGGAGGCAGGTAGCCTATAGCAATAACCTAAAGGTCGCTGGTTCGTATCCCAGAGACGACTAGGTGAAACATCTGTGGATGTGCCCTTGAGCAAGGCACTTAACCCTAATTGCTCCTGAAATTCGCTCTGCATAAGTGTGTCTGTAAAATGTAATAAGACTTACTGAAGGCTATCATCATTAAAGAGGCCATGAGGTTATAAGTAGCCTATAGGCCTGCTCCATGAGAGTATTCTTCTGATCTTTTTTGCTCTGGTAAAACATTAAGTACATTGTTGCACTAATATGCAGTATTAGAGTAAAATACACTCAACCTATCCCTGTCTACATGTTGTGGAAAATACACATCATGTAATTTGAATGATAGAATGGACTCACAGTAGCTTTTAAAATGCATTATCTTTCTTCCCTTGCCATATGGCTTTAATCAATCTCATTTAGACCTGTGGCCATTATACAAGTGTACATTTTCATTTCAAATGGGAAGCAGCAGTATATTTGTGTTTGATTTCAGGTTTAATTAAATCTCCAATCAAAGAACTGGAGGTATACTATAGGTTTAGAGAAAAGATGGTGGAAACATGTGGTGGAGGATAGATTAGTGCTTTTGAGTCCATAATTGATAAATGCCCCGCAGAAATATTGGTTGAGGGTGGCATCTTGCATCTCCCCCAGAAATAGCAGCTTGGCAATTAGAGGTAAACAAAAGCTGAAGCTGTGAAAAGTGACTCCCCTGCCTCCTGGCCCAATCCCCCTTCTACTTTCCTTCCCCTCTTTTCCAGCGCTAAGGCAAACGCTGTACCACAAAATGTGTTTTTTGCCATTTTAATTATCCATCAGAATCCATGACAGGATAGATTTAGTGTACTCTATTTCTCTATTATTTTTTGTGTTTGAATTTAACACAATGACGTGTTGCCTTAGAAGGCAGCACACATTTAGAAGGATCTAATATTTACTCTATGGTCTTATAAACAGTAACAGCCACTGTGGTGATCTCAAACACACTCTTTCTTCCCCTAGCCGGTGTTGTGATAAGAAGAGCTGTGGCAACAGGAACGAGACTCCGTCAGACCCTGTGATCATCGACAGGTAGGCCCTGCTCCATGTCTCCTTCATACTGCTGTGATTGTGATCTGTGTTAGATTCAGCTCTGTTGGGAAGTTAGTGAGCACTCCCCAGTGTTTTGGTGCCCAGGTGGGTTGACTCCAACCTTCTGGTCAACTCTACGGGAACTGTGGCTGATTGCTCTGTGAGCAGGTGAGGGAGGTCTTTCCTTTGCGCTCAGAGGGGCGGTCACCACCTGGAGAGGGGCGGTCAATCACAGGTGCATCACGCGGGGTATTCTTCTAATTAGCGAGGGGTTTATCATGATTTTTGTATCTCATCAATTTTGTTGTCTATTTAAGTAGTCATTATCCAGTGCTACGGTTGTGAGTAAAGGTGGTTAGGGCTCTGTTGTGATATAATAAGACTTTGTGGCAGTGATTTTTATCGTAACCTTTAGGTTTACAGTATGTAAAAATATATTACAGTTTTTGGATATTCAGATAACATATTCAGTGAACATAAACGGCATATTGGCTACTTACATTCCTTCCATCAAGTATTTCTGTTATTCAGACTCCTCTATCTCACGGTTGAAAAAGGACTATGTGTGCGTATGTGCGTGCCCCCGTGTCTGTAGGAGGGACTGTCCTCAGTATTGAGCCCATGTAACTCTCACCATGGAGTACGGAGAGACAGCAATGCTAATGTTTGACTAGCCGGAATCACTGTTTGTTTAGCGGAGAATGCCTGGTATCTGACAGAGGGGACAACTCTCTTATTAGTAATCAAATAGGGCTGAGCAGTTGTTGCCGCCACTCCAGAAGCTTCTCATGTATCAGGAAGTAGGAGCTGCCCAGGATGCCTGCCTGGCTGGATTACCACAGCTACTGCTTCTCTAGACACCTCTCTCTCTCTCTACTAGGAGAGCTGGTGTTCCTCTATTATGTAGGACTGGATGTAACATTACGTTCCGGCCATTATGTATGTGATTTATATTGAGCAGCTCAAGGCAACATTTATAATTCAAATAAATATATAAAGGGCTCTCATCATGTCCTTTATGAAGCTGATTGTCCAATCTATTAGTATTTATTGGATGAAATGTTCACGCAAAAACCTAAAGTATGACAGATAAACATCTCACTTATTTCCACTTCTTTAAAGTTTGCTTTGTAGTACTGCCTTGTCGCCAGGGTTGGGGAGTAACTGATTAGATGAAACCAGTTACATGTAGTCTGATTACAAAAAAAATGTAACTGTAATCAGTTACGTTACATCAAAAAAATATTGTAATCAGATTACAGGTACTTTTGAAAAACTAGATGATTACTTTTAGGATTCATTTTAAATTCAGAAAGGATGTTTGCAGAACAAAATACATTAAAACAACTTTTTGTTTTTTTAACGACATTCAATTTAGCATTGAAACAAGCAAGGTACAAGTTTAAGTTTGTTCTACCTGATTGAGTCTGACCACAAGTCAGAGACCACTATGATGACACACCAAATGTGTCTGATGGATCCTTTTTGTCTTCTTCTAATGCCTTTTAAGGAGAATGTAATCCAAAAGTAACTGAAAGTAATCAGATTACGTTACTGAGTTTGGCTAATCCAAAAGTTATGTTACTCATTAACATTTTGGACAAGTAACTAGTACCTGTAACAGATTACATTTAGAAAGAAACCCTTCCCAACCCTGCTCGCCACTTTCATTGCGTTGAGTTTCACACTCTATTATTCTTAATTCTGTGCACTAAAACATGTAACATAAGTACAATAGCCAAAATGAAAGCATGGAGAATTACCGTCAAAGAGGAAAAAAGGAGAAGCGGATGGATATTGTAAACTCAACCGGCTCAGAAAAAAGGCTCAGATTTTCATTGTGACAGGAGTGAATGGGAGTAGAGTATCCTTTTCCTCACACAATGAGCCAGTCTGTTGAATCACAAAAGCATATGTTCCTCATTAGACCCTCCCATTGTCTCCATTCCATAACTATGAGCAGATCAGTTCACCCTCCCGGACCCACACTACTTCCCATTGACTTCACACTGACTAAAGGGGGGGGTGTTCTGGAGTTTTAGGGTTTACACAAAATCACTGAAGTGTACTGTAGTGCATGCACATGTCACCCAGTTTACCATCCCGATATAGTAATTTTCAGTGAACATATAAGTGAGATTTTATGACGCCTCATTGTGTTAAACTCTCTTGCTACATCTCTCAGTTTCTCATGCAAATTGTGAGTAGCACCTGTGCTGCAGTTGCTTCTGGCTAAAAGTGATTACTTTCAATTGAAGAGACCTGAGAGTTTAGGATGTGAAAAACAGGAGAGAGGTCTGATTTTAAATCAGTAATGTCTTAGGTATCTGCCTACATTACAGTATAAAACATCTAGTTCAGCTCTGCCACATTTCCTAGAGAAACAGTAGCATTGCCCAACTGTTAAGAAACAGATTTGGAGTGAATCATGGACGGTGTTGCCTCGCTGTTACATTTTCCCAGATGGTAAGAGGGGAAAGCGCACACAGCTAGCTGGCATGTAGCAAGATATTAACTGGCGTTCCCATGGATCTGGCATATCCGACTGAGTTTGGGAAACTTATCATTCCAAATGTGTCCTATTTTCCTGTGGTCAAGCCAGACATCTGTTTACCCCATTTTCTCTCCCAGTTCGATGCAGATTTTCAGTAATTTTTTTGAAAGGAAAGAATTCTTTAAAAAAGTTTGTTAGATTTAAGCCTAACAGCTGTCACAGAGTATCAATGCTGGTGGATCTTTAAAGCTGCAATATGTAACTTTTTGGGCGACCTGACCAAATTCACATAGAAATGTGTGATATAGATCTGTCATTTTCATTGAAAGCAAGTCTAAGGAGCAGTAGATCGGTTCTATGTGCGCTATTTCAATGCTTTCCACTTTTTTGTTTTCGGTTTTGTACACCATTTTCAAACAGCTAAAAATATAATATTTTTGGTTATGGAAAATATATTTCACAGCAGTGTAGATGGTACAATGATTCTCTACACTATACTTGCTTGTTTTGTCACATAAACTGAAATTAGGCAAACTTTTGGATTTTTTGCAACCAGGAAATGGCAGAGCGAATTCTGCATATTGTATCTTTCAATATTTCATATGACTTTTGATGTCATTACATTATTCATATTTGTTTTATAGGGAAAGAAAGTAACTATTGTGTGTGTTAAGGGAAACTATAAACTGCTGGGTAAAGGCTGGTTGTTTTCTGCATTGACTGTACATTTAAAGTCTATTGTGTTCTGTGTGTCTTTGCATGCATCATTTTTCCTCTTCTAATCAGGAAATGAGAATGTTGGAAACTATGTTGGCCCTTGCAGAAACAAAAAGACGCCTACTGAATTTGGTCAATAATTGTATCACTATTGCTATGACTACAGTACTTCGCAGTTGGTTATAATCATATCTTCCCGTTAGGAAGTCAGTGGTGCAACGGATGTCACATCTATAAGCTAGTGGCGCCTTAAAGTGAGTGAGGGCGTGGGCTCATCCAGGCAGTAATTTGAGTATCGAGAGTTATAGTGATGAGGTGCCCAATATCTGATTAGCTGGTTTCCCCATTTAAAGTATGTGTAGAGCTGTGTGTGCCAAACATAACTCAATTTGTGATGACTCTCCTGCACTGCTATCGGTCTTCACTCTCCTGCATATTGACTTTGTCTTCTCCTGTGTGAAAGATTATATACATGGTCCAGGCTTACGCATGGATTTTGTAATGAGAAAGAGGAACATGCTGTTGGAAAAAAAGAGAGAAAATGACTCATTCTCTCTGTCAAAGTTCAAAGGTTGTGTATATCGCAGAGGAGATGCAGCAGATTAGGTGAGGATAGCAGAGGAGGGAGTGTGTTTTCAGAGCTCTGGCTGCCCATACATGAATTTTGAATTGAATGTATGTTCACACAGCTTAACATCCGTGTCAATTTACGCTCCCATCCAGAAAGGAGGACTGTGGACCAGACCAAATCATGTCAGCTCCGCTTATTCCAGCTTCAACCGCACTCCCTTTCACTTCCTGTCACAAAGGTCAAAGAGCGCTGACCTCTGGAGGCCGCTCAGCCACTGAATAATTCATGACATTGACTTATTATTTTTTATTTTTTCAGTCATCAGCACACATGGTTGTGCTGTGGAAGGGTTTTATTCATTTAGCTCATTTATAAAGGCCTCCACACCTGTTCACATGTTAATGCAATTACTTTTTTGGCCTAATGCAAATTTTGCACTATGTCGCTCATTAGTGCGCTGTATTTTCTAAATTACTGTGCGTTATTGTTTATTTGTGGAACACCTACGAGGTCATATCCCAGAGTGCAGTGCACTTGTTGTTGAGTTGTTTGTCAGCAACAAAAGACTCCCGGGTCGGACCATCTCATATGTGGTTTCTCTTCTCTCTACCAACAAATACGAAAATTGGTGTGGTGGTGTGTTCCCATCTGGGTTTTGCAAAACCGTGATTAACTCCCAAGCTGAACAAATGCCAGTATTTATAAGGTCAGCTTTTTGCGTTGGAAATGCTATGTAAATGAGAATCAGCGAAAGGGGACATTAAGCAAAATTAAATTCATTGTCTCCTTTAATGTCATTTACATTTTTGGCTAAGCCCTGGACTGTCAAAGAGGATTTCAGAGACCATTTTAATTACACATGAAAAAATGGGGGGTGTTCTCATAAGAGGCAGTGTTTTGATAACCTGTAAAGAGAGGTCTGTTTATGATTGATTGATGAACCACCTAAAGTAAATTACATGTTTCCACTGCATCTTCCATTGCACTATAAACTGTATGTAGTGTTAATTCACCATCCATCCACAAGTGATAATTATGCAATGCAGAGGTGCAGAGCAATGCACAGGTTGTGTTGTTGTGTTCAATACTGGAGGTGTTTCTCATGGACTCTTTGTATCATTCAGTAGAGGATTTGGACTTGGTTCGGGGATGGTGAACATGCAGTCAATTAAAGTAGCTGCCTTTGGGGAAAAACACACACACACACACACACACACACACACACACACACACACACACACACACACACACACACACACACACACACACACACACACACACACACACACTCACTCACTCACTCACTCACTCACTCACTCAAACTTTTCATGTTCATGCCTCAACAATATTTCCATCTCCGTGTTTTATTTATGTCTGTTTTCAGTGTAACCTATTTGACAGACGTGAGTTTTTTGACACCCTGTGAGAAAGGAGAGAGGAAACTGGCCACTGCACCCTGGACTGGAGTGATGTTTGAGTGAAAGTGTCTCCTTTTGAGCCAGATTAGGAATAGCAGGAAGTGTTGAGAGTGAAACCTGTACTTGGCAGCTCTCTGTTGGCTTGCACTTGCCGAAAAATGAAACCCAGACCCTCTTTGCAGCCTTGGAGCCAGAAACTCCTTCCCACTGTTCCAACATCCAGGATTGGGTAATACTGTTCACTAAGCAAAACATGACCTCAAATTATTCTGTTCTGTTTTTTATTCCCTCCTCCCTCATGTCGGTTTTATCACAGTTTGTAAATGTCAAGACATGTACAAAGACGCACAGTATAAATTATATTTTCCAAATGACGCTCTCATGTTTGGGTTCACATGAGTGGCGTCTGAAGGTAACATGGTGCCTGGTGTACACGGGGGAGACCCACCTCACTTGTGTAGGATTCCCCATGGGCATCAGCTAATGGCAAGACTTGACAACAGCACAGAAGATGGGGGTGTTGTGTTTTACTAGTGCTGAGCCGGGGTGATGACTTTAACATGTGTGCAGAGAGAGCAGGAGATGTGTGTGTTTATTAAAGAGAGAGAGAGAGGGGTGTGCTGTACAAGAAATAAGTCTGGACCAACAAAGTGAGGGATTCGGCTCCAGCTTGACTGCACTGAAAGACGAAACATGGTTCCACATGTGTTGAGAAAGAGCAGTCCATCTGTCCATGGAGACAACCCCTCTCCCCCTCTCCTTTTCTCCCCCTCTTTTCCCCCATTTTACTCCCTTGGTTCACTGCATTGACAGAAAAAGGCCTGGTCTGGGGCGATGGGATGAAGGCATGGGCAAAGAGCAACACTGGACCTCACTCACACACACACACACACATGCATGTGTACATTTGCACCCCTGTGCACACACACACATATTTTTGATTTATAAAACAAGTGATATTTCTTTGTAATAATTTTGATAGTTTATATTTTCCAGCTTCGGTTTCACTGTCTCCTATTACATCCAATAACTCTGTGGAGTACCATGGTAACACTGTACATTAAGTTGCTCTAAAAGACGATTACAATCAAGCATAATATTTGGAAATGACTATATATTGTGATGCTGTAGAAATGTAATTTCTAAGTGTAATACAGTACACAATGAAAATTGTACTTGAAAATGAAATCAAACCTAAATAAAATGTCGCTCTAGCTCCAATGTTTAACAGCCGTCCTTTATAATTAGACTCTGTAGCTGTTTAGTCTTTGTTTGGTTTCTTAATGCGTTAATGGTACAAATGCTTTTTCAAACATCCTCGGCTCCTATGAATCAAATTTAGGTCACCCGTCGTACTGTTTTTACATGCTTTTATCCATTTGAAAAAATATTTCCTTTCTTTCTTTTGGCATGTTCTCACTCCCATTAAATCCTTATTAGGTTCCCCCTAATTGTCAAACTAACTGTTGGGTCAACCTCAGTCGTATCTGGCCGTAAAACAGCACATTAGGCCCTGGTGAGGGATATATGTGGTATTCCATCAGAGATGGAGTAATGCTGGGGTTTTATGGTTAAGTACCAGTTCACGCCCACGCCATTTGTTTCGCATTAGGCTGGAGGTTTTGTAAATCAGATCAATATGTTTGCCGTGATGTGATTCCTCGCCGGGATCTCCCGAGTCGTTCTTTCCTCCACTACTTTTCTTATGGGACCGGTTGTCGATGCACACTCACTCCACCCACCCCTCCCATCCATCTCTCTCTCTCTCTCTCGATCCCTCCCTCCATCTCCACCTCAATCTATTTCCATTTTCTGAATGTAGCAATTTGTAGTGTGACATGGCTGAGATTAGGATGGGATGCAGTCGGAGGAGGATTGCATTGGACATGGTCCTGCTCCCATGGCGTGGGGTCACATGACAAAGATGGGGAATTGTGGGATGGGGTCATCAGTTACCTCGAGGAAACGAGCGGGTCTTCTGGTCGCTCCGATGGCCCCCAGGGGTGCCTGGGATAGATCCGAGGGAAAGCCCCAGAGAAAGTCCTGAACCAGTGTCATTTATTAAAAGTGACAAGTTATTTCTAAGTATAGCTCCTTTTTCTTTTTTGCCCTCTGTCCACAAATCACGTAGATATGATAACTGTAAGGATGACCCCCCCTTTTTTACATATACACATCTTCCATTCAGTCTGGGAACATTTGTATTCTGTTTAAGGACCTAGTTACTATTGTTTGAAATCAGGAATTATTAACAGCTATGAAAATATTTCAATATGCGTTCAAAAATTTGTTGTAAAACGTTTGTCTTTGTAAATGAAAACCATCTTGTTGCATTTAAAACAATCCACTTCAACATCTATTTTGGTGGCGTAGTCAGATTCTCATAATTCTTATATTACTGTAAAGGGTAATATTAGATTTTCTTAAACGATATTATTGTATTCTACAATGAGCCTCCTTTCCCCTGTGGAGTGGTGTGGTCCTTTTGACCTCCTCCCCCTCCCCCTTTACAGCCGGCCCCAACTGCGTTAATGATATATGACAGAAATTTCCTTGTGCTGGTTCAGTGGCAAGAAAGGTCCTGGCTAGTCTATATCAATCCATCTGTCTTATGTCCCCATGTCTTGAATTACCGCTTGATGGAAACCTGCTGCTGGCTCCTCTTGCCAATTGAAATCAGATCTCCTCTACAGCCCGGTGTAATATTGATCCATATTCAACACCCAAGCTGCCAATCAATCACTATTGATTTACAATAAAAAACACTCCTATGCTTGTTCAGCACCACATTCGATGCGGTGGAAGAAAAAACAGCATTGTGCCTTTACCATGCAGGGGCCAGAGCAATATAAATATGTGAGGAAAGGAAAATGTATTCTTGGTTTGAAACCATGACAACATGGTTAGTGTACACCATCAAGTGCTACAACAGAAACAATGTTCCACTCCAGTCATGTGAAACGACGATCCATTCCTGTCATGTGAAACGACGATCCACTCTAGTCATGTGAAACAAACCAATAACAATTGTTTAATGGGACAACATTTCTATTATGAGTCATGTATTGAAGAAGTCCTGCCCTGTTTCTGAATTAGCATACATCTCTATTGCAGTGGGGAAGTATAACTGTCATGTCAAATCTGTCTGAAATTTAAATGGAAGGCTTTAGACTTTAAATGTGGGTTCAGCCATGTGCACTTCAGATTGATTTCTACATGTTATACAATGACAAGACTTCCTGTGGCTTGATATGAATTGGCCTCTCGTTATCCCACCCTCATACACAGACATGCTCTCTCCCTCCCACACCCTCACTATTAGAGCCCAGTGTTGAGTATAGAGCAGCCTTAGTAGCTCCTGATCATGTCTTAGTCCTCCCCCCCGACCCTCTGTAAAATAACTGTTCCCATCCAGCCGGTCCGAGTCCCGGCGCAGGCCCATGGACATCTGAAATATATTATCCCCAATCTCTGACATCCAGGAGTTTACAGTTTTATAATGATGGGGAAAACCACATGTCCCTGGAGGGAGCGCACATTTTTGGGATACCTCCCCATCTGTTTGGTTCTAAACTCAGGCCGGACCAACAGGACAGCACGGCACATTTTACCAGCCCTGGTCCAGCCAGTCTGGAACTCATTACATTGTGTGATAAAGCAAATTCAACAGAGTTCCCTCCTCAGTGATTGTGGCACCGTCTCTCGCCTGGTTGTCCCTGTGTATGTACTGGTTGTTTGTTTGTCCTGGAGAGGCTGACTGAGGGTTAATGCAGGGACCGGGCCAGCCAGGTTGGAGGCGACGCTAAACTTGAGCTGCCTGGCATTGCTCTGCTCCCTCACGGCTGGCCTTGTTTGGACTGCAGCTCCGGTTTGCTTTCTTAGAGGGAAGCTGAGCCCTCATAATCACTGGCCCTTCCTTTGGATGGGGAGCGTTGCACAGACAGGAGAGAGTGATGACATAGTCCGAGAGGCCTTGCCAGTCCACCGTCGTGCTCTTAGCATATTTATTTTCTCTGCTCATTGTATGGTTTAAGTCACATCGTATTATGTTCGACCCTTATGCACGTGCAGATCACTCTGATGGGATGAGGTATATGCTATTGACCTGTGGGCTTTGTCTTCACAAATCATTGTGGGGATTACTGACTGGCTGACCTGAGTGTAATCTTTATCAGTCTAAATGACCATATCCTCTGCTTTTGGCAGCTTCATACGTGAACTGATAGACCCTTGACAGATAGAGGAAACCTGACCATTTTCAGAGGATACTTGTAAGATCTAAACCGTTTCAATATAAGAACAAGTGTTCTTGAGACCTCCCTATTGTTTCAGACTACCGAACGGGGCTGCCGGAAAACGTGTGGCGAGACGGCATTAGCCACAGCACTTTTCAACCACTTTTAATTTAGTTTAATAGCATATATCGACACAAAATAAAATATATTGAGACAATGCATTAAAAAGAGGGGCAAAGTGCTGTTTTTTAGACCAATTTGCCTCATGATTTGTCAACTCACACACACTTTCTCTGTCCTTCACATCGGAGTGCTGCTGCAGGCTCTTTGCATGTCTTGACCAATCAGATTAACGGAAATCACAGATCATGCAGGCCGGGCACCCCGCTCTCCACTTTCCTCCAGTATTTATTTAGCAAGCGGGATAACACATCACTCCCAAAAGACACAAGCAAAAACTCTTCCATAAATGTAGCAGCCTATACATCTAAACATTAGAGATCTGACATGCTGTATTGCATGGAAATGAGACATATTTTTCATTCTGATCAACTGTAGGCTACTATCAACAGCAGCTGCATAGTCTAGCCTACTCTGCGCCCTGTCCCTCTAGCCAGGGTAAACAAAGTGGTAACATTGTGTCATTATAGCCCATTTGTTTGTGAGAATTTGGTTTATATTCAAACTTGGGCTGACTAGGCAACCTAGACTTTTTCAATCCCAAATGATTAACTGGAATTAATCAATAAACACAATAGCTGACAGACTGTGAGGAAATGTTTTATTAGGCCTACAGTTGCATAGGGAAGGACAACACAATGTAAACCTGGATAAAGCAAGCTCAGCCCAGTGAGTTTTATTGTCCAATCATGTTGCCTTCTCTGTGTCTGTGTATAGGAAACCCCCTAATCCTTCTTTATTCAAATATAATTCATAAGAACAAGTACAAGTTTGCTGCAGTTTGACAGGTTTTTCCATCCTACCCAAGTTCACAAGTTTTTCCAATATTTTTTTTCAAAGGATGTGACCATGATTACAAAAACTCTGGTCCCATCACAGCCCATGTTATAACTTTTTTTTTTTTACAACAGATGAATCACGTAATACTGTATTAGCTACAAAGTTTGACCTGGTTAGGTTACCAGATCAGGAAAAACTACTGGTCTCTGTATTGTTTTCCCTCCGCACCACTCTGAGACCTGTTGTGCCACGTCTGCTACCGAGAAGGTTTTATTCAAATGCCACTGTTGTGTTTTGGTATTGAAATGGCTTGTCGATTCGAATAGGGTCAACCTGGCCTGACAATACAATCTCATTGTAACCGGTGGAGAGTGAAAGACATAGCAGTAGTGTAGCTTCACCAGAACACACAGTGAGATTGAAGGAGGGGGACAGAGTGAGTGGCTCCTCCAGATGGAGATCCAGGATAACAACCCTTTCCCAGAGATTCCATAATAGGAATCTACCCAGGCTCGCCTATTAAGTTGTGCAAACAACGAGGAATGAGCAGAGAGAGAGAGAGAGAGAGAGAGAGAGAGAGAGAGAGAGAGAGAGAGATAGGGGTAGAGGAGATTATGTGGAGTGAAATGGACAACCCACATGGCTTCACCTCTCTTGTGCAAGTGCCAAATAGACACTATCAGGAAAGTCTCAGGTCATGTGGTCTACAATAGTCAAAGAACAGCCTTGCAAAAAAGGCTATTTTTTTCAGTCACAGAGGTGCATGACAAGATTTGTTTTTGTTTTCTGTTGGGAAAGGTGAAAGTATGACATGCAGTTCAGGAAGGTCAGTGTTGGGGTTAAGAGGTCGCAACCTCTTTGGTACCTGAGCAACCTCATATGGTTTAGCCTTTTCTCAGGCTCCTCTAAAACGGGGTTGAAATATATGTGTGTGTGTGTGTGTTTGTGTGTGTGTGTGTTTTGTTGAATGGTAGGTTCCCTAGTGATCTATCATCAGCAGCAGAAACACAGATAGGATGGCAGCTACTGCAGCTAATCAGCGTAAGACAGATTGGCAGGACTTTCTCAGTTAAGATGCAAAACACCAGGAACAGAAGGAGTCAGAAAGACTGAGTACAGTGGTTGTTGAACGTTGACCTCTCATACAAATAAAGAGTATGTAGAACAACTGTATAATCATCCAATGAAAATGCTTTTTCCTAACCAAAGTGTTTTCTTCTTGTCATACATAACAATTGGCTATTATTTTTCTCGTGTCAGTTCTACCAAACATAACGTAGTCCCCCAATGTCTCTAAAGCTGCATTTTTTTCAAAGATAGTTTATTTGTGTACAGATTGGCCTGTCACTTTGTGAAACAACATTCCTGATGTTTTATTGTTGCTCTGCCATCACCCTCTCTTCCTGTTTACAAAGTGGTTTTTTTGTCGTTTGAGGGAAGTAAACTTCATCAGGTCGACACTGAGGTGTGCTTCTCATGTCACTCAGTGGAGCTTTCCACTAATGAAATGCTGCATACAGATTTTTGCCTGCGGGCTCAGGGGGATAAGACCGTGGAAACAGAATGAAAAGAGCCCCTTTCCACATTCGCACTCACACACGCACGCACACACGCACGCACGCGCACACACACACACACACACACACACACACACACACACACACACACACACACACACACACACACACACACACACACACACACACACACTTGCTTGAGTGCATCCATGTGAAGAGATCCAAATCTGCAATTTATTCAAATATTGATATTTCTACTTGTCAGGAGAAAGGTGCCTTGAAATTTCCTCTGAGTACTCCTGTCATAAAAATGGCAAAAAATATGTCAGATCATTCATAAATGGAGTTCAGCACTCTGAAGTCAGTAGGGAAAAGCAAAAAATATATATATGCTTGTCAATGAAGAATAGGAGCAATATTAAAGAGACTAACACTTCCTCTTCCATCATGTCAAGTAATCAGCCATTGCAGGCCCATAGTGTAAACTTGTGTAGCAGTTTGTGTGTGTGTGTGTGTATGTGCATAATATATTTGAATGTGTACATATGTATGTATATTTATCTTCATGTGAATGAGTGTGTGTGCAGGCCATGTTGTGACTCCTGCTTAGATCTGTTTGTTGTCTCCTCTATCGAGACACACCATTTCCCATCCTGCTTCAGCCAATGGGAGCGTGGCCCCCCTGCAGAGGTCCGTAACCGGACGCTGCCCTCCATGTGGTTTGAATTAGGGCCCCTGAAGCTGTGAAGGACACCTCGAATGACGAGAGGCACTCACACACAAATTCCAATCTGCTGAACGGTGGTGGAAAATAGTTTTTTCGGGAAACCTCCACGATTTTTTTGGCTCGGGCCCGGAGCGATTAAAACAGGGTGGAAACCAATAACTCAATGAATCATGACCATTTGTCCTATGAAGTCTGCCTCACTCAGTCACACCCACATGCACGTCCAAATCAGCTCTCTCAGATTAGAGCTTTTCAAACTAAACCAGAGAAAAATCTTGTTCAGTATTCCCTTGGCTGAATGGAAGTCTCAACACTGGGAGCAGATGAGGCAGACTAGGTTCAGATAATGCATGGGGCAGCGAGGCTCCATTGTGCGAAGGCGATACAGAAAAGGACCCAGTATCTCTCTCCGTTGGCCATGTGACACTATAGTTCATAGCTGTTGACGAGGAGCGGTTTGGCACAGCTTGGGACCCATCTGGGTGGTACAGATACCCAGACAGAGGAGCTATTTTACAGCTAGGCATCTGTGTGGCTGAAGAGATATTTAGCATATGCTGCTATACCGGAGAATATGCTTCCACATTGCCAGTCATAGATTAGTGCTTATTTCCTAAAGCCCCATGGAAACTCTGATAGATGCAGTACAATCCAAAGTTGGCTACGTGAATAATAATTTTTGTATCTTTGTTGCTTTGGTAGCAAACACATCCTATTCGACTTTGTAATGACTCCATTGATTTAAAATATATATATATATATATATAAAAAAAAATGAAACTATATAATTTTAATTATTTATTTCACTGTACCCTGCAATCACTCCTGCAACCCTGTACATGTGACTAATCAACACTGAATCTGAATTTCTGGATCTGAATCTGAATGGCCAATGTTAAGGCTAGGACCATGGCTGGCAGGTTGAGACAATGCCTGTCCATCTACCTGCATGCCACCTTTCATACAGTGTGTCCACAGTGTGTGTGTGTGTGTGTGGGGGGGGGGGGGGGCATGTTCAGTCGTCTGGGCTGCAACACGGACCAGTGCTCTGCTGACAGGGAGAGGGTAAACGTTTACCGCCTCAGTACTCCATTAACTCCGTGAAGACACTTGAAAATAATGATATGGATTGGGTTGGTTTTGGCAATGGCTTCCACAAAGGAAGGATTACTTGTTGATACAGTAATAATATAGTTAGGTGTTATCGGAGTATGTGTGCATTTCCGAGTAGTCAAACTAGTCTGTATATCTGTTCATATATGTGTACGTGAAATGTGTGTGTCTCATAAGATTACACACCTCTTCCCACAATCAAACAGCGACATCTTCCTCAAACTATTCAAATGAAGGCATACAAAACTGGGGGTAACAACATTGTCTGATAACGACGGCCTTATAGATCCCTTTGTCTTCCATATCTCTTTCTCTCCCTTTCCTCTCTCCACAAGGCTGTCACACATTCACCCCCTAACAGAGCGCTCTTCCACAGAGATCAGGAGCTCCGTTCCTGTCAGCGGTGCTTTGTCACGTAGCAGAGTAGCGTGGAACTCACCCAGAGCTGTTGAACAAACATCAGTCCAGCCTGTCAATAGCACCTCTGCAAACTAATTGCCTGTTAAATTAACCATCCCCGAAGCTGCCCACACACACTTTGACTCTAAGCGCACCTTGTTAGAGGACAAGAGATACTCTTCTGTTTGACACCTTGTTTTTATTCCTACAATTTTTGTAGCTGTGCACAGTCCAGTGACCGTGAGATGGCTTTTTTGTAATTCATACAGAAAACCTAGGGTACAATTAGGTGGGTGTGATTTTACTTCACAAAGCAAGGGTTACAGTATGTATCATTTTATTTTTCTTGTTTCACTCATTGCATGGTCATAGACAGTTCACCTTGGACCATCTGTTATTGTTGTGTTTTTTTCCGTAGTCATTAGACGGTAGTAGTGTAGTAGCCCGTTGGTTTGTCTGTAAGCCTGTATTAACAGTGCTGTGGGATTGACACAGCTGGGGAGAGCAGCTTGAGGCTCTACGCTCAGGTATACACAGCGGGGTTCAAAGCTCCTTCCTGAATCCTGATCAGAGCGCTACCTTGGCCAACCGATGGCCTATTAAATATACATGGGCAGGGGTCAGATCTGCAGGTCCCCGCTTCCTCCCAGTCATGTGCACTTAAGCGGAAGGGCTGGGCAACAATAAAAATCTCCTCTCGCTCCAGTGAGCTCTCCCCTGACACCTCCACCTCCAGTGTGTACGTCAAGGACAGCGCTCACCTAGCGCTGCATTACAACCCTGCCTTTGTGAATAGGCCAAATGGTGGATTTTCTTTACACTTGTCATGATATATTTATATTCAATAACACCCAAGACCACTCTGTCTCTCCATCCTCTAGACGTTGATACAAAGAGAACGAGTTTTAGGTGTAGTTTTACTGTGGTGTAGTGGTTGGACGTGTGATAAGGTAGGCTAGGAGGCAGAAACAGCGAGGAATGCTGCGGTGGTCCTTCATGCCCAGGCGTGAGTAATGTATTCAGAGTGACAGTCACTCTGTGTTGTTCGTTAAGCCTGCTCTGTCGGCCTAATGAAGTGGAGCAGCAGTTTATCAATTCACCCAGAGGTGAGCCACTTGTGTCGGGGGGGGGGGGGGGGTTTACCAGGCGTCACAGTGGTCAGGTTGGTGCCCCTTTCACCTCCAGCAAGTGTCCAACGAGACAGCGACTTTGACAGCGACAGCGGGACACACAAGCTTTCAGCGGGAGGTCCACTAAACAGGATCGGTGGGCATTGTTGTCATCCTATAAAAGAAGCAGACAGAGAAGAAGCAGATAGATAGAAGAGAAAGGGTGTTGACTGAATCGGAAAGAGGATCATGAAAGGAGATGTAAAAAAGTGCCTATGTGGTTGTTCATCTACAGAATCAGCACACAGCACAGTGTACATCCATAACACACAACTCAGGGGTTTCTCCATCAACAATCCCCCCCCCGCAACTACGTCCCATCCTCCCCCACTATTCCTTCCTCCATTTCACATTGCTTGTGTTCATTTAGACAGCAGTGACCTGCCTTGTACACACATCAGCCCTTTCTCTCATGAGTAATTGCGATGGTCTCCTGGAGGATAATGTGGTTTAAACTCCACGTCGCCTGTCTATTAGGAGAGACATGATGGCAACCACAAATAATAAAATACATATTTATTCCTCTATATGTGACGCTAACTAGGCAACATATCAAGCGGGTGCTGCTGCTAATGGTCTCTCTCTGTCTGATATGGTACCCTCTATTCCATTTCCCAAGGGCCTCGCCTCCACATATCTTCTGCTTCATTTTCCACGGGAGCCCGGTCGTAAATGCACATACACCTCATATATATTTGATAGTTAATATTTATCCTCGCTAGGGAAGTGCACTTTACATGTGGTAACATACGATTACCTGCGATTCGTATGGCAAAGAAACAAAAAAATCGATGTGGATATATAATTCATGACAGAGGGGCTATCAGTTTTTATGGCTCTCTATCCAGGCTCATTAAAGTTTTATCATAATTGACTGGAAGCAGGAGTTTTTAAAGCATGTTTCATTCCCTCACTTTCTACCTTTAATAATTAAGTCAAGTTTAATTGGTTGTATTTTGAAGCACCTAGATGATAGCACTTTCCATATTCAGAATCATTAATTATAGACGATGATATGTTATGCATTAGTGTGTGAATTTATTTATTCAGTAAGGCAGAGAAGGTATGTCATTGCCTAAAAATCATAAGAAAAAAAAAACTATTATCTCACCCGCTTCAAACACCCCTTTTGGCTGTTTAATGCCATGATATGGCGCTGTCTCTCCAAACTCCCTCAAGAACTATGAACCCTGAATCGACTCCACTGATTGGTGGTCAAGTTGCTCTCTTGACGGCAGATTGACAGAAGAAAAATTGCTCTTTCAAATTTCACCCTTCATTCGCTGCAGTTGTTCTTCCACACATCAACTCTCTCCTCCGTGTCTGAGACAGACAGAGGCTTTATCCATTAGACGGTAGCAGGGCGGACGACTGGACAGATTGAGGTGGGATGGAGGACACAGGGCTGGAAGACAATCCTACATTTGAGCACTCTGAAGGAAAATCAATCATGTCATCATAAGTGAGAAGTATGGATGAATTTCATCAGCTGGTTTCTGTCCCGTTCATGCCACTGGCTCTCTGACTGGTCTGTCCTGCTGACTGGCTGCCTCAGTGACCCCAGGATTTAAGAAGGGGAGGATTCTGAGATCTGTTGTAATAAGAGAGATAGGTCGGTAGTCTCAGTGTAGTTCTCTAGTAGTGTGTTAAGTGCACAACTGCTGGGAACCTCTGGTGGTTTCCCCTGACAATGTGGTAATGGTTTAACCATCTGATTTTGAACTAAACATATTGAATGATTTCGTAAGAGGATGTTTCGCAACAATCTCCAAATATGAGGAAGTGTTTTAAAGGGCACCAGGACTTTGTCTCTTGACACCTTTACCCCATTGTTTCATGAGGTCACATATGAGCACTAAAAGCACTGTGGGTATAGGGTGTGAAACGATCCAAAATGGATGAAAGTGATGACATGGAAAGCAGCGAGGAGAAATCGACAGCTAGTTTACAGCCTTGTTGTTGATTCAAGCGACAGAGAGAGAGAGAGAGAGAGAGAGTGATCGAGAGAGTGAGAGAGAGAGTGGGAGAGAGAGCGAGAGAGAGAGCGAGAGCAAGAGCGAGAGCAAGAGCGAGAGCAAGAGCGAGAGCAAGAGCGAGAGAGAGACAGAGAGAGGGAAGGGGTTGGTTAAAGTGGTGATAAATTTAATGGAAAAATCAAATACAAAACAAATTCATTCCTCTCCACTTGATGCTTGAGTCGTTCCTTTCTTGGCCTGTCTTAAGCCTTTAAAATAAACTGTCACTCCTTATCGATTGAATCTGAATTGTTACTGAGATTTCTGAAAAGTAGTCTTGACACACACCGTGCAAATGGTAATCTTGGGAGATGAGAACATGCAGACTGAACAGCTAACACTTCAGACTTCAAATAAAAATGGCTTTTCTTCTCGCCTTTCAAATCTAACTTAATGCACTTTGTAGGATTGCACATTTCATTGATTAATGTGTTGTACTACAGGATATACATATAGAGTATATCAACAGCATTGCTAATAAGGTGTCAAGTTTAACCCTTGCTTGCTGTTAGACAGAAGGAAGCCATGCCCTCCATCATTGGAATTGTTCATACACAACAACAATAACAACAACAACAACAGAACATGAAACGGTTGTGTCACAGTGTGTTTACCATTTGCGTCATATCAGTGATGGAGATGCCATGATCAAATTCAACTGATATCATATTAAATGTTCAACGACCAGATAAATGCACATTGTAAGTGACAGATAGTGAAATCAGCATGCCATGGTATGATTCATTTTACAGTATGTGTCAAGTACGGTGTGTTAATTGAAGATAGAGAGGTTTGTGTTCAGCAGTGTAGCTGTGTGCCAGGCAGAGCTGGGAGAGACAGAGCTCTGCTTGTATCAACTCATCCACTAGCTGACAGGCCTGCAGCAGGAGAAAAGGATTTCTCCAGATTGAGTGCCATTTTCTCTTCTTTAACAAGGAACTTAGTGTGTAAAGGAGATCTGTCAGGATGAAGTGCAGCTTGACTGCTGCCACCCTCCCTCTCTGTCTCTCTTCCACCCCTCCTCCACTCTGTCTCGCTCCCTCTCTCCGCCCGTATCTCTCTCCCACTCCCTCACTATCTCTCTCTTTCGTGCTCTCTCGCTCTCTCTCTCCACTCAATGGTTCCCTCAGGGGATCTTCCTTGAGCATTAGCAGAACACATCCAATGTCCCAGCTACATGATTCCATGATATGATTTGTACCGGGGATTGACAATAATCCCCAAATAAAGTTGAAAGTGAAAGACTCTCAATAAGAGACACAGACAAGCAAAACCAAACCTTTTACAGATTTTCGTTGTCTTCCAGAGCATGGAAAAGGAATTGGCTTTGCATTAGATAATGGCATTTTAGCAACAAATCCAGTTTGGTCTTTTATGCTCATAATTAATTCCTACACAGGAACCTCTTTGATATACATAATGCATCACACGCTCATTTAAATGTTCAGTTCCTCTGTTTTTGTAGTAGTTTATCATGACTCTTTACCTCTGCGTGTTTGGAAGAGTATGTTACTCACTTGTAGACAAAGATATCTGCTGGAGTTGCAGGATGTCATAAATTGACAATGCCATTATAGTTACTTCTTAATCCTTTTGGCTCAGCATTAGTAAGAGCTAACTTTTTACCTCAAGTGGACAGGGATGAGATTCACCCGCATGTTTTAGTCAGTCTGCTAGCTTCAGAAGTTTCGGTTAAAGAAGAAAAACACATCCTGGGCTAATTTAAAATGTACTCTTGCATCCGTGATTGAAAACAGCCTCACAGGTGAGCAAGAGAAAGACAATTAGTGCATTTCCGCCAGAGAAGGAGCTGCATACTAAAACACACTGAGTACTATTTCTCCATCTGGCCCCTAGTGTGCAGGGAGCAGCAGCTGAGGTCTGGTTTCAGCCGTCAATCACTGCAGCCTCGCTGTGGGGTGTGTATCCTGGTGAGATAGCCTAGCGCCAGTCATTAGCCAGCGCTGCCAAACTGTACTGGGAACTGCCCTGCCTCACTCTTCACGGCGGTTTAAATATCCCCAGCACTGTGACAGGATCAGTTTAGCGATGTGTTGGATTGATCTCCTCTTTAAAGTTTGGCCTGAGGCGACTCTAATTGGGAACGAGGCTGACTCCCACTTCCCTCTCTCCCTCAACTGTCAGTCAGTGCTTTGTTTACTGAGGACATGCCCAGACCTATTTACTGAATAAAGAGGAGACGTGGTGAGGATGCTGCTGATCACACCGAGGCCCACAGCGGGATCTCACCACTCTGGGGAGGGAACTCCGTTTTGGACTTTTTCGGCTACTGACAGTTTAGCTTCCACAGTAACCATCACATGGAAGAGAGGTTTGTTTTTTCTCTGTTTATCCTATGTACCCTACAAGGCATGGAGTACAGACAAGGTGCTTGTATACCTCAGGGGAATTATTCTGACACCTTCCAACAGTATGCAACATATGAGAGGATGTTTACAAGGAAAAACAGAGGAGGAAATGTGTTTCACTTCCACCATCTTACATATGCTGCTTGTGGAAAATGAAAACCCAATTTGACAATCCTCCTGAGATAGCTGGAGATTTCCTGATACACAGCAGCTTATTGTATTTGTTCAGCTTGCTGTAGGGCAGAAACCCTGAAATCTATAAGCCCCTAAAACCTTATAACCAAACCATCTGCAGGTGTCTTGGCTACTGCCTTCCAGTGGACCGTTCTGGAGGAGAGTGCTTTCGCCCAATAGACCACTTCCTAGTTCCTTTGAATGAATGCCTCCTCAGATTAACATTCTCGTTTAGGATGTTTTCAGTGGCGGTGAATGACAGAGCCTTTGGTTGCGCTGGAGAGGCAGGTCCATTGATGCCCATAGGGATTTATGAATGATGAAGTGCAGGGCCAGCCACTATCAGAGGAACACAACACTGCTCTTAATAGAAAAGCATTTAACAGGGAGAGAGGAGGGGGGCTGGGGGGTGGGGGGGCTTTCTGACACTCTACTGATAAGAGGCAGCTCTTCAGAGGTGATGGCGGTTACAATGAAAGACGATGGGGTGATGGGAATACAATGACACACATGTTGCGTCTGACAGCCGGTGATTTAGACGTGGGGGAATAGCTGGGCTGGGAACACAGTTTCTCTACGAGCCCCCATTTAAGGCAATAGCATAGCATCGCCATAGTATCAACTAAGATACGTGTATATGTAGATTCTACAGATATATATTTGGGCATTAAACTCTGGGCTCAAACAAAAAAATGCTTGTCATATGTACCTACTGTGCTGTACATTGTAGTATGAGCAAGATGAGGAGGAGACGAAGAGGGATAGAGAGGAGTGAGAGCAGTGTCTCAGAGAGAGAGAGAGAGAGAGGGAGAGAGCTGTCAGTTTGAGGAATGAGTAGGATAAGAGGAAGGGAACGACTTGGCAGATGGGCAGAAGAAACCGGCAGCGCACTTATCAATTAAACATGTAAACAGCGAAAGCAGGCAGGGACAGAGACAGTTAAATAAACATTACACCACACTGGAATTACGGTACACTCTGAAAACGCCACCATTTTAAACTGTCTCCTCTCCCTATGCCTTTAAGATGAAGCCATTGGACTTGGCCTAAAGGCTTTTTTAGTTAACCCAGCCTTAGTTCCCCATCCTTAACCCAGCCTTAGTTCCCCATCCTTAACCCAGCCTTAGTTCCCCATCCTTAACCCAGCCTTAGTTCTCCATCCTTAACCCAGCCTTAGTTCCCCATCCTTAACCCAGCCTTAGTTCCCCATCCTTAACCCAGGCTTAGTTCCCAATCCTTAACCCAGCCTTAGTTCTCCATCTTTAACCCAGCCTTAGTTCTCCATCCTTAACCCAGCCTTAGTTCTCCATCCTTAACCCAGCCTTAGTTCTCCATCCTTAACCCAGCCTTAGTTCCCCATCCTTAACCCAGCCTTAGTTCCCCATCCTTAACCCAGCCTTAGTTCCCAATCCTTAACCCAGCCTTAGTTCTCCATCTTTAACCCAGCCTTAGTTCTCCATCCTTAACCCAGCCTTAGTTCTCCATCCTTAACCCAGCCTTAGTTCTCCATCCTTAACCCAGCCTTAGTTCCCCATCCTTAACCCAGCCTTAGTTCCCCATCCTTAACCCAGCCTTAGTTCCCCATCCTTAACCCAGCCTTAGTTCCCCATCCTTAACCCAGCCTTAGTTCCCCATCCTTAACCCAGCCTTAGTTCCCCATCCTTAACCCAGCCTTAGTTCTCCATCCTTAACCCAGCCTTAGTTCCCCATCCTTAACCCAGCCTTAGTTCCCCATCCTTAACCCAGCCTTAGTTCTCCATCCTTAACCCAGCCTTAGTTCCCCATCCTTAACCCAGCCTTAGTTCTCCATCCTTAACCCAGCCTTAGTTCCCCATCCTTAACCCAGCCTTAGTTCCCCATCCTTAACCCAGCCTTAGTTCCCCATCCTTAAGGTAATGAAACAGATTATTGTTTCAGGGCAGAACTAACAGTCTCCTACTGGAACAGACCTCCCTCGACGAAAAACTTTAAATCATGAATGAGAATCCCAATCCTGTTGACATTGTCCTCTTTTTGTTGTTGTTGTTAGGTCTTTGAAACATGACTGGTTAATTATGGACTCCTACTGTGGCAGGTTTGATGCACGCAGAGTTGGAGCTCACCAGGAGATCTGAGATGTATCTGTAGGAGAAGAAATGAGTAAAGGGAAATTGAATTAACATTCTGTCTCTTTTTCTTTCTGTCTTATCTCTCTCTATGTTGAGTGCATTTGTGGTCAAATGGGGGGTGAATATCCCCACTTTGACATTCAGCACAGATGCTATCACGTAGCCTTAGTATTTAAGAACACAGAGAAGGCAGACAGACATCTGTCAGTTGTTGTGTTTGAAGTGAATGTGAGTCGGCCGCTGAAAAACACACTGGACACCAGCCCATTCAGACCACAACGTCTCAGGTGTTTACAAACGGAAGAGAGAGTGACAGCAGAAACCAGAGATGAATGGATAACTGGGGTTGATCTCCAGTCCTCATCCTGTGTGTTAAGTTATTCCTTAGCTGCTGCCCCAGTGGGGTGCAGGGGATCAGGAAGTGCTATCCAGGCAGCAGACAGCCCCTGATAGACTCCATATGAACACTATAGTATGCACAGAGAATTTGGGCTTGTCCTTGCCTATACATAACTTCTGACTGTATGTAGCAGAGTGAAGTAATATCATGCAAATGAGTGGATGGCAACATTAAAAGTGATTGCCAGTAATTATGATTCTCTGTAGTTGTTTAGTAGTATAGCAACGGCAGCAATAGTACAGATAAGAGTTACACAGTAGCGGTGGTTGTATAACAGTGTATTTTGATATCAATGTCAGAGGAGTGGCCATATTCATGTATCTTCTGTCAGCGCTCCTCAGACCTGTATCTCTTTCAGACCTGTATCTCTTTCAGACCTGTATCTCTTTCAGACCTGTATCTATTTCAGACCTGTATCTTTTTCAGACCTGTATCTCTTTCAGACCTGTATCTCTTTCAGACCTGTATCTATTTCAGACCTGTATCTTTTTCAGACCTGTATCTCTTTCAGACCTGTATCTCTTTCAGACCTGTATCTATTTCAGACCTGTGTCTATTTCAGATCTCTGTCTCTTTCAGACCTGTATCTCTATCAGACCTGTATCTCTTTCAGACCTGTATCTCTTTCAGACCTGTATCTCTTTCAGACCTGTATCTCTTTCAGACCTGTATCTATTTCAGACCTGTGTCTATTTCAGATCTCTGTATCTTTCAGACCTGTATCTCTATCAGACCTGTATCTCTTTCATACCTGTATCTCTTTCAGACCTGTATCTCTTTCAGACCTGTATCTCTTTCATACCTGTATCTATTTCATACCTGTATCTAATTCAGACCTGTATCTATTTCCGACCTGTATCTAGTTCAGATTTGTATCTATTTCAGACCTGTATCTATTTCAGACCTGTATCTATTTCATACCTGTATCTATTTCAGACCTGTATCTCTTTCAGACCTGTATCTCTTTCAGACCTGTATCTATTTCAGATTTGTATCTATTTCAGACGGGTATCTATTTCAGATCTGTATCTATTTCAGATCTGTATCTATTTCAGACCTATATCTATTTCCGATCTGTATCTATTTCAGACCTGTATCTATTTCAGACCTGTATATATTTCAGGTGGCGTGTCAAGTGAGAGCAGCTATATCTGGCTGGCAATTAAGCAGGCCCTGCCTCCCCTTGATGCTTGATTAGTCCGATTGATGGAGGAGGCCATATGTGGTAGAGTCAAAACTTGGCAGCCAGGCTCCATCCTCCCAAATGAGAGGCTGGCAATAAAGAGGCAGGCTGCCCAGGGACGCTGCACGTATGTGGGCCGGCAGCGCCGTGATGTGGGCCCCCTCTCTGGGGCCTTTCTCTGGAGGCCTAATGGCTGCTGTACTGTCCGGCCAAGTTCCAGTAAGGGCCAGAGGTGGAAACTGGCTGGGGGTGTCACTGTCACTGGACATCCCCTCTGGGGTGCGAGCTGCAGGCTAGAGGGGGGAGTGGGGTTGGTGGTGGAGAAGTGGAGAGAGCCGAAAGCCATGGCCTCCTTCCCAGTCTGGCTCAGAGACAACAAAAAGAGAATGCTTGAGAAGGGGGAAGCAGCGGGAGGAGAGCACAAAGACAAAGGCGCAGGCAAGGTCAGCCCAGCTAATGGGCCTGAGCTGTAGGCTGCCTGGGGCGAGGCACACTTCTGTTCTCTCTCCCACAACACATCAGGCCTTCAAACACCCCAAGTCTATTTCTCCTCTCCTCTCCTCTCCTCTCCTCTCCTCTCCTCTCCTCTCCTCTCCTCTCCTCTCCTCTCCTCTCCTCTCCTCTCCTCTCCTCTCCTCTCCTCTCCTCTCCTCTCCTCTCCTCTTCTCCTCTCCTCTCCTCTCCTCTCTTCTCTTCTCTTCTCCTCTCCTCTCCTCTCCTCTCTCTCCACATCCTCAGGTGATGCACCCCAAAGATCCCATGTTGGTTCCTTGAACACACACCTATTTTCAAATACACACAAACACCTACATGGTATTGCCACGATGATGTGTGGGGGTATTGACGATCACTACTCTCCTTTCCACAACCCCCAACCCCCATAGCATATCCTAGTCTCCCCCCCCATATAATTCTGTCAATCACTAAGGAGCTGAACTCTTCAGCTTGGTCTGCTATCCCCTATAGGGCATATTCTCAGTGAGCACAGGCAGGCAGAGAGGCAGGCAGGCTGGCAGGGGGTGGACTTGTTCAAGGAGGCACAGTGTTGTCAGGTTGGCTGCCGCTGCTTGGCTCCACTCACAGACTACTTTAATGTGCAGCGGACTAGAATAAGTGAGTGGTTGTGGGCACCAGCTGAGCTCAGCCTCCTCTCTGCCTGGTCGCAGTGGGGCGAACTGCTGCCACCTGACACTGGGCACCCCGCTCAGGGCTCCTCTTGGCAACGTGGCACAGCACACATGTCCCCTCATTTGGATGAAGATTCAGACGCACAGCACACAAAAGCTTTGCTCCATCCCCCCCGTTGCCCCGTGCACCCCTCACTCCCTGTCTCCCTCAGTTTCTTTTTCTCTTTCAGTTTTGACAGCATCATAATAATCTGGGTATCTTCTTGATCATGCCCGGTATTTTCTATTCTTTTATCCCCCATCTTCTTGGAGACGAGTTGGAAATTGCCTGCGTCAGGACTTTGCTAATTAAAGTCATACTTTCAAAAATGCCATAATAACTGTTAATTAGCTTGATGCTATTTTCAGCATAATTTGCTAATTAGTGGAAAACCTGTACAGCGTTTCTCTCTAATTACAGTATGGCTCCGCACGGCGCATCTGTGCCTTGACTCCAAATGATACCATTACAAAGTCCCATATTACGCATTCTCTCAAAACAGATAATTGCTTCCACAGATACTGAGAAACTTCAGTCAGCTGATTTGATGGTAATAAATGGACAGACACAGACACAAGCCTCCCCTAGTTCATGTTTACTCAACATGGAAAGGAAAACATCTTCTGGAAGAGATGCAGTGATTTGGGAATATAATCTATCTAACTGGTAGAGTGATTTGGGTTGGGTGGGTAAAGCACATTTGACAGGAAACTGCCAAAATCAGATAAGAGTTTCAACATGAAAACAATAGTGAAACAAATTGCCTACCGATCAACCACCTGCCTCGTACAATCTAGCAAGTAGAGAATCACATAGAATCTCTACATGACCGCAGGATGACCCTAGAACGTGTATACCAGAGACAAATTAGGACTCGTTACATGTGGGGACGAGCATGATTGGCGTGACCTTTGACCCCTCTCAGCTGTGTCCATCCTCCTCGATGCCCTGAGTCTGACAGCCACCAGCAGCCTGACAGTGGTAGCATCGGCGTTAAGCTAATTAATGCACCACTCCAGAGCCCCTTTCATTTATGGCTTCTGAAAGGCATTATTACATTAATTAAAGTACCAAGAGTTTGTCATTATGAAATCAGGAGGTTTACATGGATGATAGCGTTTTTGAATTAAACATCCAAAAGTTCCTTGCAGGAGATACCCGGGGATGAGTGTGGGTACCTAGTGCGACAGATGTTTGCCCCCCCCCCAAGCTAACCTGTATCACAAGCAATTTAGGTCTCGTTTGGGGGTTTCAAAACTGAGAAGGGGAGAAGGGAAGGTTCAGGGTAGCTAATGAGCAGAGAAAGAGAGGGGAAAAGGAGGTCACAGGCTCTGTTCATCTGTAGATTGTACAGATGGTACTTTTTCATACAATGCAACAATGAAATAGATTAATTCTAAATATATTTTCAACACTGACACAAACAACAGTGGTTTCTTGAACCTGATCAGTTGAAAGAGCTACAGCTAGATCGTTGTTAGATCATTATGGCCATGTGATCTTAAAGCTACAAACGCTTTGAGAAATAAGGTCCTTAAACTCTGGCTTAGTTGAAGTGCACAGAGCAGAGTTGAGTGGCTCACTCAAGAGCTTGGACGATACACTTCTTTTCATCTGTCGACTGGAATTCACAGAGAATCTCAAGAGGCTCTCTATCTCTGTCCTCTCTCTCTCCCTTTCTCTTCCCTCCCTCTCTCACCCCTCTATCTCTGTCGTCTCTCTCTCCTTTTCTCTTCCCTCTCTCTCTCACCCCTCTATTCAGGAAGTTTGCCAGCAAGTGTCTTTGTTTACAATGCCAAGGGAAAATGTCAGAGATGTTGAAAAAATATTCTTAGACTCTTTTATTTTTTCCTTTTTCATCTTCCTAATCTAACAGTTTACTGAATTTGATAAGTGTCCTGTCAACATGCTAATCAAATTACTTCGGAACCAAAATTGACAGTTTTCATTAATTATACAAGATTATTCTAATTGCAATTCAAATTTATTCATTCCGAACAGAAGGTATTCAGTAATATTTTACAAAATTTGCATATTAAATGGAGGGAGTAGTGCATTATGTATGGTAATGTATGCACAGTTTCTTATTTTTAACTTCACGGCCATATGTGGTGTCGTTGTAGGAGCAGGTGAAAAGTCTAAGTGTGTTTAATTTGCTTGACAAACATTGGGCTGGAGCTTGTCAAGGGGATTATTGTGAATGCCAATCTTTATTCCCTCTTTATTGATTACCCCAAACTCTAAACATCTGGATGTAAATGGCACTGAGAGAGATTAATTGAATCTTGGGATTAGTCAACGGCTGTATCACTATAAATTCATCTAATAGCATAATTGAAGTGTGCTGTATAAATAAATAATCTTACCTGGTTTCATCTGGGTTTATTGGCACATTTAAAATGGTTTGTAGAATTAAAACATGGGGATTATAAGTAATGCAACCTACCATGTAACCTTGATTTAAATAATATACCACTATCTCAAAGTTTCTTCCTTTGTCCATTATTTACAGCTTTAGTTGAAATGCTCAAAGCGGGAGAAGCATTATGTTTGAAAAAAGAATGGGTTCCTGGTGTAAAACAGCCATATTTACCCAAAACCTCCCAATTTCCTCCTTGTTTTATTTCCTCGAGTGGCCACTGAAGTGCAACCAGCTCACTGGGACGCTGTCTGCTATATAAGGAGGTGTGTGTGTGTGTGTGTGTGTGTGTCAGCTCCGCAGGCAGAGACTTGTACTGTAATGTAGGCGTAATAATTATCAAACAGCATCGGGGGCTCAGAGTATGGGCTTAACAGTGGGAAAGCATGTTTGATGTGTAGAGGCAGCCCATTGTGCATCCATACAGGGTGACTAAATCTCACGGTTCAGGGAGCACATTAGTATGGCACTACAGTACATCCACCCGCGTTCTAAAGGTGATTTCCATTTAGACGCACATTTCCTCATGAAGATAAATATGACTTGAATCGTAATTTCCCTGAAGTAAATATAATACAAATACAACATAACACAGAGTCAGATCAAGCATCCTAATAGATTACTGGCATTTTCCATTTGCATGGTAAGTGGTGAACCTTGTGGTGGTCTAGCAAGTAACAAATTGAATGTTTAATCCATCTCAAGGCAGATTGAGGATCTCAACAGACTGGTGCGTAGCTGCTGTGAGTTTTCCAGGGACTGCTGGTACATTAGATATTTGTTGGACATTTCAGCTCTTTAGGGGCTTCTGGAATGTCTTGACATAGCTAGAAGTGCCATGTGACAGATAAGTGTAATTTCTTATCGCTTCTAAAGGCGTCTGTTATTTCTCAAATAGGCATTTGGACTTGACATCATTTCTAGTCATGCATGACTCTCTCTCTCTAAATGCTACTAAACAGCTTCTAAATACATATTTAGTTGTTTAGTCAATACTTGCCCGGACACTCAGTGTAAGCAATATTAACTCAAACCCTCTCAACGTCTCTTCTAAAGTGTGACAAATTGACATTTCTATATGGCTTAATCTGTTAACTATGATGTTTATATGATACATTATTCCAAACTAATTAAAGAAATCACTTCGATATAATTAGTCAGGTTTCAGGAAGCTCATTAGTAGTAATTTGCATGAGAAATAAGGCCTGTATTGGTGCTTCTAGATGGAGGCCAGAACAGTGTTTCAGTTCCACATCAACCCCCATTGTTGGTTGTCTCGGCTGTCTGAAGCGCCCTGAGATGTTTTCAGTCATTGCCCCTAGAAGCAGCAGGGTGTCTTTCAACCGATTCCTCCCCTTAAGCAAGTCAACCTGTATAGGGAAGCAGACTAGTACACAAGCCAGGAAGAGTGAGAGGCAAAACGTGATCTGTTTATCTGTCAGTGTTCCTGACAAAGAACTGAGCTGACAAGTCAGGGTTTCCCTCTGTGGAGAAGGTGGGAGGGGGGCTTCTGCACACTTACATGCCCACTCTATGCCCAGCTTCATGTTATTTGCAAATCACACTCTTTTGAAACTCACACAAACGGGTTAGACATGGAACGCTAGGAGTTTGTCAGCTGCCTTCACAACAGCTAGTGATCGCTAACCGTGTGCGGTTCAGTAGGAAGCAGCTTTCTCTTAGCATTTGCCTCGCTGTCACTTTCCCCAACACACACGATGCGTCTTGTTCATGCTGGGCTCAGCAAGCCTACTGCTCTGGGAGGCATCTCTCCCCCCTCAGAGACTTCTCACCCCCCCCTTTGGACTGAAGGAATCAGAATCTTACAACGACATAAACTCCGCCAAGAAATCATACTCCAAATGGGAGCTAAATGAATCATGCAGAAACATCCATGAAAGGAATCCACATTTTATGATTATCCCTCTCACCATGCACTGAGGACAGATGGATGTAAAAAATAAATACATGAAAAAGGTTTGTTTATCCTCTATACTATTTTCCCACCACGGACAAAATACTCTCCTAAACATCCTGACAGAGAAGCACTTGTGTAGCGCTGACGTCGCAGAGCTAGCTGGCCTCTCTCTCACAAAGGTTAAGGTATCATTAGCTTGCTCCATACAATGGCCATTCAAGCAGCTCACTGCACTCCTCAGGACCCCTGAACAATGTTATTATTTGTCTCAGAATTATAAAGACAGGGTTTTGCAGGAAACCCGACAGGCAAAAAAAACCTTTAGAGGTAAATGCTTCGGGCGGCTTGTGGGGTTTAATCTTGTTCCATTAGCATTAGCTTCTTTCTCTTGGACACAAAGACCATAATACATGTTCAAAGGTAAAGACTTTGGTTCAAAGTAAATGCTTTGTGTGTCAGGAGCCATTGACTATGTGAATTAGGATAGAGGCTAATTATTTTATTTCTTATTCAAGAGTCAATATTTCCCATAGTTGACTCCTCAATATCCAGATTTTATACTATGAAATGTACACTGGGAGATGTGAAAAGAGGACCATCACAAATGCCTATAGTACTTTTAATGTTGTTCTAAAGATGCTTCTATTGTGCAGAATGGTAGAAAACGAGCATATTTCAAGCATGACCTGAAACACCCTTAATTATGTAATCCGCAGGAGGGGGAAACAGCGCCACTGGCCGCCCCACCACCGTTGATATTGCTTTTGTTGTTGAGATGATGAGCTGCATGGTGACAAAGTTGCAGTACATATTGTGCTTTTCTATCGCGCGTGCCATGATGTCCGAGGGGGAAAAACTGTGTTGGTTGTTTTCAGTGACTGCTTTGTTGTTGTAATATCGCAAACGGACGTGGCTGTTTCACCATTAAGGATTCCAGATTCAACCAAAGAATATTATAAATCACACATGTAAGTAGGAGCAAATATTTTCCCTTGATTATTTTCTGGGTTTATAGTCATATTGTCAACAGTACAACAGCTGTGTGAAGTGTTCCTATGTACTAACTGTGTGTGTGTGTGACTCCATGTGTGTGATTCATTCCAGGGCGGTTTTAGTCCTTATAAAATATTCATTTTGGTTGTGCAGGGCCCTGTAATTGCCATCTCTCACCCTGAATTATTTATACCTCGCACAGACTGACAAAGCTTTGCCATACGGCCCCAGATGAATCAGAAAGCAGTCATCTCTGCTGCCAACAGCACTAGGCTTGCACACAAATATGGCAGCTACGTCTCTCAGCCTGGCCCGTCTTAATTTGACATTTTCTTTCCCCCCTGCTTTTTTCCTCGGAGCACAGAAAGGTTACCTGTTAGCTTTAAGCACACCAACCTGCTCCCTCTCTTCCTCCACCTCTCTCTCCCTCTATCCCTCTCTCTTCCTCCATCTCTCTCTCTCTCTCTCTCTATCACTCTCTCTCTTCCTCCACCTCCCTCTCCCTCCCTCTCTCTCTCTCTCTCTCTCTCTCTCTCTCTCTCTCTCTCTCTTCCTCCATCTCTCTCTCTCTCTCTCTTCCTCCACCTCTCTCTCTCTGTCTCTCTCTCTCTCTCTCTATCACTCTCTATCTTCCTCCATCTCTCTATCACTCTCTCTCTTCCTCCATCTCTCTATCACTCTCTCTCTTCCTCCATCTCTCTCTTCCTCCACCTCTCTCTCTCTTTCTCTCTCTCTCTCTCTCTCTCTCTCTCTTCCTCCACCTCTCTCTCCCTCTCTCTCTCTCTCTCTCTCTCTCTCTCTCTCTCTCTCTCTCTCTCTCTGTGCCTTGCCTACATGACAGTCCACTGTGGCTGTGTTTTGAGACAGACTTAATGTGGCAGCAGTAGCAGAGTGTCTGCCTCATGCTTTATGATGACTGACCAGTCCTGACAGTCACTTTAGATACATGTATTATACATTAGTAATAATACCATGTAGAAGTATACACACACAAATATGCATACGCACAGAACAAAGGCAATGCGTGCACGAAGACTCAAAGGCACACACACACACACACACACACGCACACACACACACACACACACACACACACACACACACACACACACACACACACACACACACACACACACACACACACACACACACACACACACACACACACACACACACACACACAAATACACAACTCCACAGTCACTATGCAGCTCCGTTGTCAGTGAACGGTCAAAGCTGCCCACGCTTGGCTCCTCTGTACAGCTTCTGGGTTCTACTGCGTCTTTCTGCAGCCTGATCACTCCAAGGTGCCTGTGGAGGAGAGGGCAGGGGGAGCCTTCCAGGCCCTTCCAGGCACCCCAACAGTACGTCCAACACCCTAAATACTGCTATTCACTCCAGCATCTGCTTATCTTCCATCTCACCAGTGCAGAGAGGTGTTGACTGGTATTTCCTCAGGCCCCAAGCCCAGAATGCTAAGCAGTAATCAAAGCACAATATTCCCCCTAGAAATACCCCTTTTCACGCTGCTAGACCAGCTGGCTAGCAGTTTACACATTTAGGATAAATATAAACTCTATTGTTGATGATATTTTATAATGTCAGCACCCTCCTCACCTGTATTGTGGATAAGGTGTAAGTAACAATAATCTATTCATAACAGTTATACATATAGATCAATAGAACTGGAATGTATCGAAATTCCAGTAAGTGTAGAAATAGTACTGGTTTTATCACTGAAACTAGCTGTTGATTCATTTTGAAAGTAAAGCCACACTTGACAGAAATGATTATTTGTACTTTAAAAAAATCAATTTATACAGATTTCGCAGATTCACTGTAAAACAAAGAGTAGCAGCCCCACTATACCGTTTCAATAGCTTGTTGTGTGGTGACGGCAGAGAGCTTTGGGCTAATCATGTAGTATGTGCTGAGTTAGACCTAAAGAATAGCCAGTGATGGATAGTTCGCAGGGCCACTGAATCTCTATCTAACTTGCTACAGTAGACCCGGACTGGAACCTGAAGGGAATCAGCTGAAGATGGTTAGGGGTGTGTTTGATATGAACCATTTGTGAGACAAGCATTTCTCTTTGCTCGAACAAGAAACTGACAGAGTTCAGAGAGGGATAGACGGGGAGGTAGGAAAGAAGAGGGAGAGCGAGAGAAAGAGAAAGAGTTCTCTTCTGTAATGAGTCCTGCAGCCATGAACTAAATGAAGAGGGATTGACAGATCTGGGGATCCTCAAGTAAAATATTGTCAATGCCACTCTGGCCATTAGAGAACAGGGGTGGAGGAAAGGGTATAGATGATAAAGGGATGAATGGGGTGGTTTTATTGTTTGTGTGTCTCAACAGCCCACCTCACCCAGTTATAGGGAATTGTATATGTTGAACAGGAAAACAATGATAGTGAAATGTTTCAACAATAGCAGTCTCAGAGCAACAGCCCAGAGAGTGGAAAGGGTTCATTTTCGCCAACCCAATAACATTAGATCGTAAGGAACTTGTTCCATGATAAAGAAGTGATAGGATATGTGGGGCTGGTCCCTGGGCACTTATTGTTGTACAGGGGTAGGGCAAATATTGTTAATGTGGGGAAGGGGAGGAAAAACAGCTGTAGCTGATGAGAGAAGACAGCAAGCAATCAGCGTACGACAGCAATGTACAGATTACTCAAAATCACTCTGGAATTTGAGTCTCTCTCATCGGCATGGTAAATTAAGATGTGTCAGTACAGAACAACCCACAGGTAGACCAACAAACTTTCTCCCTTTTTATACAGGAATATTTGTATAATAACAAGCCAGTGTAATGGAGCCCGGCCTGTCAGAACAGGGGCTTGAGTGAGTACACTTCATAGTAGAGTGCCTTACATACTGGAGCTGGAAGGGATGCAGAAGGCTTGACATTAAGACCCTGGCGTTTTGGAAAGCCAATACGTTATTGACCTGTGTACTACCATCTCAGTGAGGAGATCTGCTGTCAGCAGATCGTTGTGGGGCATTGTGAGACGCTGGTTCCAGGTCTCCTCCATCCTCACTGAGGCCCATCGCTAGGCTCATACTGGGGTCTGATTGGCTGTGGCTGGGTGGTGGTCGATACGCACCGCCCTGCAACGATGACTTCACTGTCATTGCTGCCGGCTGTGGACACTCCTTTGGTAGTCATTATTGCTGGGGTGCCAATCAGGATCTACGGACTGTCAATGCCAGACACTCATGGATGTTTCAGTCTATCTGTCAGTGGTGAACTTCTGAAATGGGTGGCGTATCAAACACTATGAAATAAATGCTGTATGATACCTTGTTAATGTTGTAAAAGTGCTGAAATAATAATACAATGGAGTCAATACTTCCCATTTTTCCCTGAATCAAAGGCAGAGGTGTCAAGGAGTGGGTGACATCTCCCCCCTCCCAATTAGCTTAGCTCCTTAAATCAGGAAGCGTGATGGTGGGAGAGGGTCGAGCGAGAATTAGGCCGAATTAGGTCTCCCTTTGAGTGTCATCCTAAAATGATCACAGTAGAGATAAATCAGTCAAAGTAACAAAGTCTGCCCTTTTCTCTTCAATTACCAGGCATGTGAAGCACACGGAGTGGAAACCGCCGAGCCCGCTGCATTACTAAAGAGACAATCTATTTCCTCTTTGACCAGAGGGAGAGAAGCCATTATGGCATGATTAGTAGCTAGCCTCGGCAGAATGGCGAGCATGGAGGTACAGGCTACAGAAGAATACTATTAATTGCCTTAGTCTCTGTTAGAAGGGGATTGTTTTAACGTTGATTTGTGGGCTTGTAACTCGGGGTGTTGGAAGATTAAAGCTGATGTCAGGTCGTGGTTATTCTGGTAGAATTCCGAAAGGGAGAGGGTTGTGTCAAAATGAGCATTTCTCTCCAGTCTATCTCTTTAGACTTTCTTCCCACTTCATAGTTTTCTCCTCCCTTCCTCTCTCCTACTCTTTTCTCTCCCTCTCCAACCACCACTGCCTCTCTTTTCTCTCTCACCCTCTCTCTGATGAACTACAGCCCTTTTCTCTCCCTCTCCCTTCTCCACTCTTTCTCTTTTCTCTCTCACCCTCTCCCTGATGAACTACAGCCCTTTTCTCTCCCTCCCTCTCCCTCCACCACTCTCTCTCTTTTCTCTCTCACCCTCTCCCTGATGAACTACAGCCCTTTTCTCTCCCTCTCCCTGCACCACTCTCTCTCTTTTCTCTCTCACCCTCTCTCTGATGAACTACAGCCCCTTTCTCTCCCTCTCCCTCTCCCTCCACCACTTTCTCTCTTTTCTCTCTCACCCTCTCTCTGATGAACTACAGTCCTTTTCTCTCTCACCCTCTCTCTGATGAACTACAGCCCTTTTCTCTCTCACCCTCTCTCTGATGAACTACAGCTCTTTTCTCTCTCACCCTCTCTCTGATGAACTACAGCCCCTTTCTCTCCCTCTCCCTCTCCCTCCACCACTTTCTCTCTTTTCTCTCTCACCCTCTCTCTGATGAACTACAGTCCTTTTCTCTCTCACCCTCTCTCTGATGAACTACAGCCCTTTTCTCTCTCACCCTCTCTCTGATGAACTACAGCTCTTTTCTCTCTCACCCTCTCTCTGATGAACTACAGCCCCTTTCTCTCCCTCTCCCTCTCCCTCCACCACTTTCTCTCTTTTCTCTCTCACCCTCTCTCTGATGAACTACAGTCCTTTTCTCTCTCACCGTCTCTCTGATGAACTACAGCCCTTTTCTCTCTCTCTCCCTCCTCCAACTGATAGCTGGCTGGGCCGATGATTTCCTCCATGGCGGTCCGCTGAGAGCCTCGCTCGTCTCCCGGCTTTGGAGGAGTTGCTTTAATTAGCCACGTTAATATCCCCTTCATTGGCCTTAATATCACTCTACACCTTCCTCCATCTCCACGGCCACCAGGGTCCTCCTGTCCTGTCTCTAGCTCTGATTATTGAGAAGGATAGCTTTAATCAAACCTAATTGCAGTTCATTCTTTCTCTCGATCCCCCCTTTGCCCTCCGTTGCCAACATCTAATGGCGTCGTCGCCTTGATTTCCCATTAAAAAACAATTAAACAACCTCGTTTTGGTCTCTGAGCGTGCCAAAACACCAGCACAAAGTTCTGTAGATATTTAAGAAGTAAAAGAGAGAGGCTGATCTTAATTGCTTGCCTTTTCACCAAGGACCAATTTACAGTGTGCTCATGTAGAATGTTAACCAACTCTAATGTAATGATGCTTTACTGTTGCCACTAACATGGACTACTGTTAAAATGAAGCTGATCTGTTAGCTGGGAAATTGTGGTTAATCGTCTTCATAACAGTAAACATAAAAGACGTAGTTCACGATAGTACGGCTGACATCTATTCCCAAGTTGTCCTTTTCTGTTTATTGCTTACTTTTTGTTTTACTGCAGTTTTACAGTTTGTAATTGTACGACAACACAACAGAAGAAAGTACAGGAAAGCCCCATGTTAAAAATAACATGTGGCTTCAATAATGTCTACGTTTTGGCAAGAAAATGTATATTTATATATTTATTTTTTTCGCACAAAGGTGCTAAACATTTAAAGCACATCAATCTTGGACACACACACACACACGCACGCACACGCACACACACACACACACACACACACACACACACACACACACACACACACACACACACACACACACACACACACAGGTGCTTACCCACACACACACTCACTAGTCTAACCCAATCTATATGAGAGGCGACAGACAAATAAAAGTCGTATTTCAGGTCTGCTTTCCGCAGATGTCTACTGCTCTATATTACGACTCTTTGGGGAAATAAAAACAGGGTCAGGGAATTAGAGTAGATAATGGTCATTTTGATGATTGGCCAACAGATGCAACCAAAAACACACTGAACACAATCAGGCAAAATGCACTAACGACAAGTCAGGTTTTTTATGGTCTCGCCGCACACCAACAGGCAATCAGCATTTTGGCGTGGCTTAAAACATTTTTTTTTTATTGATGTCGGGGCCAAAGCGCCTTGGATGGCGAGTGAAAATATTTTCTCACCTCTCATGTTCTTTTGGGCTGGCAGTGGTGCTGAGGGTTATTGGAGTCTATTGGAGAACGCTTCTAAATGACCAGTGCATGTATTAATGTGACCAGGGTTAGGGGGTCGTTTCAAGCCACTGATTTATTGCATTGGCCCAGATCCCACTGTGGAGTGAGAAGGAGGAGGCTAAGTGTTGAGAAAGGGCCCTCTTAAGCAGCAAGCTTTACACGAAGCATTCAATACATGATAATGAAATAACTGGCAAAAGTGCCAATTTTGCATTTCAATGGAAACCATGAAATTGTACATAAAACCAATAAATGGTGGTGACATATTAGCATTACTGTTAACATCAAACTTGGTGGGAGCCCAGTAGCAGGAATCTGTATGATTATGTATATACTGTACATGATAAGGAAGTCAATTAAGGTGTGTTGCAGTACATTCTGCTGACATAAGCATTGATCCCACTGTCAGGTTTAGAACATGTTGTTGTCATCACTTGCAGTGGTAATAGGGAAGACATTTGTAGTAGGAGACAGTAAACCAAGTCAGGGACCGTTAAGCGTCCTCCACCTGTCTCCTTTGTCATGTTATCTACTGGAACACGGAAAGGTTATGTTTAAAAGGAGAGCTCACGATAGGAGGCTTTTTCAATAAAATCACAGGGACCTGACGTTCATTTGACGTTCACAGGCAAACACTTGGCAGCTGAAGCGCAGCGAGAGAGAGAGCGAGAGCGAGAGAGAGACAGACAGAGAAAGAGAGAGAGAGAGACAGAGACTCAAAGACTAAACAACCCTAGATCTCTCTCTCTCACACATGACATTTGTTCGGAGACAATTAGCCAGGTTGTAATTTGTGGCATAATTGCCTCACCCACCCATGTGTGCATGTGTGCATGTGTGTGTGTGCTTGTGTGTGTGGCGTGAAGCGAAGGTCCCAGGAGTGGCCGCCTAATTGTCTGACAGGACTATAAGTTTTGTGGCACGCTCTCACCTTGTTAGGTCCTTTATCCCTGATGCTCATCAAACAAGACCTGGTCACAGGTGGGCCTCATTTGCCTCCCTATTGAACAGCACAACTTTAATTGCACAGGGGGTGTTCTGGGATTAAATAGGTGGGTGGAATATCAAGTGACTTCCTGTATTCTAGTAGCAGATGGGAGTAGGAGCAGGCTGTGAACTCAGGTGAGATGATGGTATGACAAAGGGTTGCTGCTAAGGGATATTAGAAGCAACAGAAGATATCAACATTATTTTAAACAAATGAGTAATATCTGGGTTTGATACTGGTGTAATAGATTTGTAGTTAACAGGTTGAATGGCATGGACTTGTGTTGACTTTTTTGGATTTTCATTCCGTATGAATTCTTGACTGGCTCTATGCTTCAAGTATTATTATGTGTTTTACTATTTTGTAAAACACAAAATCACACCTTTCTACCTCCGCTTGTCATTTGTCGTTACATCTCTCCTGCTCACTTCCTCTAAATCTTCCTTTTTCTTTCCTCCTTTTCTGTCTATGGTGTTGAATGTACTGTACTGTACTGACTAACTGACTGACTGACTGACTGACTGACTGACTAACTGTACTGACTATACTGACTGACTGACTATATTGACTGACTGACTGACTACTGACTGACTGACTGACTGACTGACTCCACTGACTGACTGACTGACTGACTGACTACACTGACTGACGTACTGACTGGCTGACTGACTGACTACACTGACTGACTGACTGTACTGACTACACTGACTGACTGACTAACTGACTGACTGTAGTGACTGACTGACTGTACTGACTGACTGACTACACTGACTGATTGACTGTACTGACTGACTGATTGGACTGTCCCCCATGCAAGACTAGCAATACTTCTGTTCCGTTCTATTCTGTTTAATTCTATTCCGTTCCATTCTAGTACTGTGTACTTAAATTGTATTTTTATTTTGTGGTCTTTTTCAGATTTTTCCTGAAGTTCTTCCTGAAGTGCAATCAGAACTGTCTGAAGAATGCAGGGAATCCAAGAGACATGCGCAGGTTCCAGGTAACTGAAATTTACACAAAATGACACACGCGCACACACACACACTCACGGGTTTCATGCACACAGGTTTACACTCACACACCCTTGCAGAGGGTGTCAGTGTGCAGCTGAACACATGTAAGGAATATTTATTGGAGAACACCATCTGACACAAATAAGGATATGGGATTTCAGAGGTGCTATCAATTGTGGTCCTGACAGCTTTCTGAACCACAGCACAGAAGGGAGGATGATCCCACCACATGTAACAACACTGTTAACTCAGGGTTAGCCCACACACACACATGCACACACACACACACACACACACACACACACACTAGGGTTGTCACGATACCACGATTATTCACTGTGCAGCCAACGAGAACCATCTGAGAGGTGTTTTCCATTACACTGCGGCCAGTATGAGCAATGAAACGTCTATCTGGAGGTCTGGAATACTCCCATGTCTAAGAGACTACTAAAGCTAAAATACATGCTCTATTAAATGTGGAGGAGTGCCATTGAAGTTGGTGATCGACATATCCACCAACCACAGACCCATATACCTCAGGAAGGAGGTCAGGCCTGAATAAAGTGGAGGTATCCTATCTGCCTTGCCACAAACTCCAGGGGCCATCAGTCACTGCCAATCATGGGCCATGACAGACACACCAACCTAGCTTCCTCCAGCAACCCCCAGACATGAAACAGACAGGCTGTTTCTGATGTCACCACTAGACCTCCCTGTTCTCCTTTTCCCTCAGGGGGGTAACTGGACCTAACAGAGTCAATGTCTTCACAAACAGCTCAGGTGTTCACTCTACCATTGCATTACTCCTAGATTCACAAGAGACTGGGACATACTGCCCCAGCTATGACAGCTACTGAGCTATCTTTAAAAACCATCTCCCCAAGGCATATGTTCCAGGAGGTGTATGAGTTAGTGTTGTATAAAACTTTTACCCCATTTGTATCTTTAAACAAATCTAGATTTACTGTATTTATAGGGAATCAACTGGCAATTATTGTTGGAGTATTTTGGGATGGGAGAGGGGTATTGTAGGCCAAGGCTTACAATCTTTTGGCTATCTTTTCTGGTCTCCGTTCTGGTGGCCAGAATGCCGTTTTTCCCAGATAGATTTACCAGATGCTCCACTGTAGGTGTTTCTCAAGCCAAGGTTGTGTATTCTGCCTTTCACTCTTATTACCCCCCCCCCTCCCGAAACCAGCTTGAGGCCAGAGAGGGCCACATCCATCATGTGCAGCTTGGCCCAGCTCTGAACCTGTGAGCAAGAATGGAGCTCTTTCACCTCCCTACTCTGCCCCCCTACCTCTTTCCCAACTCCCCCTCTTTCCCCCCAAAACGAACCAAAAAAGCACCCCCCAAATTCCACAGCTACACCGAGGTCACTCACCGGCAAAGAGAACCTGAGAGGGGCTCTCTATTTCCTGCTCGGAAACACTTTCTCCATTCATGGCCTAGTCCACTGTTTGGAGATGTGGTCAAGAGAAAGCAGAACAACAAAAACAAGCGCTATGATATATTGAGGCTTTAAGAGCCGCAATGCCTTCAACCCACAATCGGATTGAATCTCAGCCTGAGTTAGACTTTGATCCAGGGGAAATGTTTGTTGAACAAAGAAGAGGTTCGTTCTTGTTGTTTGTGAGTTCGTCTAGTTTGTCCACCATACGGAACTAGATAGATGAGTCGATCAATGTGTTCTGTGAATCGATGAAGTCAAGACAACAATCGTCAGAGTGGAGTCAACAAAAGTGATTACAGAGAGTGCTAAATGTTCATGTGGAAATCTGAAAATAGCCAAGTGTGATTACACTGATGTTTTGTACGTGATTGTGCCGCTTTCATACAGATTGCTAAATGACACGCTCTACCTTCACTCTTGTTGCAGGTTGTTGTCTCGACGACCGTCAATGTGGATGGCCATGTCTTGGCTGTCTCAGACAACATGTTTGTCCACAACAACTCCAAGCATGGGCGAAGGGCTCGCAGACTCGACCCTTCAGAAGGTACGCCTCCTTATCTGGAGAATGGTAGGCACATTTTACATCCTGTTCTTTGTCATTCCTTCCATTTGCCCTCTGTTCATACACCCTTCTAAGTCTGTGCTGTAAGTCACTATTTGCCTCCCTCATGCATACTATTTGAAGTGGATTGGAAATTGTATACAATAATCATTCTAAGAATGCTAGTAATTCTGGTCATTTGAATGATTATAAAACCATATACTATTTCCAATCTTGTCCAAGTGTTAAATTGCACATACAAGTTTTTAACCTATGCGAAACTGGGTAAAATTGGCAAAGTCACAGTGAGGTCGATTTCCTGTTGCTGGGCACTGCAGTTTCAGCTGAGTGGAGAAATGAGGGGATGAAGAAGAGGGCAGGTGGAGGGAGGAGGGGGGGGGGGGGGACTAGGAGAAAAAAGGAACTTACTGTTTTTCTTCCAACTGATTCCATATGATAGACTGATTGCCTGCTCGGCCAAAAGAGAGGCAAGCAGGACCTCCAAACCATGGGAAATCCAAAAAGTAAAATGCACTGAACATAACCTTGTGACCCCTCCTGGCCTCCTCTCGCAGATGAGAGCACACACAGCTCAGAGATTATGGAAAAAACAGAGCAGACCAATTGTGCAAATTGCTTATCTTCAGATTTCAAGAGGCAATTATGGCTAGGCAAACAGTCTATATACACACACACCACTGCCTGAAACGGCCTTCCCTCCACTTTAATAACCATTAATGGTCCTATCACCAAAAGCAAATGTAACGTTTAACACAACAACAGTTCTAAAAAAAACTGACAAGACAATTAATATATCTTATGTAGTCCAGTCCTAGTGGGGGATAAGCTAATCTATTTGTTTTAGTCTTTATTAATGACTCCTCTACTAGAGGACAAAATCAAATAATTAAAGTCCTGCCTCAAGCATCGAAGTCATTATGCTCAGTGACGTTCTGTTGTGTTGGTGTCTGTGTCTCACGTTTATGACACGGTAGGTGTGGATCGCCTAGCAACCTGCGTCTTAATGAGGAGAGCAATTAAAGAGGTTGAGCCCTCTCCTCCATGTTCCCCCCCATCCCACGGGATAGTGTGTGTGTGTGTGTGTGTGTGTGAGTGTGTTATGAGGGTTCCACACAGATTTCCCCTGCCCACCCCTTTCCTCTCCTACTCATTCTTCAAAGCGCAAGAGCAGTAGGCTTGCCTCGCATAGCCTTCTTCTTTCAATAACACAATCTGTCTTAGTATCTTTTGAGTGCCCAAATCACCAGATAACTTTAATTTATGGAGTTTGAGAAAATGGCACTTAACTATAATACAGAAAATGTAACTTTCCAATATATCTCAATCTATTTTTCATCCGAACATAATATACTTGAGTGTAAAAAAACAAACACTTTGTGTGTATTAGCAATGTACCGTAGCTCTTTAGCTAAAATGTTGCTTGTTTGCCTCCCCCACCCCCGACACTCATACACGTGACACATGAGAACAGGATACTCGGTCGTAAAACGTAACCGCATCCATGTCTTCCATAGAGTTCTGACACCAGGCAGGCAGACAGACAGCACCCTTTAAATTAGCAACACATTCTTCAATAAGTGTTCACTGGGTGAGAGCCTCAGACATGGCTTGACTGTCTGTCTGTGTCTGAGAAAGCAAGGCATACTCTCAGTTTATTGTCTCAACGCTGGGGTGACAGTGTCAGGCTGCTCAACAGGTGCTGCCCCCTATTGGTGCTGAATGGGAATTTATTTTACTGACACGACTGAACCGTGCATGTTTGGACAGTCAAACATGAATATAAAAAAATCCTTCAATAATACATACACACTTGCAGACTCACACACACCCCCTCATACACACTCACTCCACCTGTTCCTTAGCCACGTTCCACCATAGAGACTTGGAGAATATGGAAGACTCAACATAGAGCCTGCAACGCCCCAGTCATTTGCATGCTGTAAGTGGCTGTAATGCTGTTATGGTTTATGCAATAAAGACAAGTGAATCCAGTCTGCTCCATCTGAAAGATTGCGAGGGAGAGAGTGAGTGTGAAAAAGAGAGATAGAGAGAGAGAGAGAGAGAGAGAGAAGAGTAGGGGGGGAGATAGAGAGAGAGGGGTAACAGATGGCCCAGGGAGAGTTAAAAGGTATAATCCCATCAGCTGCACTATCATCCGACCATCTGGACATCCCACAGCACAATTACAACACATTTCAGCAGGCAGAACAAAGGACGCAACATCGACGGACACATCAGACCTGTTTGAGTGCCTCAGTAGGCCTACTAGAGCTTCAGACGGAAGTTGGCTTTTAGCTCAGATCTAAGATCAGTTTTCTGTACTTTAATGCTAACTTGAACCATTAGGAAGTAAAGGAACCAAAATGTATGTTGAATCTGCACTTAGAGCCATTTGACAACAGTAACATTATTTAAGAGAATGCGCACAGATAAACCAATATTGTTTTAAACTACTTAAAGATGCATTATGTAGAAATCGCACCGCCATTTCCTGATTGCTAAAGTTCTAATAGTTTGCCTAATTTCAGTTTATGTGACAAAACAAGCAAGTATAGTGTAGAGAATCATTGTACCATCTACACTGCTGTGAAATATATTTTCCATAACCAAAAATATTATATTTTTAGCTGTTTGAAAATGGTGTAATAAACCGAAAGTAAAATAAGCAAAAATTTGACTTAAGAACGGGAAGTATCGAAAGTATCGAGTGCACATAGAACAGATCTACCGCTTCTTAGACTTGCTTTCAATGACAATGACAGATCTATAACACACATTTCTATGTGAATGTGGTCAGGTCACCCAAAAAGTTACATATTGCAGCTTTAAAAGTACAAAGTTTAGTAATGCACAGACAGGCCTTGTTTTAGCCATCCTCATTCCCTCCCTGCAATGTCTATCATCTGCTGCGGGGAATTGTGAGTGTCTATCATCAGATCGCCTGCGCTGCCTGTGTAATCCACTTGGCCACGGTTCCCATTCAGCACATGCTCCCCTCTCTGTCTGTGCATTGAGACATATGCAAATTTTCAGGCAGAAGGGTGGACGGCTTAGGGCCCCGGTCGCTCCCTCTCCATGGGTCCTTTCTGTGTGTGGGAGGGGGGCGTTGGGATTTCCGAGGTGGTGTGTGTGTGTGTGTGTGTGTGTGTGTGTATGTGTGTATGTGTGTAGGTTTCTGGCTGCAGCTGCCCCCCAACAACCACCATCAACAATCCCCTCTCTCTCTCTCTCTCTCTCTCTCTCTCTCTCTCTCTCTCTCTCTCTCTCTCTCTCTCTCTCCATCTCTTTCTGTCTCTCTCTCATTCTCTCGCTCTCTCCCTCTCTCCCGGGTCCAAAGTCAATTTGTGTACAGTCATTTTGAAGGGGGAATTATTTGCCGTAATCGGCAGCACTGATGAAGGTCACCTCCTTTGAGGGGACACGGCGATCCCACAGAGAGATGGTCTTCTTTCAGATGCTCTGCTTAGCAATTAAGCAAAGCAAATGTCACTCGTCCAGACCTCAGAGATGAAATTCTGTAAGGGGTGATTAGCATGAAGTCAACAGCGCCTGTTAAAGTCCGATTTCCCGCAGTGTTTGTGTGTGTGTGTGTGTGTGTGTGTGTGTGCGCGCTTGTGCGCATATGTGTGTGTGTGTGTGCACGCTTGTGCGCTTATGCGTGTGTGCATGTGCGCTTCATGGGGAGAAAGCAAACATAACCTGCACAGCCCCAACAGCAAAGCAAACAAAGGGAGATGTCTTGTCTGTAGTGATCCATATAACAAAGGCAGATGGGGATTTACTTACTGAACTGGTGTGATAATAGGAGTTCAGCAATGTGCTCATATAAATAGTAGAACACGTTAAAAGTGTGCAGTTCACATTGTATTCACAAAATATAGATGTAAAAAGATTGCATGTAATATTGCTGTTTTATGGTTAGCTTTCATGCTATGCCTGATGTAAACGTGGTGTCAGGGTGAGCACCATATTAAGGTAATGCATCAGATGACAGGAAGAGTTTGATTAGATTATAATAACTCACAGCCCTCTGATGAACGGCAAAGCTATGTGGCAAAAGTCATGGCAGATGAAAAGCATTGTAATAAACAATGTGAAATGGATTGAATCGATCACAAAAGGCAAAACTGAGCTTGAATAATTCATGAATTTATTCATGTTGTGAAACTGCATTCTAAACAACACGCTAGAACGGAGGGAACAAAGACAGTGGAATGACATGAAACCAACAACATTGCTTTGGCTTGTCATTTACATTCTACAGCTTTATTCTGGACTCATATGAGATGTGTTTAACTTTCAAATTCTACTGTACGTGCAGGGCTACGCCTAATCAATTTTGATAGCTACATTTGCACTGACACATAATTTGCTACACCAAATCATTTCCCCTCACGAGCCCAGCGCTTAGCCTTTGTGAAGCGGACCGTTTGAAGGGTCTGCTTACATCACTCCAACATGCTGATGAATGATTTTTATTCTCGTGCCTAAAAGGACAAATCCATCATTCTTTCTCTCTCCAGGCTTATTTCCATGATATGTCTTTCTACTGGGATAAAGACATCAGGCTATTTCAAAGTGTAGGTACTGAATAGGCTCTTCTTTCCTCTGTGTTAAGCAGCCACCCCTTGCATCAAGGCCATCAGCCCCAGTGAGGGATGGACCACAGGAGGGGCCACTGTCATCATCATTGGGGACAACTTCTTTGACGGCCTGCAGGTCGTCTTCGGGACCATGCTTGTCTGGAGTGAGGTACAGTATTTTTTGTCACACCATTGATTTCATTGAATTTCAGCCTAGGTTTTAAGTATCTTACTGTTTTTACTAAACATATCCTACTAGAAACTGAAGCCTTTACTATAAAAACTAGTAACAATAGCCATTCTTTTGTATGTTTGTACGAGACCTTAGTAGGTATGGTCAGACTCAATGGTTCCTGTGCCCTGTCATCCAGCTCATCACCCCCCACGCCATCCGCGTCCAGACCCCTCCCAGGCACATCCCTGGTGTGGTGGAGGTCACGCTGTCCTACAAGTCCAAGCAGTTCTGCAAAGGGGCTCCTGGAAGATTTGTCTACACCGGTGAGTCAGGATGCTTAATGCTTCTTTCAGTCTCTCCTCCCTGGGTTTAGTGCCCTGACTATGCATCCTCTCTGGATGAAACACAAACTCTGTTCAAATTCCTTAAAGTAGTCACTGATCTGATACATTTGGATAAAGAAAACAAGGGTTCGCTGAAACACATAACTTTTACCACATCCAGTCATTTTGCATCTATGGTTAGGCTGGAAGTCAGGATGCATTTTCACAGTATAGGAACAGGGTCCCCGTGTCAAGGCAGTAATGATGGACTAACCAGGCCCCTGCTTTCTGGGTCTGGAATGTTCAATGTGTGAGAACTGCACCGCTAGCTAAAGGTGTTTGGTGGAAGGACTTCTATGAGTGCAACTTGATCTCTCCCTGAACTGCCATTAGAAGTCAGCGCTGCCAAGCTCTGTTAAATTCAATCTGTCAGGATAATTCACTCTGCCAATTATATTTCTCTCCTCACTTGTCAGATATGCATCTACTAATTTGTAGATTTTTTCAATATATTGTAATTATAATGAAAGTAGTGACTGAACTAGAGAGAAATAGAAGGATGCAGTTAAGGATATTCGTGAGCGTGTGTGTGTATGAGTCTTGTGTGAGAGTGTCACACCATAAGTATAGGCGGATTATCTTGGCTAACAGAGGGATGTGGTGGTCTTATCTGTCATCATTGGTGAGGAGGCAGAGGTCATGAGGGTCAGGGGCTGTCTGACCCGGAAGCCTCCGTCTGTTCTAACACCGATGGCTAGAATGAGACGAGGCGCGTCAAAGCACTCTCCCTCAAAAAAGTGGAGGAGTGTGGGTGAAGAGGGGGGGTGGACCCCCTTAAACCCCCCCCAGACCCCTTCCATCCTGGGCAGCTGTTTCTCATCAAGCCCCCCCCTCCCCAAGCCACCCGTTCCCTTCCCCTCCAACCGTGCAGTCTGGCCTAGCACTCCTGCGTTTAACCTCCCTAGCAGAAGCAGAGCAGAGGCCAACAAGGCACTGGGATAATGAAACAAGAGTGCAGTGTGCTGAGTGTGTGAGCGTATGTGCATATGTGTGAAGCCTGGGAAGGTGTATAAGTTAAGATACATTATTGGCTTCTATAGCACCCCGGTAAATGTGCCAGGTCTCTTAAGAACAGACCCCATTAGTCACACGGGCTAAGCGGATTGGGATGATTACCATCAGGTTTTACTGGGGGAACCTGTCCCCTTCTGGATCTATGTTGATTTCGTTCCTTTTTCCTTCTCTGGTTCCTGCTCTGTTCCAGTTAGTCGAAAGATACAATTAACCTGGGAGGCAATGGAAGTACAATTGATTAGTGTGGTGAATTAAAAGGGAGAGCCACCAATAAGACAAGTCTAGCTCCTCAGCCTACTGCTATTCCCAGATTGGATCACCCTGATTGTACCAGGGTCGACATGAAACTGTTAACGAGCTCCGGGAACTTAACGACAGAATTAACATGGACTCCAGATGTACAGTAATTGCGAGTTGATAGGGGGACATTACCTCTCGGACAGTTAAGTACAACGTGGACTGGCAACAAAAAGAGGCCATTCTCTTGTCATTTCAGTGGCCAGGCAACGTGTGGAAATCAAAGGTCCGTTTATCAAAGCTACCCTTCAAGCGTGACTTTGCGTCATGTCGTTGAGAGAATCGCTTTTAGACCTTTTCATGTTGACTCTTCTCGCCCGACAGGCCCTAATTGTGGAGATTTAACTCGCTCAATGTAATAAATTATCACAAATTACCAAGAGTCAACATAGAGTACATTGCAGTCAATTCTAACGGCAGAGAGTGGTGTCTTGTTGGATTAGTATTCTGGACCACCTCCAAAACTAACAATTCAGTCAGAGGATGTGAGCACCCTGTAATGTACATCAATAATCCTGTATGCGTTGAGTATGTTCAATCATGGGAACACCAGCTACAGAGACACATAATGCTGCAAAACTTGAGAGAATGCTTTATTTATTATTTATTGTAGTTAGCAATGTATATTTCACTGTGGCCACAGGCCTATTATCAGTAATACAACAATTGCTTCATAATCCACACATGCTTACTGTATCAATGTTTACCGAATTGTTCTACTTTAGGGAAAGGACATAGTGTATCCCAGAAATTGGTTTAATCAATGTTGTTTCCACATAATTTCAACCCCCAAAAATCTATGTGATGAGGTTGAACCAACGTGGAAAACTGATTGGATTTGCAAAAAGTCATCAACATAATAGCATTTCGTATTTTCTTTCCACCCAACCTTTAACCTAAATCCAATGACATGGTGACAGTTTCTGTTGATTTCACTTTGAATTCACATTAGTTGACAACTCAACCAAATGTAAATCAAAACTAGACGTTGAAGTGACATCTGTTCCCAGTGGGTTGTTGTGGCTTGTCCTGTATCTGATCCATGTATTGGTTATCAATTGGTCAGGGGGACTGGAGGATCAAACTAAGTTAGCAAGGTTAGCAAATCAAAAAGGGACAGGTCCAGCTGTCCTCTAGTCAATACTTCACACTTTATTAACTACTGCATAGAGGATCTGTGTTTGCTCTTAAAGGGCTTTTACAAAGGGCCGCATGTGACTTCAATTGGGTAAAACGTATGTGATTTCCTTTTACCATAAAGTTACTATAGGCTGACGCCAGTGCAAAAGAGTAAACTATCAGTAAAAACATTGACTTTGAAACCCTAATTGCATGAGAGCTTTTGGTTTCAAGCTAGACTTGATTTCTATAAGAGCTACCCTCCCAGGACCACTCCCTATGGAGACCCTTAGTAATATGAAGTGCTGGCACTGCTGCTAACACACTCAGCTACTATTTATCCTAATCAGTGACATCCCTATACCCGGGAATTGTGTTCAAATGAACCCCTAGCTCGCCCCAGAAATAGCACATTAACCGGGACCCCATTTGTCATGGGTAAATTGAGGGTCAGTAAACGTCGCCTGTATCCTCTATTGGGGATCCAGGACATGCATCATAACGTTAGGAGAGAATGATAGATGAAGGGTAGCTGTCATACATTTGTCAGCGGGAAAGGAACATTATTTGCTAATTTCCCAAGCTGGGAAATGACAGATTGCTTCGTTTTCAGACCTTTGGTGAGCAGTTTGGTTTCTGTGTTATTAGCAAAAGTCAAGTGTTTTTTTTTCTTCTCCCTATAAGGCTGACTGTAACGAGTGCCATTTATCTGATCTCACAGAGGGCTGCTATGTAACACACTGGGTCTGGGTGAAGGGTTTTGGATGATGCTGATGATGCCCCATACAGTGAGCATCTCTTGCCAGGTATGAGTTGAGGCTAGACAGCCTTGAAGGCTGATGAATCACAAAGTTTTCTTGTCAAGGTGACAGTATCGACTCCACTGCACCAGAATCTGACAAAATGGCTATACGGCAGTCATTCATCAACATAAGGACAAAGGGGTCATGGGTGATTCACTGAATACTGTTGGAGATCAAGACATGTCAGTCTGGTAGGGGATGGAAAATAAGGTCGTTAATACTGTATGTACCTTCAGAAAGTATTCATACCCCTTGACTTTTTCCACATTTTGTTGTGTTACAGCCTGAAGACAAAATTAATAAAAACATATATAATTCTCACCAACTACACATACAGTGGGAAGAATCTGATCTTCGTCGAGGTCACAACAATAGACAAACACAGTCTGCTTACACTAATAACACACAAACAATTATACGTTTTCATGTCTTTATTGAACACACCGTGTAAACATTCACAGTGCAGGGTGGGGAAAGTATGTGAACCCTTGGATTTAATAACAAGTTGACCCTCCTTTGGCAGCAATAACCTCAACCAAACGTTTTCTGTAGTTGCGGATCAAACCTGCACAACGGTCAGGAGGAATTTTGGACCATTCCTCTATACAAAACATTTTCAGTTCCACAGTATTCTTGGGATGTCTGGTGTGAACCGCTCTCTTGAGGTCATGCCACAGCATCTCAATCATGTTGAGGTCAGGACTGGCTGGGCCATTCTGTTGTTGATTTACTTCTGTCTTTTGGGTTGTTGTCCTGTTGCATCACCTAACTTCTGTTGAGCTTCAATTGGTGGACAGATAGCCTTACATTCTCCTGCAAAATGTCTTGATAAACTTGGGAATTAATTTTTCCGTCGATGATAGCACGCTGTCCAGGCCCGGAGGCAACAAAGCAGCTCCAAACCAAGACGCTCCCTCCACCATACTTTACAGTTGGGCAGAGGTTTTGATGTTGGTGTGCTGTGCTGTGCCTTTTTTTCTCCACACATAGTGTTGTATGTTCCTTCCAAACAACTCAGCTGTAGTTTAATCTGTCCACAGAATATTTTGCCAGTAGCGCTATGGAACATCCAGGTGCTTTTTTAGAGAACTCCAGTGCAGCAATGTTTTTTTGGGCAGCAGTGGCTTCTTCCATGATGTCCTCCCATGAACACCATTCTTGTTGAGTGTTTTATGTATTGTAGACTCGTCGACAGAGATGTTAGCATCTTTAGCTGACACAGGTTTCTTCTTAACCTCATTGAGCATTCTGTGCTGTGCTCTTGCAGTCATCTTTGCAGGATGGCCACTCCTAGGGAGAGTAGCAACAGTGCTGAAATTTCTACATTTATAGACAATTTGTCTTAACGTGGACTGACTTTTAGAGATACTTTTGTAACCCTTTCCAGCTTTATGCATGGTAACAATTCTTAATCTTAGGTCTTTCTGAGATCTCTTTTGTTCGAGACATGGTTCGCATTAGGCAATGCGTCTTGTGAATAGCAAACTCAAATTTTGTGAGTGTTTTTTATGGGGCAGGGCAGCTCTAACCAAAATCTCCAATCTCGTCTCATTGATTCGACTCCAGGTTAGTTGACTCCTGACTCCAATTAGCTTTTGGAGAAGTCATCAGCCTAGGGGTTCACATAATTTAAACATTCACAATGTAGGTTGGAAAAAGTGTGTGTTCAATATAAAAAAAGAACATTTGTGTGTTATTAGTTTATGCACACTGTGTTTGTTTATTGTTGTGACTTAGATGAAGGTCAAATCAAATGTTATGTCAAATGAATGCATAAATCCAGGTAATTGAAAAGGGTTCAAATACTTGTTCTTGCCACTGTAATACCCCATCATGACAATGTGAATTTATTGAAAATGAAATACAGAAATATCTAATTTACATAAGTATTCACACTCCGGAGTCAATACTTTGCAGAAGCACCTTTGGCAGCAATTACGGCTGAGTCTTTCTGGGTACGTCTCTAAGAGCTTTCCACGTCTGGATTGTACAATATTTGCCCGTTATTCTTTTCAAAATTCTTCAAGCTCTGTCAAATTGGTTGATTGGTTGATCATTGCTAGACAACTATTTTCAGGTCTTGCCATAGATTTCCAAGTAGATCTGTAACTCAGCCACTCAGGAACATTCATTGTTTTCTTGGTGACCAACTCCAGTGTAGGGCCTTGTGCTTTAGGTTATTGTCCTGCTGAAAGGTGAATTAATCTCCCAGTGTCTGGTGGAAAGCCGACTGAACCAGGTTTTCCTCTAGAATTTTGCCTGTGCTTAGCTCCATTCCGTTTATTTTTTTATCCTGAAAAACTCCCCAGTCCTTAATGATTTCAAGCATATCCATAACATGATGCAGCCACCACTATGCTTGGAAATATGGAGAATGGTACTCAGTAATGTGTTGTATTGGATTTGTCCCAAACATAACACTTTGTATTCAGGACAAATAGTTAATTGCTTTGCCACATTATTTGCAGTATTACTTTAGTGCATGTTTTGGAATATTGTTATTCTGTAAAGGCTTCTTTCTTTTTCACTCTGTCAATTAGGTTTTGTGGAGTAACCACAGTGTTGTTGCTCCATCCTCAGTTTTCTCCTATCACAGCCATTAAACTCTGTAACTGTTTAAAAGTCACCATTGGCTCATGGTGAAGTCCCTGAGTTTCCTTCCATTTCGGCAACTGAGTTAGGAAGGACGCCTGTATCGTTGTAGTGACTGGGTGTATTGACACACCATCCAAAGTGTAATTAATAACTTCACTATGCTCAAAGGGATATGGTCTTTGTGGTTGAATCTGCGTTTACCTTACAGGTAATTGTATGTGTGGGGTACAAAGATGAGGTAGTCATAAAAAAATTATGTTAAACACTATTATTGAGCACAGAGTGAGTCCATGAAACTTATTATGTTACTTGTTAAACAAGTTTTACTCCTGAACTTATTTAGGCTTGCCATAAAAATAGGGTTGAATACTTATTGACTCAAGACCTTTCAGCTTATCATGTTTTATTAATTTGTAAACATTTCTAAAAACATTATTCCACTTTTACATTATGGGGTGTTGTGTGTAGGCCACTGACCAAAAAAAATGTAATCCATGTTAAATCCAGGCTGTAACACAACAATATGTGGAAAAAGTCAAGGGGTGTGAGTACTTTCTGAAGGCACTGTATATTGTTAAAAGTAATGCTATCCTACACTGCAAAGCTCACAATTATGAACATTTATGTTGAGTGTTGATGTTTACTGTAATGCTTGTCAATCAATCAATCAATCAATCAAATGTATTTATAAAGCCCTTTTTACATCAGCCAATGTCACAAAGTGCTGTACAGAAACCCAGCCTAAAACCCCAAACAGCAAGCAATGCAGATCAAGATGCTATGCATTTTACATGTAATGCAATGAATATTGATGTGTACCTTGACTGACCTCTTTATCCTCACTCAGTTGAACAGAGATCCAAAGTGATATAGTCTTCAAATCTAAAATGAAGCCCTTTGCCGCACTCCAAGCAGAAATGGTTGGCTTTTGACAAAAAAACTGCAGTTCAGTAAACATGGACTCCTTTATCAAAGCACATCAGTCCGGGCCTTGTGCTGTTCAGTCTGTGTATCGGGTCTAACCTTACAGCTCCCCTCCGCCCTTCAGCCCAGACTCTCTTTGAAGTCCCGGATTTGGAGCAGATCAGATACAGAGCCTCCTCACGGTTTCCTCCCCTGCAGGGCAGGGTTTGGTAGCAGCTAGTCAGGGATGGGGTGTGGCCTAGACACACTGTAAGATTCACTGTAATCAAAGGCATTCACAGAGGTATGTAAACAATGTAAACAGATCTGTATAAGAGGGGCTTCCAATGGCATCTATTTTAACCTAAGAGTGTAGTGTAGTAATATGAGCAATGTATAGATAGCTGATGTTGCCATCACTGTTACTCAGTTCCCCTGTCTGTCTCATTTACAAGCCTGGTATTTAGCTGTAGCTCCTCATGAGTGACTGAGACACTCGTCACCTAGTTACACAGTCTCAGCCAGAGAGCCTTTGTGAACATGTGCAATGTTTCAGGAGAGGAAGGTCCTTTCGTCCAATTAGAGGGCTGACTTGACACACGCTTTCCCACTCCTTCGTTTTCAAGCAGTTTGTCAGGTAGACTTTGAGGAGCACACTGTGACATTATTTCACACAGTGGAATCATTAACAGTCCTGGGAAATCCTGCGCTGGAAAATGTATCGAAATAAGTGGCGGCAGATGAGCGTGTGTTTTACCGCATTGCATCCCTCTGTAGAATGTACTGCAAGGAGTGGCTTTACAGTTTAAAGGATAGTATCAGTACAGGGGTGTTTCTCTGTAAGGATGATAGGCCTATTCATTGATTTGGATTTAATTGGCACCTCTATAAATTGTACTGCATTGTTAGATACAGGGGTGGCAGGTAGACTAGCGATCAGAGAGGCGAGCCAGCAACTGGAGGGTTACTAGTTCCAATCCTGGGTCTGACGGGAGAAAACTGGTGGGAAGTGAGCTGGTATCAAATCCTAGATGCTATTGCGTGCCCTTGAGCAAGGCTCTTTACTTCACAGAACAACTACTCCACGGGTGCCCAGTGTGACCACCCTCTGCTCCAGCCTGTATATGTAGAGGGGGTTGGAATAAAAGCAGAAGTCAAATACCAGTTGGACCTTGTGTACAATTGACGAATAAAGTGATCTTAATCTTAGATGATGTCTGTTTGGTAACTGTTCTCCATTTTGATATTCCTCACTAAGGCACAGTATTAGTCCTGTGCAGCAAGATAGATGAGGTTTCTCTCCTCCCTCCCCTCTGTGCCCCATTTTCACTATGTTCCACACCCAACGGGCTTTAAAAGAACTCCATCCCCATCCCCCTATTCCCCATCCCCACACACCCACCTCCACCACTGCCTTTGATTGAAATTCATCTCAAGTTTATTGAGAAATGAATGAGAGATGCTGCACCGTATTGACTTTGAGAGGATAACACAACTCATCTTGAATGAGGGGGAAAACGCAGCGGTAATTTAGCCATCATCGATTTGGCCCCGTCCATGTATTGATCTTCATTTTACAATATTAATTTGCGGCTGCAATCAGCTGTGAAGGGAGGCCATTTGATTTCTGTTGGACGGGAATGTGTGAAAGTCCCCCTCTATGTCCTTTGAGGCGGGTACCACTCACTTTAGATGTCATCGCAGGGGAGCGAACAGGTGTCTCCACTAATTTCCAATACAGAGATTAAGGGAATTTTGAGAGTATGGAATTGTGAACTGATACAGTACATCCCTTCCATTTAACCTGTGTTAATTACATTTGATCTGTTGCAGAAGCAATATCTGGTGGAATTGTAACTGTCGCTTTATCTCGCTGTATGTATCAGCTCAAAGTTCATGAAATTTCAATGAACATTGATTTCTCTCTATTGATTCATCTTACTGGCAGATCTTTGAAATGTTAATTTCCTGCTCAACCTGAGACTCCTGGAGATGGAATAACTCCCAGTTAGCTTGGCTTGGATGGAGAGCATAATGGTCAGTGTTAAATGCACTGGTTTGGTTTGCTTGGGTTTGCCGTGAGTTAAGATTGGTTGGTTTGGTTTGAAGTTGGGTTCTGACTGTATGCTTCTTTTAGATCTCTCTCCACAGTGGAAATCTACAGTATATTACTGAACAGCGAGACCTCTAAATGCCTCATGTTATCCCTGCAGCTGTATCACCTGTTTAAGTCTCCACCTATTTACCTTCAATAACACAGAGTGATATTGGCCTTTTTCATCCCTGTTTGATCCTATTCATCTCAGTAAAATTATGTAATTTCCTGTTGTGATTGTGATACTATCTGTGACCCATATCTGTGTTGCAGCTTTAAGATGATCTCAGGTGCCCATGAGGCTTCAGGTGGACACTATCACAAGTTACAAACTCACTAAAACTTAGTTCGCCTCGTTCTGTTTATCTGCTCCCCTTCCAACTCCCTCTACACCTCAGTATAATCTGTGGTAGAGGGAAAGAAAATAAAGACGTGTAGGACGAGTGGAGATAGGCTCCAAGCAGTTAAGGATAATTAGTAATAGCTGGCAAATGGCAACAAGGCTAGTATTTATCTCCAGGAAAGATAGAGTTGTCGTAATAACCAATAATGGCTGGCAAGAATGCTAGTGCTCTTTGCAAACTTCCATTCCAAGACCACAGACTTAACAAGGAACCATTTCCCTTAAATGTACTGCTTAGCTCAAACATTTTCCCCTGTTACTGACTGTTACTGCAAGCCAATACAGTACATGACTTCAGTACACTGCCACATACTGAGAGCATGCAGGCGTATTGCCATATAAGCATTTTCATCTGCCAACGGCGGCCATGTTACATTGCTCCTCTAGAGCGGTTACTCATGTCCTATTTCTAGAGTACATGGAGAAGGAGCAGTAGACCGTGCTCAGATGCATGTTTGGCCATCCATTCTGCATTTTAAGCAAAGACACTGGGCTCGGAGCCTTCTGGAGTGAATGTGTTAGGAGCATGAACGGATGACAGAGTAGATTAAGGGCATTAGATCAAAATACGATCGGGAAGTACACATGCCAGGGAGAGGAATTCCATTGAAATCCTGCCATAGATTGTGTGTGTGTGTGTGTGTGTGTGTGTGTGTGTGTGTGTGTGTGTGTGTAGTGCTTGAAATTAGATTTGATATGGTCACAGCTGCACACCAACTCATGCATTCAATTTTTTACAATTCTGAAACATGACCATTCACTCACTAGAGTGAGGAAATTACTGAAACATTCATAAAGTTTCCACTCAGCTTTTGCATCCAAAGAATGAACTCTGCTGGGCATTTCCATTTTTTAATCATGTGCATCCTATTCAAAAGTGACAGTAATTTTGCTTCTTCAGCTGTAAACTATACATCAAATAAAACGCTATAATGATTGGCATGACTTTATTGTTAAGTGCTAAACATTCTATTATGAACACAAAACAATTATAGCTTCTCATAAGTGATGAGGAAAATGCTAAGTTGAGCTAAACAAGGTGTTTCAAGCTGAATTGCAGGTTCAGAAGACGAGAACATTTTTATTGGTCTATTTCATTCACTTTTTTTCCACACTCTTTCTTTATTCTCGCTCTTTATAACTGGCAAAGTATTGAAATGCAGCCCTTGCCTTACCTCGCTGTGTCTCTTTCTCTCTAATTATCCGTGAGGTCAGTAGGCAAAATGGGGAAGAAGCCAGGAGATCAATACAAATTATCCCTGAGCAAACCAGTGCTGACAGTTTGAATTGCAGCATATGTTTACCCAAAATCAGGCAATTTATCTTAATATCAGCCGAGTAATGCAGCAGGGGTGAGAGGTCAGACAATCTCTCCACCTCATAATTACCCGCCTCTAAAACAGGAAAGTGGTATTGATTGGCCGCGGGCCGGGAAGCGGTCGTGACTGGAACGTGCCAGCCCCCCCCCACACACACCACCACACACTCTCCAGCCAGACTTCCACCCAGAGCAGGATTTATGGGATGTGTGTGGAGGGTTTCATGTTTCCTCACCGTGGCTGAGAACCCTCGCAGGGGGGCCAGCTCCCCTCCCTAGTCTACTCCAGCTCTCCTCTCCTCCTTAGCTTACCTCTCATAACACTGCACTGGGCTGGTAGAATGATGGAGATGAAGCTCATGCTAGCATGCATGCTGGCGGTCCAAGGGCATCCTAGAGTACAGAGCTACAATATACTAAAGGGTTAGAAGAAGGTGTTGGGAGGTAGGTAAGTTGGGGGTGTTTGAGAGAGTATAGTGGTGTATGTATCGTAAAACGGAACTCAAGTTTGATTGTTAAGAAATCAACCTAAATTAGATGGAATTTATTCAACTCAAATATGATACATACTATAATACAATGTAATCATATATTTAATGTACAGAAATAATACAAGTGCTCAGTATATGTCGTCATCAGTCCTTATAGGATTATTGACAGTTTTTGTCTCTGTGTGTACATGGTCGACTACAGAACTGTCAACTCATCAACTGACAGCACCGTTTAGCGCTAATGCAAGTCTCCATCAGCTGTCAACGTCATTTGCATGAAATCGATAGCAGATGGAGGTCTGTGTCACCAATTTCATTACGCGGGGTTGTTACAAAGATCATCTCCATGATAGATGAGATTTCGACACGTCGACATGCACTGCTCATGGCCCAGAGTTGCACCCCAATCACAGAACCTTGAGACATGCTTTAATCCATATCTTAAAGTGCAAGAGATAAGAGACATCTTGTTTACTATCTGTGGTATGTGATGCTCATGTTCTAGACCCCCTTTCCTCCTAGACGCCATAGTAGTTCAAGTAATTTAGTGTTTTCAAACAGAAATGATAGAGAATTAAACGTCAACTATGTTTAAATGTGTTTGACATATCAAGATGCTCAAAAAGGTTTTTCAAACGACATACTTCAGGATTACTGTAATTGTAAATACTTCCAAAATATGCATACTTCTCCTTTATTACCCTGGTTTTGTGGTGTAGCTAGCTACTGTATCTGTACCCAGCATGCCCGGCTGCAGTGTTGAGTGTAGTGCGTTGTGCAGTGTAGGCCCCAGCTGAGGCAGAGGACAGGAGAGCATGATGCATCACCCAGTGAGAGCCTACTGACAGCCGGGGATGATTGATGGCCTGATTATGGAGTGTTTTTTACAGATACACAATTTACATCACACTGGGCAGCGGGGTCTGGCAGGGCTACAACACACACACACACACACGCACACGCGCACACACACACACACACACACACACACACACACACACACACACACACACACACACACACACACACACACACACACACACACACACACACACACACACACACACACACACACATGCATGCGCCTTGCGGTGTGTTCAGAAATAACAAAAGAAAGAGGGCAAAATCCCAGCTAGGGCCTTGTCATGTGAGATCAATACCACGGATCAATCCTTTATCATGGAGAAAATGGCGTTCCCTCACGCTCTAAAGCGGACCTTTGTCGTTCCGGGATGCATGATGAGATGTCAAATCAGATTTCCAGGAGTGTATGTTGTGACGGGCGGTGTGTGGTGTGTTTGGTTGTTGGAAGCTCACTTTATGTGGTCAACAGCCCTGTACCTGTCTAGCAACGATTTGGTAGGTTGTGTGTGCGTGTCTGTGGCTCCCTGGTCTGTATGTCAGTGGCTCTGGCTGTACGTTTGGCGTTTGCGTTTATGTCCTCTCGTGTTCAGCAGGTTCTGCGAGCCTTATTCCGTTAATGCTGAAATTACATGCTGAGTAATGAGTGATGGGCCAAATTACAGGCTGAACAATGAATAGAGGCAGGCAGCTCTTATTAGTCTCCACAGAAAGCCATTGATTTATGACGCACCGCCGCACTCGTCTGAGTTACTCTGCTGAAAATTATATCTACATTGAGAAGTGATGTTCTCTATTAAGTCGTTCCTTCCCCCGTTCCCCCTCCTCCCCCTTCCCTCTCTCCCTCCTCTCTCCTTCCTCCCCCCTGGCCTACGGGTGTACATGATTGTTTAGAATCAGTGAGCGCTGTAAGGAAGCCTTAAATTACCCATTATGACTGTCAGACATAAAACGCCTTAGTCTTACCAAAGTCTGGCTTATGATTCATTTACTTTGTGCCTCTGATTCATAGCCCAATACGGCTCGCTGCTCCAGATTACTATTTGAGGGGTGGGTGAGATTGATCGCTCTGTGTGATCTGCTGTAGTATTTCAGTAGAGCAGCGGGGTGGTACAGTAGGTGCAGCGTTGGAGTGACAGCAACTCACGCTAGATCAATTTGTGGACAGGCCTTTCACAGATTATTAAAGCTTGGTTTGATTAACACACCCCACTATGTCATTTGCACTCAATATTCCCTGGAAGATAAAAAGAAGAGCGCCCTGTGAGAAATATGCGACCTGCTCTAGACTGATGTACTGCATCATGTCATCATGGCTATTTTGCTCAATTAAAATGTACCTGGAACCAGGGGATTTGTGACACTTGTGACAGAGTATTCCTACTAGTTGCTGTGCATTGCAGACATTGGTTTATAGAGTAGTTATTTACTTCACTACACATTGTCTAACCATTGGATATTTATTTTTTATTTTTTTAGCCCTCAATGAGCCAACCATCGACTATGGATTCCAGAGGCTGCAGAAGGTCATCCCCAGGCACCCGGGTGACCCTGAGAGGTTACCAAAGGTCAGTGTTACATCTCATCTTCACAAAAACAGACAAAACAACACCACAGACACAACAAACCACACCATACACACACCAAAGCTGCTAACCCAACAACATCCTCAAAGACCAAGAAACAAAACAACATCAAAAGAAGTTCAAACCTTTTAACCAAATAGAAATACAATATACAAACACTCTGGTGCCTCCATCTAGCATTGATTTGGGATTGTATTGGTTTAGTGAGAAGCGAGAGAGGGAGGCATGCGTGTGGTAAAATAGCTCAATCAGACATCTTTCCTCTCCAGTAGTCTGTGGAGATGATAATCTACTGGTCGTCTGGGCCATCATTACCCCACTCATGTTTTCCTTTCATTCTACACAGCTCCATTTGGTTTAATCTGTTGTTTACATGACTACGCTCGTAACCCCCCCCCCCCCCCCCCATTTTAGTGTGGCTAATAAGGCCAGGGACACATTATAATGCGTTAGGTCTCACTGCTTTCCTTAGAACTCAGTAAAGGTATTGAAAGACTATTTATTTCCAAATGCTTGTGACACTTTTTTGGCATATTTCAACATGAAAACGAAACTACATATTTCAGCCACTCTTTGATTCCTTAGTATTTCGATTGACTCTGATAAAATCTATTACTGGGCTCATCTGATTGCGACCCTGCTAATTCCCATTGGGTATAACTGGCATTCCAGTTGCGTCAAGTGTAATATTATGACTGATTAGTTTGCACAGACTCCCTTGGCATGTAGTAAAGTGGTGACCACCTCAGAGTTTTAATATGACCATAAGGCCTTTTAAGACCTTATCTATTAAAGCCCAGCATGCAACACTGCAATATCATTAACGTCCAACGGACAATTTAATAAAGACCAGGCTGTGTGGTGTAGTATGGACACTGGGCTAAGTCAATGGGAAGATATACGACATCGCAGCCAGCAGTCTCTGGTGCACAATATGAAGTGTTTCAATTAGACTTTAGTCCCCGTGGAAAAACAACACCTGGACATGAAATGTTACTCTAATTTCAACAGAACATTTTGTAACCCAAAGGAAAGGTTCACTTAGTTTTTATGGCTGTGAGTTTCTCTCCAAGTCTCCCTGCCCTGGGTATCTATCTGTCTGCATACTCAATTTAGTCAGTACATCTACAAAAAAAGTCAAATCTACAATTTGAATATGACAAGGAATACAGTGATGCATACTTGTTTTACAGCATCCATTTTTTCTTCTTGGAGAACAAAATGCCTTTTGGCGATAAAACAATCTTTCACTCAGAATCTGAGATGAGTTTCCTCAGTGTGCTTACTTACCTAACATAGCAGGGTCTCCCCCCAGCCCTCACATGGCCCAAGCTCAGAGTGAAATGAAACCCTGCACTTCTAATAAACAATATACATATTTGATTTGCTCTCTAATGGACCCAAATATGGGGTTCAGGGGGCCAAGTAAATGATCCTACAGAGTGATTCATCATTGTTAAGCTTGCCATCGGAGGGTCGCCTCTCGGGTTCAACAGCAAATTCTCAATATAAGAGCCTCAGGCTAGCTAGCATGTACATTGTGAACGAGAAGAGATACTGCGTGAAGAGAAGAGACATTATGGGCTGCAGGTGAAGCGAAGAGACTCTATAAAAAGGAGATAAAGCTGGAGGAGGTGAAGTATGCATTAGCTGAAAGGCAAATCGACACCGGCCCCCCCTCCCTCAATGACTTCACCCTCCAGTTGATAATATTACGGCGCTATTGATTTCCACCAGCCTTTTCCCCAGGACCAGTAAGACACGTGGTAATTGTGAGGAGACAGAAAGCCAATATGGGCGTGCTCATGGATTGCAAGGGATGCACGCTAATATTGTTGCTACACTGAGAAAAGGGGGGAAGTGTGCTCTGATTGAAGTTTACCTTGTAATTTTAAGACAACATTGCAGATGACAGACTGACCCTAAGGGACAAGCAGCGATATAAAAATCCAATGCAGAGTCCAGAGTGAATATGAAAGTAACAAGTGTGAACAGTCAAGTGATGCGAAAGGAGATTTGTTTGTGGGCATGGCGTTAAGTGAACAGAGACTTAGGAATTCACCCTCCTTTTTAAGATCTTGTTATAAAACAATTTGAGATTCCTCCCATAAAAAAAATACAATTTATAATACCATTTTGTGCCCTGTGGCAGTAATGGACAAATAGACTAGATATCACATTGTAACACACTCAATTTCTCCTTTCTTCTGTAACAAATTAGATTCATTACAAAATTAAAAGCAGAAACTCAATATTGTTTTATTATTACATTGATTGCATTCGCTTCTCTCTTTTTCCCCCAAAATGAACACAAACCTATTCTTTTCCGAGAAAATAAATATTACAAATGTGTTCATGTCAAGCAATTATCCATGTATTTAAATGAATGTCTATTCTTGTGCTCTTTGAAGTACCTACATCTAATGGCCCTATCCTTCTGAATGTATTCATTACCTCAGGCTAGAGCTAACACAGTAATTGCCTTACAGTTTTATAATGGCATTACCACTCCAAGCTACATAACCTGGGCCCGCTTTTATTAACTGTGATAACATAAATACACAATCCTAGCTAATCTACCATGTGGAGAATCACATTTAGAAGGGTTTTAGGCTACCGTGTAAAACATGCAATACCTCAACATTTCTCAAGCCTTTGTCAGGTAACAACAGTTCATTTGATGGTTTTAATGGTGTCTAGATCTTGGCTGACCTGTGATCAGTTGTTGAGCATGTGTAAAACGTGTAGAACAAGGAATACCAGAAAAGCTGTCATGCCTTTGTCACAAAACAAGAGATCATCTACGGCTTTAATTGTTTTCAATTTAACATGGGGTTCTGATATGTCTGTCTCCATGACAAGAAAGCCAATTACATTTTATGCTGAAGCAGTATCCAGATTTACATGGAAATGCCCTCAGAACGCCATTCGGTGCTAATCGTATTCACAGCGTGAGCCGATACGCGTGAAAGTGTCTCGTCGGAAACAAAACAAACTCCTTGGTTGATTGGGTATCACACTTCCCATCATCCTCGGATATGACTAGGCTACCACTTAAGCATAGCCCTGCGAGTGAGCTTGGTTAGTTAAGACGCCACGCGGTAAACGACAGATTAAGGATGAGAGGCAATATCGTTTTCTCTCTTTTTTTCCAAGCTGTCCTTATGTTGCTGCTGCAAAGTACCATATGGACAAGGATGGAGAGGAGGTTTTCAGAGAATGAAACATGGCTTGCGAACGTGACAGTCTTAATTGCTTTAATTGTTGTTTGAAATTGAGAGGCATGTAGAAGATCTTCAAATATGATAGAATAGATTATTGGTAATTATTAACTGCAGGAAAAAGGAAAGAAAAAACACTTTGTCTCACTCATCGAGCAAGAGAGGAATCTGTTCTGCCTGATGAGAACACAGCAAGACAGCTGGTCCTCTCATTTAGTGAACCTGCTTCATGACAACCATAATTCTTTATTTGTATGCAAACTAGATGCATGCAACGTTGCGCATACACACCAATTTCAGAGGTAAATGCTCATTTTAAAGAGAGCCACCCATCCGGTAACTTGGTGGATTAAGCTCTATGTTTCTATAAGAGCATGGCACATGCTAGAAGTGGCTTCTACAGCGTTTCATCTTGATAAATCAAGGATTTTAGGAAGATATGGCTCTTCGGGATGAAAGGAGGCCCATACACACTCCATACACGCTCCATACGCGCTGCCTTAGAAACGCAGGCCAAGTCTTGGAGGCCGCTGTTTGAAGGCGCGATGGCTGTGTTTACATTCATTTACGGCAGCTGCCGTCTTAATCCCAGATTGCTATTGCCAAGTGATGGAACACTTCACACAAATTACTGAGGCCCGCGAAGGAAAACACGCAATGTGGGAAGAAAACAAGCGCCATCTGAGATGTTTCTAGTGACAGATTTGCATCGCTTTTAACCGGGGTTCTGACGGAAAGTCAACATACTGCTGCAATACAGCAGGTGACAGTAAAGAAGCATTCAAATAAAACACCACAGCAATAGCTCAAGCGTGTCTTTGTGAGAATAAATGCTCCTAAGTGGAGGAGATGCTTTTCCTAACATATTGCTTGGAGCATCACACTAAACAAAGCAGTGCTGTGCTCCATGAATGATTTCATTAAGTGCTCAATTCAAAGAGCAGATAAAAGCACACTAACACGCTCTATTCTGAAGTAGAGCAGGGAACAGGATCCAGGGCCAACTCCTTCTCAGTGTTAAGCACCAAAGCAACATGGCTAATCCTTATTGGTGAAGCAGGGACAAGCATGCAGACATGGATAAGAACACATCTCATGCATCCATGTCCCCGAGGCACAAGCACCCAGACTCTCGCTGGATGGGAAGTCATTTGTGAAGTCCTTTACAACAGCCAGTCAAAGAGGTTAATTGAAAAATGTCTTAATGTCATTACGGCAGAACTAGATTAACCCAAGCTAATTCACTTTATTGTTCTGAAGAAAGGAGACTCCAGTGCTGAACTCTTGTGCAAACGCAAGCCCTGAATTAGAGGGTGAGGTGTTGTTTTTAAGGCCTACGCTGGTTTAATTAAGAGATGGGACATTATTCATTGTTCCCAGTGGTTCTAGGAAGAGTTGGTGGCCTAATGCAGTGTTGGTGCCTCTCAATACAGGGTCACTTTTATTTAACCACCTAACAAATACCTCTTATTGTACATATATGTGTAAAAAAATAAAAAAGACTCTAATTGTTACATCCCATGTCATGGTGTTTGTTGAACAGTGTCATTGAACATAGTCTGCCATCAACATTTCAATAATGTCTGTCTTTCCTATTTTTTAAATCAGGAGGTATTGCTGAAGAGAGCAGCTGACCTTGTTGAAGCCTTGTATGGGATGCCCCACAATAACCAGGTATGCAGACTGACAGACACACACGTCTTACAGACAAACGAAGCTACCATAATGGATGACTGAGGGAGAGCAGCTCAATAACTCTTAACTTCTCCCTCCATGTTTCACAGGAGATCATTCTGAAGAGGGCAGCGGACATAGCGGAGGCCCTGTACAGCGTTCCCCGTAACCACAACCAGATCCCCTCTCTCGCCAACACAGCTTCCCACGGCATGATGGGAGTCAACTCCTTCAGCAGCCAGCTAGCAGTCAACGTGTCTGAGTCCCAGGGAAACGACCAGGGTAAGTGGAACTTATGCTTAGTGGTCAAGAATCATTCACAGTCAGCTAAGTAAGTCATGAATTAAATAATAAATTAATCCTTGAACCACCCCATCCTCCTCTTCTTCTTTGTTGGTAGGCTACAGCCGGAACACCAGCAGTGTGTCTCCACGAGGGTATATCACCAGCAGCACCCCACAGCAGTCCAGCTACAACTCTGTCAGTAACAGTATGAATGGCTACGGGAACTCTGGCATGTCCAACCTGGGAGTTTCCAGCTCCCCTGGGTTCCTCAACGGATCCTCTGCCAACTCTCCATATGGAAGTGAGTAGAGCTGCCATCTCAGACCTGTTCAGGAGGGAGCAAAGTTACACAATGTTCAGATGGAAATGTATTGTGTTAGACTTGTCTGTCAGGTAGCGAATCAGAATCATGTTAGACTCTATTCTTTACATTTCTATAGGCAATGTTCTGAACGTTTCACCTCACTGAATACAGCCCAGTTTAGTCCGACAGCATGTTCTTACCCCCCCACCCCAAACCCTGCCCCCCCATATCTTGTGTGCAGTTAAACAAAAGAGCGCCTTCGCCCCTGTGGTCCGACCCCAGGCCTCCCCACCCCCTTCCTGCACCAGCGCAAATGGCAACGGACTGCAAGGTGAGCCCCCCTCACCCCCTCATCCCTTCCCTTCGGACTACTGGGCAGATACCGCGGCTCATGCCTCTGTCCGGTTTGGTGAGGGACTAATCATTACAAATATGCATTTTAACAGTCTGCAATTTATTATTTACACCTTTGAGGTTACATTCAAATACACAAGCAAGCATGAGGGCACACACATGTAGACACACACACATGTACACACACACACACACACACACACACACAAACACACCAACATAAGCAGACATGCAAACACACCACACACACAACCCATCCAGTATAGCAAATTATATATTCCAAGGTCTAAGGACAACACCTTCCCAGACTTGTTTTAGTAATTATGTTTATTAGGTTTTGTGTGTGTCATGACCAACATGATTGCTTTGAAAACAAGCTTAGCCGTAGTGTGCGCCCCAAGATTAATAACATTGAGCTTAATGAAGTGGGAAATTAAAGTTCATCTTGCTACACGATCATACTTATTAATACATGTTGTGCAGAAATTAATGAGCAATGCCTTGCCATCATCTGTGCTGGCAAACTTAAAAGCATTCCAACCATGACACTACAAATACTCAATGATTTTTCATCCTGGCACTTTACTAGCCACCTAATTGTTCAAAATGTGTGAAATACTGAGTATATTAACTCTCTGTATAAGCTAGAGTTGCTAATGATATCCTAGCAGATGGTCTGGGTAAAAGAATGGAAACTACCTTTGATCTCTGTCTAAGCTTGTGGATAATGATTTTGAAATTGGAGTAGTGTAGTGACTGTGGAAATAAGAGTGAAATGCAGTGGCTCCATCTTCAGTATGGAGAATGGTTGAGTCTGAGGGGAGTCAGATCAGTCTGAGGGGAGTCAGCTGAGTCTGAGGGGAGTCAGATGAGTCTGAGGGGAGTCAGCTGAGTCTGAGGGGAGTCAGATCAGTCTGAGGGGAGTCAGATCAGTCAGGGGAGTCAGCTGAGTCTGAGGGGAGTCAGCTGAGTCTGAAGGAGTCAGCTGAGTCTTTGGGGAGTCAGCTGAATTTGAGGGGAGTCAGCTGAATTTGATGGGTCAGTTGAGTCTGAGGGGAGTCAGCTGAGTCTGATCAGCCTGAGGGGAGTCAGCTGAGTCTGAGGGGAGTGAGATCAGCCTGAGGGGAGTCAGTTGAGTCCTTAAGTGACGAAAAGCACAGCATTGTGGGTAGTGGCATGTTGTTGTTCCATGGTCGGCAGGGCCGTCTCTCCTAGGAGTCACTGTTTGCCATTACCTCAACACCAGGAGGAATATCACACGTAGCCACGCTGGCCTGCTGGGGCCTGAAATGTCAGAGCAAGAGGGAGGCTTTTAAAACGATCCTGTTAGAGAGGTTTGCACTCAGACATGCACAGACACACCACACATACACACGCACGCATCACACAGACGCACATGCACACATACACACAGTCTCACATACAACATCATAACTTAACATCTGTTTTAAAGTTCCAAAATGTAAATAGCTAAATGTTTTGCTTATCCAATTGAATACATTGGAAAGGGTGAATTTGCTGAATACAATTTCTCTCTCTCTCTTTTCCAGCTATGTCCGGTCTGGTTGTACCTCCAATGTAAATGCACTTTCATCTTCTCAAGCACCAATCTTCTCACCACGATACAGGACACCCCTTTATCACACAGCAAAGACACTGGCGTAATCTAAAATACTGAGGATATAGTCAACATCTTATTCTGTTTTTAATGAAGATTCAAAACATGATTTTCTTTTAAAAGACTATTTCAAGAGTTAAAATTTGGACATTTGGACTAAACATTTCATTAGGAACTCAACAATTGTAGCTTTTTTCCCTCATTTTTTTCTCTCCATTTGATCAACCTGGAAGAAGACAAAGGACGATGGAGTGAACGTTTTGCATACCTATCGGGTTGAACTTGGGCTTTGTCCAGTGAACCATATACTGGAAGAAAGTCTGTGGACTCATCATTTGGTTTTAATGTAAACACTGATGTACATTTACCTATGAACTTGTTTGCCTCAGAAAATGTTTTTTTTTGTTTTAACTCTCTTTCAATAGATTCACAATTGTGTGTCTTTATAATGTGACTTTTTTGTATTTTTATGTGTGAGAAAATACAGTGGGGCCAAGAAGGTTTAAGATTTTCAACTGGAAAATATATGAGATATATAATGTAGAAATCAATCATAAAATACAGCAAATGCAAGTAAATGGGTGGGGCTGGGTGGGTGGGTAAGATTGTGTCATGTTTCATTCATACATCTTAAATTAAATGAGTAATTTATTGTAGCTAGAAATTCATCTTCGAAAGTGAAAATGATCTTGGATTCAATAAGTACACTGGCGTACATAGAACGCCTGGCTAGAGCTTCCTTTTAAGCAAGTGTGTTTTGCCACGTTTATTTTGACTTTTTTGCTAGCACTGTATATTAATGCATTCCTAGGCTACTGTGAAGTCTGTTTCTTGTTGAAGAGGGCCATCCTCTTCCTTCTAGCTCCAAATCCCCTTATGTGTTTTATATGTGGTTATAAACTTGTAGAATATTGTGAGATTGCCAAAATTGTGCTAAATATTTATGCATCTGTCTTTTTTTCCCATGTTATTTTAGATCAACAACATTTAAAGCAAAATTAACTCCATCTAAAATGGAAAGTAGTTCATTGTCATATTTCCGTTCCAATACACACTTGCGCTCACTTGAGGGAAATTTTGTAACATATCAACTATAAATATTGTATTTATCTCTGATATTTTGTATATTGCTTTTCATTATGTATGTATTAATTGTCATGCCCTTAATAGTGATGCAGCACAGAATTTCAGCCAAGAACTGTTGCCTTCATGTTTTTTTTTGTATTTGATAAAATGCGATGTCCATATATTTCACATGTATCTTCAGAGTTTTGTTACTCTGTCAAGACTCTCTGTCCATTTTTTAAAAGGGAAGTCAAACTTCATTGTTTATTTTTATATTGATTTTAAATTATCTATACAGACCATTTTTGGAGAAAACTTTGTTGGTTGTATTGTCAAATAAATAGTTTGTGACCCATATGATAGTTGTTAAGATACAATAGAAACAATGTGCATGAGGGACAACCTTGGAGGAAGGGACTCCATTTGTGGTAGTATTTTCTTTCTGTTTTGTAGAATGTATACAAGTCACTTTTACTCACCACTTATGACTCTGCCACATAGCTTAAATGTGTTTACAGGGAACAAAAATTCAAAATGTCAAAATTTGGAATGGAAACAGAAATGAACAAGTCATGTTTTATTAAAATTTTCAGTAAAAAAAAACAACAAAAAAACTTGCTACTGCCTGTGGATTTCTTCAGTTGTTTCCTTTACCTGAAATACAACAGCAAAAGACAATGATAAAATACAGAGAACACTTTCGTACATGAAACCTTGGATTGCCCCTGTAAGAACCAGGGATGTCCACTCTCTCCATGGTAGTTTCTAGCCTTTAGATTCAGAAACAGGTTAATAGAACAGAACTGCACACAGATTTCTTTTGACAATTTTTGGGGAAGATTAGAAATACGTTTTAAAAGAAACTTAAAACGGATTTCTAATCTTCCCTAAATAGTCAACAACAAATCTCTGTGGGGTTCTGTTTTACTCTATTGACACAGCAATTTGACTTTGAGGCACATTCCTTTTGATCTTTATATCGGCATGGCTCTCTACTGCCATGCTTTAAAATAGCCTGTTAAATGCATTGTAGCCTTTCATAAATGGCGTGAGCTTTTTATTCAAAGCACCCTAAAGAGGCTCCATTAAAATCCCTCATTTCATTGCATTAGGCCGCCTAGTTAATAAAGAATCAATACATTGAAAGAGCAAGGTTATCCTTTGTCTATAAGGGGTTGGTATTGTTTTGAAACTCATAGTTTGAACTCTGAAAGGGGGCCCTGTGAAATCTATACTCATCAAGTGGGTCAAACAGAGATAGAGAAGCGACGGGGAAGAATAGCACCTCTCCTGTAAAACAACTAAACATCTTATCTGGATTTCTGAGTGGTCCTGGAGACCAGGTCACAAAATGTCAATTTCTCATCAAGGCAACAGTGTCCATGACCATCTCACCCTATAATCACGTTTAAGTGAATGCAAGTTGAGCAGGAATCAGCAAATCCCAGTTTATTATGCCAGCGGAATGCATAGATGTCATGGCACATAAGATAATGCAGGTGATGCTGATAGTGTGAGGTCAGATACACCAGAGAATGATACTGCTATTTCCACTGCGATCGCTGTGTGCGTCAAAAGATTCCCTTGTTAATCTGACGTGTCTGATAACAATAGTCATATATCTGCTTCCTGATGTAGTATTATTTGTTTCTGGCCTTTTCTCTCTTCAAAAATGTGAAAACCTAGTTAAAAGGAAGAACTCCATCCATCTATTCCATATAAACAGTTGTTATCATTTCTTGTCCTAGCATACATTAAGTGTTATATTTACAGTATGTCTGGGATGGGCAACTTTGATGGGGGTGGGGCCTCAAAAAAACGGAAATCATCGTAGGGGCCGCAGTGGCTCATGGGTTGAAATTGCACTTGTATTCTATGTATTCTATTATTCTAACTCTCAACAGTAAGTTGAGACCCCGACTGGCCTACAAAAGGGGGGTCGCAGGCTGCCAGTTGCCCATCCCTTATCTATGTCTATCAATGAACAATGATTTAATGTGCATCTGAGTCCTTTAATAGTAGGATAACAAACATTTTGGTGCATGCCCAGTAATGCCAGGCAGGAATATACTAATGCTTGGAAATCAAACCAGGCTCTCTCTGTACCAAAAGCCAGTCCATAGCCACAACACTCAATCACAGTGAGAGCCTCTTTATTGGAGAACTCTAATGGCCTGGCCGCCCTCCACCATGCTCTTAATGTGTGCATTCAATATTTATAAATCCTGAGTCAATAACGCCCTATAACCAGGGCCTGTCAGACACCCACACTCTCCAACACAGGCTGGGGTCAAGAGGTCATGCAATCAAAGGAGGCCAAGGCTCACCACATCCATACAGTATGTTGCTACTCTTATCAAGACTTTCCTCAGTAGTGGTTATCTGTCAAAGGAGAGAAATCTTAACAGCTCACATATTGTTATATTTTAAAATACCACCTCTTCATTACACAAATAAGAAGGTAACATTGAATATATCTATTCAATGTTTATGAACTGACTATTTAATTTGCTACTACTGACACAGCACCTGTTGTTCTAGATATTTTGTCTCTACCATTGCTTTATTCCTCTCAGATGTGGTTGCCTCAGATGTTATACCTGGCCATATCACTGCAATTTTCCTATAGTGTTCAGGTGAAAGATTGCACTCCAGTGATAGTGCCACACAAAAGCCTGCCTGGACAATGAGCCAGTCAATGGAGAGATCCAGTTGAAAGAGTCACAATGGTTGTGCATGCTGGGAATTGGGCTGGACGATATAAAGGAATGAAACCTTCATTGAGGCCATAGAGGACAAGCATTCAGAAAAGGGGTTTTGTTCGGTCTTTATCAATCCACAGTTTCCCATGAGGAAAAACAATACAAACTGACCTTAAAAGAGAATATTACCTTACACATATTCAGGTGCTTATGTGTTCACTTTCAGGGGTACTGATGTAATGGCTTTGTAGCCTCATGTGTACAATATCAAGATGTTCATTTATACAGTAATTATTATTCAACCTGGGATTTGAACTCACAACCTCTTGGTTCACAGAATTACATCATTCTTCCTGCTACACCACCATGTATATGTAAATGACTGATTTCACCTGTATTCCTACACTTTGACTTCAAAGTAAATCTCAGTTTTGTAAAAAAAACACTCAAGAAAAACTAGTATTTATCATAGTGATTCAGAAGTAACATTAAAAGGTCTAATGCAGCTGTTTTTTTCTTACTGTGATTGTTTTCAATTAATATGGCCAAAAATAAACAAAAACCGCTTCTTAGCAAAGATTCATTTCTCAAGCAAGAATTGGTTGGAGTTGGGCGGGGAAAACGTATTGGTCTATTCATTCATTTACCACCTGGTGATGTCACCAGGCAGGCCAAAAAACTCCATCATACAGGCTGAAATTTCAGGCGGTCTTTTCATACAGCTATTACACTAAAAGGGCATTATCATCATTTTCACAAGTTCACAGTATTATTCTATCAATCAATCAATTACATTGTATTTGTCACATGCTTTATAAACAACAGGTGTAGACTAACAGTGAAATGCTTACTTACATGCTCTTCCCAAAAACGCAGAGAGAAAAATAGAAAAATGATTGAAAAATAATAACATGAGGAATAAACACACAATGAGTAACGGTCCCATGGCTATATACACAGGGTAGCAGTGTCGAGTCGATGTGCAGGGGTGATAGGTCATTTAGGTAGATATGTACATTTAGGTTGGGGTAAAGTGACTAGGCAACATGATAGATAATAAACAGCAGCAGTGTATGTAATGAGCAAAAAGGGTCAATGCAGATAGTCTGGGTAGTTATTTGGTTAACTATTTAGCAGTCTTATGGCTTGGAGGTAGAAGCTGTTAAAGGTCCTGTTGGTTTCAGACTTGGTATATCGGTACTGCTTGCCAATCAACAGCAGAGAGAACAGTCTATGACTTGGGTGGCTGGTGTCTTTAGACAATTGTTATTTTACACCGCCTGGTATAGAGGTCTTGGATGGCAGGGAGCTCGGCTCCAGTGATGTACTGGGCCATACGCACTACCCTCTGTAGCGTCTTGTGGTCAGATTTATTCATTTATTTCACCTTTATATAAACAGGTAGGCAAGTTGAGAACAAGTTCTCATTTACAATTGCGACCTGGCCAAGATAAAGCAAAGCAGTTCGACACATACAACGACACAGAGTTACACATGGAGTAAAACAAACATACAGTCAATAATACAGTAGAAACAAGTCTATATACGATGTGAGCAAATGAGGTGAGATAAGGGAGGTAAAGGCAAAAAAAAGGCCATGGTGGCAAAGTAAATACAATATAGCAAGTAAAACACTGGAATGGTAGATTTGCAATGGAAGAATGTGCAAAGTAGAAATAAAAATAATGGGTGCAAAGGAGCAAAATAAAAAAATGAAAAATTAAATAAATACAGTAGGGAAAGAGGTAGTCATTTGGGCTAAATTATAGATGGGCTATGTACAGGTGCAGTAATCTGTGAGCTGCTCTGACAGCTGGTGCTTAAAGCTAGTGAGGGAGATAAGTGTTTCCAGTTTCAGAGATTTGTGTAGTTTGTTCCAGTCATTGGCAGCAGAGATCTGGAAGGAGAATCTGGAAAGAATTTGTTTTGGGGGTGACCAGAGATATACCTGCTGGAGCGCGTGCTACAGGTGGGTGATGCTATGGTGACCAGCGAGCTGAGATAAGGGGGAACTTTACCTAGCAGGGTCTTGTAGATGACCTGGAGCCAGTGGGTTTGGCGAGGGCCAGCCAACGAGAGCACACAGGTCGCAATGGTGGGTAGTATATGGGGCTTTGGTGACAAAAGGGATGGCACTGTGATAGACGGCATCCAATTTGTTGAGTAGGGTATTGGAGGATATTTTGTAAATGACATCGCCGAAGTCGAGGTATGGTAGGATGGTCAGTTTTACAAGGGTATGTTTGGCAGCATGAGTGAAGGATGCTTTGTTGCGAAATAGGAAGCCAATTCTAGATTTAACTTTGGATTGGAGATGTTTGATGTGAGTCTGGAAGGAGAGTTTACAGTCTAACCAGACACCTAGGTATTTGTAGTTGTCCACGTATTCTAACCATTGATGCAGTCAGTCAAGATGCTCTCAATGGTGCAGCCAAATATTTTCAGCCTCCTAAGGCATTGTCGTACCTTTTTCACGACTGTGTTGGTGTGTGGGGACTGGTACTCTATTTTTCATGCTCGACCATGATATGGTGGGGTTGTGACGCTGGAGCCACAGAAGTTGGAGGATTACCTTGTGTGATGATAAGGTGAGGTGGTGATGAAGGGGAGGTTTCCTGGTGTATGGGTCCCACAGTGAGGGTGAGTGGTGCGGTGATAAGCGTAATTGTGCCAGATGCCAATGGTCGCGTATCTAGGGCATGGACAGGAAAAGGAGAGAAGAGCGGGGTATGAGGTTAAGTTAAGGGAGGAGGCGAGGGCCTGGTCGATTAAGCTCCCAACGGCACCAGAGTCCACTAGAGCTGTAGTGACAACACTTGAGGGACAGCCAGCCAGTGAAATAGGAACCAGAAAGGGTTTGGCGGAAAACGATGATAACGTCTACCCTGGGAGATGTAAGGTCACGGGGCCACCCCTCTGCTCTAGTGGACCCTGGGTTAGGGCGCACCGGACCCCGCTGAAGCTGGTGCTCCTCCTGGCCACAATAGAGACAGAGCCCCAGCGGTCTCTGGCGACACTGCTCTGTCGCGGAGAGGTGTGTGGCCCCTACATCCATGGGTTCAGGCTCTGCCTCAGGACAGCTAAAGGAGGGAGGCAAGTGGTGAGGTGGACACTGGCGCTCCCGGGGAAAGTTATCCAGATTGACGGTCGAGATGAGAGCGTTCAAGGATACGTTGTCATCCCAACACGCCAACTCCATCTGGACCTCCTCGCGCACACCACTGTGGAATAGAGTGCAGAGCGCCGGCTCAATCCACCCACCTCAGGCTGACACAGTGTGAAAGATGAGGGAGCACTGAGCAGCAGTTTGGCCATCCTGGAAGAGTAGCTCACCTCCCTTTCTACCCTCTGGAGGATGATCGAAGACCGTCCTGAACAATGCCAGGAACCTCTCATACAAACCCAGCTCCTCTTCTCTTCTCTTCTCTCCCAGGTGGTTGTAGCCCACTCCAATGCCCATCCGGTCAGCAGGGAAATGACCGTGGCAACCTTGGAGCTCTCGGTGAAGTTTGCCAGGTATGTGTAATGATGGGTTGCCAGGACCGGTGGTTAGTAGACCGGTGACATCGAGCGCTGGAGAGGGAGAGTAGATGTGACAGGTCCCTGCTGAAAAAGTTTTAATACCACTGCTCATCAAGTGTCCTTGAGCACTGTTAGTTTTACGTTGATGTTACGCTGGTGGTGATAATTGGACAAGTATTTACTTGATTCTGGGCAGCTTTCAGCATAGTGCAGAAATGCATTCTTGCCAATAACTCTGTGGCCATATCTGTTTTACAATCTGATACTGTAGCAGGAAATTTCAGGTTGATAAGAGGTTGTGAGTTCAAATCCCAGGTAAGGCTGAGTCCCAAGTGTGGTCACAGTGCAACATTTTAGAAGATTGTACAGCATTGAAATCAGAATACAGCAGCATACTTGGGGCGGCAGGGTAGCCTAGTGGTTAGAGCGTTGGACTAGTAGCCGTAAGGCTGCAAGTTCAAACCCCTGAGCTGACAAGGTACAAATCTGTCGTTCTGCACCTGAACAGGCAGTTAACACACTGTTCTAGGCTGTCATTGAAAATAAGAATTTGTTCTTAACTGACTTGCCTAGTTAAATAAAGGTAAAATTTAAATACTGTCATCTTATAAAAATAATACCTTGAAGTTGTTGTATATATTTACTTTATTTTTACTGTAGCTTTCGGCAAAGTGCAGAAACGTATTCTTGGCAATAAATGTACAGACATGGTGGCGCAGGAGGAACTTCAGGTAGCTAACAACCAAAAGATTGTGAGTTAAAATCCTAAGTGAGGTTAAGTCGCGACTAATCAACATACATCAGCATACTGTCCTTTAACATTAACACCTTAATTTAGGTGTTAAAACACAGTAACTGGTTGTAGATTTATCGTATTTTCACCACAACTAGACACAAACCTCCAGTGTACCATCATACAATATTCTGAGAAATGAAATGTTGCATCCCCATGTTGTTTTTACACGTTGCTTCACATGTTGTCATTTTATCACATTAACTTTACATAAAATCATGTGTTCACATGGGTGACCACTGGTCTATCTATCTGCAATCCGGTCTGCTTGAAAAAATAGATAAAGATAGGTCAGCAGAAATATATCTACTTTATTCACTGTGGAATAGCAAAGTATCCTAATGGTAAAAAAAATCATTCGATACTATATTAATGATCTAGTGTATTTCAGACCCACATATGCAGGATTTACTATATTTTTCTTCCATAAAGCACACTCAACCAAGAACAGTCATAGTACAGAAACCCAGGTCAGAAAGTGAGAGACGACAGTGATAAAATAATATCACTTCAACTGCATTTTTATGCCATACTCTGACACATAGAACTCCCTTCATAGTACCCCTCAGTAGTGCTTTGTCCACTAGTTCTGGATATGATATCATCTATTAATAATGTATTGGCAATGGATTACATAAAAAGAGACCAGAAATAACATCCAATATTCATGCCCCCTGAGCTTGACTATGTCCATTCCTTTTGGCCCATAAAACCTTACCCCATTTCCATATCCGCTGAGGGTCGCGACAGGTTTGCCGCACAAAGACTCACAGAACAGCTCAACTCAGGAAAAGGGCTGTAAAAATTGGGTGGATTTCTGAATCCTTATGAAACAGTACTCCTAGAAAGAAAGAAAAAAAATCACATTTCAGCGCCTGTGAAAAACCTGGTACTGTATTTCTCCCTTTAATTGTGCCACTTCAGAAATTGACAGGCCTCTGAAACATTGCATGAATCACACAGTTATTGTAGTCCCCTTGTCTGGGAATGTTGTTACAACATCTGCATATTATAGAAAGTAATGGAAGTAGCAGAGGTGGCAGCTGCAAAGCAACAGGAAGCGTGACATTTTCAGTCAGAACCGCTGTACAAACCACTAACTGTCTACCAGCCATGGTCTTACAGTCGACACTGAGTGGGAGATACTGTGACAAACAGGCAGGGTCTGAGAGCTGTGTGTCCTAGGGGGGGTGACAGCACCAGTTTGACTGTCAATGAGGATCATTAACTGTGTGTTTTAAAGAAACCTGAACAGTGATTAGGAAGCTTGAGACAAGGTCCTCGATCAACTGACACAAAATTGTTCAAATACTCTTACCCCATATCCCTGAACTCCCCAGAGTATGTGCCTGGACCCTTACCTGTATCTTACTGTTCAGCCTTAAAACCTTTCTCAGCACCCAGCATGTAATTCCCCCCAATTCACTCAAAAAAAACTAGGGCACTATAAAAACATAATTTACATCCTCTAAAAGAACATGTCTCATAAATTGTCTACACGCTACAGAAAATACTATCCTTAATGGCCTTATGAAGACGTCTCCACCTAACAGAGCGATGGCCAACAAAAGCCTGCGTGTAAGGGCCTTTCCTGAAGAGTCCTTGTCACACGCAGGTTAGCGTTTTTCATCATGCATCTTGTTCTGGAGGCTTTCGTGGTCACCAGCTAGCACGTCGTAAAATCTGATTTTAAACCTAACCTGAAAAAAGCAGCAACAACAAAAAATCCATACATTTTTACACTATAGCCAATTTTCCCTTCGCAGCTGGCCTATCTAAGGAGAAATTCCTCAGTACTGCCTCCAGGGCAAGATTCATGACAATAAACGTCAACACCGCGCCAAACCTCTGTGATTATCGTTGCTTTTTAGCAGAGTGTCCAGGCCTGCCAATACTGCTGTTCCATAAATGAATTTGGCCCTTCGTCAACAAATTACCTAACACGCAGAACTGTGTATGTGTCAGATTCAATTCCAACCCACAGGCTTTTGTAGTGCCATGGCAGGTTGACTTAATTATAAATCATCAATCATAATAAAATAATCACATCTATATTATTTTAAATATCTCAAACATTTTAAAGATACTGAGTTGTTACATGTTGTCATGTTTGATTGGGCCAGGTGTATTTATTATCAATGGATAATAATTAATCATGACTAGTCAGAGAAAGCTTTCCTGTAAGAGGAAACTCCAGCTCTACCAATCAAACACATATAACTGATCAACAATTATCTCTGGATGAGTCCAGAGCTTGACACATACAGTAGACCTGCATGAGTATTTGTATGAACATGGAATCCAATTTGTAACACACTTTACAACACAGTATAAATACTGTATACACTAATGTTATTGACTACTACTACATTCAGACAGACTTGTATATTACATCCAGATGCCATAGATACCCCCACTTCAATTTAAAATATAATTAAACTGATAGAATTACAGAAAAACAAGACACTAGACATTGGTCAATATCTACAGTGCATCTTCTCGAGTCATACAGAACTTCTAATAGGTAAAGTGTATTTCTCACAAGGCTGCAGACAGTATTTGGCACCAAGGCTCTTATTTTCCCTCTCCCTGATCCAGTCCACTCCTGTCCCAGACTCGTCATATAGATCGCAGTCTGCGGGGGCCAGAGGTGCTGACGGAGCCCAGATGCTCCCAGTCTGTCTGGGGGACTGGGGAGACTGGTGCCAGGGGGTCCTGGAGCCTCTGAAGTGCCGCCCCTTCGTCAACAGAACAAGGCTAGACCTGCACTTTCTGAGACACTCTGGTTCCCACTCTCTAAAAACTAGGCTGTAGTCATAGGTTAATAATACGTGAAGGAATACACACACTCAGTCACACTCAGCCCATGTCTCTCCCTGCAGTGCATACAGCACCACACACGTTCACAAGTTCACACGGACACTCCCATACAAACACAAGTCTGAGTGTTCTGGACTATATGCTACCTTTTGGAGATTCCCTTATGGAAAAAATCTTGTGATCTTATGTGAAGTTAATGATAACATGAAACTACACGTGAAAACATTTGAGCCCATGTGAAAACATGATCTCCTGTGAAGAAATAAATGTGACAACATGAAGATGCAAAATTTCAACATGTGATACACTATATATACAAAAGTTTGTGGACACCCCTTCAAATTAGTGGATTTGGCTATTTCAGCCACACCCGTTGCTGACAGCACACAGCCAAGTAATCTCCATAGACATACATTGGCAATAGAATAGCCTTATTTGAAGAAGTCAGTGATTTTCAACGTGGCACCGTCATTGGATGCCACCTTTTCAACAACTCAGTTCGTAAAATTTCTGACCTGCTAGAGCTGCCCCGGTCAACTGTAAGTGCTGTTATTGTGAAGTGGAAACATCTAGCAGCAACAACGGTTCAGCCGCGAAGTAGTAGGCCACGCAAGCTCACAGAACGGAACAACCGAGTGCTGAAGCACGTAGCGAGTAAAAATTGTAACACTCACTACCGAGGTCCAAGAACTGTTTGTTGGGAGCTTCATGAAATGGATTTCCATGGCCGAGATCAGTGTGGAAGAACTTGACTGGCCTGCACAGAGCCCTGACCTCAACCCCATCGAACACCTTTGGGATGAATTGTAACTAGGTCTGTTAAGTATTACAGCCACACTGGTGGTCACGAGTCATGAAGGAAGTCAAAGTCCACGTGACCGTTTAGTCACATAACTAGGCTTCTCCAAGCTCTGATGCTGCTGATGGTCATTAGTAGCCTACCAAACTTGCTAACTGCCTGGTACTCAGCACTCTACTGTCCCGCTAATCACTCTGACATCAATGCAAATGTAATCGAAAATCGAATCAAACATTTCATGAGTTCCCATGAGCTCATGTTGCGCAACATTTCTATAGGCTATGCAATTGCGCAAGAAAACAGAGTGATGGTCTCTACTAAAAGGAGGATCCCATCAGCTTTCTATAGACTAGGCCTACTTTCTTAACTTTCATAATATTAAGTACATTGTTTATCTTTACAACAGGAGTGTAGCATACCTGGCTGGCATGACAGTAAAAGTGTCCTCCATTCGCTGTTTAAGTGCATAGATGACATGTTTTTTCCACTGCCCCTGTATCGAGACAGATGCATGATAATGGTCCATTCTAAATCAAAACAAATGTCACACATATATGATTTAGTATATGTAAAGACAAGATTAAATCAAGAATAGTCTGATGGGTGACAATATTAGCCTATCACTTGTGAATAATGTCCAGCTTAAGAAACTGCTTTTTTTTCTTCAACTTTTTCGAATCATAGTGGCACACCTCATGTAGTCTAGCCCATAGGCCTATAGGTTTTGATAAGGTTTGTATCACAACTAAAGTGGCCAAATAACTTCTTAAAATGAAGGGCATTAATCCACTTTATAACGGGTGTAGAGCCTAACTGGAATACATAAGCAGCATGCGAGGTTCAAGTTTGGGGAAGATCATTTTCACAATAAAATGCACCTTTATAATAAAAGCATTGCATGAGTAATAGCATTTGTGGTCACTTTTGATAATGGTGTTTTCCCGCTAATGCAACATTTGCGATTATAGCCTTCTGCCGTGTGTGAATTGCTGCGCTTATAATGTGAAGAAATAGCCTAATAGTTTATCAACATTTTAAGCTAAACGTTCAGATCTGTTGTCAATCACATTGTGTTTTTTGATGCTAGTGGCTGTATTCATTTGGGATCTATTGCATCCCACAACTGTCCCAGACTATGTTTGGAATATTTATTTACTGCAGAGAATAAAATAGGTAGTTTTTGTACTATGGTGATAATAGATTTACATAGTCTAGTGCTTTTGCTGTTCGTTAGGCCAACTCAACTTGTTGGCTGACAAAAAGTAAATGTGGACAGTTCTTCCAATATCTTCGATATGCACCTTGAAATTGGATAAGGACGCGTGCATTTGTGTCCCTGATGTGTCTGTCTTCACTTGTAGCCTGTGAGAAAGACCCGATCATTTGATGGAGAGCCATGTGAGTGAGAGGCGCTTCGGGCCACAAAAGGCATACTTTTTTTTAGGGTGCATTATGGACACAAATGGGATGCTGCTGTGAAATCCGAGCAATTATCAAGAGCTTGTCAAATTGTGAATGAGAGACTATTGGAATGTATACAGCCTGCGCAAAAAAAACAAAGCAGAGCTCATGCCTTTTAAGAAACTTTAAAAAAATCATCATCAGAGTCTCATCATGCAGCCTTACAATGTATTTAAAATCAAAACATATAGTCCAAAGTTTGTAGAACAACTAAAGTCACATTAATAACTATAAATTAAAAATATAGAAGTACCTATTTCTTTGTTAACCGCTCAACACAGAATAGCCACATGTGCGCACTCCCTCAAATCGTTTGGAGAAAATGTTTATATTCTATTCAGCTTTGTTCAATTGTATTCTTCATTCTATAAATTCTTCATTCTATACTTTTATTTACAAAGCCATTTTGGGTTTACTACCTTTTTACTTGGGCATTTTTATTGTTCAGAAATGTGGTGGGTACTCTCTTCGTTCGCTGGACTTTATCCTGCTAACTGTTCCAAATGTCCGAACTGAATTTGGTAAAAGGGCTTTTATGTACTCTGCGCCATCGTCTTGAAACGCCTTACAAAATACTTTTAATGTAACGATTCTCCTCTTCGTCTGAGGAAGAGTAGTCAAGATCGGACCAACACGCAGCGTGGTAAGTGTCCATGTTAATATTTTAATATAACAGAACACGAAACAAAAATAACAACGAGAATGTAAGAAACGAAACAGTCCTATCAGGTGAAACAACACAAAACAGGAAACAACTACCCACAAACATAGGTGGGAACAGGCTACCTAAGTATGGTTCTCAATCAGAGACAACGATAGACAGCTGCCTCTGATTGGGAACCATACCAGGCCAAACACAGAAATAAAAAACATAGAACAAAACATAGAATGCCCACCCCAACTCAAGCCCCGACCAAACCAAAATAGAGACATAAAAAAAGGAACTAAGATCAGGACGTGACATTTAAACTGGAACAACTTGTCCCGATTGGTATTTTTAAATCACTGATGAATGATCTTGAGACTGATTCCCTGACCTGTCAATGTTTTTAATTTGCTGTTTTTGATTTTGTTATACTCTTATGAATCCTATGGTTTTTACTAGATTACTTGTAGTTTTTCATGTTGTTTGTCTGTAATTTTTGTAATGACTTGGTGATGTCTATCTTGGCCAAGACGCTCTTGACAAAGAGATTTTAAATCTCAATGAGCCCTTCCTGGTTAAATAAAATTTAAATAAATAAATTAAATTAAAATTAAATTAATAATGCCACGGAATGCTAAGCAAATCTTGTCTGCTAAATGAACTAGTGTAGCCCACAGCCATTTGACATAGCCACATCAGGACCTAACATATATCTTCTGTAATAGACTACATTTTCTTCAAATCATGCTTCTTTAGACCTGTCTAAAATAAATCATGGATTTATTGTGAATGTGTAGGCTATATTACATGGATATATTAGACTTTTTAAAATGTAGATGTTACAAAGGTCTGCATCAGTGGCTTGTAGGCTGTGGAAGCCAGGACATGCTAAATGTGTTTATGTTAATTAAAGGTAAAATACTGTGAGACTGACAGTTATCTGCTTCACAATCACCGGCTGACAAAATTTCGTGACCGCCACAGCCCTAATTGTAACACCGACTGCGAGACAGGCATTATCGCCCAACCTCACTAAATGCTCTTGTGGCTGAAAGGAAGCATGTCCCCACAGCAATGTTCCGACATCTAGTGAAAAGCCTTCTCAGAAGAGGGGAGGCAGTTATAGCAGCAAAGGGGGGACCAACTCCATATTAATGCCCATGATTTTGGAATGAGATGTTTGACGAGCAGGTGTCCATATATTACACGTGACAACATTTGAGTGTTTTCACATGTGAAACTGCAATTCCACGTGAGTTAGGTTTACACATGTGAAAATGCAAATGAGATTTTCACATGTAAATCTGCAATTCACATGAGAGGTAAAAATATTTTATCCTACTCACATGTGAAAATGTGGTGAGCTCAACATTTTATACATATGAACATATGGTTTCACATGAGAACAACTGACCTCACGTGTCTCTTTTGTTTTCACATTAACATTTCAGCTCAACATGTGAAAACAGCTATTTCACATAATATGATCACATTTTCACATGTGAAATAGCTGTTTTCACAAACAAGAGACACATGTGAGGTCAGTTGTTCTCATGAAACTTTTGTAAGGGAAGTAATTAAATGGTATGGGTGTTTTAAGGTAAGTGGTACACTGTTAAGATAAATTAGTGTCAATGTCTTTATTCAACATGATCCCTTAGTGCTGACTTTTCAATATGATCCGACCTGGGACTTGAACTCACAACCTCTGGATTTAGAGTATGCTGATCTTTCTACTGCGCCACAAAGTATGTAGCACTCACTGAAGTCCCCTACAGATTCAATACCTATAATACATATCAGCCCTTAGCAACAGAGTGCCATCTGCACTGCAATTTTAGTTATCAGCTAATCTGACTATTCTCTCATCATTGCTTTAATTGACTTATTTCAGCAATTTGAGGGTTTTCTGTATTAGTTGTCTAATGTTGGTGGGGCATATTGTTTTGTTTTAATGTTACTCCTGAATCACTATGATAAATATAACCGTTTTTCTTGAGTGTATTTTTTAACAAAGCTGAGGTTTACTTTAAAGTCCAAAGTGTAGGAATACAGGTGAAATCAGTTATTGACGCAGACATGGTGGCGTAGCAGGAAGATCGGGATACTATGAACCACGAGGTTCTGAGTTCAAATCCCAGATAAGGACATGTTGAATAATAAAAACTGTGTGAATTAACATGCACAACATGTTGAAAACACTGCAACTGCATGACTTCTTAACAACTTATTTTGGTTTGCAGAGGGCCTGTGAAATCTCATGAAATATCATCACATGATTTCACATGTGAAGCAAAACATGGACATTTTCACATGTGAAATCATGTGGTTTTTCCACAAGGGTTAACATTATGTGTGACATTGCAGATGATACAACGTGTCCACTGCCAAACTCAGACCACATCTGCATGGCCTTGCCCCTGCCTATCTACATCCGCAGTGTATTAGACTGCTGGAGCAGCAGCTGTGGAAGCTGGTCTGGCTGCATGGTGCCTTGGTGTCAGGGCCTCGGAGAGGCATCATGACAGAGGGGGAGGGAACATGATAGGGCAGTGGAGCCCAGTATAATATCGGTCTGTTGGTCAATGCTTATCTGCATGTGTAATACTCTGGAATCTCAAAGGCATTATACTGCCTCTGGCTGGGCGCTGTGTTCTAGTTCTACTAACATGTTGAGGCACTAGAATACACAACCAAACGGTATGTGTAAGCCTACCGTGTAAAATGAGGCTGCTGGACTGATGTACATATTGCATGATAGGTAAGCAGAGAAGGACTTTTATAGAAATTGCCGATGTGAGTTGTGACTACACTGGTATGTGATGGATTAGTATAGGGAGTAACTATGGTCGACTGTGTGAGGTTGGAGCACAGAGTGTCTGTATTTGATGTGGGGGCAGACAATTACTGTGTTATGAGGAGGGATGGCAGGATATGAGATGGGAAGTAGGGAGTTACATTAGAGACAGCATATAACTTATGAAATGGAATGGTGTGAAATATTGTTACAGAAGCCAAAATACATCTTAACAGTATCAGCAATGATTAATTCAGCCTGACTTGGTCACATCCTTGTAATAACGATGTGAATGCCACCGACCCTTTCCTCGGGCCTCCAGAAGCTCTTTTGAGTGTGTGTGTGTGTGTGTGTGTGCACGCGTGTGTGTGTGAGGGCGTTAATAAATGTTGAATCAAACGCTGCACGAGACACCCACACTCCTTAAGGGTTGCCCATTAGCGGTGTGTGGGTGTATGGGGAGTTTATCAGTGTCTGGGTGATTTATGAAGTCAGACTCAATATCATCCACTTTACCCCCACACACATGCCTGCACACACACACTGACACACAGACACACGCACACACACAGAAGCAAATATTAGGACAAAATTCGAGGTTTCACAGAGATTAACAGAGCGGATAATAAAATAGTAGTCTCAACCGCTTTTAATGGTGTCCATAATTCCATTATAATTCCATTGAATCACATGGCCAGGATGATACTGAAACAGAGTACTTGCACATGCATGATACTAATAAGTTATCAAAGTGCATAACGCATTTCTCTCTGATCCCTGAACTGTATCGGCCAAACTACTCACACATCTGCTAATCTGTCAGCCTGTCTCTCTGACTAAATACATAGAACGTATCGTTTACCTTTTACTCCCTCTGTTGTGTGGTGTAGCCTATTACATAGACTTGACTTAGCCACAAGCAAAGAGGGCGCTTACAGTGCACTTCAGAGTGTGCTCCTTTTAAATATGATCCCCTGGTGGCTCTGTCACAGCAGCCTTGGTTACGGGCTGACTGTAGCCTGTAGCCACCACAGGCATCATTAGTCCTGTGTGAAACCACACACTGAAATGCATTCTTCATCTGACAGTGTACAGCCTTCTGCCTGCCTGCTTCAACATCGAGGCTGGAATTGTGCTCTGATGGCACAGTGCTGTAAGTGAGTCCAACAGTACAGCAGAGACGCATTCAAAGATGCTTCAAAATGTACTACAGTTCAGTAGACATTGATTCATCTTTGCAAAAATAGAATAGCAGAAATGATATAATGCATAGATTAAAATGACAGTCAATCTAATCCTCACAGAAAAATGTCCATGCACTCTTTACAAGGCTGCTTTCATATACCTCGCTGTCAGGAAAAATATTTAATTTATCTCAATGGCATCAAATTGGAAATTGATCCCATTGTTCAACTGAAGAATTGAAAGCTGCGTTTGTATGCCTGTTTCCCGTTCTACACTGCCCTCTAATGGAAATCATCATTTTTACAAGAAAGAAGCTCTAAAATTATTCTCTGAATGGTGCTTCAAATTTCAGCCATATTTGAGATGGCTAACTGAACACAATAACATCTATTGCAAACTATATCTCCAGTTTGTTCCGGTATAACTACAACATTTAAAATAATTAAGTGACTGGTTATTCAAGATGAAGCTTTTTAAACTTTAAATGTATTTATGAAAAATAAAAATAAATTTCAACACTGTCGTTGAAGGTGAATCTTAAATGAAGAAAAACTAATGACTCACAAACAATTTCAAGCCTTTTTCCTGGATGTTGAACAAAGCATTCACTTGGCAGGAAATACAATAACCAATGAAAGGTACAAAGAGTGATTTAGCATAGGGAGGAAAACGATTCAAGTGACATATTTTTGGGGAAATAATTATTTAGAGAAACCATTCCAACAATAACTGGCAACCCAAACTGGCACCCATGGGAACATATGTTTGTAATTCTTAATGTTCAATGTTAAAGTTATTTTAGTGCCTTCTAATTTCAGACCAACATTAACTATACAGTATGATTAGTAGAACATAAGACCAGTAGTATTGGCATACACATAGTTGTTCTTTATGGATGTGATTGTCCTGTCTTGTCCCACTGCAGTATAGTTAGAATCTATTTCACTGTGCTGCCGGAATGCAGAGAGCGTTGTTACTGCCGTTCTGAAACTGAGGGTCAACTAGGGGGGGGGGGGTAGACTGAGGCCTCTACACTAACCCCCCTAACACCGCCACTCCCTTAAACCTCCACTTTATTCTTTCACATGAATTCAATTAGAACACAGACTGGACAGTCGGACAAAGCAGAACAGAAGCAGATATAAAATCAAAACATGAAAGCTCTCCCTTGGGTTATAGACAGCATTTTCAAAATAAGGCACAGCTGACACACATTTCAACTGTGAAGCCGCCCCATGTGCACATGTCACGCAACTATGTACAGGTTTCCTCAGCTGTGGTTCATTGTTGACATCGCATCTTGCTTACTGTTGTATTTCACAAAGCAGGATAAAGGAGTTATCAAAAATAATAGTTGGTGTTCACTCATATAACACAAAGAAAGCTCTTAACTGCTTCAGGAAGTACAGTGGTTTCAGAATGGTTATAGAAGTTGTCTGGATAACACGTCAACACTGCTTTGTAAAATATAATCCCACACTGGTCTTACTATATCACATCATTGTGCTTCAGTCTTCCTCTTTGACCTTCTCGTGGGTGAGCAGCCATTGTTTGAGATGGTTACCTTTGCCGCCCATGTACATCCCACTCTGACCACCGCTGGAGATGACGCGGTGGCAGGGGATGAGAAGAGGCACCTGAGGTGAAGAGATGAATAAAAATAGCATATTTTTGCAATATTGGGGGTACAATTGGTTGAACAAGCCTCTCCTTATGTTTCACACCACTAGTTATGAAGATAATACGTCCATGTCATAACAACGTTTAGTCAAGTGACGTGACAATTCAGGGACCGCATTCTCATGTTGACACAGACAGACACTGTGAATGTAGCATAATTGTTGATGCTTTGATAACACAGAACCACTGAGGCATCCCTGATTTGCTATATATGAAAACATGATTCTACAACATTTTCCCTTCATTTGATCATGTAAAAAAGCCACGTCAAAAGTGTCTTTGTTTGATCCTGAACGGATCCACATTGAACGTGAACTCTCAGTCTTTGGTTATAAATGATTTTTGACTCTTTAATAGTATAAAGCAAAGCAGCAATCAAAAATTAATGGGCAAAAACACCAGCAGGATGAATATTCAATGGAGAGGGTGTCAACATTAAGATCTGATAACCCTGTGATCATTAAAAAGAGGAAGTCGATGGTGCGTTTACTCTTGTTGCAGATGACTGCCAGGGGGTCTGGAGTTCTTTGTAAACTAAATGACTGGTGAAGGATAAAACAAGTGAGAGTACACAAGTTCATTCATTGTGGAATCCCAAAAAGAATAGTGGCAATAGGGCGGGCACTTCATAACAGTTGTTTGCATTTTCAAACGTTAGCCTAGCTTACATCGAGTTGCTCTTTTGCCGCCTGTATATTGCCTGCATATTACCTGGATTTTGCTGTCATGATCAAATATTAAAAACATGTTATTAGTAATTACATATTAGCTGGCATAGCCCTGTAATTTAACTAGATTTCACTAGTTCAGGGTTGGTTGTCACAGTTTGATGGCTGTACCTTCAGCCCTTCTCTTACTGTAGGAAATCCTGTGTGTTTTAAATCGATCATTAAAACCACTCTCATGTCAACAGCAATAAAACTTTCAGACCCCAGATTAACCTTACTGACAGAGGGAAGCTTCAACGCTATGTGGATCGATACTGGGTTCCCCGGGTTTGAAGAGCAGTCTAGGTAGGGTACTCTCAAGGCCTTTGGATCAGCCTCTTCACTCAGGGAAAGAACACTAAAGCTTATCAATACTCAAATCCTGGTAAAGAGGTGCCACAGAGAGGCAAAAATCAATACTTTCCAGAGCTTTTCACAGCTGAAGCCCAAGTGTATCAGCAGTACTGACAAGTAATTGACATTGAGAGGATCTGATTCTAGATCATGAGCCAAAAGGCTAGACTCTTTATTGTTTAACTGGAAGGTAGTACTCTAGAATGTAATCGTGAGTAAGGGTACTTTTAGTGCATATTACAGTGTAACATAACACATAATATTGTACTTATTTTTCCATACATTTAGACTTTAAAACATACATTGGTTACTTTGTAAAAACACAATGTGTGTGTCTTCACAAAACTACTATTACTACTACTGCTGTGCAGTGCCTCCAACACATGCCCACAGCTAGCCGATTAAACTCACCTCCACGATTTACGATGGAGTTGACTGGCGACGAGTGTGAGCCGACTGGAGCTCTGATGTCACATAAAATGAATGACATTGTTCTGTGATATTGCGGCTATTTTTGGGGTGCTGAAATCAGTAGTTTTTGATTTTAAAAAGTCATCTTATGTGAAGTCGGAGCTCCAGTCGGCCTACACTAGTCTCTGCCCAACTCCATTGCAAATCGTGGAGTTTAGTTTAGTCGACTAGCCCACAGCACTACATGGGCAGAGCTAAACGGGCTTTGATCAAAGGTTCTGATCAAAAGCAGACACAGCGTTTTCCCTCTAGCTTTTCATTTTGTACAGACTGAATAAAATCACCAGTAAAAAAGATAGAGGATATGACTGGTTTCCTACAAGAGCCATTCATTTGAACATAGCCTTTACAATAATGCAGATACTCATAATAAAATTCATGATTGAGTTAAATTCTTATTTTGAATAAATCATCATCTAAAAAAAATGCAACCTTTATTTAACTAGGCAAGTCAGTTAAGAACAAAAATAACAAATTCTTATTTACAATGACGGCCTACACCGGCCAAACAACACTGGGCCAATTGTGAGCCGCCCCATGGGACTCCCGATCACGGCTGGATGCTAAAGCTGTCTGTGCCTTACTGAAGCTGTAACAGGTATGTACTTGTACTTAGTACCCATGTACTTGATACCCACTACTAAAAGAGGTATACCTTTGGTAAAACTAAAGCCAACTGTGGTGTCCTGACTACTTATGGCTAATCTCAGAGGAGTGTACGTGTCAATCAAAGAGAGCCCTACTGACCGGGTTCCTCCTCATGGCCCCTCCCACAGCTCTCACGGCCCTGGGGTTTCCTGCCATCTCAGCCAGCCGCTTATACGACACCGTCTCTCCCACCTTCACGTCCCGCACAAGAGTCTGCAGAACCCGGCTGGTAAAGGAATCTGCAAGATAAAAGAGAAAGAGTAAAATAGAGGGAGTGTAAAGGTAGAGACTGACGCATAATTAGTCACAGTGCAGTAAAAAGTGATTTTCCTGTATTTTATATACATAATATTTCACACTATGATGTTGGAATAATATAGTGAAATTGTGAAAATTATGATAATGCCCTTTTAGCTGTTTGAAAAGACCGCCTGAAATTTCAGCCTGTTTTGGTGACATCACCAGGCAGTAAATTAGTTAAAACTGGAATATGGTAGTACATCCTGGACATCTATACCAGGCGGTGTCTGAGGAAGGCCCTAAAATATGTCAAAAAGACTCCAGCCACCCTAGTCATAGACTGTTCTCTCTGCTACCGCACGGCAAGCGGTACCGGAGCGCCAAGTCTATGTCCAAAAGACTTCTTAACAGCTTCTATCCACAAGAGATGAGACTACTGAACAGCTAATCAAATGGCTACCCAGACTATTTGCATTGCCCCTCCCTTCTACGCTGCTGGTACTCTCTGTTTATTATCTATGCATAGTCACTTTAACTCTACCTACATGTACATATTACCTTAATTCCCTCGACTAACCTGTGGCCCGGCCCCGCACACTGACTCTGTTCTGATATCCCCTGTATATAGCCTCACTACTGTTATTTTATTGTTGCTCTTTAATTGTTTGTTATTTTTCTACTTTATTTCTTTCTTTTTTACTTCAGTTAATTTTTGTAAATACTTTCATAACACTTATTTTTCTTAAAACTAGCATTGTTGGTTAAGGGCTTGTAGTAAGCATTTCACTGTAAGGTCTACGCATGTTGTATTCCACACGTGACAAATAAAATGTGATTTTATGTAACTTTTTGGGTGACCTGATCAAATTCAAACAGAAATGTGATTTATAGATCTGTCACTCATTGAAAACAAGTGTAAGCGGTAGATCTGTTCCATATGCTCAATTTCTATGCTTCCTGTGCTTAAGTTTTGTTTTTGCGTCTTTTACTTTCAGTTTTGTACACCAGCTTCAAACAGCTAAAATTACTTTATTTTTGGGTATAGTTAAAAATGCTTCACAGAGCTTTAGATGGTACAATGATTCTCTACACTAATTCTTGCTTGTTTTGTAAAATAAACTGAATTAGGCAAACTAATAGATTTTAGCAACCAAGAAATGGCAGAGCGATTTCTGAATAGTGCATCTTTAATAGACAACTAAGAAAGAGCTTTCCAAATCTTTCTTCCAATAACAGCTACAAAAGAGAAAGAGTTTTACATGAAGGAAATTATTTCTGAAGAAGGACAATCTAGGTTATATTAGATAAGGTCACAGCTACAATTATAAGGTCGCTCTTTCATTTAAAAGGATTAAGAGAGGCCAAATAGACACCAAATCTGTTCTAATTTTTTGAATAAAAATAATTTGAATGTTGCACACCATTTGTGGCAGTGGGATGACTTTGAGGTTAATAAGACTAATGTGTCCTTTTAATTGCTTTCTATTGAGAGTAGATTCATTATATCAGGCTCTCTTAAATAGTGGAATTCAGAAATGATTTGCAGTTTAAGAAGCCACATTAACAGCTTTGATTTCATTAACACTTGAGCGGTAGCATTATCTTCAGCTGTACTACCAGACTACTCTGATTACTTACAGTAGAAATGCAATATATTCAAAACGGATCTATTTTTACTCTGAACATTGACTATCTGTGTACAATTGAACCGTACCTTTGTAAAGTGAAATAGGGAACAGCTTAAGCTTGTTGGTCCTTTAATTCATGCATCCTACACAGTCAATTAGCCATCTACCATGCCATCTCATTCTGGTCTAAGAGAGCACATGACAAGTGATCTACAGTAGGTGAAATCCCTCTAAATTGGCATTGTGTGAAAACATGTAACCCCCCAGTATCTCTTCTACAGAGCGAACATCCTTCACTCCCTAGGCTCTCACCTTATAGTCACTCTCCGCTACACAAAGCCACGCCAACAAGGCAATTTGCCTAAACTGGGGGGAATAAGTATAACACCTGAAGGGGATATATTTGATTGATGCGTACCCATGTGAGTTCTTTGTCTTCAACGAGGCCCGTAGGTACTGTTTAATAATTTTTCAGGTAATAATCACGCTGTCAACGAGCTGATGGGTTCTGACGAAGGCAGACTTCATGTAAAGAGGAGAGAGGAAGCTTTATCCTCAATTTTTAAATAGATTATTCTTGCTTGTAAATTATGGATTCGCGTGCATGGCGTGTGTGTTACATATTGATACCGCTGTGACTCTGGTGGCTAAACAGCACCACTTCCTGACTACAGATACAAATCAGATACAGATACAGATACAAATCAGTGTTTATCGACAAACAACTAGTCAATGTCAAATTGACAGACTCTACATCATGACCGAGTCTATGTTAACTTGCACTATATGTCTTAAGTGAGTACACCCCCAGTTTCTTGGTCAAACAAGAAAAAGGTTTATACTGGTTCCACAGACATAAACCTACACATCTAGAGGTTAAACAACTCTGGCCTCAACAGTGTTGGAGAGAGTTTCACGAGGGTCACCTCAGGTGACCAGCAATGATTTGAGAGCGGTCCCTTAGCCCCATACTTCATAAAGGGCTTAATATGGTGTGTCTGGGGTCAAGACCCTGTTTAGATAGGGTCACACCGATGTCAATTGTTTAAATAAAAGTTGAGGGGCACCACTTACACCTTTACAGACATCCCATAATGATGTCACAGGTCATTACCTACCATAAGCGCAGGTGACAGGGACATTGGAGAGGCCAGATTGGCTGGGACTAAAATCGATGGGTAGGACTGGATTATATGATTTTAAATCTATTGACGTTATTGTTCTTTTTAAATGTAATACTGTACATAAAATAATAAATCCAGTAGTTTATTAGCCGTTCATAATGTTGTGTAGGTGACTGTGTGGAACATTTGCAGACACTACATGAGCCTAGCTAACTAACAATGAGATTTGGAGAGATCATTTTCCAGTTGCTACCCAACCCTCTGTAGTTGTGAGCATAAAGTATAATAGTGGAAATGCGGCTCCCTCATTATCCTTTGTGTCTAATGGCAGGGAGGAGAGAATTTGGCTCCTAGTCAAAGTGTCTCCTGAGTCTTAGGGGATCCATACTTTTGAAGGCTGATGGGGTGTTCATGATTCTCTGATTATTCGATATTCTGAAAACGTTCATTTCCCTAATTCCTCTCCACATCACAGGGGCGGGTCCTGGAGAGTCTCATCTCGCACTGCGCTGTGCACAGAGGGAGGTTCAGACTCCTGCAGGAACCCAGTCATATGGGCTTTGAAGAGCGCCCTTCCCCCCTCCCCACACGTTCCCCGTGCCGCTTACCCAGACTAAGATCCTCTCGTCTTTTACATATGGATGTATAATTAATGAAAGAATATGCATCATTCTGAGAACCTGTGGTGTCTGTGTTTGAGGAGACACACACTCACTTTCTCCATCTCTTCTCGACCAACCAAAGTTTGTGTGTGATGTGGTGCATGACAGCGAGTGAAGGAAAACAAGTTTCACATCATGTCACCTCAACCGGGTTGTTACTTTACGCAAAGAAGCTTAATATTAAAAGTGGTTCCATTTTATATGAACAGAGCGAAAGAACGTGACAACATTGAAAAAGTAGAGGCAATGATTCTTGTGAGAAGCTGTAAGTAATGTGACATTCAGCTTTTCTCACCCCCAAAAAAACAAAGCCTTTATGTTGGACATGAGTCGTTCTAATTACTCTATGCATTTCATGAATCTCCTGAGGGCACTTAACAACAGGTTAGTATAACTAGCAATTCATTCAAACTGTAAACACATTCGTACCCTGCTCATAACCAGAAGAAAATGTAAAAATTCTGATGATCATCAAAAATATAGAAAGTGCATTTTCTTCCCTCAATAGACAAATACTCATGCTGCCTGCATTTAACATGTCTTCACTGACAACCGTTACAGCTATTGGACCACTGAGAGCAATTCACTCCTAGGCTACCATCTATTTACCCAACCTCAAAACAACAGAGATGTGTGTGTGTGTGTGTGTGTGTGTGGGTGGGTGGGGGTGGGGGGGTTAACAGAGCACAATCATTTATTCAGATCAGGTACTAATGAAGAATTCCATCTATCCAGAAATTTAATTAAAACCCCAAAGACTTCAGATGAGATGCGATTTGAAAGAGCCCGGGGCGGGTACACAAGCACTTGGTGGTGGAGGGAATCACGCTGGAAGTTGATATCGTAATTGCTCCTGATGTATTTCTGCATTGCCTTTGCGGGAGCGTGGGACTCGTTGCAGTATACAGAGTCTCAATGGAGTACCTACTCATTGAAAATGCCATCACTCAAGCACTGTGTGGATCTGCATGAAATTAGACTGCAACTAAAACCTAATAGCAGGGGAAGAGTAGCACGGTTGTTGAGTACATGCAATGGAGTGGATTTGAGTGCTGTCATATTTTTTGGGTGTAGGTGCGCTTTATTTCCTCCTAAATTAAACCACTTCGGAAAATGATCAGCTTCAATACAATAAGCATTCAGACTTAAAAGTCTAAACTGACTGATTTGTCATTTTCTTCGAAATTATTTATGGTGTCTTATGGCATTATGATACTCATTTATTCTTGCAGAAAATGCTCTAATAATTGCCTACCTATGTACTGCTGCCTATAAACTACAAAATCACAGCTATTTCTTGAAAGCACACTAACTGTCCATTGTGAAGGCTCTCTTGTCCCCTGCTGTGGGTGACTGGTCAAGCCAACAATGCCCTCATTGAAACTTTACTAACATTCACATGTTCTCATTAAAAAAAAGCTTCCTGTCTGAACATGTCAAGAGTGGAATTTGATCAGTTTTCAAGAATGTGCCAAGAATCATGGGAACAGCGGCCAAGACTAACACGCATGGTAAGGGCTGCCACAGATTACTGAACCAAGTTACAGCTCCGGGTTCTGTTCTCTCTCTCTGCCATAAAATACTTCATTATAACACAGTGAGCCAGAGAGTGTAAGTGAGGTAACTGACAATTAAGAGTGAAAGCCTGATTCCAGTCATGGCTCTGAAAAAGTATTTATCCATGGCGACAGACCTCCATGCAGGGTGGGGTGATGAAAGACTGGGAGTGGGAGCCTCCCCACGGTCCACGGCTCGCTGAAGTAGGCCCGAAGCCATTCCACGCAGTGCTGCAACTCTGGGCCCATTTCCTCTTGGCCATTGCTAACAGTGACCACACAGCTTAGGGAGGTGTCACCACTCCTGTGAGAGATATGAAGTAGAAGTAGATTAATAAGAAGTAGATTAATAAGAGACCATTCTCGGTTAGACAGTATCATAGCATGTCATGTGTGTAATAAAAGTCCTGAATGAAAGGGCATGAATGATAGAGTAATGACAAAAGTGTTTCATTGTATGCAAACGGACAGAGGTTGTTGATGTGAATGAAACAGCTGAATAGTTTGGCATGACATCAAAAGCTAAGTATTTCATGCAAAAGTGTTATTGCATGTCAGTTGTCAAAAATAACAGGATTTACAATTATTCTTATGGCAGCAAGGCTCTAAAACTAGTTTAGTTTAGTCCCAGTAAACAAAGGCAGCATATCAATATAAAGGGGTGCCTACAAGCAACAAACAAAACTTGGACTTGCACCTGGGAAAGCACTTTGCCTATGGTTGAGCTAGCATCACTTAACGAAGATGAGGTTGCTCTGTGATGCTGACCAGCCTCTAGGTCCGCAAGTGGACTGACCCATATTGGACATGTAAAGACCCTACTGGGATAGCCATTTCTGAACATGTGCATTTCGGTAAAGTAGACCCCAAGCTGTGTTGCAGCTCAACACCGCCAATTCCATTAACTGGTGTATGGACGTGTAAATAAATAATGACACCATTTAAGTGCCTTTTTGGAAGATTGGTTTATCCTGTATAGTATTAATAATACACATTTAGTTTGTTAAACACAAAGAGCACATTTTTTCGAACCCACAATACGTAAGTCAACATGGTGTACTTTTTAACACTGCTGCAGGAAACAATTTGTGCAAAAAAAAAAAAAAAAAAACATGAATTCAACATCCTTGGCTGAGGTTTACTAGCTAGTGTGTTATGGTGCAGTTCAGTTTTCAGAAAGCAGCAAAGCCTAGGTGTTTGTGGTTGTAATGAAACTCTCAGGGGTGCTATTTTACAGTAGGTGTGAACACTGTAAAAGGTGTAAATACTCATATCAAAATACACCAAACCACAGTTGAGTTTATAGTCAAGTGCTGACAACTCAGACACCTAGCCCTGGTCCAAGCCGAGACCCAGTCAAACAATGGCTCTGGCTCATAGCAATCTCTTTCGGCATGGGTGAGCGCCCAGCCAGCCCCTACTTTTCATTGTCTCTCCCTCACCCCCTTCTCCCCCTCCCCAAACGCCGCTCCCCCCTTCTCTCCTCATTTCTCCCTTCTCTGAATTTCTCTATTCCCTCTCCAGACCCCCCCCCCCATCCCCATCCCTCTCTTTCTCTCAGTGAGGATGTTCCAGCCACTGCACACTGACAGCTCAGGGATATTGTTTGTGGAAATGTTCCTGTTGGACCCGCAGGCCTTACAATCTACTGGACAGAGGCTAGAGCACCTTTGCTTAAGGCATAGGACCTTTAACCTCCACTCACACTTTAGACCTGTCACTATGGCTGTTATCCCACAGGCCTCTGCTATAGACCCTCACAATGAGGGTGTATGAGTGATCCTACATTGAATTTTACATTTAGTACAAGTCAATATAATACAGTCAGCAAACATACATGTTATTGTGTAATTGTTACAAAGTTAGTTTAGCTGAAGACATATTGGGAGAGGCTGGGCGTTTGTACTCTTTATCGTCATATGCAATTTGTAAACTCAGATTAAGTACGAGAGCATCTCTTTCAACAGAAAAAGCAAATACATTTTTTTTTTTAACTTTATGGGAGGAAGATTAGAAACCATGACCTTGAAATGTGAGATCAGAGATATCCAATCAATGTCTTCAATGTTCTTCCAATTACAATAACACTCTCCCAGGAGAAATACTCGTGTCTTGAGATAAACAAAAAGAAAGCCAAATCGCATACAGCTTTTGTATACCAACCAACCCACAAATGAAGTGTTCAATTCCTGAAGGCCCTTTTAAAATCGCACAATTTTAATGTTACTTTTCCATAGTTTAGAACGGAATATTTTTAACATCCTGTGACCTGTTTTTTCCTTCGGTTATTCGTTTCCACAGGCAAGGGTTTGCGTCAGAGGACAACATATTTCCCTTGATAGTGGATTGTGAGTTGAAAGAATTTCTAATATTGTGCTCCTGTCACAATCGATTTGCAATTACCATAAATCATTGCTGTGCAGTGTGAGAGTCGTTTAGCACTCTACCTATTTTATTTGAGCAAATGCAAATAATGAATTGAGCATGTATATAGTTATTAGGATGGCTATTTAATTTACCCTAGGATGAACAGAAAAAAATAAATCAGGGAAGCGATACCGCATCAAAAATATTGTTGCCATGTTTTGTCAAAACTTATAGGTCTTCTACAGTATGACTTATGCAATCTACTGCACAGCATGTATCAGGGACATACTTTGGTGGGAGTATCTACTGTCATTAAAAGGAATTGCTTTCATCTAATTGTCGACATTGTTGTCAGAGTATTTTAGGAGGAAAAACCTTCAGCTTTCATGCCTCCATCCTGTGAAGTGTGATCTTGCTTATCCTGTCTCGATTGGCAGCCACGTTTGGCACCACTTACCAGAGTTCTCCTTCACCAATCATGGCTAACATGGCGGGTCAGAGGATGAAACAGAAAAGGGCAAGACCGGTCCATATTTTCCTTAGCCTTACAGTAGCAGATACTTAACACTGAGATGTTAGAACTCGAGAGAGCGTGAAAACAGCCTGAAATGACTATCTAAAAAAGGAAGGCTTCAAGGCAAAGGGTGTGTTACAATTGTATGCCACTTGCTCAATGAAGCTCACTCAAGCAGTTGAAATTCCGCTGGTAGCCCACTACAGTATCTAGCTACAATAGCCACAGAGACAGTGAGGTACTTCAAGCTGGCTGTAGCACACGGCTTAGTAACCATGGACTCTAAGTAGACACACATTACCAGTGGCTTATTTCTTACTCTATCATCCATATACAACCCACTCAGCAATATGTATCTACATGGGACTAGTGAGCAGTTTTAAATAGTGTTTTCAGCCTCTAGTCTCCAGTGTCTTCCAAGGAGATTCTAATTACCAGAGTGGTACAGTAACAAGGCAGTGAGGGAGTAAATGTATTAAGGATCCCCTGGAATGAGGACCTCTGGAGCCACAACTGTCTATCCTGGGCTGAGAGAGAGGGACAGTGACCCTGCATGGATAGCCTCTGTCGAAATTTGACCATGTCAAGCACAAAGGCATTATGGGAATCCAGTGTCACCAAGTCCTAATTGCTGTCTGTGTTCGGAGCAAATGACTGCCTTGTTCCTCTGATTAGTGAGGAGGGTAATCTTCACCTGTGTATGCCAGCCCTGCTGAGGGCCCTTGAGTGTTAGCGCTTCGTCTTCTGTAATTTATTTTTAAATCAGTGCCCGTTCCCAGGAGTTTTGAGTGTTTTGTTGTGAACCGCTTACCATGATCCCCACCACCGCCCCCCTCACCCCTAAATCCTTGACTAAATCCTTGTTTGGTGCCGCAGGAAGATAAGCAAGAACAACACTTGGCCATAATTGACTCATACTTCTCTTCAAGATGTCAGAACACAACCATCTTCCTGCCTCAGTACACCATACACTGTACAGTGTTGAATAGCACAAATGTAGAATACGTTCAGTCTCAAAAACAAGCCACATGGCATCATGCTACCATCAAAAGTTTTCAGATAATGATAGAACATTCTGATCTAGAACGGCTTAAAAAAAATATAGCTTCCCTGGTTGAAATAAATCCAACATGAATCCAAACCGGCCTAACTTGAGATCTGTGCTCCCATTTTCACACAAATCTCAAGTTAGGATTCAGCTCTGGGTGAATCTACATTCACAAATGAATGGCTGTGTTGGGTTGTTTACAGGTAGTGTGTCAACACAGGTGTTGGTTTCCACAGGAAATGACACAGGCAGCCTGATTGGGGAAAGGGTCCCAGGAGACAGAGCTATAGGCACAGAGCACAGATGGGTCCAAGGGCCACGGGGAACTGCACCTTAATGAACCTGCAGCTGAGCACTAGGCCAGAAAAACAAAATACATCTACAGTACCTAAGGCCATTATAAAATCTAAATGCAAAATGATGACATAGTTTAACCAGCGTTTCCCAAACTCGGTCCTCGGGACCCCAAGGGGTGGAAGTTTTGTTTTTTGCCCTAACACTACACAGCTGATTCAAAACCTTGATGATTAGTTGATCATTTTAAATCAGCTGTGTAGTGTTAGGACAAAAACCAAAACATGCACTCCTTGAGGTCCCGAGGACAGAGTCTGAGAACTAGTGTTAGTAGTATTAGTAGTGTGTTAAAACTGCTGTGACAGCTGGGGTATTAGACAGAATATAGCAGGCATGCTTAGACAGTTTGACAGTGAACATTTTGAGGGAGAACAGTTACAAATCAAACACTCGGCCTCATGTGGTCTATGACAATGGAGAGTGTAAGGTTATACTAGCTGGGGCTAAATAGACTAGACTAAAACACTGACAATATCCATTCCTCTTGTGTGTAACACAGTCAATCTCTCTTATGCTTTACTATAACAAGTATGGTGAGCACATTCGTACAAAATACTAATTACTCGTGTACTGTAAGGGTTTCTTGTCTCTTTCTCCTCTCAATGGGTGTTTCTTTTACAAGCAGGCCTGATGCTGAACAAAAGCATTTAAAAATCAGTGATTGCTTTCATCCATTTTAATTACATTCAGAAATGGCATTTCTGCCACATAATACACCCCTATTGTTTCAGAATTATCTGGCTCGGAAAAGAAAATCTACAATTTTTGATGATATTCCCGAGTTAAATCGCCTCTTGAAATTGAAATATGCTGTTGAAATATAAAATGAAGACAGCCTTTCCTGCTGATATACCACAAGCTCCTTGGTTTTGTGCAGGGTGCTGCTATTATTATGCATATCCAGGTAGAAAGTTAATTAACCCAAAGCTTAAGCTAATTATGGTAGCAGAATGCTATCAACCAAATGCTTTCAGTCAGACAGCTGTCCAGAATTTCATTTGCTAATCATTTGTCTTTTGGAAGAGCATATGGTAGATTTCCCTGCTATCAGAGGCAAAACAAACAGATGAAAACAATTAACTAAAAACAATGTGCACTGTTGAAAAATCAGACACAGATTTATACAGCTTTGTGAGAGAGGAAAAAAGCTGGATTTATGGCATAGGGAAGTATAATGACAATTTTGGTTTGAGCCACTTAGGATTTCCGGCGCATCACATGATCCATGTGTGATGGGAATTCAGATGCACAAATATATTGTTTATATCTATATGCAAATGAGACAGAGTGTTCATTGTTTATCCGTGTAGTATTAATGAGAATATCTATGGAACCATACGCGTGCCGGCCGACAGTATTTCTAACAGTTTCTATTAGAGCACCACATTTTCTGTTTGTCCAACTGTATGTTTTTTTTTTGTTAAAGCAGGAATATATATCACTTTAATACTTTACCTTTGAATTAAATCAATTATTGTATGCATTATTTTTGTTACAAAATTGCAGCATACTGGTAGCTGTTAAAGAATGATTGATATCAGTATCGCCTTGCAACATTATCAGGCAATAAAGACTACTCAAGAACTAATGCAACATGTCACACACAGGCATCTGCACTACATTTCTATTGAGGACCTCACAAGCTAAATTGCTTTTTCCAGCTCTCCCACATCTCAGTAAGGTTGACAGAAAAATTGATCAAAGCATTGTAAAATAATATGCCCACAAAATGTCTTGGGGCCAAAAGTCCAGCCTTTTTCCATTTTTCACCCTAACAAAAAAAGTAGTCTGTGTTTTTCCTCTGTATAACATGTCTCTGTTTTGGGGTGAGAAGCATCATATTTCAGATAATAGTAATCTCCTGTAAACAAAATGTGTATCATTTTTCAGTGAACAATGTTATGGCCATGTTAAAAAGGGAATGCTGGTTAACAGTGTGTTGGGTGGCTTAGTCCCCAACAGGGGTTGTTGAGATATAATGAATTTGTTCATCTGACGTTGCCTTCAGGGCTGTCGTTAGACTGGTGGAGGTTTATTTCAGCAAATGTTGCCTAGCCATATCAGTTAGGAAGCAAAAGGGGCTTGAGACGTTTCTATTAGAAAAGCTGACGGTCATGGTGTGTAAGCAATGCTTCAAGTGCATTTGTGTGACTATAATGTCATTTATCAATCACACTTTTTCAATATGGCAAATGCTTTGTTACCACTGCTGTTGTTTTGCACTGAACAATGCTAACCCTAGGCTTCAACCAAGCACACATCTTTGGTTGCCAACTCTTCTAGTGCAAAACACTCCTGGACCAAAACCAAAAAATTACACACTTTTTGGAGAATTATAAATCTTGAGGAAGACTGGCTTAGGCAATTGGATTCTTTTTGCTTTGTTTTGCCATTTTGATGCTAATTGTATAGGTTACTTTACAATTAAGTTGTTTCTGACATACTCAAATAATTTATCAATGCCAGTATTTAACTGATCGCGATAGCATTCAAACATTATCCAGATTAAATCCTTACTTGTTCTTACATTTGGGAAGATACATCGCAGCCTAATAGAAACTACTCTGATGACCGACATAGCAAATTATATTAAACGCAGCATCTACTGATGCAAATCATTAAATTCATTTGCATATTCTCACTGAACCTGAACACACAAATTAAACCACATCCAGAACGAGGGGCAGAAAAGGTGCTTGTGCATGGTTACAGGACATATTCGATAATCACATTCCATATTATTAATTTCTACACTTCTGCTGATTAACAAGTATAATGTTTTTACTGCTTGATGAATTTTAAGGGATGGGAGACAGCTAGGTAGCAGACATATTGACTTAAAATATACAAGGGCATTAATATGTTTCCATAAATTACAGTTTTCCATACATTACTAAAAGGGTGACTTCCTTTTTGGTGAATGTGAAAAAGCTTTCATTTCCCAAACCAATCAAGTTGATCAAATTTGAATCTGTGATACAGATATTATTACATATTTAATTTCCATCTAATCAAAACCAATTTGAAATGTAGGGCATGGACCTGAAAATTTGAATTTGTTGAAAATGAAAGACTACATACTTATTTATGGAGATTTTAATCAGTTCCAATCATTCAAGATTGCAAATAGTCAATATTATTGAGCAATGATTGCTCTGAAATCCCACTGTACCTGTTTGAGGAGTGTAAAAGGGGTTTTCTAGAACTGATAAATATCAGTTCTAACTAGGAAGCAAAATACATACCGGTATACAGAAAAGGCCATGTTCCCTATGCCCTTAGCTGGCCCTAGTCTTCCACTCTAATAGGCACCCCTGTTGGTAATAAACAGTTAGATTTCAGAAGATCTCAAATATACTGCAGGAATAATGTGCCATCAGAAATCAAATTTCAAGCGCAACTGTATTCTAGTGCCCCTCATATTTCTAGTGTCTCCTAGATTTTGCCCAACTTTCTTTGGGATATTTCTTAGGGGATCAACAAAAATGCCCCTGCTTCCAATGAGGAATTGGGAGCACTCGATCACACGGGTGGATGCTGTCTGCCTGTAAATTGCACACCTTTGTTTAGAATGTTGGTGGCTATACAGTACAGTACCTTTCTGCAGGTGGAACATCCATTAGGATCTGGATGGTGTGCACACCATTTTCACATCCGCTGACTTGGATCTTTCCCAGGGGACTTTGCAACGAGATGGTCCTCTGTCTGCACTGACTCGGACTCTTCATGTTATTGCCCTGGTAGGGAAACATATGCAATGTTGTATTCATGTAGGTGGCTAAATTTCAGAATTTTTTACACATTCTATATTGAAGGAATTGTTGTAAAGCAAGCAAGCCACGTACGAGTCAAATGTTAATGATTTGTACACCTACCCTTGAAACAATGTCATGATGTGACATGATCCTTACATTAAAATCCTGTATTTCTTTGTTTTATGGAGAAAAAAAAACTATCTGCCCATCTAACCAATAAATCGCTCGTTTTTTCCCCGCATTTCTTTTCTATATATCATATAAATGAGAAAAACAATGCAGTATGTTCCCTTGTCTGGTGAGGGATTCCCTAGATAGCTCAACATTATTTTCAATCCATCATTTTTGGTTGATGGCCGGGATGTTTTCCTAGCATTAAATTTGTTCCTTAGGGTGCAACTCCAAGGGGATTCCGGTTTCCAGCCCTTAACAACAGTGAAAACGTGCAGCTTTTCTGACGACTGAGATGGATTTTGGCAATAACCAGACAGCACTTTATTTTTTATTTTTACTTTGAGGGAAGGAGAGATGATTGACTATGTTATATTGCGACTTTTTGAGGTATGGGGGTTATAATACATAAAGGTCACATTGATTTCAAGAAATCTCTATTTTCTATACAGGCCTGCACATCAGTTATAAAGTCTAGAAATAACAATGGGTTTACATTTCCCCATTATCATCATGCACTTGTTAAAGTAAACAGGAGGTACAGACAAAAACATAACCATGATACAATAATTTGTTGCTGTCATAATAATTTAAGTGATTTAGATCTGTTTAACTGGACCTATAGCTCAATTCCCTTCCTCTCTATCTACAGTAACCACATAATAGCTTCCAGGAAAAAGGAGAGCACGTAAACTCCTCCCTAACTATTCCAGCAACTCCCAGGTTGGGGGAGGGGAGGGGGGGGCTATGAACTAAGACAATCAAGCTGCAATGTTGCAGAGCAGCGCCCACAATAGCAAACCAAGCAATGAAACAGCTTTGACACTAGGGTACTTTACACATATGACACACGTACAATATTTTAATCCTAAACAAACTAAGGGTATCGTAACCAAAAATGTAAAATGATAAGGAGGAATATAGAGTTCAGCTGTTTGATGTGCTGATTAGGCCTAATATACATTTTATATATTTGGTGCAAATAACTGTGTTGCATTTAAGTATAGCTTACAGTATACTATGTTTATTTAGCCTATTTGTACACATAATGAACAGACAAATCCATACAACTAGTCTAACACTGTGTCAGTGGTCAGCGAGACGAGATTTGGATGGCCTCGCGAGACTAAATAATGCGCTAACTACTCTGGAATTCGCGCGCATACTGTCCCTACCCTGAACATGACCCTAACCATTTCAAATCTCAACTACATAGGGGAGTCACAAGGACGATGCTGATATTAGCGAGGAAATGAGGCGCGCAGCACACGTTGATATCTTCTAACAACAAAAAAGGCATGTGTACGTGTAGTAATATTGACAGTAGCCTAATATATTGTCAGGAAAATAACAAACAAGAACGTAGCCTACAACTTTATATAATGCCCAAATGCTTCCAAATACTTGCCTGCTCCATGTAACAATGTGTAGTTGTTTCTCTTCCTGGTTTCTCCCACAACGTGTAGGAGGCAGCCAATCAAAAGAGGCAAACGGCTGCATCTACTTTATCTTTACTCCGTATTTGGACAGACATGCTTCCCCCAATGCCCCACAGCAAATAATACAGCTATACTACTAAAATCACACATGCACTATAGTATTCAGTTAATATACAATGTGTCATCCTTGTGAAGGCTGTATTCCTAATCAAACTTTTAAAAGCAGGTAGGAAAAAAATATAGTTAAACAAATCTCACCCACTAGAATACTTAAATGAAAATATTTGTGACACCCACAACTTTCCTGGTGCTTCTTTGATCCACTCATAACTCATGTATCTTCATGAGCTTGCAGCAGCTAGGTAGCCTACTCTCTACACTTTCTCTGAACTATATTTCCATGCAAGTTTCCAATTGAGCTTCTGTGGGTGGCAAGCCAGGCAAGGCCCACACCCCACTCAGTGGTAAGGGTGGGAGCGGGGAGAAAACGCCACCCCTGCAGAGAACATTTTCAAATCTTTGAGGATTTCCGTGCCATCTGGACCCTCTGCCAGTCTGCCCCAGATAGCAAGGGTTGGCAGCGCTACCCGACGGTGCAATATGGCTCTCTCTAATGAACTACTAACTGTCCCCCGTTTTAATTGATGTGACATTTGAGCCATTTATCTCTGACATTTCAATGAAAGATGATTCTCAGCCTTGCCATTTACTTTTTTGTGCAATTTCTAAGTCATTTGCATTTTGCTGCTCTAAACCTGCTTTTTGTCTCTCGTTAGCTAATTAGAGGAACATGCACAATTAGACCTAATAAAAATGAACATAACCTGGTTTGATATGAGCTTGCATGAGTGATAATATAAATTACACTTTTCTTAATTCTGCATGTGATTCTGATGTAGGCTATAAGTAAGTGAGTTAGGGATTATTAGAGGCATTGCGACCTTTATTCACATAACTTCATGTAGGACAGCTTATGTTCACAGCATGGTGAGAATCAAGCTCAATTAATCACCATATGATTGCAGTAAGCAGCCCCCTCTGCTGGAAATGCTGGGCCATGATACCATGACTTCTGGTTTAATGATAATGTGCCAACAAAAATATAGGCCTACCTTGCTCTTACAACCGTTTACATTGGAGTTTTCCAATTTTAGCAAACAAAGATGTTGTAGTAACTAAAATGAGCTTTAAGAAGTTTAGTTTTTTATCTGTTATATTTACTCCTGCTTTTGCCCTCCCCCATTGTATTGGCTGTATTGAAACATCCAAGTCACATACATTATGTATTGGTTTAAGCGTCACCGCAGCGGTATTCATTCAAATCAAATGACTGGAAATATTTAACAAAACAGGAAAAACTCTGAGGTCAAATGAATAATGTGTGTGTGTGTGCGCGTGTGCGTGCGTGCGTGTGTGTGTGTGTGTGTGTGAGTGAGTGAGAGAATGGCCTGTACAGTAAAGCTTCCAGTCCCAATTGTTTTCCATTAGTGGCACACAATTTAATCTTTTTAAGATATCCTTTAAAAACACAGTTCCACTGGTGACGGCTGTTCCTTTGATTGTGAGCAGCATCAGTGTAAAGGTGTGGTGCCCTGTCTGTGTTGGCAGCAAGGCTGATCTCTTTTGTTTGAAACTCAAAGAGCTCCTTTTCCTGTTCAGTTTCCCTCACTATATTTGTTTGTGTGAGGTGTTGATGGACTTAAAGTACAGCTTCCTTTTAGTGTAGCCTATGGTACCAGATGTTTGTGAGAAAAACAGGACCTTCTTCATGAACACAGAGATTGTTTATGAGCAATTTCTTCCATCCACTCCTGTACGTATGATTGTCATGGCTCTGTCCTATACTGTCTGTCTCTGTCTCGCCCTTTTCCTTTGTTCGCAGACTTCTCCTGATATTGACGTGGGAGGAGCTGCCGTTTATAATACCCAGCATGCTTGAGGAGTAGAGGACAGTCCTGGGAGATATGAACACCATCATTCTTTCACAGGTATGTGAGGAAATTTTCATCAGGAAGAAATGCTTCCCGGGCCTCACATTGGAGTTCCTGGGCTCTGTATTGTTCGTAATGTACAGTACGTGTGAATTTGTATTAAACCCATTATAGTTGAAGTACTGCATGAGAGACATATATTTTTTTGTTAGTTGTATGCTTATTTCTCATTTATTGTTTACATCCTTCTACCAAATAAACTTGACAACTGCATTACACCCAACCCCCCCACACACACAATTATTCATACCCACTGGTGTACACTCATTCAGTGCCTCTGTACTGCTATCCCCCTTTTTCTGGAATGTTGTGGATTTTCCTATTTTACTGTTGACAGTGTTAACAATGTCTGAGCACTTTGCAAATGAAGAGGCTTGAACTCCTGACAGGCTCTGTCGCCGGCACTGTGATACACTGGCCCGCACATGCTGCGCGGCATAATGATGACATTAGGATCCAGTGATAATATCAGGACACTCTTCAGATAAATGACTGATAAACCAGGGGTTGTACCTCTCGTATTACACGCTTGACAGAGCAGCTAATCATTGTCCAAGTGACTGCTATTACATAAATCATGAGCTCGACTTTGATGCATATTCATCACGTCATCTGCAGAAGACTGACTGGCTGCACAGGGGGACAGACATTTTAAGAGAATGTTATGCTTTCATTAGAATGTGATATGATCTATTTTACTGTCGAATTGATAAGATTTTCTGTGTCAGTCCATTTGATATGAAATTAAAAGGATCTTTTCCAAAATGTTCAACTTCATATTCCTCATCTCCAGCACCACCGTCAACATCAACATATGTGAAAATGGTGCTTTTCTATGTTTTGTAGTAAAAAATATATAGGAAGATGTGTTTCCAATGACATCATCGACCACTTAGTAGACCATTATTAGGCAATACCTACTCATAATTAGTTAAAATCACACGATGCACATCGATGATATCAATGGAAACACTTATCTTCCTATCTTTTTTGCTATAAAACATAGAAACACAATGTTCACATATGTTGATGTTGCGTTTGGGCTGGAGATTATGAAGATTTTAGAAATGTCCCTTTAAATAGTACTGCTACATTATGTAAAGTTTGTGGCAGTGGGTGTCCTTTACCACCAAATTACAGTACCTATATGAAAGATGTGTGTTGATTTTACAACATTATGAGGGGTACATAATGAAAGGTTATATCAACTGTTTCATGGTGTTTTTTGCAGTAAAGCTTCAAAGGTGTCTGAAGATGACATATCCAAATATGTCAGAAGTATTCAACAATGCCATGTAATAAGTCGGTTATGTTATACAATATTGTTTTGTATCATTCAATTTAGTATCATTCAATAAGAATTTGTTCTTAACTGACTTGCCTAGTTAAATAAAAAAATCTATTACAACATGTGGAAAACAAAACAAAACCCCATCTTTTTAGAAGACCAAGTCCATAAAATGAGGTCTGAAGCATGAAGTAGTCTTTGATTCAGTCATGGTGTATGTTTTATTCTGCACTATTGGGGTCACAAGATGTGGGGGTGTTAATTTAATCCCCATTCTTACCCAGAGCATGGCCACACTCTCTAAGGAGCTTTATATCTGACAACTGTGTCAAATTAGAGAGACCACGACTCTCTTATAAAGAATATATCTGTCAGAGCACATTGTTCCTGGCTCTTAAAATTGTATATGAGGCTAGAAACAAAAACAATCAGTAACACCATAGTTGGACTTCAACATGATACAATAATTTTAGGCCATGCAGGCCTGTCACAGAGACAAACCACTAATCCAACAAATGTTATACATTTTTGTAGGATTGGCTACTCTGAGGATCCAATGCATCATTTTATTTTGTTAACCACATGTGACAGTATAATATGTTGCAGCAATGCAGTTCCAATTCACTTCAATTTATAACCATAATTTTCCAATGGTTGTGGTGTCTAAACCAGATTAGTCCAGTATGATAAGTACCCATCATGTATCTCTCTGGTATCATTGCTGTCCTTCAGTCAAACATGTTAAACAACTCTTAATGTTCTCTCCAGTCCCCTATAGGTGTCTCCTATTGTCATTGTTGGTCCTATTCTAATGGGACTTCCTCTAGAGACGACATTCCCACCGACCTCTGAGCAAAACAATATTTTCCATTCAAATGGGTTGACTAGTGAATATTTACAAGCATGTTTAATGTATAATAGATCTCATCTATGGATATCAGGGGCCATTTTCAGCTCAGTCAGCCTTAGCCTGATGCCCTGAGGTAATGGGTGACCCGAGTCTCATTTAGACCAAATAGCATGCACACGTATTTTAACAGTCCTTAGGGTATAGGCTACATGTTCATAACAAGTAAAGCTGCCTGTCTCTCAAATGTAAACATCTTAGCACTGTAATATGATTATATCGCTAAAGTCCCAGAAGGTGAAAGATTTAATAAAGGGGGTGGATTATATTAGAGAAAATAAAGTAATAATTTGAAATTGTTAAGAGACCCTTTGTGTCAATGGGTATATAGAGACTAGGGGACAATTTCAGTCCCTTAGGCCCGTGTTAAAAAGCAATAGCTTTTCTTTCCGTACATGCACAGCATTTTGAAATCAACATGCATTGCTACCACCAAAGGCTATAATCGTGATTAGTAATACATAACACATCTGATGCCATTATCATGTTAAGGAGAATGCATTAAGGTTGTGGAAATAATACATTTCATGCATTGAAAACAGAACTGCAGTTTGAATATATGCGTATTATGGAAAAAGTCATGGTTTGCAACTCTGGTGCTTATACAACCACGAGGGTTTTTAATCTCTTTTCTTGCCGATGAAAGTCCCAGTAATTGCTATATTTCCCTTTTTTGTTTCAAGGACCTTTGCCGATCCCTTGGCTTGCATCAGGGGGCAAAGTCATTAGTGGCGAAATGAGCTCAAGTGAAGAGAACGAGATTGCTGGGCTCCCAGCGTGGTTTGAAACTTTACCACACAGTGCATTCTAATTTGAATTGAATTCCCAATGTACAGTATGTGTGTGTAATAAAGACAATTCTAAAAACATATATTTAGGCCTATACAATGCTATTTTTATTGTCTTTATTATCCTTGCCAGTAATATTGAACTCTTGACAGCCCTGTTCATGTTCTCCATGAATTTGTGTTGCAGTTGCTGTGACCAATTTTAATTGTATCCCTGCGATTACAATGTCGGCCTGATTGTGCTATCACCCCAATTCCTTGTTTACTTATTGTCATGAATATTGTTCTGAAGCCTATTCAGGTGTCAGTTTGGATTCTCATTTTGATTTTATATCTAACTTTGATGATGTGTTTCTTTGATTAGCAGCCATAGTAATAGTTTGGAAGAAAAATACAGCTGCATCTGTTTTCTTTAAGCATCTTAGGTTCATTCAGACATAATGCTGTTCAATCACATACAAATATGCACACTTTTCTTGTGAATGTGTTATAGGGATTCTGTGACATATCATTGATGTTACAATTAAAAGATAGCCCTGTTGAATAGTTGCACATGCACTGTACTGCTCTGAGTCGATAGCCTAGCATGTGTTGCTCTCTTCGTAGTCGCTCTCTCGTGTGGAGTCACTGTCCCCTGAGTCCCACCACCGGTCCCCAGGGTGCACTGCATATAATTACCCACAATCCACCCTGAAACAGCTCTCATTTACAGTAATCAACAGTCTGCACCTCAAAGGATCCATGTGGCATCCGACACAGCGAGTCAGCGTGTGTTATAACAAATTATTATTGTAGATTCACAATTACCTTTGTGCTGAGGGTGAACACTTTGTTTAATATGTAGACTATGAAATCTCTGCATGGATATTATCCATTATGAGGCTAATGATTGTACACTGTATGGTGCTAACAACTTCAAAAGACCAACAGTATTCTAGGTTTGAACAGTGATAACATAGAAATCTAGATAACATCACAACCACATGGCTAAAAATTAAGTCACATAGTCACAAGTAAGAAATGCATGGTAATTTGGCAGATAGGGTAGTCACTGTGATAATGGTCATTAACATAAAACTTTGCAATCATTACGGTTGATTTCAGATAATGGTCAGCATAGAAACCCTTTTAAATAATTGTACCCCTTTCCCCATTAAAGACGTATTAAGAAAATTACCACATTCTGAAATGGGAAGCACTATGGTGCAGTGCCTGATAGGTAATGTGGTTATAATGTCAGGTGATTTCACCAGACTGAAAACACTCTGTTCACATTCCCAATGCTTATGTTAATTATATTGCATTCATTTTGGAATAGAGCGTTCTCTTTACATTAAGCTAGTATTGTACAGGTATACCATGCTTTGATAATGGTTCACTTTTAATTAATCTTCCATTCACCCCTAATAGTGGCAAAATATCTTCTACATCCAAAGAGACCATCTTCACACAATGCATAGTCTGTATCCCAGTGTGTGCTGTGTAGTGTCCTCCGCTGAAGCTGCCTTTGACCCTCTGGCACTGCTGGGTCTCATCATTGCCGGTCCATTAGGGATGCTAGAGTAGGTCTCCAAACGGGCATGCTTCTGCTGCACCACATTACTCCTCCCCATCACTGTTGGCCTGCATGGTCCCCTAGTGGCCAGGTCATGTCATGGCATGGGTGCCCTGTGAGTGAGCTTGTACCGGGGCTGCCCTTGACATGCCCCCCCCCCCCCCCCCCCCCCCCCCCCCCTTCGGCAGAGAGGAGAGAGCAGACCGTCCGGATAGGGCATCAGGGGTACCAGCTGGTGCCAGCTGCGTGGGGAGGTTTCCAAGGTGGCAGACACCTGTCTTAACTTGCGCCCCCCAGCTCCCAGAATGCATCAGCTGCTGCCCGGCAGACCCATCGTGGGGAAATGAGGCGCTAACCTTGAGGAGAAATGTTCCCAGCGTCACATTAAGAGAGAGCCTAATTGCCCAGTGCTACCACTGCCAAACGACATTAGGAAGTGCTGTCGTTTACTTTAACATAATGGCTCAGTGTGTTCTTTGGCCGAAGCTACTTTGCCTCTCTTAGAAGCATCAACGTGACATCCATTTTGTCCCATCCTGACCAATCGACATGGAACATGAGGACAATACTACAACTGCAGTTTTCTTTTAGGAGTACATTTAAAGGAACCAGTGGGACTAATGTCAGTATAAGAGAACATGCCACAGTAAAACATTTCTTCCAGTAACAGCATAGGTCTATGGGACTGCCATTCTTAAACTACTAACATCATTCATATGCACATCCGATTTAGTAATTGTATTATTTATTTCCCTTTATCAGACCACATGGTGATACGACTAGGTCGGTAAATGACACATTAATACAGAATGCACTCAGTGTGATTAAATTAAACAAGCACACTCATTACATTATGCATACAGTAATAAGAATAGTCCTGACCGCTCTGCAGAGGTACAGTAGGCTCCGCCGAGACTGATCACATGTCTCGCTGCTGCATCAGATTTTGGGGCGCCCATTAGCAGAACAAAAATCACCTTTGATTTAATGAAAGGTCCTCATTTGCTTACCGGCTCCCCTCACTTATGGGCACATGGCTGAATTAAGCCCTCCCCATCGTATAAGGGGGTGGAGACCTTCAGCGTCCTCACTCCTGCAGTATAATGTTGTGATAATTCTATGATCTGGTGTTTCAAGTCTGCAGGAGTGTCAGGAATCCACTGCAAGGTGCTTCTAATTGCAGATACACCTCAGCACTTGAAAGTAATGAATGTGAGCACGGTGAAACCTCTAAGGATCCAACGCTAGCAATATATCATCAGTTCTGAAAAGGGTAATTCGTTTCCCTTCGCCAAGCAAAATATTAGAAGTTCACATAGGGGGTTTATTATTAATTTATTCCTTCCCTCAATGCATGATTTTGTAATTGACGTGCTATGAATAAAGTGACCCATATATCTTAGTGAGCTCCTTGCCTTGACTAGACGTGGGATTTGAGCGTGTAAATATTGGTTGTAATGAGGAGCAACAAGGATGCTTGTTCTTCAAACAGACAGATGAAATGTTTGATTTGGAATGAAATATCTCCTAAGACATTTACAAACCATTTACAACTGTGTCTCAACTTCAAATCAGAGTTATATCCTGAAGGTGCATGTGGAAATCATAAAATATTAAGTAAAACAAATATTAAGTAAAAAAGATTGTTATGATAACAATCTTCATGTACAATATGTTTTAAATCCAAGTTTACATGCACCATTCATTGGGCTCTTTACAGTATGTGTACCTTGGCTATATCTATGCATATAATCTAAGTTATTCCTAAATCCCACTGCACCAGATACCTCCTCAATACTTCACCTCCAGCCCCTAGTAGGTAATCGTGCCATAGGGACTTTGTGAAAACAGTCCAGCAGTTCACTTGAAGACCGCCTCTTACAGCAGGTCGACCTTTGCGGCCACCGAGCTGTTGACCCCAGCAACGTCGGGGTAACAAGTTCAAAGCCCAGCTGTCTGTCCGTGATCTCCCCCGTATATGCCATGGTCGTTCACCATGGGGCTACTTCCCCACTGCTTGAGACTGAAGTAAAAAAAAAGAAAAAAGGGATATGCCATGCTCTCCAAATGGTGCTTTAAATTGCTGGAGTGCAGTTGAGTGAAGAGTGTGTTTGTGTGTTCACTAGATGTAATTTACAGCCTTGTGTTGAATGCTATAACTTCCAACCTTGCGCTGAGTGTGGCGACTGCACATGTCTTATGTGCTCTAACCTCCGCTGTAGAGTGAGCTTAACAATGTGCCTTTCACGGGCCAGATGATATCCTACTGTGAGGAAGAGCTGGGACAGGAAGGTTAAGAGAAGGGCAAAAGAGAGGTATTTTAGATAGCCTTTTACGAGGTTCAAATAAAACAGAAATAGTTAAACCATCAAGTCAAAAGAAGTAGGAGAGATTCATAAAATGGTAATTGTTAAAAACACATATGGAAACATAACATTTTTTCATTTTATGTCATACTTCTACTTTTTGATCTAATTAAATCATCATACAGTAGCTCTATTTCTTACATCCACTCCTCTCTCATGTAATTTACAAAGAGAGCAGTGAGATGGGCGGCCGTTGAACCAGGGCCTCGGCAACCTGTCATCTGCACCGACCGGTGAGGAGGTGAGTTCCTTCTGGGGGAGTGATATGGGGGGATGGAGGGGTCCGAGGGGCTGATAAATGAGTCTCTCCCTAACTCCATATGGTATGTGTTTTAAGCTGTCTCCCCCTTGGCCGCTCCTCGTAGCGAGCCATCCTTCATGGAGAGTTGAGGGGAATTCTGCCTTACGTGGGGCCCCCTTTGTTGCCAGACCAGGCCCCCTGCATAGGCTCCATATGGATCTGTGTGTGTGCAGGTTGGCTGCTTTTCATAGATCGTTATGGCAGTCTTAGTTTTGGCTTTACGACAGGCAATATCAGGGGTTACACTGTGGCAATTTACCATTGGTGCATTATTATGGTATTTATGTGTATGTGCTGTCAGCCCTACATTGTAAACAAGTCACTCTGGTCAACCTTCTGTTCCAGGAGGACAAAAAATACATAGTTATACACACCCCCGTGCTTAAATCCATTTTCAGAAACAAATTCCAATAAATTCCACTCCTTTACCAAACACCCTCTCACGAAATCTCCTTTCTGTAGGAGTAAGTGCAGTAAGATGTCATATAATCACGCAATACATTGAAGCAAATACATGCAGAGCATCACACCTGCAATGCTAGTAAACTTCCTAGTGACAATACAGAGATGTGACCTTTGACACAAGGAGGAGCATCTATAGCTCATTATTCCATCTTATAGCCCATAATGCCATGGTGGGTGCTCAGCTCACCAAGCTACTAAGCACTCTTTAACCAGCCAGCCGGACACATATGCCCTGCGGTTATTCCACTGGACCCTCACCTCCTCCTTATAATAGCCCACCCTAAGCCTCTCACTCTTTCCAATGTATTCTACTCATTGTTTACAGTACATGTGGGTCTAGAGTAATAATAAATAAGGAACGTGTGTACCGTGCCAACATGATTGATTACGACAGGGAGGCAAGGTCAGGATGGAGGAACAGGCTAGGGCTGTCCGACTCATTGAGTTAACACTGTATCTGTGTTGTATGAATGTCACCAGCGATCCAGTGATTTATTACTACAACCACTGCTCAATTCTCTTTCTATCCCCAGTATTATTTTTTGGGGGTGTCTGACCAAGATACATGATTTTAGTAAAACTTAAGACAATAGAAAATAGACGTAATACATTTGTATACATTCATATTCTGTAGATTTGCTATAAAATGTGAAAGAGATCGCAAATCTATGAAGAATGGAGGAGCAAAGTAAATTGTTTCACCCATTTTCTTCATGGTAACATATTACATTTGATATGAAGTAAAGTATACACTCTAAGTATTCATTCATTTGACTTATTTAACCAGGTTTGTACTCTTAGTAACAGGAATAACAGACAGGCGTAGGATCCAGAAATAATCTGCAAACAATGGCATAACAAAGTTTTTAAAATATAATTGATTTGAACATCCAATAAATCCTATCATCAACTTCAACAGCAGTCCTTCAATAAAAAATGTCTCTTGTATTCCTATTTATGCATTTTCATAGGACATAACCTTAAGTCTGTGGCTGGAAAAACAATGGCCCTTAGGACCTCTGGACTGCTCACTGTTTAGTGCATGTCAAGATGCCACCAGTCTGGACTGTTTCCTCTGGGAAGAGTGTAAGCAAGCTCCACGCTCTGTCAGTCATCCTAAAATGTTTCAGGCTGAAGATGGATGGTGACGACGTGTCACTGTTGCCTAACCGGACTATCACCGCCGTGCCCATGTCCTGTTCCTATCAACCCAGCAACTGAATCGCTAGGCATTGTCCATTTCGGGTTCCACAGCAGAATGAGACAATATAATTGTTTTACTGGAGTAGCTCGTACTTGTTTCAACACTGATCCATAGCAACATTATTGGTTCTCCAAATACTTACATTTATTTCATATTATGGATGAATATGGTAGCTAAAAGGCTGCATCATTTGGAAATGCTAAATATCAAGAAGCACATGTAAATTCAAATAGCCTAAGGAGGACTCAAAGGGCCTGACTCAAGAGGACCTTGACATGTAAAGTCTTAGGGACTGACCTTTCTGTCTGACCTCCTCCAATATGTTTCCACAGGCAATTCCGTAATTCTCCAGCCAACATTTAAAGGCTTCCTGTTTAACAGGAAGTTCCCCATCACTCTGTGGGACCAGGAGCAGCGCTCAACAGCGCGAAACGAATGGCAGTATGCAGGAACCTGGTATAATTTATACCACGTTTCATCACCTCATCTCTCACATACCATGTGGATACACTCACGAAAATGTCCACATGTGCGTACAAATGTGCTCACAAATACGTACACATGTATGAACGCACAAATAAAATGAACTTGTATTTGTCATGTGCGCAAAATACAACAGGTGTAGACTTTACCATGAAATGCTTACTTACGAGCCCTTTCCCCACAATGCTGAGCTAAAAAGTTAGTAAAATTAGCTAAATATAAAAAATAAACAGTAACACAATAAAAATGCTATTTAACTAGGCAAGTCAGTTATAAACAAATTCTTATTTACATTGACAGCCTAGAAACAGTGGGTTTAACTGCCTTGTTCAGGGACAGAATGACAGATTTTTACCTTTTCAGTTTAGGGATTTGATCTAGCAACCTTTCGGTTACAGGCCCAATGCTCTAACCACTAGACTACTTGCCACCCCGTATGCACTACAAGGAGTAACGGTCCCGTTTCAATGTGCAGTTGTATAATAAACTCAGCAAAAAATAAACGTCCTCTCACTGTCAACTGCATTTATTTTCAGCAAACTTAACATGTGTAAATATTTGTATGAACATAACAAGATTCAACAACTGACATAAACTGAACAAGTTCCACAGATATGTGACTAACAGAAATTTAATAATGTGTCCCTGAACAAAGGTGGGGTCAAAATCAAAAGTAATAGTCAGTATCTGGTGTGGCCACCAGATGCATTAAGTACTGCAGTGCATCTCCTCCTCATGGATTGCACCAGATTGGCCAGTTCTTGCTGTGAGATGTTACCCCACTCTTCCACCAAGGCACCTGCAAGTTCCCGGACATTTCTGGGGGAATGGCCCTAGCCCTCACCCTACAACCAAACAGGTCCCAGATGTGCTCAATGGGATTGAGATCCGGGCTCTTCGCTGGCCATTGCAGAACACTGACATTCCTGCCTTGCAGGAAATCACGCACGAGCAGTATGGCTGGTGGCATTGTCATGCTGGAGGGTTATGTCAGGATGAGCCTGCAGGAAGGGTACCATATGAGGGAGGAGGATGTCTTCCCTGTAACGCACAGCGTTGAGATTGCCTGCAATGACAACAAGCTCAGTCTGATGATGCTGTGACACACCGCCCCAGACCATGACGGATCTTCCACCTCCAGATCTATCCCGCTCCAGAGTACAGGCCTCGGTGTAATGCTCATTCTTTCGACGATAAACGTGAATCAGACCATCAGCCCCAGTGAGACAGAACCGCGACTCATCAGTGAAGACCACTTTTTGCCAGTCCTGTCTGGTCCAGCGACGGTGGGTTTGTGCCCATAGGCGACGTTGTTGCCGGTGATGTCTGGTGAGGACCTGCCTTACAACAGGCCTACAAGCCCTCAGTCCAGCCTCTCTCAGCCTATTGCGCACAGTCTGATCACTGATGGAGTGATTGTGCGTTCCTGGCGTAACTCGGGCAGTTGTTGTTGCCATCCTGTACCTGTCCCGCAGGTGTGATGTCAGATGTACCGATCCTGTGCAGGTGTTGTT